>NW_026535791.1:47646000-48297000 GCF_028551555.1 Melozone crissalis | reverse complement strand
GGAAGTACAGGGTGTGTGGATGAGAGAATAACTCTAAATGATAAAGGAAAAAAATCACAGTGAATATTGTATAGCATCTGTGTGTTGTCATGACAAGAGTGTACAGTGTTGAGATACTGGATTGAAAGAGTGGGGAAAAACCTTCAGCATTCAGTCCACCTGACTTTTGTGGAAGTTTTATTTTGTACATCATTGTGAATGTACAAAATTACAAAATAACCCGGAGTTCCCTAATGCAATCACCAAGTTTTGCATGGAGTAGAACATCACATCTGTTCAACAGGATCCTGGTGACCTTGGCCCTTTTTGTTCTTCATGCATGTAATGCCCACGTCTGTGTTAATATTCAGTGTGTATCCAAACTGTCCTGGTCCCAGAAAAGCAGAAAATAATCCAGCATGATTAAGACCAGCTGTAGGGGTGGGAGTGAGGGTACAAAGCACCACGCCCATGAGATGAGCATGGCTGAGGTTTTGTAGCTGGCTGAACTTCCTTTGCACAGCTCTTTTCTGCTTTAGGAAAAAAAGTCTGCTCACCCATGGCCATGTCCCTTTCACCTGGTTGTTTGGTAAATTCCTAGCAGATTAATTTGCTGAGAGAATTTTACTGAAGGAGGAATCAGGGGAGAGACAAACACTGAACAGGCAAATATTGGAAATTGAACCTAAAACATCTTCAGAAGTTATCCTGGCAACAACATCCTGAAGTTTAGGGGTGAAAAGGGAGAAAGAGATCCTGTCCTGAGGCTGAATCAGTGCATTGCCTAATTTGGGACAACAAGCATTAGGGAAGGTGTTTGAGAATGGATTGTCCTCTGAAGCTGCTGCTGTGCAGCTTTACTGTTGCACATTATTCATTGCTCAACTCTTCCACAAATAATTTTCAGTAGCCCAAGAAGGGCTCTAATCAGGTTCAGTGGAAGGCTTTCCACAGATTTTGCCTCTCTGCAAGGATAAGGTCCTTGAATCATACACCACTGGCTGGTAATGCTCAGAAGGAAGAAGTTGAATTAGTTTTTCTGGTTCTTGCAGCCAGCAGAGTGGAAACAATTTGTGTCATCTTCTTTGGACATTGAAATGGGAAAGGTAAAACAAGAACAGGATGCAAGTAGCAGTATGAATTATAAGGGAAGAGTATTTAGGGTTAGTACAGTCACCTCCATGTTACTTATGTAAGGGTGCAAAGACAAAAGCAGAAACCTAGACTTTTTCTTTCTCTCTGGGAATTTTTCTAAATAAAAAGTTATATCAATGATGGCAAACTGTTCCACTGGCTTCTCTTTACTGAATCACTTATAAACCCCCAGCTCTTGGTTTGTCACACAAGAGGCCAGAAGATGTAACTGCCTACATAAGGGGAAAGAAAAAAAGTGAAATGCAAGTACAAAAATGAAAGAACTCTTGCTGCAGGGGAGGTAACTTGGCATCTCTATTCCATTCTCTTTAACATATCCAGAACCATGCCAGCTCTGTGCAGATGCTCCAAAATCAAGGTCACCAGGCTCCTATGGTCTCCATGAGATGCACTGTCTGTGTATCACCATGCAGGATGATCCACCAGCAGCTGGTGGCTTTATGACTCTTGTTTCTTTGAGCAATTTACCAGGTACTTGGCTGAGACTCTGGAAAGAGCTGATAAGGGAGTTTGGTTTTCTTCAGCAGACCAAAGCACTTTGCTACTTTGTTTAGTAGAGCCTGCTGAGGCAGACTGTTCATGGTGCCATGAAAAATAAACTACCTCCATAAACATTACAGCCAAGAGAGCTACACACTCTCAGCTTCTTGGATATGGTGCAGGGATTGCTGTAAAATGATGGAAGGAGCTTAGGAACTTTGTGGTTTCAAAGTCAGTCCTAGTCAGCACTAACAACCAGTTATTTGCAACCAGCTGGCGGCTGTTCCAGTTTATTCCTTATGAAAGACATATTCATCAGTGTGAGATGAGAGGGGGAAAACCCTTTCCTGTTGCCATCTCTAATAAAGCAGTAAACACAGTTGAATGCCAAAATAAAGAATATGAATTAGATTTGTCCTGCAGGAGATTTCAGATGCAGAAGCGAATCTGTCTGGTGGCTGAATTATTGATGTTGTTGTTTTTAACCCTAGTGTATTGCCTGTGGTATGTGGTAAACATAGCTTCTTCACAGGTTCTCATCCTGATTTCTGGCCAAATTTTGTGCTTGATTGTCCATCTGTGGCTGCTATTAACTCAGATTAGAGTCACTGCCATGGCTCCATAGGTACTAATAAGCACATTTTATTAGTCCTAGATACATCCTCAATCATAAATAATTAAAATTTGCATAGAATCATTTTTCATCCTTGAATGTCCATTCTTCCCATAGTTTATAACCAATGGCTTGTGGCTTGCACACAGCCCATGCACACAGAAACAACAAAGGATCAGAGTAAGTCTTCCTGCCTTGCCTGTTTTCTCACCTTTGATGCAGTTATTTGTTGTGCAGATCCATCAGAAACACATCTTGTGTCTGCCTTCTCTAGTCTTTGCCTATACAGCTGAGTGAGTATGTCAGGGGTAACTGCAAAGCTATGGATTTATTGCACACCTAGGACAGAAGTAATTAAAATACCAATATGCCATTGGTAAGCCTTGAGGCACAAGCCAGATGGAGCTGTGACTGCTGAAGACCCCTTTCTTAAGTGTGTAGCTGCATCTTCAGATCAGAGACCCTTTCTTGACCATGCAGGCTAGTAGAGATGAGGTGTTCCTTCTTGCAATTGCATTTTTTTGGTGTTTTATTTCAACATTGTATAAAGCCCATTTTTTTGTTTGACCCACCACAGTACACTTAACAAAACAACTTGTAGTGATGATGCCAAAAGGGATTTATTTTCCAGTGATGCCTTTTCCACAGAAGCCTTTGGACACATTCAGAAGAAGAGGAAACCCAAATGTACACAGCCTCATGAGACTGTAGGGTACAAGATGAAATGAAAGTGTGTGTGGAGAACATAAACCAAAAATCAGAGCATGATTTCCAGTCTGGTAAGAAAAGCTGCATCCTCTTTGGCAGAAAGCATTGCCGTTTCCATCCTGTTTCTGATGACAGGATTCATCACAGGTTTGCAGCAGCTTTCTGATACGATGTCTACATGGACTTCTATGAAGATGCATTTATCCAAGCCAAGGTCTTTCCTCTGAGCTGCATTTTATTAAGCAATAAAATGACATAAAGGGTCTTTTTGCAGTTTTAAACAGCTGGGAAGAATTTTTTTAAAAAGTCAGGCTTGTGGTTGATGAATAAAACATGCCTCAATGTGATGCCATTCAGCAAGGGAAACTGTGGAATAATTTACATTTTTGCACATATGGATTTTGTACACTGGTAAGGACTTGAGGTTTCATTGTGGTAAGCATACAAATCTATTATAAAGTTGTGAGGGCAAATAAGAAGTAACTATCATTAAAAATGAGAGTGAATTGTTCCTGTTAGAGGCACATGAGCATGGTTGTTAGCAATACTTTCTGCCTGTGCGAGATTTTTCTTTCTCTTTTTTCCCTCCCCAAGCTCATCAAAGGATAAAAGCAGAAAAACGTGAGTGTAATGGATTTATTCTTTCTTTGTGCAGTGTCTGTGGAAGCTAACTGCAGTAAAAACCCTTTGTAGGCTAAAATAATAGTTCTTTAAAAAGCATTCAAAGAGACGTACATGGGCAACCTTAAGAAAAAAAAAGGAGGCTGTATGTCATTTATAGGCTGGTTGGGTTTCAGTGGGCTCCCAGTGTGTTCCAAAAACATGTTTAATCTGCCACATACATACCCTCAGCTGATAGCAAGATAGTCTTTCTTGGAATAGCTGTTTCAAGTGAAATGCCTTAGATATTCATCAGAGCCACATTTTTCACTTCTGTTTTCAATTTTACAGAAGTCATGGACAGTACTTCATTGTCTGTGAAGACAGTCTAAATTCTGCCACCACTTTGATGAGCTGGTTACTAGGCCACTACTGCTAAAGGTACCCTGCAGACCTTTTTCTCTCCCAAAATATAGCCAATTGTAGCACTGCATTGAACAGATTGAGAGGTGATGTCAGCATATGCTTAAAACTATGTCTGCTCATTCAGGCATACCCAAAATAATTAATGTTAAATAATGTTGCTTTCTTCTCCTTCTTTATTTTTTTTAAAGTACCTCTGCCTTAAACTTGCTCATTCTGCCTTTTAAGTATATTCTTTGGATCACAAACAACTTATGAGACATTCAGTATATCTGTTGTTTAGTTGGGGTGAATTATGATATTTTCTGGACACTAGAATATTTGAAAAACTATTTATGAATTTATCTAGACCTATAAATTGAAAGGACAACTGCACAGAGTATTCAAAACTTTTCAAAAATATGATAATGAAAAGCAAGATCAAATAATCAACAAACAATTAAAAAATGGCAAAATCCAATATTGTCATTTTTGAAGAGCTGCGTGTCTGGCAACAAGACAGAATTCATGGCTTTGTGAACACTGAGTGAAGCTGAAAACAGAGTGGTTGGTTTTAAGTAGTATAATTCATTCTGGTTAAAGTGCTTGCATGATGGGACCTGTGGGATCATTTTCTGTAAGTGAAAGAAGACTTCCTAGATAAGGTCAAATTGTGTCTGGTCTTTCCAAAGCAGTTAGCATATGTGATGGCTCCAAAGAGTCCTGACAATTGCCTTGGGCTCTACATGAGCCTTTTTCTCCTGTTTGATCTCTGCATCCTTATCTGGTCTCAGACTACTTATCACACTGAAATTTATTATTTAATGTCTCATTTAAATGGCCAGAAGCATTAAGTAGATTTACATTCTGTTTGAGTTTCAGTCCCAAGTAATTTAGCACAAGTTTAGCGTTACTTTCCCCTCTGGTGTTTTGACCCTGGCTGGATGCTGGGTGCCCACCAAAGCCCCTCTGTCACTCCCCTCCTCAGATGGGCAGGGCAAAGACAAAACCATGAAAGGCCTGAGGGTTGAGATAAGGAACAGGGAGCCACCACTCATCAGTTATCATCATGGGGACCTCCAGGGGTTGCAGGTGGATCCCTGCTCCACTGTGGACTTCTTTGGGCTGCAGGGGCACAGCTGCCTCACCATGGGCTGCAGGGGAACCTCTGCTCTGGCTCCTGGAGCACCTCCTCCCCTTCCCTCCTCCCTGAGCTGGGTGTCTGCAGGGGTTCAGGTCTCACACACCCTCACTCCTCTCTCTGTCTGCAGTGGTGCTGTAACTTTCACCCGTCTTAAAATCTGCTCTCCCAGAGGTGCTGCCACTGTCCCTGAGTGGCTCAGCCTCGGCCTGTCTCTGAGCTGACTGGCATTGCCTCCATTGGACATGGGGGAAGCTTCTGTCAACTTCTTAAAGAAGCCACCCCTGTATTTCCCAGCTATCAAAACCTGGCCTCTTCTCCCAGGCAACCAGCAACAAGACAAGAGAATGTAGACTTAAGCTGTAGCAGGGGGGGATTAGGTTGCACATTAGGAAGAATTTCTTCCCAGAAAAGGTGATTAGACATTGGAATGGGCTGTCCAGAGTGGTGTTGGAGTCACTGTCCCTGAAGGTATTTAAGGAAGGGCTGGACATTGCACTCAGTGCCATGGTCTACTTGACAAGGTGGGGTTCATTCACAGGCTGGAGACAATGGTCTCAGAGATCTTTTCCAGCCTCACTGATTCTGTCCCATCCTTGATCCTCTCCAATTCACTTTCTATCTCACACACAGTGCTAAAAATGAAATCTCTCATGAATCAGTCTTTTTAGCCAAAGGCCAGAACAGCAACTTCTCTAATTGACTCCTAACTATCCCTTCGTTCCTGAACCAGCTTGTCACTGGGAAGGGGCATGAATATTTTATAATTACCTGCAGCCCTTTCTCCTCTTAGGGAGTCTGCCTCACCTGAGATAATTGTAGGTTGCCAACTTAAAATATATGTTTACAAGGCTCTGTTAATTCACTGCTGTTTGGCCTGTGGAAATTCAGGGGAGCTGAGAAAGATCTTGTTACTTCATGAGAAATGCATGGTCCTCATCAAACCTTTGGTCTTCATCAGGCTCTGGCTTTGTTTATTGCTTTTTCACAGAAGGGAAGTAGTTTATGTTCTATGAGGACATGGCCACAGGTAGTGCCACAAGATGTTGGTTTGGTATAGAAAGCTGGGGAAGAAAAGCAAAGTAGGTGAGACAATGAGGGATCAAGGTGGATGGAGAAGAGAGATTCAGGAGCAGGGATTTACTTCTGCATTGATTGATTGTATGTGAGAATGCTTTCAAGAAGAAAAAAATTGTGAATTGCCTGCCACTGTGTGTTTTGCATTTAAGTGGTTTTATTTGGTGCAAAGCAATGACAACATGGCTGGGTAAAGAGACAGACTGTTAAGAAATGAAATCAGACTAAAGATTGAAAAATGCTAAACCAATGAGAATATGATTGTAAAAGATCAACCCCTCTAGGAGGCACCTAATTTCTGGCCATAGTCTCCTGCAAGATGCTGTTCTTTCCACAGAGTTTAATTTGCAAATCATCTTTCTTTCTCCGCTAATGTCCTGCAGTGTAACCCCCAGACCCATCAATAAAAGATGTGGTGATGAGTCACACATTTCTTGCAGTCATCCCATCTGCAATAAAAATTCAGTCCTCTGACAGTTCACAGTATACAAATCATATCAGTGTGCAGTTAAGGTTGAGGCTACAGAGCAGTAATTTAGGGGCAAAATAAAAGACGGTGTAACAATCTTGAAATCAAGTACTAGACACAGATAAAATTCAGATTTTGGTATATAAACAAAAGATGTGTTTTGAGTGTGGTAAGCCTGGGAATGTTGGCTCTGTCCTGCTGCAACAGCAAGCTGCAAATGCATTGAGTGTAAATGGAGAAGCCAACTAGGCTGTGTTCAGGGTCACTCAATTTAGGGCTGAAATGAACAGCTGGATATTTTTTTGAACAGATTTCCAAGAAGCAGATTCTGTTCAGACATGAAGAAAACTGATAATGACTTTTAATAAACCTTTCCCTTGTCCTACTTGTTACCTTTGACATGTAAAAGATTAAACTCTCATTTGTAAATTGATAGTCAAAGAGCACTGAGCAAACTTTGCCCATGGAAATCTTAAATATGATTAATTCCATTTTTGCTTGTGTGTCATGCAGTAGAAAGAGACTGCTTTGCTATTTATTTTATTTATGCTGTTTAGTTTCTGAGAGGGAAATGAGCAAAAGCATTCATCAGAATTTCTTATTCAAGCTCTCTGCAAGCCTCAAAGTGTTCTGAGAGGAATCAATACATGAAATGAGATACTTATTTCAGTTTACTAGAAAGTTTTCTATTTTTTTTTTGCCTGTAAAAATGCTGCTAGACTGGCCAAACCTTTTAAAATGCTAGGTTTTAAAAAATAAAAGGAAGTGTTCTATGGGGAAATGAGTAGCTTGCATACATGTTGTACCTGTAAATGTATTTTCCGGGGGGGAAAAAAGTGATATATACATAGAAGAGACTGTCATTATTATTAGGTTTTTTGAGTTAGGATGGTTTTTTCTCCTGTCCAAAGTTAGTATTCCTGTGAATGCTAAAAAAGTGGCAGAGATGTGTCATACTGCATGCACAGATATCAGTGCCTGTGGACACAGGAACAGTTTTGCTTTTCATGTCTTGGATCCCATATGGACACAGAAAAAGGGATGGCATGGGTGTACCATGGCAGAAGTACCATGTGTAGAGTCTAATGAGTCTTACTCAGATCCAGACTAAAACACCTACATTTAGATACAGGTAAGCAGTTTTCTACATATGAGCCAAGGGCATGGTTCTGTTGTTGAAGTGTTGGTGAGATGCCCCAGTTATTCTGCTGGCCTCTGGTGGCTGTCCCAGGGGCCCTGGGCCTCTGGCATGTCCTGTCCTTGCTGGATTTTCCAGCCCTCCCAGGGAGATCTCAACAGCCAGCATGCCTTTGGAACAGGCTTAGTGTTTTGGCAGCTGAAGTAAGTTCAAGGTCTCCACATACTCAAAGAGTAGCTGCTTCAAACCCTTGCTCACATGAGTACATTTACGTGCAAATGCCTAAATTTGAGTGCTTGCATCTTAAACTGAACTCTGCCCCTGCTCTGGCTCCAGGTGAGATAACCTGGGCAAGCTCTCTGGGTCCCAGTCAGAGCAGCTGCTGTACCTCACTTCACTGTGTTTCAAACACATGTTGGGAAACTTCTGTTTTGTTCAGGATCACATGACTCTTCCTAATGCCAGGCACTCCCTCCTCTGCAAATATTGCCCTTGAAATCAGTAAAACTTCTTGCAGGAGGAGATACCCCTCCAGGTTCAGAAAAGTTTGTTTCCCGGGAAGTACTACCTGTATGAGGGATTTTGGTTAGTTGGAAAGAGCAGTAGTTACTGCAGAAAGGTAAATATTTATCAAACATTCCCACATATTCATGTTCTGCACACCCTGGTTTTTTAATTAGGAGCTGCTGTGAGCCCAGACAGCCTGTGCCACTTGTTCCCACCCAAGGGAGAGACTTTCCTGGTTTTGACTTTATGCATAGGCTCAAATGAGTTTCATGAGCATGAACAGGATGACCTTTTCAAGTAAAGCACTCATGCCTGGTTTAAGGGAATCTATACTGAACAGTGACATAAAATTTATTGGTTTATTAGTTTTCTGAAAGCCTATAATTTGATTCAAAGGTAACAGTTTGAAAGGCATTGGATTGAAACATCATAAAATTTAGTTGTTATATTTCATATATTTAAACACATATATAAATATAAATATAAATATAAATATAAATATAAATATGTAATACAGAAATAACATCAGCCCATTACAGAATGAGGATGATCACCTAATAAACAAGGACATAGTCCAGGCAGAGGTGTTTAATGCTTTCTTTATTTCTCCATCGATGATGGGGTAAGGAGATGCCAGGACCCTGAGCTGGAGGACCATGGCTATGAGAATGATAAACTCCCAGTCAGCCCTGAACTTGTACAGAATCTCCTGCTCCACTTGGATACCTATGAAGATTTCAAATTCCCTTTTTGTGTGTGTATAAAGTGTCAAATTTCTGGTAATTCAAAAAGTCTGAAGGATACTTTTTCTTACTAATGAGTGAACCTAAGGAATTTGTGGTTGAAGTAGCCTTGACAAGTCCAAATACTCATCTTTTCTCATTCATTGCTTTCACTGTGGGGAAAGCTCATCCTGAGACCCCGAGCCAAACCCCTTGCAATATCCCCATGTTTGAGTAGAACTGATGCCTCTGTACAGCATTTCCAAACTAAATGGCCATTAGCAGCAACTTTTTTGTTGTGCCATTTAAAAGATTTTCCTTGGCAAATTATGTGAAACAATTAATCCAAGAGAGATTATCTGTTTTTACAGATGTACTTCAGCTCCAGCTACTACTGACAATCGTACTGTGTCTCCGTTGAAAGACAGTGGTGAGATTTTATAACTTTATTGGACAGTAAACAGTGACATTTACTTATAAATGTGAATTTGTTAGAGGGTTTCAACCCATGTAGGTACATTGAAAGCCAAAAGTATTTCCCTGGAATGCTGGGTCTTTCTTTCTTTTTCTCTTTCTTTTTCTCTTTCTTTTTCTCTTTCTTTCTTTCTTTCTTTCTTTCTTTCTTTCTTTCTTTCTTTCTTTCTTTCTTTCTTTCTTTCTTTCTTTCTTTCTTCCTTTCTTCCTTTCTTCCTTTCTTCCTTTCTTCCTTCCTTCCTTTCCTCCTTTCCTCCTTCCTTCCTTCCTTCCTTCCTTCCTTCCTTCCTTCCTTCCTTCCTTCCTTCCTTCCTTCCTTCCTTCCTTCCTTCCTTCCTTCCTTCCTTCCTTCCTTCCTTCCTTCCTTCCTTCCTTCCTTCCTTCCTCCCTCCCTCCCTCCTTCCCTCCCTCCTTCCTTCCCTCCCTCCTTCCTTCTCTTCTTCTCTCTTTCTTTCATAACAGCATTTAATATATTGAAATTAGCTTTGTTGAAGAACATTTATTTATTGATGGTTTGGGGATATTTTTGCCTAGCAAATATCCAAATCTTTTTTGTGTGCATACATTGTGAAGCCATACTTGCTGTATTTTCATATTCAGAAAATTATGTTCTATTAGTTTAAATTAATTAGTGCTTTTTGGTAGCAAACGGTGTAGGAAATAAAATTCAAATTTCTAGACGGAACCAAACATGTTAAAAAAGCTCATAAATTACCTGTTGTGATCCATCATCATTTATCTTTCTGCTTAGGTCAAAGGAAGGGGGTTGCAGATTGTCCCAGCCAGTGTGTTAGTGTGCAGAAGGAAGGATTTATTGTTAGATGTCTCTGTCAGGGGTCGCAGCTTGGACTGGGAAGGATGTCCTAGGGGAGCACTGGCCTCCTAAAATGGTCATCAGATGAGCTGCTAAAACGGTCATCAGCCTTCAGTTTGAATGGTGACCACCTCTGTGCAGAGGATGGGGATCCTGAATAACCCCTCATGGAGGAGCCTGGCAAGCAGCCTGCTGGGCCAGTCTGTCCTCTGCCTCAGTAAAAGTGCCTTTGTCCACTGGGGACTCCTTGAGCAAAACTCATGGGAGTAAGTGCTGGGCTCATTTTTATTCTAAGTATAGCAGGCGATCATGGTTGTACAATGCCACCAGAGGAAGAAGGTTTCCTCCTCCCTAGCAATAAGCTCAGTGTTCAGGGCAGTCATCTGTGATGTGATAGACAGAATTTCAATCCCCTCTCCTGTCTGATGGGAATTCAAAACTGTATCTTCCATCTTTAAGGAAAGTCCCTGCATAGCCCATTGGCTGTACCAATCCCTGCCACAAAAATATTTTGTACCTCTTGTATAAAGACTGTTCATTATAATATCAAGATGTGCCTAAACAAGCCTCAGAGGAGGGTGAGTGCTCTGTTTAGCTTAATGCTTGATTCTTTTCTCTGTGCTGTTTTTTCCAAAGGAGAAGTGGTAAAATTGTCTTCTGAAATGGCTTCTATGTTAGTGACGGGCAAGGACTGGGGAATGAAAGTTTGAACCCGTTTATGTCATTGAATAAAAGACTATATTAATTCTTCTATATCCTAGATGAAGTTTTGGTTACTAAGACTGCAAGGAATTTGTGTCACTTCTGCACTGGGTGTCATAAAATTGGTCTTTTTTATGTATTCTTTTTAGCTCAAATCCAAGATAGGAGTATAGAAAATGTCCTTCTGGATTTGGCAGGAGTCCTGTGACCCAGGGCTTGTTCTGGGGGTTTGATCTCCCATATTTCCATCTCCCCAGGCTCCTGGCTGTCCAGAGTGGCCTTTGTTAGGTGTGTTAGAGAGTTCCCCTGCTCTCAGTGTCCAGTTTTGGATCTCATTTCTTTGGAACACACTGAATTCTGTCTGCCCTCACCACTCCCTGTGGCAGCACCTTGCAGAATCCTCTACCAAGCATTTGAAATGGTTTTCTTGAATTCAGACTGGGCTACATGCTGCTTCAATGAAGCTCTACCTGGGTTTGACGAGCCACTGCCTGTGAGCCTGTGTGGACAGGGAGGCACTGGGCTCCTGGGGACACTGATTTCAGCAGGTGAAGCACAGACAGAGTCACTGTGATGTGACAGCAGCTGGGAGCTGGTGGCTGGGTTGCAATTTATCTCCTAGAAGTCTGATTTCCAAATCAGGCCTGGATGTCTCTCTGACTTTCTCCCTGCTCCCTTTCCTGTCTCAAAGAGAAGAGTGATGCCATGTTTCCATGATTCCATGTTTCTTCTTTTTTCAGCAAAGGGACAATTACGCAGCTGATGAATAAATGTGTGGGTTTTCCTAGCATGGACCATCTTGTGAGGGAGAGAGGAGAAGTAGTTGTAATCAACACATTGTGAATTAGACCTTGCTCCCCAGTCAGCCTCATGTGTGTGTCTCATACTGCTCCATGTGCTTATGGGCAGCAGGAAACAGGAGGGAGAATGTGAATGAAACATTTCATTAACTATTCCTTTCTTTCTGACTGTAGCAGATCAGCATGCAAATGCCATTCTGTGTTTTATTTTTTTTTGCACTGACAGTGTAGCTACACAAAAATATTATGATCTTCTGCTGCCAAATGCAACCGAATGAATTATTCTGAAGCATTCTGATGCCTGTCTTTGTCACAGTCTCCTATTTCAGTCCCTGTCATGCACTGTGCCTATCATTCATTATAGTTGATGGGTTGAGGGCAGAAAGGCGTCTCTTGCCTTGTTCTCTGGAGAATTTTGTCTTGTCTGTCTCACCTTCAATCACTGCTAATAGCTCTGCTGGAACAAATTCAAGAAGGGGCTGTAAGGAGATGATGAAAATATTTCACAGGGCAGTTTATATTTTAATAGCTAGTTTTAAAAATGAATTTGCTGGAGCAGACCAAAATGAAGATTGCTTAGAGAGATTTTTCTTACAAGCCTTTTAATTAATTTTTTAATTGTTATTAATCTTTAGGTCTTTTGCATTCTTGTTACATTTTTCCTATGGATTGCCATGAAGGATTGGGTTTTACTGTGATTGACCAATGACCATTTATCATATGAATTCATTAGGATGAGTTACTGTTCAGCAAACACTCTGTTGGAGGAGAGAACAAAATAGCACTGCAGCTTTAGGATGTGTTTTTGTAGGAGTCTTTCACAAACTTTCAACTGCTGCTTCTACCTTGCTTTTAAAGCACATTGTGCCTGTGTTTGTGGCAGGTCTCTGTCACTGCTCTGATGTCCTGCAAAAGTTGTAGTGGAGGAGTGAGACAGAGCTCACCATTTTGGCAGGAGCTCAGTGGCACACGAGTGAGGGTGGAATCAGTGGACTGTTCTGAAGGGTTTTAGGTTGTATTTATTATTGCTTGCTTGCAGGACTTTCTGACCTCTCTGTTCCACTAGAATGTCTATCTGAAAAGACAGAACTAAAACAGTCTAAGAATGTAAGAAATACCATTGTGTGTAAATGTTCCTAATTAATTTTGAGAGTATTTTTTCCATCAACTGTAATTATTTGCATGAGGTAAGAGATGTATTTGGGTATCCTTACAAAAGATTTATGTTTCAGTCAGCTGTATAAATAAGTATCAAGTGATCAAGTATCAATAAAAGGAGAGACCTCTTGACATCAGGAGTTTGAATTACTATTAGCTTTTATGTTGGTCTTATTTCTATAAGCATACTGGATACAAGCTTTTAGGTAGCTAGAAGGAGTTCTAACTAATTTCTGGAAGAAAGACAGATATCTCTGTTGATATTAGTATAACCTGTGATTTAATTTTATTTTGTGTCTACATCCCATAATTTTTTCAGAAATAGTAAATTGTGACAGTGTAAGAACTGGATAAGAAGGATGGTATTAAAACCCTGGACTGAGACTGGGAGGACAGGCTCCATACCTGGCTGTACTGCAGGCTGGTATGGTGGGCAAGGTGGGCAAATCATCCTGCATGGCTCTTGCCAGACATATCCTTTAGAATATATATCCTTTGGGACACCAAACAGATTGAAGACTCATTCCTCCTGTCCCTCTGTTCATAGTCTCAACCTGAGATGCCTGTGGCTCAGTGAGATTGTCTTCTCAATATCAGCACAATGACAATAAAATATGATTCTGCGCATACGTTCCAGAGGGGTATGAAGAAATTAAACCTGATTTGAAGAAGCTACATACTGAAGATGATTTTCCAGATTACATCAGTGTCAAAAGTAACAGTGTCTTTCATTATTTTCTGTGATTTTTTAGAATTTAATTGCTTTGACACAAACATTGTATTTTGAAGCCTTTTAAAATTCACTGATTGAAGTGCTACCTTTTCACACTTTATTTTTTGCCCCTGGGATTACAAGATTAGGATTTGTTTGAGAAGAAAATAGGGCATTTTGGTGTTAGACTTGATGAAATCATTGTCTGCAACTGTCAAGACAAAAATGACTTGAAGACAGATCATCTTGTTATAAGAGGCTTGCTTCAGCAGTCTGGAACTTACAACCAATTATTTATGTCAAGGTATTAAACCACCTTTTCAGTCAAGACCAGGTATGAAGTAGTAAATTAGGCATGTTTTACCAGATTTTAATGATGACTATTTTTAATTAGTTGCAGAAACATGCACTAATTATGTTAGAGGTTGTAGTTGAGGAGTTCAGAGATTAAACTATTCACTTCATGACTAATGGAAATGCTAACTGAACCTTTGTCCCCTGTGTCACTAATTTTCAAGGATCTATTAATGTTGAGTCCTTTTGGTGGCCTGTCACTGAAAGTTGTGCTGCAGGTGCACACCTGGTGAGCTCTGGCTGCTGGAGGGCTTTTGGGTCCTGGAGCTGTGAAAATATGAGGTAGCTCTTCTTAATAATTGTTTTTTAACACCGTGTAACATACAATTCTTTCTTTTCTTATGTTACCTGAGTAAAACTCCATCTCTGTTCCATTCAGCTGACACAGTAAACAAGGCTACTCTTTGATCAGTACAGAAAAACGTGGATTCTGCCCTCTATGAGTAATGGAAGTGGTGCCTGAATCTATGTTTATCTAGACTTAGCAGTCATTAAATTGTTTTGTCTTGTCATGCAAACTTATCTAAGAGAATTTCATTCAGAGTGACATAGGCAGAGGTTACAATCTCTGGAAAGCGCCAGACCATCACTTCTAGCATCGTCCACCCCACACCCCACATTTCTAATCTCACTAATGGTATTGAGACTGTTCCAGCTCTTGTGGAGCTCAGAGCTGGAAGACTGCAGAAATTCATATTTCAATTTCAGGTATGGGCAATGCTCCTTCTATTCTGATTCCATTGGAAGAGACTTTAAATGAGTTATTCTTATCCTTTTCCATTAAGCATTCTTCTGCTTAGAAGCATAAATGTAATTAAGATTGTGGGCCTCATGACTCTTTTTAATGGAATTAGATCTCATGACTCACTCGGGCATTATCTGAAGAATGTCTCCCCATACAAAATGACTCAATCACTAAGATTGCTGTCTGGCAGTGTGCCAAGATATTAGGACCCAGAGAGCTAGCACTTAATCTGATTCAGGGACATCTTTAATATTTTTTGAACATACATGCAAGCATATTCCAAATATCTTTCCCTCCAAAACAGAAGTTAAGAATTTATTTCAGGCACACTCTGCACTCTGAGATGTCTTACAACATTATTGATCCTTTTAAAGTAATTGAATTTAATTCTGAAACATTTTGCAAAAATTCAGAAAAAAAATAGTGCATACAAATCAGGACAAAGTTCAGGGCCATGAGGAGGTCACTGAGCTCTGAAGGCTGCAACTACCAGCACTTCCATTTGTTTAGCCATTTTTCCTTTTTTTATTTTCTTGATCTCAAGATTGAGTAAAAGAATTGGGTCAGACTAAACATCCCATTATTAAATCCCCACCATTACATTCAGTCAGAAATGATTAGGAAAATGTGATGAGAAGCAGCAAGCTTTCTTGGTTCACGTCAAGTTGAGCTAGCAGTGCCCTGGCAGCCAGGAGGGCCAGCCCTGTCCTGGGGGGCATCAGGGATGGCATCCCCAGCTGGGCAAGGGAGGGGATTGTCCTGCTCTGCTCTGAGCTGGGGTGGCCTCACCTCGAGTGCTGGGGACAGTTTTGGGTGCCACAGTATAAAAAAGACATAAAGCTATTGGAGAGTGTCCAATGGAGGGGAATAAAGACGGTGAAGGGCCTTGAGGGGAAGCTGTATGAGGAGCTGCTGAGGTCACTTGGTCTGTTCAGCCTGGAGAAGAGGAGACTGAGGGGAGACCTCACTGCAGCCATCAATATCCTCATGAGGGAAAGTGCAGGGGAAGTCACTGATGTCTTCTCTGTGGTGACCATTGATAGGCCTCAAGGAAAAAGCATGAAGCAGAGTCAGGGGAGGTGTAGGTGGGATGTCAGGAAAAGTTTCTTCACCAGAGGGTGCTTGGACACCTCAACAGGCTGCCCAGGGAAATGGTCACAGCAAGAAGTGTTTGAATAATCTTCCCAGACACATGGTGCGACTTCTGGGGCTGCCCAGGAGTTGGACCCTTGTGGGTCCCTTCCAGCTCAGGATAATCTAGAATTCTATGATTCTTGTAGTATCTCTTTCCCATTCTGAGCATGGGTAGTAGTGGGACTTCTTGGTCTGAGGGCTGTTTATATGTAAAATCTTCCAGTGGATTAATCTTCCCTGAACTGGTTCAACCATTTTTTGCTCCCACTTCAAAATACATTTATGTACTGTGCCAAATTCTAACCTATTTCTTAGTTTAAATCTTCCAGTGAAAGGAGAAGAAATATGCTATAACCATATTCTTAAAATCATTTGTATCTGAGATGATACTTGCATAACAAAAGGCCTAAATTGCAAGCAAGATGATTTGTTACCAAAAACCAATGGTGTAAAGAGGAAATGCGGGTTCTACCTGTACCTCTGCAGCGGTGTTGGATATGATTTTATCCAGTTGGGGGGATCTGGACTTAGATATGCTGACCAACATTTTATTGTGTTCTTATTTGAATTATTGCCCCAATTTATTATTTCTCTGTTCATTGCCAAAAAGCTGATATTTCTTCCTTATAAAAGGAAGGGGGAATAATTATTAAATTTATGCAATGAATCATTATCAAAATAGTTTCTATCAAGTATAAAATTTCTCATGGTGCTAAATGGTGAGCAATGTCATTCTTCATATTTGTTCTAACCTGACAGAGGCCAACTCATCTTCATTTATGGTAAGTGGCTAGATGCCATACGGTGTTAAATCAGAATGGGGTATTTTCAGTCATCTAAAATGAAATTGTGTGGCATGACACAGAACTTTGTGAAACCTCAGTGGATATACAAGAATCTAATAATACCTATTCAGTGATCATGCAAGTTCCTTTTAATTGCTGGTAGAGTTTTCCCACATGCTGGTGCTGAAACTGTACCACAGTCTAAGAAGACATTAAAAGAGTGGAAAAAACTTTCTAGAAGAGATGTTTTCTGAGAGTTTAATGAGCAACTGCATGCATACAACTTTAATATGGTAGTTCAAGAAAACACTGTCTGCTGCCTATTACATCTGCTCTAGGATGTGTGATTGATATGTTGCACCAACAGACACTCCCCTACAGACCCACCTGAAACTTGAGACTCTGACAACTGTTGGTGTTAAGCCTAAGCTTATCCACTGCTGAGATAGAATTGACACGACAAGTTGTTTTGTGCTTCAAGTAAGTACCAATAGAGTTTAAAATAGTAATAATTGCCTTAGCAATGGCCTGATCTGTTGTTCAAGTCAGTGAGTGAAAAATATGTCCTTTCTGAAATAGACAGGACCTTTCCCATGGACCTCAGTGGGCCAGCCTACAGTATATGGCTTGTAGAATTAGTTTAAACATTATTTAAATATTAAATAATATTTGAAATGTTTCAGGAAAAAAATAATGGTATTATTATTTCTGATTTATAAAGCAGAAAACAAGAGCCACCAAGGTGAATGACTGATAATTCCCACACTCTTAATCATGAGCTTTTCTGGCTCCCTAGGTGGAGAGTCACAGGCATGGTTGTTCAAAATAATGTGTGAAGCAATACACAAGTATAAAATAATTGGAAACTTCACCACTTGGCCCCAAAAATGCAAGGAGCCAGGTATCTAAACACAGGGTTTGTTTTTTTACTTCATGACTTTACAAAATGCTTTGGATACCTGTGGATAAACAATTTAACCAGTGAAAACTTTTGATTGTTTTGAATGCAGCAGCCACCTGAACACACTAAAATGAGTGAATGGTTAAATGATTACTGATGCATTTGCCCACAACTGCCTTTGCCCACAAGCTATGGTTAATTTTGTTTTCAACCTGCATTTTGATTTAAGTCCTTTCTTTGAGCACTCATAATAACTGTTAGTATGAACATTTCTTAGAGTAAGTGTTTAATTTTCTGAACCAATGGGGTTGTCATAAGGAAATCAGAATCTTGGTTAAGCAGGGGGCAGCTACACATGTGATAAAGGATCTTTCCATAGATTTTGACAACATATTCTGTATTGTTCCTGACCACAGGGGTGGAAGATGGGAAAGGTCAAAGTCCTACTATTGGAATGCTGGATCTCCAAGTTATGACTCTTCTTTTGGTGAGTCTTGGTGTAGCAAAGCTTCCTATGAACTGTGCTGAGGGACACTGCTGAGTGCTCCATCTGTCCTTCTTTACTCTCTGCTGCCAGTAAAGCAATACATAAAGCAATACAAAAGAAATATTGTGTGCTTTCAGGTAAGTGGAAGAGATATATTAGGGAAAAAAAAAAGAAACAAAGAAAGAAGAAAAAAAGGAAATGCATCTTTCAATTATGAGGACTTTTTAAAGTTATGGAAGAGAAAATAAATTTCCCTCAATATAATGTTGTCTCACAGACAAATTTTTGCCTTCCTGAAATATTTATGAATATTAATGTGTTTTTTTTTCCTTTCTTCTTCTGTGCAGCATGTGATCTTCACTTGGAGAAATTAGTCTGGTGTATCTCCAAAAGCTGAACTTACCTGAACAATGTCCATCAATCTGACAGATACACTGCTTTATTAAATTACTTAAAGACACTAACAAAGCCCATAACTATGAATCTTAATCTTAAGGATCTCAATTCTAATTTGTACAATGTCTTCCACTAGATTAGCACAGAGAAAAGATAAAGTGAAAAGCTGACTCTGTGTACAAACTAGACAGAACACAGCAAAACCCAAAATCAATAAAAGCAGCAGAAAGTCTGTTGTTCTCTTTTAGACATTTACTCATGGAGTGAAGGCATTTTTATCATCAAGTTACCTGGATTACAGAGCAGACTTTATGGGATTTTTCCTTTCAAGGAAGAATAATTTTTATTGTGAAAACAGCAGTTTTCTTCTTCTTAGCAGAAAAAAGGCACAACACATTTATAAATATAACAATAAATTCTTGTGGTGCATTTTGAACCTTCCTAAGAGAAATCCCCTGATGGAGAAAGGGAATATGTGGTTTTCAGGTATACTGGTGACCCAGAAAACAACTCCTCTCATGTGGGAATTTCAAGACCTCTCTATCATTAGGGCATTCAAACATGGTATTCTCTGTAGTGACTGAAAGCTTGAAAAGCCATAGTATTTTTTTTCCTTACATCCAGTTGGATCTTCTACTGTTTCAATTAGTGACTACTGTCAGTTATTCTCCCACATTCCTTCATTAAGAAACCTGGATGTGTCTCTTATCTTCTCTTAACTATTGAAAATTTGTTAGGTTCCCCCCAGGATGTCTCTTCTCCAGACAAGAAAGTCACGAGGGTCTATTTGAGACATACTACACATTTATGTCTTAAGTCCAACACCAAACTGTTTGTTTTATTGCCATCCTTACAAAAAGGCATCAGTGAAAATGAAATGTTATTTTGCTGAAATAAAGTGACAATGCCAACGTGGAAAGTCAAAGCAGCATTAATGCATTAAAAAAAACCCCAAACCCAACATCCACTTCTTTATATAAATATATTCTGGGGAACAACTTGATAAGCAACGCTAAATTGAGGCTTAAATGCACCTGAAAACTACCTAATCTTTAGTGAAAATGATGGATTTTTAAAGTAACAGTAATCATATTCTTTCCACATCTGCACACAGAACTCCTACCCAAACCGAAACTCAAACATTACTAAATTTACATTCCCTTGAGGAGGGAATTTGCCTTTTCAGTAGTAGCCTTGACAATGAAGGCACATTTATAGTGACTGCCCCTGCTATGTCAGTTAATGTGTGCAGGACATTCCAGGCTCACCAGCTGGGGTACTCATTTTAGATGTGCAGCTTTTTCTGTGTCTCTTCACTACCCAAGGAAGCTCTGACTCCCGTAAATGGAAAGAAACAAAAATCTCTAGAGAAGACTACTTTTCAAACTATGTGTGTTTGTTTTCCTTGGGGCAGAGTTAATTTTCTTCATAGTAGCTATGAAGGGGCTGTATTTTGGATTCCTGCTGGAAGCAGTGTTGATAACAAAAAGGATGTTTTAGCTATGACTGAGTAGGGTTTCACAGTCAAGGCCTTTTCTGCCTCTCACCCCACCAGTGACAGTGGTATGACAATTCCTGTGTTTGCACCATGAGAAATAAAGAAATTTAAGTTTAATTTACTTAGTATTGAATTGCCTCTTAAAAATTTTTCAGCCACATAAGTATTTTCTGCCTCTATACAGTTAACTGTATATTCATCTTGTTTGGTAAAAGGCTTCCATAGATACACAGGCATTTTGCTTTTTGTATTATTTCTTCTCTAATTTACAAGTCAGTATGAATTGCCTTTTTCTATTTTTGACATCAAGACAGTGACTCAAAGTCACCTGCAGGTTCAGAAGATACTCCATGTACTTGGATACTCTTGTAGTGCAGGAGTTGTTATGGAACTTTTTTTGATAAATTACATTAGAGAATAAGCTTTATTTGTTTGATTACTTTGCCATTGTGGGGCAAGCACGAGCAATTTAGAGTATTAAACTGAAGCTGCACAGAAATGTGAGAAGTCTATTTTGGGCTCTCAAAGTTTGATTCTTTTGATAAGAGAGTATCTTGTGCCAAATGAACATTGGAGTGGCCTTCTGATTACTTCAAATGCACACTGTAATTTCATTATGGTGACCTTGAATGAAGAGTTGTGTCAATTCCTTACAGGCTGACTCATCTCTGCTACACTCTGTTACTCCATAAAGGGTCAAATTTCCACTTCTTCTTCATCCCCTACAGACAATTCCCATGGGCATCTAAACCACATATGGTTTTGAGACACAATAGATTTTGGGCAATATCTTTGTGAAGTATTCAATGGCCAAATTAAAAGATGCAATGTCTCTAAGTTCATTATTTTGGATTTACCTCTACATACAATAGCCTGGAGGGTTATTGGAAGACTCCTTTTTGATTTTTCCAGAGTGAAAAGAGGGTACAGATGCTGTTTCAGGCACTCTGCAATACTCTTGTTTAGCTACAAAGTGTATGACCTTGCTGGTGCGCTGAACACCATGACTGTAGCACATTTCTGAGCACAAGATAAGGCATTTAAACATTTCTCTTATGTCTACGAGCCATGACTTAATCATGAGTCATATCTTGTAATTTTGTATAGACTGAAGAAATGTGTCATTGTGCCTGCCATTTGTAAATAAATCTGCAGTTTGCACCTAAGTGATGTACTAATGTTCCGTAAAGTTTGAGCAACAGTAACTTTTTTCAACTAAATTGGAAACATACTCTATGAAATGTTTAGACATTAAATAGAAGTAGAAGGAGAAAAGTGGCTACAGAGTTGTAATCCATCACCTGTATATAAATCAATCTGAAGTAATTATATAGCACATCTTAGGCAATGAACAGGCAGAGGGCCACCTATCATCTTGATGCTGCAAGGGAAGGGTCACAGCTTAAAAAGAATATCTCTTTGGGAAGATTTGGTAAGTCAGTCACAGTACTGAACACTTCATCTGCTTGACCATGGCTAGAGCTGAGGTCATCACCCTCTTTTCCACCTACATGTGAGTTTAACTGAGACTTAACACTTCCTACGCCTTGTTACTGGCATCGAGGGATGTCACACAGGGAGGAACCTCTGTGACAATGTGATGTCCAGAGCTGTCACAGTGCCCCCAGAGCAGTCAGTGGCTTCTTCAGGGGTTCTCACCTTTCAGTAAGAGTGGAATGAGTCAGTGCTTTAACACTTGAATCAATGCCATTGTCTCTCTACCTAGCAGTCCATACCTGCTCATATGATTATCTGCCCCAGCTCTTTAGGAGGAGCCAGGGCTGCCTCCCTTGCCTTGGGAGCTGGAGTGTTGACATTTGCTTGCAAAGATCTGCCTTGGTGGTAGGTTATTATGAGGCACCTCATCTCTGTTGTGGAGGTTGTGTTTGTTGCTGCTTTACTTCGAGCTTGGACAATACAAATTACATTGGGGAGTGTCTATCAGTTTGTATTAGGAAAAAGTAAACAATGTACTTGACTTTTCTAATTGTTCTAGACAGGTTTTTTTTAAGACTGTGCTGTTTTTAATACTGCTACCCTCTGGTCATTTTTCTGCTTTCAGAGAGCAAATTTCAAAGAAAGAATCATCCATCTTGTCCCGAATCTGCCAGAACACTGTAGACAGCTATGCCACCTGATGTTTATAGGGCAAGATTGAACCATTGATTTTTCACATGAAACTCCCCATTGCCCTGAACAAATTGTAGTGAGGAAAAGCTAATGGTATAACTGCAGCCCTTACAGATGAACAAGACTTGGTTCATCTGGCATTCTGTTTTGTTTTACGATCTCTGATTAAAGCATTTCTCTGTTAGTATGCATTTATTTCTTTAACATGCTTTCAAACTGTTTGCAGTAAAGCAATTTGAGAGCAGTGTTTCAGCTATATAAAATGCAGCAGCAGCAGCAAATGGCTTACTGCTATTCTCATCTAAGATAGATTAATAAATGAAACAATTACTTAATGATTTTTTTTTCTCTGTGCCAGTTCAAACCTCTGACACTTGCAATTTCTATAATACCTTTGAGAAAGAAACTCTGGCTGGAAACTCTGAGTAGCTTCAGAGTGAGATTGTGAACAGCTGTTCCAATGTCTGTGCAAAAAGGGTTCTTAATCACTGGTGATTTCTCAAAGTTGAGCAAGGGAGATGAGGTTGGCTGACTGAATCTTATGCTTGATATACAAATGGAGTTCCCACAATTCCCATTCTGATTTGTAAAAAAAATTATCTCTAGGAGAAATGGAGGAATTTGTGCCAAGGGTGAAGCTACAAGCTTTATGTTTAGAACAGCTGGTGATCCTAGCAACTCAACTGTACTCCAGATGATAAATTTGATCTCCTGCTCTGTAGGGCCATGAGTAGATTTAACCATCTTTCTCACAAACAACATGGCAGTTTTCTAGCACTTCTGGGCACAGGTGTGATCCAAAATAAGCCTACTGAAGACCAGAACTGTCATGTATCACAGAGAGAAGCCTGTGTAAAGTAACAAGAAATAAAAATATGTGAACCCAACCCTCACTTTTCACTCCAAATACAAATCTATAATAGATGCCAGGAGAGCAGAAATATAAGACAATGTAAATTAATTATTTACTCTAAATTGAGAGTTTCAAAATAGAGAGCTGACAACCATGAATGAAACATTCTCTTGGAAAAGAGAAAGCTTGCAACGTGTGTTTTGCTTTCCCAGCAGCTTACAACAGGAACATGTGGTACTCTGAGACCACATTCAAATAGAAAGCCCTAGCTGAAAGCCAACTAGAAAGCCACATTCAACTAGAAAGAGATTGAACTCTGCCCCCTTAAGGTTTTGCTGCCGATATTCCAAATTTTGCACCCACAATATGATAGATCCCCTCAATTATGGTCAGGGAATGTTTTCTTAAATCTGTAAATGTTTTTATTATTGTGTGTTCTACAGGCAGTCTTTTTCATTGCTTAATCATAATTATTTCCTTCTGTCTTACAGTATTCTAGTAATTTTTGTGTTCTGTCTTCATTCTAACTTCTCTACCACTCCCTGCAGGGATTTTCATTTCACTATTTTATTTAATTAAAACATTTCTATATATTTTCATATTTTTTCCCAGGTCATTTGTGAATATTGATGCAAAATTTGGATGGGAGAAAGAAAGTTTTTAAAATACTTTCAGCTCAGGGCAGGGGAATAAAATACATAACCATGCTGGCTTTGGATGGACTAGCTGATTTCTTTCTATGTGAATAGTAAGGTACTGTGATTCTGCTGTGTAGTGTAGAGTACATTCTCCTAGCAGAATATACTCCTAGGGTATCCTGAATTATCCCTTAGTGGCACTGAACATCTGCTGAGGTTTCTTTTGATCCCCCTGTTTCTCTTTCTGCAAGCCCATGAGAGAAGCAGCTTGCTTGTTTTGTAAGATTGGAGTCTGATTTCTCCCTTCAGGGAAGAACCATGTGTTTCTGCATCAGCATGCCTCAATAATTGCCATGTTTTTGTTTTACTTTCAGGATAGTCTCACAGAGGCTGGCTTGTGCCACGAACAAAAGTGGAGGGTGGAAGACTGAAAGATGATTTTTTTCAAGGGCTGAACACTTTTGGGTAATCACTTTGGGCTGCCAATGGTCTGCATGGTTAGCTGTGTGTCTGGGAGTGGGTGGTAGCAATCACTTGTTGCTTTCAGAGATAATGTTTGATCTAATTAACTGCTTTTCAAGCTTTCTGTGTACTGAACAACAGTAAAAATGATAAAGAAAGATTAGCTGCCATTGAATTTGCCTGTATATTTCTCCTGCTTTAAACTTCTGAAAGTCTTAGGACTTCTGTCTGGGACCAGAGATATCAAAATTGTTCTGCTTAAACCATCAACTTTGAATTTTAGTACACACTTTATAAATACACATTTGGAAAATTACAATAAAGAGTAAGGATCTCATGAATCTCATGCTGCATCTAATGTACTATCTGGAAAGTTTCCATTGTGTTTAAAGGAGATGGAATTGAGTGGCTGCTTTGAAACTGGATTGTCTTGCTTAAATAAAGAGTAAGAATATGTAGCTTATGAAGAAAAAAAGCTATTTCTGAATGAAGAACTGTGGTAGAGGAGCTATGCATGGTGGATGAAGGACTGGGAATTTGAAATGTTTTGCTGTCTGAATTGGGTTATTTGTACAGAGTAAAAGCAAAAATGTGTGCTTTACTCTGTGTTGCTCCTCTCTCTTTGCACTGAACTGATGTCAGTTGCTTTTCCTGCTAATCTTCCCTGTAAATGTGCTTTTGCTTATCAAATGTGTATCTTGTGAGTAAATTAAAGGCATTCTTAATACCTGTATTGATACCTGTATTGATACTTGTATCAATCAACTGGGAGAAAATAGAAAATTATCGCTTGCAAAATTTGCAGATGCCCTCAAGCTACTGAGTAAGTAAACAAAGAGAGGGATGAGCTAGGTATACGGAATGAGTTGGATTATTCTGTAAGTGGGTTGATCTGAGTTTTGGGCTTTTGAAGACAACTGAAGACTGGATTTCCAAACCAAGAATGTAGCTGCCACTTTTGAGACAGGACACTGTTATGCTGACACTGCCAAGGTCTGAAGAGGAAGGTACAATTAGCAGGATAGGCATGTCCATTGAGTAGTTAGCCAAAGAGCTGATGTGACCTTGGCAGGTATCAGCAAAGGCGCAGGTAGGAGGAAAGGCAGGGTGGCTGTGTCATGGCAAGGCCATCACTGGAACCCTTCAGCTCTGAGATCCTGATTTTGAGAATTCTTCTGAAAAGCTGAAAAGGTTTTGAAAAAATCTAAGCTGTAGTGTGGATAACAGGTAGAAACCTGAACAAATCACCTTAAATTATTCAAGTTGCAGATGTGATTTCCTTGTTGCCTACAGATACCTACATGTAGGAAAAGCTGCAATAAAACAGCAGCTCTTGAACGCAACAACAGAAAACTCAGGGCTGGGATTTTTGCTAGGCAAATAAAAACTTTAAACAAGTTGCAGATATTTTAAATGGTGAATATGCCCATCTCCTGGAGCAATTCGAGGTAGATGTGGTGTTATTCCCACTGCTAGAATTTTGAGAAACCTGGCTGGACATATTTCTGAAATATTTGATTCAGATTCAGCCAGAGTTCAGGGATAATACGGAGTACAATAGGTGAACTTTTCATTCCAGGGTTTAGACTAAAAGATCAATGGCTCCTTCTGAATCAAGGATTGATGAGATGTTTAGAGATGTCCTGTTTCAGTGAAGAGGGACACTGTCAGCATCACTGACTGTGCTGAGAATGGTATTATCACTCAGTGGTTAAGATTTCAATATTATTGGACTTTCTAGTCAAGGAATCTGCACATTTGTAGATATGTGACTTGGGACATGAAGCTCTCCCCTTTTTTGGATCTCTGTCACTCCTCTATCTCATTTGGATGACCAAAAGGACCACAGCCATTACCTGAAAGAAACTTCACCCCATGGTGGAGCAGAATGTCAGCAGGAGTTTTCCCACCTCCCCTGAAGCACAGGAACTGGACATCTGCATTAGCTGTCCCCTCATCCCCTCCATACATTCCCATATGACCGTGCCTTGTCACCACCTCTGCTCTGATGGCTTAATGAGGAACATGAAGATTGCTGCCACTTGAGGCTGGGAAGGGGAAAAGAAGCAAACTGCAGAGAAAAAAACTGTGCAGAGGGCTTAGACCAGCACTGGTGAGGGGGTGTAGAGAGGAAGCACAGGTGGAGGCACAAGAGAACCGGGTATCCATGGCCTAGGCTAGTCTGTGCAGCACTCCTGGAGCTTGTATGCAAACCAGCTTGTTTAGCATCTTGTAGCTCTGTTATTGTTCGGTAATTGTAATGGGGAGACAAGACCTAACAAAAGGAGTTGGAACATTCCTAAACCTCAACAAGTCCTGGAGGAAGATGAATGCATATGAAAGAGTCTGGAAGGAGGAGGACCTTTAAATTAGGTTGGAAGGAGTTGTGGTGCTTTCAGGAATAACCTGCTTGGATGCAGCACTCAAAGCTTGTCTGCTGGGTTGGTGTGCAGCCTGCTAACCTGACTCACAATCTTCGCTCAGATCTTGGCCATCTGAGAAGATCTGAGGAGCGACAGGGACCCAGGACCTTAGCTATGGGAACAGCTTGGTCACAAGTGTGCAGTGGTTGCAAGGAGAATGACAGTAGCTCCCAAAGTTTTATTGACTTAATTAAACACATGGACAAACTCTTCTGAACTTGGTCAGAGATCTCTAAACACCAAAACTTACTCAAGGTTGTAAATACATCTCAATACAGAGTCTGAATGCCATGATTTAAAGAGCTTCCAAATAAACCAGAACATAGAAATTATGTCCATACCCAGAAACAAATTATGTTCACCTTGTAATTTGATTTTGATGATGTGTTTTGCAGTTATCTCCTTTGGCTCTGAGTCATTACTTGTAGTGGAAATACTGACACATGTAATGGCTCAAAACAGCATGTGGAAAATTTCCACTCTTCCCTCTGTCTCTGCTCACCAGGACTCATTCACTCACTCATTGTCTTTTAGCAACAGAAACACATTAGCCTGTTTATAACCATGGGGTATTAGTGGGCACCTGGAAAATGGTGATAAAGTTCTTCTCATACAAGTAATGGCGATTCTTGGCCAGACTGAACCTCACCCACATTGAGCATCTGAAAGGATGAAAGGCCTCTGCACACTGAGGCTTTTCAGCAGTGTTTTTCTGATGACCTTATAGGTTTTGTTTTACTTATTCCACCCTCTGTAAATTCCTGCTCCAACTTCTCTGCAGGTAATGCAGATTGCTAGCAGGGATCTCACTGGGGCTGTACATACAATTATTTTTTCTCTGCAATCTGAAAAGCTGGAAGAATAAATAAAGGCCCCTAGTACTTTTTTGCAAAGCAGGTAAGGAGAAAAGAAATGGATTCAGTTGAAAAGCCCCAAATCTAAAAAAATTGTTGCTACAAATTAAGCCACAGCCATTCTGCTACCTCTGTAAGCAAAACCAAAAAAAATTGACCAAACTGCAAAAAATGACAATAAGCACTACTTTTTTTTTCTAATTTAGGGAAGCTGCCTGCCTAAACTTCCAAGCTGTAGATGCACAGTTGATGCTTGCTTTCAGTGTTGATTTTAATCTGTATGTGACTCTTCAGTGTCAAAGCTAACTGGACTACAGTAAAGGCTGGTGCTGTTTATCAGCATCTTACTAAGAAACAGAAAATAAAGCCCCTCTCTAAACTTGTGTGATATCCAAAATGCAGTGTTTTTGTTCACATTTGTTGCTGTGACTGCAAATGGAAAGTAGTCCTTTGTATTGAGAATTATGTCATTCTGTAAAAGCAAGGAAAATATTGACCCCTGAAAGCATTCTAATTATGATATTAAGATTTAAAATTCTATTTATGCCCCTGACACATAGGAGCAGTACTTGAAGCTATATTCATAAAAATACTTCTGACTTATTACCAAGAAAGACTATTGCAGTACAAGAACCTTGTTTTCTGCTGAGTAGAGGGAGATTGAGAAGACATTTAGATCCAGAAAATCCTGCTCCCCCACCTAATGATTTGCCATGGCTGCTGTGCTGACTGATAATTCTTCACATTAGTACTACTGCCTGGGCTCAGCAGGAAAGAGACTTCACAGCTGACCACTGGGGAGATGGAAAAGGGTCTTTTTCTGCCTATATTCCTCCAAAGGGTTTGATTTCATAAGCTTTTGTATTAAACTCATAGCATGTTCTCCCAGACATTTAAAAAAAAGCTCTATTTTTTTTTTTAAGCTCTATTTTTATTTTAAGCTCTATTAAAAGCTCTATTTTTTTATTTATTTAAAACTCTATTTTTTTCTTTTTATAACATACAGAAGTATGAAGTATTTTTTTCTTTCTATAACATACAGAACACACAGAAGTAGGTATGGTGTTTCTTTCTAATTAAATTGCCAGTGCTTGAAGCATTAGCTAACGGATGGGAGAATTTCTGCCTTTTGAGCACTTCTTCTTCAAGCCAGAGAGGGCTTACACCTATGTATCCTCTCTCCTAGGAGAAGCTCTGATTAAAAATTGGGCCAGGTCATGGCATCACTGATTCTTCACCTACTGGGAACCGATCACTTCACTAAAAGCCTTCTGCAAGATCCACTGGGTGAAGAGAAAGAGGCTCTGGGCTGTGTCTAGGACAACCTCCAGACCTGGTGGACAGCTCCTAGGCTTGGATGAAACAGCAAACACTGAGGACTTGAATTTTGGGGGGAGTCAGGGCCAGCACTAATGCCTGTCTACATTTTGGCTAGCTTCAGCAGGAGCTGAAGCCTTTTTTAGTTTGTCTGTTTAATGTTGTTGTTTCACATGTCAATAGACTTGATACGTACCATTTGTACTTTGCAGTTTGGAAGGAACTGTCTGACTTACTAGCTGGAGGACACAATAAATCATTAGGACTTTAAAAGCATCTTTGAAAGAGGCCAAAAGTACAAAAGGGAAAAGTAACAAACCTTTGACTCTGTGTCCTAAAAAATTATACCTTGAGGAAGTAAAGATTTGGGGAAACACATGGGGGCAGGGAATTAGATGGGGGAATTCCCATCTAATTCCCATCTAATGTAGATTAAAATAAGAAACTGGAAAAGCAGAAAGGGAGAGAGTGAGGGAGTACCTGATACTAAACAGACTGATGGTGCAGATTTCCTTTTGAAAAGGATTTCTTAATTGTCAAAGCTGTAGCAAGCATCTTTTTTATTTATCCTCTAGATACTTTACCCTAGAAGTCTTATTTAACACCATAATTACATAATTTTGTGCTCAGTTAGCTTTATAAGCCTCAGTGGAGGATCATGAGCATCCCTTTCACACAACCCTGCATTTTTCTGCTGTTAATTTAATGCTTATGAAGAGCCCATAAATTTGTATTGATCTTTTTTTCTCCTTGCAGACTTCAACCACATTAGTATATAGAACAGATGGAAGTCTTTAACTCATTAGGGGGAACCAGTTTAATACTGATCCCATCAATCTGTTCTATTTTTGCCTTGGAGACAGAAGTTTTTCTGTGAAGAGTGTAGTTATATGCATCTGCTGCTGTGTGTGTACCTAGATGGCAGGTTCTGAAGCTACTGAGGCAGAACAGAAGGAAGAAGGAACATTGCAGAGTAGATGAAGAAGAGACCTTTTGGCATGCTACCAAGCAGAAAGCATAATTAGAATGAATTTATAATCACAGTGCAGCTACTTAAGGAAAAACAGGAATACACAAGCACAGCTTGATATGGTTCAGAGTTTGCTCTGTTCATGTTTAAACAAACCACACTAATTCTATTGATAAAGGCTCCACCTCTTTTAGATTTAATAACTCTTGGACATAAAATGCTCTGGAGTGTTTCCTACTCTAGTGCTCCTCTGAAACTGTAATATCCGGATGGCTTTAAGAACTGATTTGAATCAGTAACACAGAAAAAGGTGTGCTTCTGTGATTAACAGGCTCCTTCCATCAGGTTATCATTCTTGTTCTTTTGTTTTCATTGCTGAGTCTAGAGTTCTGAAAGGTTACTGTATGAACACGCAGGGAAAGCCTCACTTGAAAGATTACCACAAACAATGCACAAATAAATCACAAATGAGTGAGACATGGAAAAAAATATGACATTAATTTATTTAAAAGATCCAGTTTTTGCAATGACAATAGTGTCAATTCTAGTAATTAACACATTGTACAATATACTGATATTTGTTTCTGCTTAATTTGGGAAACACTCTTGGAAAGATGGCTGAAATATCGGGAAAACTGCATATACTGAGAAAAACAGAGATTGGCTTTTACAACTTTATTTTAAATCAAGACCATGGTCCTCTAAACACTGAAAAAACATCCAGTGACTGCTAATTTGAGCAGCAAGTAAAACTTTAATTGCACTAGTGGTATTGTGCAATTGGATGTGCATAGGAAGGTATAGTGCAAACAAAAACATGACTACAGAGTAATGGAGTTTGTTTTAAAAAGACTTTATAGTCTCAGAAAAAGAGTAAGAAAAAAAAAGTAGATATCATCCAAGATAAAAACATTTATAAACCAGACAACAGGACAACAAATACATTGTGTGGTTTTCTTCCTATATTCCTAGTTGGTAGGAACAGTCCCAGAAAAACAGACCTTCTTTCCTCTAGAATTTTGTCTTCTGTTAGTTATCATGTAACATGACACCACAATAATGTCAGTAGTTGCCAAGCCAGCCAGATGTTAATTAATTTCATACCATCAACTAATTATGGTGCCTTAAGGTGCATCTCCATCTATTTTTACTTTTGTCCTCCCAAAGAGCTGTCCTAATATTTCCTGAAAGTTCAGTTTGTTTCCTTTTAGGCAGATTACCAAAGAAGACTAATGTCATTCCAGATTATAGACTGAAGTAAAGAATAAACTGCAAGATCAGATAAATTCCTGTTCTAGATTTCATAAAATAAACAAATGTATAAGAATGATGCAAACATTGTCTAAATGTATGTTTGATGAAAGTAATATATGTAAATCAGTGGTGTTAGACTTTCTAGTTGCTTAGTAAAAAGGCCTTGCAGAACATAAAAATTCTACAAATATTAATTTCAGCATCTTGTTTTTTCATTTTATTTATTCGTTTGTTTGTTTGTCTATTTATTTATTTATTCTTTAGTTAATAATTTCAGCTTCTTGTTTCTTAATTTCAGCTTCAGCTTCTTCTATACTAATAAATTTCAAGCTGAAATTTATTAGTAATTTATTTGTTATTTATATTATTTTCTTTAAATAAAATAAAGCAACAAGTGAAAAATGAGACTATTAATAATTTTAACCATGGGGTTTGTAACTGGCCATTACAAATCCATTGTTTATATCCCCACAAGAGAAAAAAACCCAAAACTCAGTCAAGGATTGAATTAACAAGTGGATAGCCTAATTCTTTTGTTTTTGCATCTGGCAGTCAAGCAGATGATCAATAAAACACTGTATTGTTAAACTGCGTTGATTATACATTTGAGTTCTCTGATTTTGATATTTTTAAAGGGAAAGTTTGAGTAACTATGACACTTTAATTACAATTTTCTTAAAACTTGGCATAATCAGTCCAGGCATGGCCATGTACACTGTGCATCTCAGACCACAAGCCTGAACCTCAGCTAACTGGCATAATTGTCATTTGCCATGATACTCCTTGGTATATGCTGAAATAACAGAAATGTCCTGGGGCCTGTTGCAACTGCAAATGTGGGCCAGGACCAAAGCCCTTGCCTACAAACACAGCTGAGCAGATGTAGAGCTGGTAGCAAGTTGGAACTTTCCGGAAGTGCCATGTTCACAGCTAGGAGGCCGCTTTGTGTGGGGATGTTCTCAACTTGCTCTCTGGAGAATGGCCTGTGTGCGCTTTAATAATCAGCTGAAAGGAGAAAAAGAGGAGGAACAAAACACTCTGCAGGATGGTGGCAAGTGCTGCAGGCAGGCATGAAAAGCTGAGTGCAGTCCTTGCTCCAGACACAGTTTGTGGATTTTAGCAGATAGATACTGGCCACTGTGGCTGGTGCTCAGGATTGCTCCCTTTCTCATCCCAGGCTGTCCTGGGACAGCCCTGGCTAGAGCAGAGTCAGTGTGGCCACAGCACAGAGACACAGCTTCAACACACCTTCACTGATAGCTGATGTGATTTTGAACCACTTCAGGTAAATAAAGAATGCAGGTCCCACAAGTCTTAGGCTTCAGTGCATAAACTGTATAAAAAACAAAACCAAACCAAAACAAAACAAAAAAAATTCAAGCAAAGTAAAATTAGTGAGTTTTGGAGAAACCAGGACCTCTCTTGGACAAAAAGTGGCCTTAACTCCACTTACCTCAGGCAAAATCTGAACCTACCAATATGTGCTAGACTTGTTTTGAACTGGTGGGCTGCCAGGAGAAAGGTGTGGGAGTGCTTCAGAGCTGAGCTGTGGAGGGAGATCCAAAACAGTCCTGCCAAAATGGGATTAAGCCTCAACTGGGACTTTGGCAATCAGCACCTCTTCAGTACAGGACGAAAGCACAAATGCAGTTGTGACAGCTGTGCAGTAAACAGCTTCTAGCACCAGTTCTAGATGGTGATGATGTTCTCTGTTGTCCATATTCCTACTACTTTGGCTCTGAACAGTTAAAATGTACCAGAATCAAAATGAAGGGTAACCCCTTCATTAACTTAATCTGAGAGAGCGATTCAGGTGTTTGGGTTTTTTTTCATGTTTAATGTTCTATCTGGAAAGTTTAATTTTCTTTGAGATGATTTCAACCTTGTTGGAAAAGAAAGGTTGCCTAAATAAAATACAAAGTAATAGTACAAGTTTAATAAGCCAACACATGTAATTTTAAATGTTCATAAAGTATAGAATTTTTAAATTGTCTTCTTAGGAATATCTTACAAATGAGAAATCCCAGACTTTCCCCCAGGTAGATTTGAGGTCTGATATCAAAGGTGAATATGTGTATGAATTTGTAGATATTATTCTGTCACAGGTTACCTTAGGCAATGAGGCTTTTATGATTTTAAATGCATTTAGCCCTGTTTATAGCCTACATAATGCAGTGTTACCTTGACAATTATAATATTTTAACTAGTAAGTGTTTTTTTGGAAAATGCTGTCGGAAAAGGCTTTGGAGATTTACTTGATTTAGAAATTAAACTGAAGCCCAGATTCTTATATATATTAAAGTCCAAGAACCTGATGAATTGCTGCTGTCAGCTACATGCAAATTATGCCTTGAAGCAGAGCTTTTGCCTTCACTTCCAAGACAGCATAAAGTTAATGAGCCAAACATATGAAATACTCTTACACAACCAAAATAGAAGGGAAAAGAAAATTTTGGACTGGCAGTTGTTCAGAAATATTGAGTCTGCTTATAAATATAACTCAAAAATGAACAAAAGCCATAGTCTATTGAAAAATGAGAATTTGTTTTCAGTGGGAGAACTTTATAGTGGTAACAAGTTAAGGGCAGCATTTGTGAAAGATGCTGTGGTTTTGATTTAATTTGCCATCCATCAGTTCATGTCACTAAAATTTCCTGTAGTGACTGAACCTACTTTGAAGGAAGCACAACTGAGAACTTGCTGGAGTTAGTATGACTTGGCTAGAAATTTTCATGTTTCTCTGTATAATATGCTCTGTGACTGTGTCCTCTCAGATGTTCAAGAGCCCTACCTTGATTGCTCTGCAGAGTGAAAGCAGCATGCATTTCTCACTTATTTTAGCATGTTTGGGATACACTGGGGATATGTGGGAATGGAGCAGCAATTTACTTTTTTTTCCTCAAGGGCTGTTTTGTTGAACAAAGTAACTCTTTACAGGCCTACTCTCTCACTGTTTTGCTGATACAGAGCTTCCCAGCTACCACCTACCCATGATCAGGACTTCTTACAAAGAAGAACATGAAAAGTTTCTATGGACTTGTTAAATAGCAAATAAAAACCACCAGTTTCATGAAGAATGTCATAAAGAAGGACATGGGAAGGACAAATTTTGGCTCATCTACTACAGTGGCAGCTCTAAGCAAAGGAGACCTCAAACATGGGACAGCTATGGGATCTCCTAAAAGAAAATGATTGACTGTCACAGAAGAAGAGTATATCTCTGCTTATGATACAGAAGGAGTGTTGGTATTTTTCCCTGCCAATCTTGAATTTCACAAATGATGAATCCAAACATAAGGACAGAAGAATAAGATAATTTAAGTCCAGATCTGGACTTTGATGGCAATGGAGGAAGAGTGGAGAGACTATAATTTTGAATTAGTAAGCTTGATCATCAGTTGATAAGTGTCCAGAAAAGAAGGATCATAGAGACAGAGTCATGTTATGGGTTTTGAAATGTGATCCTTTCACATTAGGGTTGTGGACAGCTCTGTTTGAAGTGGGAAATGGTTTATTGTTGGTGGTGTTTCCTGTGCTATCCATAGTCCACAGGTAAATAACTCTGTTGCCAAGGTTGTCTATTTGTTACCTGTCATAAACAATAGATAATACTTGTTTGCTTGTTAATTCTATAGAAGTCTAGTTTCTGGGTACACCCTCTTAAAACATACACAGTCCCCAGGCTGTGTTGTGCTTATAAATGATACAGCCTTGATGGTTTTTGCATCATTCTTCTCTAGCTTCTACTTGTCACATGGTATTTCTCCCGCTGTGTTTGGCAGTTCTAGTTATTGAATTAAAACTTTATATAATTATACTACCACCCTCTCAAAAAAAAAAAATCATAAAAGAAAGCCCCTTCTTTGTTAATGTCTATCAAGATGAGGACCAATTTAAATCAGCCTGGAGCTTTTCTGCTTCAGCATTAATTATGAACTGCAGAAAGCCTTGTGTATTAGCACTTTTTTGCCATTTGTAAGCTTATGTTTTGATGGTGGTAAAATTGAGTGGTTTAGTAATTTATCCTGGAACTAAGCTGTGAGCACCAAAAACAATCACGTGCCCTTTGCAATTTGCTGCTTTTTGCTTAAAGGATTAGAATTGAGTGCACAAGTACATATTTTCCAAACTGTGGCCATTGTTGACCAGACTTGTACTGCTCAGGATTCCTGTGTATCCTCATGGTGTGGGGAAGGCAGGCACAATCTCTGAGGGCAAGGAGCTGGCATCCAGCTCTCCTCCCAGAGTGATCTGAAAGGACTTAATCAAATAGGAAAATAACCATCCTGCATGCCTGATCTTGACTAAGAAAAAAAAGGAGAATGAGCATTGCATGTAATCATGTCTCTATAATGATTTTGGTGGAACTCTTCCAAGATATACAAAGGATATAGAATGATCTTATGCTCATGTGGAAAAAACAGAATTTAATGTGTTTGAAAATGCATACTGAAGTCCTCAGCCCTGTAGGTGGGATGCACTCTGACTTCAGACACAGGCAGCATAGGAATCTGCATCCTAAAAACAGGGTGTCACCTGGCAGCCAAAGGTCATCTGAACCCCAGTTAGAAAGTCTACACTACATCTGCAAAGTAGCTTAGGTCAGTCTGCATTGCAGTGACCTTGTCAATTTAGGCTTTTCTAACTCTCCAAGCAGCTCTTAGGGAACTTGGCCCATACTCTGCTTCAGCAACTCCTTCCAAGAGTGAAAACACAAGGGACTGGCCCAGGTTCACAGATGTCCTTCCTAGTAACATCTGAGTTTCAGTGCACTCTGCTGCTCATTATTCCTGCATTATTTCCCTTTCTAGGGAAAAGAGGCAAAAACAAGGGGAAATGGCCTGGATCTTGTAAATTTTCCAGTCCCTGAGGCAACTTCACGATTACTTTTGTTTTGGTTACAACAGGTGCCTGTTTGATGACCTTGTCATCAAGACAACCTTCCCTGCCCACAGAGGAGGTAGCTCATTGTCTGGGTCCATTTCTTTCAAATAGTGGAGGATTTCAGCCAAAAGCCTACTATGAGACAATTTATACTGAGGAGCGTGGGAAGATGCGCCAGAGAAGGTAATGCTATCAGTAAATGTAGCAGGACCTGAGCACTCCACAGTTCCCTGCATCTGACTCAAAAGGGAAGAAGTTTCTGCCGGTATGAAAGTCCTGGGTTAGATTCCCATCACAGACCCCTGTGAAAAAACAGCAACCCCTGTCTTTCAAAAAGCAACACTCACTTTATAGGCTCCCTAGAATTGGAACTCCTTTACTCTGGAGGAGCTTGCTGCTTCATCTCTGGCTCTCTGACTTCCCACCATGTTGGTCATTGCAGAGATGAGGGGACAAAAGAGGTGAAGTCACAGGGTCAGCGACAGAGCAGATTTCCATGGGAACATCCAGTTCAGCTGAATGTTTTGTCAACGTATTTCCTAGAACATTTCAGTTCTGATAAGTCTGGCATTTTCTGTCAGAGAAATACCAAGTCTAGAAAAACTTCTGCCATGTCAGCTGTATTTTCAAATACATGCCTATTTACATTAAAGCATTGTCTTTGACGCACTGTTGCTTTTCAGTTAGAATTTACTGAAATGTTTGGAAAAGCTGCTTAGACCAAGTAGCCTTGAAAGGCACAGGTTTTCATGTCAACCATAACAAAAGGATTTGGGCTGGTGGCAGGGCAAGACTGTCATTAAATTGGTACTAAACAGTGGCTGGGAGCACTTTTGAGTCCTGACAGCTGGGCACCACTTTGCAACTGAACAGACTTACATGAGAAGAGGGGATCAGGAGGGTTCAGCATCTTAGCACTTCCCTGCTGAAGCTGCCAAGGCCTGAGGGGAGTAGGGATGTCTGTGCCAGGACCCTCACCCTGGACATGGTGAGTTGTGCCACTTCTGCAGCCCTAAAGTGAGCAAATTTGCACTGAGGGATAGTGTGTTAGCAGTACAAAAGCTGGCATGTATGGATCATTTAAATTGGTTTACTGCTGTGTAAAAATGCTGTGTACGATGACTGATGTGAAAACAGAAGAGGAGACTTAGGTATGAGCTATGATACTTGGGTTTCTCCAGAGAAAATTGGTTTATCTTCCACTGGTCCATAAATTCAATTTGCCTCTTTGACTTCCTGTATTGATACAAATGGAGTAAATCAGATGACGGCTTAAGCAGACATGTTGAGGTAAGCATTTTTCATTCCCTTTTTTCAATTAAATGAGCTGCAATTGCATTACGGGCAACTCTGCTCATCCAACTCATAAATATTCTTAATGCATTCTGTCTAGTGCAACCTATGGTGACGCAAACAACTGGCCCTCTGACCTGTCCTCTCCATTCTTTGGCATATGCTTGGAGAGCTAAGTTTTGAATTGGAGCTTTTTCTAGCTGAGATATAGAAATACTGAGAGTTCTTTGTATATCTGCTTTTTTTCTTATGTGGCTATAGAGTGTCTAATTGCCAGATGGCCATTAGACCTCAGCAAATTGTAGCTGGAAGCAGGATTTTATAGTAAAGTCTTGCTTTTAAGAGCCATTCTGGTACTGGTTCAAAATTAACTTTCAAAACATTTTATAGGACATTTTCTTGCCTTAGAGAAGAATGCATTGGAATGAAGAGGAGATCTAAGGAGCGCTGATGCTTTTGCAAAGCCAGTCAGAAAAAAGATAAAAGAGCGTCCTGCATGATGCTGCTAATATGCACATCAAAAATCAATGATGGTTGCAGAGAAAAGGAAAGCAACACTCATCATTATTTTTGTGGTTCTGAATTAATGTAAATTTACTTATACTGAAAAATTCTGCTTTATTATCCTCTGTAGAGGTAATTTAAAACATGTTATACAGCCTACACAGGAAGCAGTTATTCATTGCAGTTGCAAACAAAGAGAACATCGGGTCTTTCAACAGTATAGTGCTTTTTTTTGTTTCTTTGTTTTTAAGTGCTTTGGCTGAAAGCTTATCAAATGAGGAGGTTATAATTTAAGCAGAACAGTCCTGCAATCCTGTTTACTGAAAGAATGCAACAGACTTAATCAAGGACTAATTTAACTCAAGAGTTTTGAAGCTACTGTGAAAACCAGTCATTGCTTTCTAATTTTAGGTTTTCTGACTTGGCAGTATAATAAATTGCCACTGTCCAAATATCCATCTTTCTCCTTACATCTGATAAGTGTGAGAGTAATATAGATATTTAATTTTTAATGTAATATTTCAAGCAAGTATTTCAGTTTGTAAAGCCTATTGCAGCGCTGCTTTGGTAAAGAGATGTAGAGGTAATATTTTTATGCAGCCTTAGCAACACAGCATAATATTTGCACCATAATGATGAAGTTTACTTTTCCACAGTGGGATATCATTGAATTCTAAGATATTTTCAGAGCATCAAGTGTTGCTTAGAGTTGCAAAAAACTTTCCTGCTGGTGTTGAGAAGATTCACAGAACATTTCTTTTTAATCTGCTCTGCCCTACAGGACATGTATAGTCCAGACTGAGATTACTTGGCAAGACCACTAGGAATTAGTCACCTTGCAAACCAGAGCCCAAGCCTTCCATCCTTCAGGTTAATATTATAATCTGCAGGCTACAAAGTAAGATATTTTCATTTCTCTTCTCAGCCTTGAAAACTGATCTTGGCTGCTGAGCTGCAGGGAATTAATGTGTGTTTTTCTTATTCAGAACATTGTATAGTTATAGGGGGAGGACCTACTCCTGAGAAACATGTATTTTAACACATTTCAGGACCTAAATCTTCCTGAGAGCATCTCAAGGCACCTTCTGTTAGGAGAGGGTGCCTCAGTCAAGACTGAAAGGGCCCATACCTAATGTCTAGGATGGAGGTTAAACTTTTAATTAACTAAAATTTCTTGGCTGCTTTCTGTATTTGGCATATGATATTTTCATATTACCCTTTGGAATTGTGCCTAATTCTCTCCATTAGTTATCTAAAGATGCCAAGATGTCTGACCTTGTTCTTCTGAGTTGCACTGTATAAGTTAGAAGTGCTTAAATGTGTACCGTGGATCTAACCTTCAACTTGTAACACAGAGTTTGTTAAAAATGTAGAAAGCCATCTTTTTAAACCAAACATAAATGAGGCTGACTTCAAGGCAATTCCCACAATGAACTTTGTGTGCTATGTCCTCACTTCAAGAAATTCTTGTTCAGATTGACATGACATCAACAAAATGCAGAGTAGCTGAAGAGTATAGAAAATGAAATACTGACACTGGAGAAAGCAAAGTCAAGTTTGGAGACACAGAGCAATCCACCTTCTAAAGAGAGGGCACTTCTGGAAACTTCTCATTGCATGATGCCACTGGGACAAGACCTTTGCTGCCTCTCAGGCTTCTGTAGCCCCTATCCCTGCTGAGAGGATCTTGGCATGTTGAACTTTCCTGAGACTGCTCATCCGTATTGGGAGACTCCAGTGGGTGGTTGAGCAGAAACCTGCTGATATGACAGGATGATTTGCTGGAGCTGGACACTGGAGTGGCCTAGATGAGGAAAGCTTTATATCTGAGCTGAAGGTGTTGGTCCAGGATAATGGAAAGGAAATGCAGACCACTCAAAATTGTTTGCAGCAATCCTGGCTAGTGTTCCTGTCACTTAATGTTTTCTGAGGGAGTTTTTGTACTTTAAAAGAAAGAAGGTGCGTGGCTTGGTGCCATCATTCCTATATAAAGATCACAAAAAAGTTTGCATTTACCAAATAATGCACTTACAGTGGGTCCTACAGACACTGTTTAGTTGCAAATGGGACATGCAGTGGACAATGTACACAGTGTGCTGTGGGAATACTGAGCAGAGATTAATTGTCATTGCATTTCACTAAGAAGACATAGCCCAGGCTGTGAAGGAGAAAGTGCATCCTGCCACTGTAAAGTTCTAGAAATCATCTGCCGAGTTGGACTAACAAATTATTTATTTTTTTCTAAAACCTGCAGATTCTAACAGTTCTTATAATGCTTTAACTCTGTGAAGAATTGTTTTAAAAATTTATAATAACTTCACAGATACTACTGAATACTTTTAATGTAGGTCATGACTGTAGTAATCAACAGTTACTGTCTTATTTTCTAGACAATTAATGCATAACATCCATTTCAGCTCACTATATTAAAAAGACCCACAAATTTTAGGATGTTTGACCAATAGTAAAAATAAAGTTCCCAGAAAGCAATACCTAAATCACACTTGAAATTCCAGTTAGTCTCAGCCCATAAGATTATGACATGAGCTGCTTAAGAACACAGCTTGAGTTATGCTGCTATGAGAAGAAGCACAGAGCAGCATGTGGTTTCCTTGGACTCTGTCCCTACACAGGGTGCAAGGAAAGCTTACTGGTTTAAAGCATCCAAAGTAAACAAGTGTATTTTTAAAATTATATGGAGCTGTATGACCTCCTTGCAAGGGGCAAGAGTGGTACTCACAACCTCTGTGCTCAAAAGCCACATCCTTCTCAGATTTCAGCAGATAGCAAATGCTCTTTGCAGTTAAAAGCAAAGCTCACGGTCACACTGGCAGTGAGAATTCAGGGACTTTTCAGTGTGTTTCTGAAAAGCATCACACTGGGACTTTTTATATAGCTTGAATATGAACCCTCATCACAGCCATCTTGCACTTATGACAAGTAGCTCAGTCCTTTATGGCCTCAACTAGCCAACAGATGCTTTTGTCTGAAAAGAAAAGCTGAAATACATTGCCTTCCATCAGAATCAGAGCATGCCTTGGAACTTGACCAGATTCATCAAGGGTGTATTCTGGGAAGCTTGTATAGGAAGAACTCCAAAGTGTCTCCTTGGGTCCTACTTGTTGAAATTCATCAGTGCAATAAGGGAGACACTCAGAGTCATGTCTTTCATATTCTGTACACTTTTATTATTATGTTTATCTGCCTAACTTCTTTATGATATGTTAATCGTCTAACATCAACCATATTTTTATTTGTTTCTATGTTTTTCTTCAGTCAGTGGCATTCTAATACCCTGTAGCATAGATGAGTCCTTATATAGTTCTTTGGATTAAAAGCAGGGGTAAATCTAGTTCAATGGCCAGATACTATATACCACATACAGAACATCCATCATAGACTGAGACAAATGTTTATTGCTATATTATGATAGAATATACTATTTTTCTTAATATCTGCCTGTAAAAAACAGTCACCTGATCATTGCAACATTTACTTCTTCATATACATGGGTATTAATTCCTTCTTTGTTGTGCAGTATCTGGACATTACTGTGAACATGCTGATGAGGTTTGCTAAGGCATCACACAGCATTCAACCAAAGGCAACAAAAACTTCATTTACACTTAAGGTGACATAAGGTAGCAGATGCCTTGATTTATATCCCACTCTCTGCTGGCTTGTTTACAAGATTAATTATTCTTCCTAGGTGCATCCAATAGCTTTACCCATAATATTTCTGTGCATCTGACTGCAAAAGACATTAATAAATATACTTAATAAGTTGGGCTCATTTAGGACCACACATGTCAGACATTCTGTGGATTTGCTAATTAGCAGTGCTGCACACTCCAAATAGGAACCTCCAGAACCTGTTACAAGCAGTCTGGTATTCAGGAAGATTAATCACCAGGCTGCAGAGCTCAGATGCTGAATGAGAATGTTCAGTGGAGAAATTAAATCCCTCCAGGCAAACTGTAACTTGCATACCCTTTTTCCACAGTCATCACTCAGCTACATGTTTATTTAAGATAGCAAATTACCACTCATGCCTCATCGTAAATGACTTACTGAGAGATGAAAGAGCCCCATCCAGCTCTACCCACAGTTGCTGAGCTTGTGTCCTAATAAAGTGTATGCACGAGAAACCACTTATTTGGTGTTTTTTCCATAGTGAAGGGAATGAAAAATGTGTGTGACTTCAAGCACATACTAGATTTGTGAATATTATGAGAATCCTATGCCTATGCCTTCTGTGTCAATTTTTCTCTTGTTTCTGTGTTGGTTTTCATGTATGTATGGAGAAAGAAGGTGCACAGTAGACAGCCATGTACATTTGCCTAAAATACCAGTTTTGCAGAGGAGGACCTGGAAGTCCTGCAGGGCAGAGAAGTTGGTTGTGATCCAGCAATGTGTCCTTGTGGCAAGGAAAGTTGATGGTACCCTGGGCTGCTTTAGGAAGAGCATGGCCAGCAGGTGGGAGAGGGCATCCTTAGCACTAGTGAGAGCACACCTGGAGTGCTGTCTCCAGTATGAGAGAGACATGAATGTACTGAAATTAGTCCACCAAAGAGTCAAAAAGTGGTTTGAAGGATTGTGGCCTCATTTCTATGATAAGAGACTAAGAGACCTGGGAAAGTTCATCCTGGAGAAGACAAGGCAGAAGAGAGGGAAAAGAAACTTATTAGAGGAAACAGCCTTTTCTGGTCTTCTGATAAGATTTACAGATTCAGGATTCAAGACAGTATCTCCTGTCAACTTGTGTTATGCAGCAGAAAATATGTATACTTTATGATTTTGTTGGACAACTCTATAACTGATCTTTTGCCCTTTCCAGAAAGAAATACATCAGTGACTAATGACTTCAGTCACATTATATGGTAAAATTAAATACACAATAGTATTAGGAAAAGCTATTTTTCTTCTCTTCTTCTGATGTTTATGACAAATGTTTCTGTGTTGAGCTGTAAATAGTTGATGACTAATTCACTAAATTAATGGTAGCAATTTAAGACGAACTATAGCAATACCAAACGAGCAAAATATATGCTTTAAAAAAATCACAGTGGGTTCATTCCTCCTCTGTATTTTAAGGTTTTACCTAGGATCATATGTCTGTAGGATTTCCTTTAACAGCCTCATGTCCTTAAGCTTCTATATGCAAGAGCTATTGTGGAAAAAGGCAGGGCATCTGGACTCTGTCTGACATAATGCAATTTTGTTTTTCTTTTAAGGTCAGCCAAGTTCATTGCTGAAGGCCAGCCCAGCTGGGAAGATTATTCTGTGACTCTTATTCTTTCAGGAAAGCATGAAACCAGATTTCAGTTTCTGGAAATGTAATGGGTTAAAATACAGTAATAGCCTTTTTCCCCTGATACTTTTTATAAAATAATAGAGCTCATAAGAAAAAAAAAATCTACATTCTCAGAAAGGGCAGCAGCACTGTCAGATTTATCACGTCAGTTTTCTCTGAGACATGTGGCTTCCAATAAATTTAATGTGCTGTCAGTGTGGAGGAAAATGTGTCCCTGAAAGAATAGGTATTGTAGAGCTGAAGAGATTCTCCTCCAAGAAGCATAAAAATCACACTGAGTTCAAGCTAATATAAAGTTTTTAAATGTACAAGTTTTCTGGAGGGACTTATTAGGCAGAAAAATAAAAAGGCCTCTAGTAATACCTTTTAAGTTACAAAACTTATTGAAATACAGAATTCCCTAGGCACAGAAAGTGAAGCCTTGTGGCTTGGGCAAAGTCAGCTTTAGAAGTAACACTGAACAGGCATTAAAGAGAGCTGGCAAAGAAAAATACACCTAATTTCCTTCTGAACCTTTAGATACGTTTCTAACTCTGAACAGTGATACCTGGAAGAGATCTACTCCTTTTATCCCCAAAGGGTGTAAGTACAAAACTAGAATTTTCATGTTGTTTTTGGAGTAAAACCAAAGCACTACTCCAGCCAACCCAAAAGATCCCTTTTGCAATGGTGGGACTACATTCAACCTGATAGGAGTGGGCAAGAAAAGGGTGCATTTGATCATGAACCTTTGTAGCTGATTCCAAAAAGCCAGGGACAACTGACATGACTTCATCATGTCCTAATTCCTGCCATCCCCAAATTAAGATGTGGACTCTTGCTTGTGCCTATATGCATGCTTTATGTTCCAACCATGTGTTCTTTCTTGTGGTCTTGATGGTGCCAGACCTCTGTGCCTGTGTTCTTATCACAAATTATTTGCACCAGTAAATAATTTTTTTATTCATGCTTTTGAAGGCCATGTGTTAGTATTTAATAAACTGTATGAGGCATTGTCAGGCAGTCTGCAACCTGACTGAACCAACAAAATTGTCTGCATGCTTCCATACATAGGCTCTTATCTGTAAGTAAGCCAGCATCTGTAGGCAACCTATGACCTTTAAGATGTAAATCTGATTTCCATTTGGTGTAAATAAAAGCTACAGAGACAGCAAGGCACAAGATGGCCAGTGCAATTTTCATAAAGATCTGTCGTCCTTCTAATTAAAAGAGATTGAGAAGCACAGTGCAAGGTGATACTTAGGCAATCAGAATGAATAAATCAGTTCTCTCAATGTAATTTATATTTTCAGTTACTGTGATTGTCTGTGAACTGCCTGCAGTGTGTTTTTAAGACATGAGATTTGCATAGGCTCATGCTGAAAAAAATACGCAGCCTACTGCTGTGAGTAGAATCTGAAGTAGTGGGAACATGCTGAGCAGCAGGATGAGAAGACTGCAGATTTGAGACTTTTGGAGATCCTAGCTTCAGATGAAAAAAATGCTGCACTTTGTTTATTATGAATAGTGTACAAAAATCAGAAACAAAGCAGCTGCCTCCTATACTGGAAGGGAAGAGTGCCCATGGAGAGATCTGAGGAGGCTGTATTTTCAGTGTGCGCTGGTTTCACTCAGGGCTTTTTGTGCTCAGTATGAATGACCTTGCCCTGAAGCAAATGTTTCCAGGCCAAAAAGTCATCATAAACCCTGCAAAACACTTGTGGCTCACTGATGGGGAGCTGACAAGTTGCTGCACCACACAACTCAGTACACCTAGTTAGTAGTCCTTGGACTACCAATCATCTGACCAGAGAATAGCCACTAATGTTCATAACTTTCAGGGGGCTTGAGAAAATTTTGGGTTAAATGGATGTTTTGGATGTTTCCACACATGCAAGGGTGAAAGGAGCTATGATATCAACATGTGTTGATGTTTGTTCTGTAATGTGCAAACTTAGAGTACATGGACTGTGTTTATGGGCTTATAACTATGTGATGGTAGCCATGAAATGTTACAGTTAGAGGTGATCAGTGTGTGCAGACAGGGTGAGAACACGCTTTTCCTTTTATATGCTTTCTATTTTAAGTAAACAGGTATTTATTTAATTGAAAATAACTTTAGGATATTTTTATTCTTAGCAAAACACACAAGAATTAGAAATGTTAATAATAGATTTTCTTATAGGAAGCTTAGCAATCAAAAAATAACATTCCATATACAGAGCACTTGTTCACATCATCAGCCATGTAATTCTCTCCCAAAAGTCTGAACTGGAGCGGGTATAAATAATGGGTTGCAGAGATAACTTGATGAACAATCAATAGCAATTTTTTGCAGGAAGAAAAATCTTAACAGCACAAAAAAATCACCACATCCAACTCCACTGTTGTTACCATCATTATCATCAAAAGCCCTGTTTTAACTGAAGAAGTGGATAGCAAAATGAATAAGCAGAGGACAAGAAAATAAAAAACAGTCCCAAAATCACTCCTACGGATGATCAGAAAGAAGAAACAGAGGAAAACAGCTCACACAGACACAAAGTATTTGCAGAAACTGTGTGAATCCTTTTATAAGAATTTGTTTTGTTTGCTGGAAGAGGCACAAATTGTCACCTGCACTTGTGGGGGTGGGGGGCCTGTTTGCTTATCCAGGGGGCTTTGCTTAAACACAGAATATTTAAGAATCAGACATTTTAATGCTAACCAAAATCACTTGAATGTCTTTTTCTTTGGTAACTGAGTTTGTCGTAGCTTCCTCTGTGGGATACTTTCAGGAAAGGAATTTCAAAAATTACCTGCTTGGTATGGAGATTGTGTTAAATTTCCCTTGAGGATGATGAGAACTTTATTTTTTTTAATATAGTCTCTATCTTATCAAATTGCTTTACTTTTCACTTGGTTGTTTCAAATTCAGACCTGATTAAGAGGCAAATGAGGCCCTGGGATTGCAACAGAGGGATATTATTCAACCACATGGATTTGATTGCACAAGAAGTGTGAGGTAGGGAGAGAGAAAGAGGAAACACCTGTCAGAGAGAGGGAGACGAAGAGCAGGAGATCATCAGCTGGAACTACATGAGCTGTAAGGTTCCTGCCAATGCCAACCATTCCTTTGGGTAGAAGTTGTATGGACTCCAGAAGTGACTCCACAGCTGCTTTCTCCTGAGCAGGCCCTGGGCAAGGACAGGGGAGGAGAGACTGCACAGCTTTAGACACAGGGTCAGCAGCAAGCTCCTTCTGGTGGATATTTTGTGTGCAAAATAGAAGTGAAAATGGAGAGTGTGGTGTTACATTTTAGTTAAATGGTATGCTCTATCTCACCCCTTGAAAATGTACAGTTTATTCCAAGCCTGTAATCCACCCCTGAAGTGTCATGTATCTGTAATTCCATTGGCCCAAGGCTTATTCTGCACCCACTTTGAATCTCCCTGTTAGACTGTGGGGGGAGACCACAGATTCTCTTTTAGCCCTTTGCTCCCTGGGCTCTCCCTCTCTCCCTCCCTCCCCCTTCTCCCTCAGAAACCATGCTGCTCCCGGGGGTGGCACCCCAGCAAACCTCATCTAATTCTCACCCTCAGGAGCCGTGTGGAGTCTCCTTTCCTGCCTGCTGCTACCAGTGAACACAGAGCTTAGGGGGCCCCCGGGGATCCCCCAGACGAACTGCTACAGGGGAGAAGAGCCTTTGCAGCACATTTACCACCAGAGCAGGCCTGGAAAGGAGCAGATGTTGCTCCTTGCCCATGCCAAACTCCTGCTACCTTTCTAACCCAGCCTGGATCCCTGGCCATGGTCAGTGTCAGAGCCGGGCTGTGGTGGCTTTGTTATCCGGGCTGCACAGAGGGGTTCCCAGCACAGTTCTCTCTCACCTGGGCTCAATGTGTGCCCTTAGGAAAGCAGGGACAGCCTTGCCCTGCAGGCCTGGCTGGGAACTCTCCTACTCGTGCTGGGGGCTGAGCAGTCACTGCTCACAGGGGACTCACTGGCACTGAGTGTGAAAGTACATCAGCTTGTGAGAAACAACTGCTCACTTTGAAAATTTAAAAAGGTTTATTAAACCTTAACAAAAATACAACGAAGGACTACATAAGGAAAAAGCTGCAGCACCGGGAACTGCCCCTCATGCATACCACACAGGCAGTTCAGGTCCAAGATGGATGCTCAGTCTTTTATACCCCTGGGGGTTGCATCAGCCAGCCCTGGCCCCTCCCAAAGTTTGTCAGTCAGCTCTTTGCCATTTATCAGTGGAGACTGCTTTCTTGTAACTTGATTGAAGATCAGGTGTTGTCATGCTACACTCCCTAAGCACCAAGCTTTTCCATTCCCAGTTGCCCCAGGCAAGGGACACGTGTGCAACCTTCTCTTTCACCTATCCTAGACAACCCCGGCTGTCGGATGGTCACAATACGAGGGGGGAAAGGGAGCTATGGGGAGAACAGAGGACATCTAAACTACAATAACATAACTATACATCACTAAAGCTTTTATTAATATTCACACAATAGTTATCTTTTAATTGTGAGAGCCAATCATCTCATTATCTATCTATAGAAAGCTCTCTTCCCTTTTGGCTGTGACTACTGATTCTACACATGGCCTTGCTGTGCCCAGAGTCCTGAGAGGCCTTGGCTATGCTCCCACACGACAGCCCCTGCCCCACTCTGCAGAGCCCTGGGTTTGCAGGCTGCCCTGCCCAGGGCACAAGGAATTGGCTGCATGGATGTGCCAGGGACTTGTAGGCAGTGGTTCCAGGTTCTGCAGGAGCCCGGGGGACCAGGGGTGTCCCTCAGGGCTCTGCCTGAGCACCGGGGCTCATCACTGCCTTTAGCAATGGCACCCAAGGGCATCAAGCACACCCTCTGTGCCTTTGCTGGGGATGGGAAGCTGAGTTGGGGCAGGGGCACCATGCAAGGATGGGCCATCCACAGGCACCTGGACAAGCTCTGCACGGTTCAGTTTTGCTGGGCTTGTTTGGCTTTGTTTGCCCATCAAAACCTTTTTCCTTCCCTGGCTTGGAGGAGCTGCAGCCCCAAGCCTCAGGGAGCCAAGCCGGGCAGAGAAAGCACAGCAAGAGACTCCAGCTGAACCAGAACTGGATACCAACTAGACATTGCCATAAAGAAAGCAGAAGGAAAATAAAAGCAAATCTCATAGTTATGCATAAATACATATATATAGACCAAACATGTCTGTGAACACTCTCCAATGCAATGAAACCAGATCAGATAAATAACTGGCTGTAATCACAAACCTCATAACACATGCACACATACATGTATATGTGTCTACATATCCATACAAATACAAAGTTTAGTTTGGAACCACATAACCTCAAATTACATATGAAATAGCATGAGATAAAACATGCAGCTCCACACAAAAAATCAGCCCAGTGTAGACTTACTAAGGCATACCTAGAAATAGGCAATGACTGATTGTCCTAGTTTTGGCCAGGACAGAGTTCATTTTTTACAGAGGTGGAGGAAAGCATGGCCAGGTGCTAATTTTATTCAATACCATGTCATGGCACTTGCCAGGGACAGGAGGAAGGGAGCCAGGAGTGGGAGTAAGGGACCCTCTCCTTTCCAGTTGAGGGAAAAAAACATGGTGGGTGAAATGGTCCAGTAGTGTTTTACTTTTTATGTAAATTATTTCTTTGTCTTATACCTTTTTAATATATTTGTCATATACCTTATTTTATTTTTCTATTTCAGTTTATTTTTCTTATGTCATTGCTGTTTCCAGTAAATAGTTTTTATCTCAACATGTGATTTTAAACTTTTTGTGGCTCCAGTTCTCAACTCTATCCCCCTAGTAGGAAGGGGAAAGCTCCTGTTATCATCTGTTAAAAAGTAAAATAGAACCTCTTTTATCTTTCTTGTCCATTTATATCATCCTTGGGCTTTTGCTGCTGTGGATTTGTAGAACAGGGCCAGCTGTTGGCTGTGCTCCATGCCTAGTGACAGCAGAGCGGTTTCCATGTGACACTGCCCTGTTCTCCTTGCTGTGGTGCCTGCCCCTTGCACAGCTCTGTGCTCTCCCAGGCAGTGGAATCCCCAGCTAGTGTCCTGATCTCTAATTAATCCAGAACTTGATCTACAGTGCTACTTCTTCTAACTTCAGGTGCCATGTACAGCAGACCACTCCCTGTGCTGAACTTTCTAAGCAAGAGCCTGAAATGTCAAAAGCAGGGAGCATCCAGTTAAATTTGCTCTTCAGGCATCAGCCCATCTGCTGACAGAGTCTCTCTGCTTGTTCTCACAGGACAGGACCTTCACCATTTGAGAGGGATTGGTTTTGTTCCTCATCTTCATTGGAGTCACACTGTAAATACAGAACTGTGTAATGTGCATATATTGTACAAACAAGGGACAATAGCTGTAATGACAGACATGAATCCATAATTGAAGTACAGAATAAAGCCTCGTAGAAGCACAAAACTTCTGCTCAAGACCATTAACTCTAACGAAAATGAACATTTTTCATTAGGCTCTATTAGCCTGCTGCAAAGTAGGGCAACTGCTGTGCAGTGTTTTTAGAAACAAATTGCTAATCAGTCAATAACGATCTTTACTGTGCACTCTGCTACAGCCAGCTTTTACCCATTTTCTACTACACTGAATTATTTTAACTCCCTGAATTGTTACTTAGTGAAAAAGAAAATATGTTTTATTTATACAGCATTTACTGTGGCATGCATAGTGAGTTTTGTGTCTTGAGTCCATTTTGTTAACATTTATACAGGTGATTTATTATCACTTGGATTTGCCTCATGACTTTTTTTCTAAGGTTCAGAAAATTTTTATTGTATACTGAAAGCCAGTAATGAATTGAATCAATCATTCTTTTAGAAATAGATTTTATAATTCCATTATAAGTGCCCCATGCAACTTAAATCTTAATGACAGGAGCTGTTGCTACTGGAGCACAAAAGCCTGCTGATCAGTATGGAGTGTATTATTCATACAGAGGAAAATTACAGACCATATAACATATGTGTGTGTGTGCATATGTATATGTATATGTATATATAAAATATACATGAAACCATAGAATTGATTCTTTTTACTGTTAAGAAATCAGATTTAATAATTTGTTTTCTAAATATGATGAAATTTACTCATGTTAATGGTACTAGGCATAAAACCCAGAAGTTTATTGTTCATCTTGCAATCTAGAATATGCAAAAGTTGCCACATTTTTAAAGCAATAAAATAGAGCAACTATAGTGGTCCTTGCTAGGTATAAATTGATGAAGTCCTGTGGTTTTATGACAAGTAAGAATATGATATAATATGTAATTGCATCTTGATTATGAATGGAATCAAAATGAATTCCTTATTTCTATAACTAGTGATAACATAAACATTTTGGATTGAAATGCTGAGAGTATTTTAGTGGAATTGAAGTTTTTAGTTGTGGACAAGAAGTACTGATTTTAAGGGAAAGCCAGAGATCAAAACATTGGTAGCTTGGAAAATAATGCTGGGACCTGGAGAAATGTAATAATTATCTGCAAAAATTTAAATGTTATCAGGATTAAATATTAGTTTTATTTTTAATGTTTGACCTTCAGATAAGCTGACATGAGAAACAGATTGATAGTTGGAAATGGGATAAATCACTAAATATGAAAAATAGCCCTGTAAGATGAATGTGAGTAATCTTAGACATCTTTATTTTCAAGGAAAATCCCAGTTGTATCACTGGCATGTATTTGATCTAAAGGATGAAAGATTGCCTCACAAATATTTGGGAGATTTGTTTATGAAATAATTTCATTATTACGACTGAATAGAAACCTGAATTTTAGCAGGATAAGCTTGAGAAATATTGTATTCTCCATATTATGATAGTGTTGTGTGTTGGATTAGGTTATTTATTGCAAAGATACATGTACATAGTTCTCTATAAACAAGGATATAAACCTTAGTGTAAAGGAGATGAAAAGTGGACTGCAGGAGCTAAAGGCAAAATACTTTTGTGCATTTTTCCCTTGTGAATTGTGACTGTATTCTGAAGTAATTCGGGAGGTTTGTACCACAGCATTATAAATGGCATTATTATACTGGCTGTGTGGATGTTATCAAATGAGTGTATAAAATCCCTTCTGCTCAATCTGACAGAGCTACAAGATGCACATATATGCCGTTTCAGTAAGGTGGCTCAGAGAGGCTTTTGGAAAAGCATTTTGCTTTTGTACACTGACAATGAAGTTAATCGTAGTATTCTGAGAAGCACATATACCAAAAGGAGCTGTGAAATACCTTGCTTGTTTTGAAGTGAGTGGTTGAAGTGAATGCAGGCTACTTAATGTTTCAGGAGCTTAAGCCTGGGGGGTAACAAGAGAGGATAATGTGGAAGCCTGGTAGTTGATGCCTCATTATATTAAGGAGTCTGGAAACGAGTTACTAACACAGTCTTTATAAACTAATCCCTTTTCCTTTCATTCATCCTCTCATACATTCAAGAGTGGACACAGTAATAGAAAATCCGTCCAAGGAGCAACAAATCTGAGATTACTTAGACACTTGTTGTGCCCCATTTGTGGTGTTTCAGAAGAGTGTTTGTCTGAAGCACATATTGGACCCTCTCAGGGATGTATTCCTTTCACTCAGCTGCGTGTGTCCATGGCAATGGTGCTGTCCATGAGGTCTGTCAATGAATTTAGTGTGATGATCTGCAGATACCATGTGAGCGTGGCAGCAGCCATAGTCCACTGAAGTATAAATATTCCCACTGATTGAATGATCATAATTGAAACTTTCTACGTTTTCGAATAGATTTGTTCTACTTTAAACATTGAGTTTTATCATAATGTTCTCTTTATAAGGGCTATTTTTTTAAATAAAGGCTATTTTTTTTCTCTTTATAAGGACTAATTAAACAACTTTAATGTTTCCATCCTTCAGGGTTTTTACTCTGAGCTGATGATGCTGAGGTGGTTGCACTAGGTCAGTGAAATGAGTGATGTATTTTGTCCAACAGAATGAACAACAGAGACAATAACATTTGGAATTCCAGCCTTTGGGAGATGACCTTTAGTTAGTTGAGGTCAACCCTCAGTTTATTGAAACAGCCTATTCCTCAACTGGATTTGAAAGAAATCCAAGGAACTAGATTCAAGGAAGGAATGTTTTATGATGAGGATGGTGAAACCCTGGAACAGGTTACCCACAGAGTTGGTGGTTGCCCTATCCCTGGCAACATCTAAGGTCAGACTGGACGAGGCTTTGAGCAACCTGATTGAGTTGAAGATGTCCCTGCTCACTGCAGGGGTTTGAATTAGATGGCCTTTAAAGGTCCCTGCCAACCCAGACCATTCTATGATTCTACGGTGTTATGACCTGTCTGGTATGTCTTCATCTTATGTCTCAGTATTGTAGAGAAACACTTGGAGCTCTCATGAGATTTTTTTTTTGTCTGCATGAGTGCAAACTCTACTGCTCCACTCAACCATCTGGTCCATCCCACTGTTTCTTCTGTGGGTCCCTGTCCACTGCATAATCTTGCTTCTTGGGTAACAGCACTTGGTTTACATCTAGGGATAACAGAGGGATATTAGATTTAGAGGTAGCAGGACTGCTGAGAGCAACCTTAATGCAGCATCAGGTTTGGTTAGCTTAGGCTATGATTGTGAAGGTACATCTGCATTGCTTCTCTTGTCATACCTGTTTGTTTAGACTATCTGAAATATCTCTGCGTATCATCACATTGTCCAAAATAGGCTTGTTCGAAGTTGGTGAAGCATTGTTAGAGCTCTGAACCTATGAAGATGACCTCGTATTTGCAGCAATACAGTACAAATGAAGGGCTATTTCCAGACTCATGTCTGGACTCCTCCTTGGGAGTAATGCCAACACTTTGGAAGGCAGATGAGTTGAAAAATTTTGCCCAAGAGTATAATTCTGTTTATTTATTTGTTACAAATACTAAAGCATTTTAAGGCTCTTTTAGCTTGTGACTATCTGGCAAACATAAATCCTGGCATAGAAATGTAAGCAAAAAGAAGAGCAGCACATCTGTTGCTCTTTTTTTTCAGGTATTTCACCTAATGGAGCTGCACCAAGGGGTGACTGCTTTCCTTGAAGCAAATTGTGTTCCTCTTTGAGAGCTGAGGCAAAACAAGTACCTGCTGTAGTGACACTGCTATGCTTTGGAAACCTGTTGTGGTCAGTGCAGCATCTATCACTTTTCTGGTTATCTAGGGTGAGTTACTGGGATGCTCTTTTCTGCTGGCTCTGCTTCAATGTGATCTCACACTGACCCTAAGCCTCCCAGGGCAGCATTTATATTCTAACTGTAAAGAAGCTATGCTGATTCCTCTGACATTGAAACAGCCTCTGGGTTGCTTTATTTCTGCTTCACAATGGAAAATAACAGCTTTTCTAAGCTGCTCTCTTCATATGTATAGAGTCCCTCTGGAACTCCATGCCACAGAGACCCAAACCTCAGACCACTCTCTTCCCCCTCAGGTGCTTTGTCTTCTGCAGGGCACACAACAGGGACAACAAACTTGTGCTCTTTGAAGAGCCCTTTATACTTCTAAATAGACTTGGGCCTATTTAATTGCAAAAATTGTACACGACAGCTCATAGGGACACTGTCATCTTCTGCTGACAGTTCTGCATTGTGGTAGAATACTGTCCTTGTCAGGTTTGACATGCCTAACAAAAACCAGAGCCCCTCAGCACTGCAAGGCTCAAATCACATCTGCAAATTTCTATGAAAATACTGGAAAGAATTCCAGTCAGCAGAATTCCAGATATCTAGAAGGATATTTGCCCAGCAGATGTGTGGGTTTTTCATATTTTCTGTGTGAAACTCACAGACAAACTGTTAAAGCAATTAGTGAATGAACACATATAATGTATTAGGTCTTTTTTTTCTTTTTGTGGTAGAAAACAGATTTTGAATTGGTAACCTTGGATTCCAGCTGGATTCCACTAGTTTGGACAGAAATACAACAAAGATTTTCTGCTCACCACACTGGTTGGAAAGCTACAAAGTAGTTTTGGTATGGAGTGAGACTTGTGGTTACAATGGTCAAGGAGCCATAACTAACAAGGGCCAAGCCAAATAAGTGCAATGTTCTTTTATGTGGAGGGATAGAATGTAAGAGAATAGTGCAGAAGGTAATCTCACACCTGAGGAGCTGCAGCTGTACCAATCACCAAAGATTAGGAGCAGGCCTGCCCTTAATAGGCCACAGCTGTGTCCAATAAGAAGACAAGTGCTACAAAAGAGTGGGTTAGCTGGGTGAGGAGGAAGTGGGAGTTTGTTGGCTGTGCTGTGAGGAGAGAGATGGAGTTTGTTAACTGTACTGTGAAGAAAAAGGAGTCAGTGCTGTGAGGAGATGCCTATGAGAAATCACCAAGAGGGTATGGGACCTTTGCAATATGATGACAACACTTTTATTCTTCAGTTTTCTGAGAGTGGTTTTGCTAAGATCTGAGAGTTAGAAAGGTACTGGACATACCTGTCACTTGCAGTTGAGTAAGAAGTTATTCAAAGCAAATGGAAGGCCTGGCACATCACCAGCTGACCCTCCAAAAGCTTTGGGCAGATGTAGAATGGCTACAGGTTCTTAAGGAAAACAAATTCCCTGCAGTTCAAAGGACAGACTGTTTAAGAATGGGCTGTTTGTATTAAAGGCAATGAATGCATCCTTTTTGTCCCCACAGCTGAGGGATGGCTGTGTGCTGAAGTACATTCCACAGTACAGGCTGCTCAGCTATCTGGAATGGGACTAGGACAAGGGTATGTCATCCTTGTCTATCCTGAGCCATTTGCTTTTCTCTCTGTGGATACTGTGCACAGTGGAGGGTAGGAAGGTTGTGTGCCTGCGTCTTGCTTTTACAGATATTCAGGAGTCAATGAGGGCATTGGCAGCAGAGTAAAGATGCTCGGAAGAGTTCCCAAGTCCCTTAGGGAAGACAGGACCAGAAGCTTAAATATGAAGAGGAATATGTTTTACTGCCTTAATAGACTATTAGTGATACATAGTAAAACACAGAACAAAAAGACAATTGCAAGGTGCAGACTTTTATAGTAAATGCTATTTTCAGAGGGAAGAAGTGAGCAGGAGGAGAGAACACAGTGGAGTAAAGCTATCTAGATGCTGTCTTCCAAGGCGCAGCAGCGAGCTCAGCCCTGGATTTTCACTGGAAATACACATGCATACTTTAATCCCAAGGGAACCTGTAAACCAATGAAAATACAGGTTATTGCTTCTGTCCTCTCCCAATTTCATATGCTTTCAGCAATAAAGATTGCTAATAAAGCCAGAGTAATTACTTTTGCTCTTTCAGTCTGACTGCCATTAAGAGCCAGTAAAATCTTAGGCGTTACTTTTTGGATTTTTCCAAGTAAACAGGTAATCAAAACTACTGTCTTCCATGCAATTTATTGCTGAGGTGATGTTTTTGCTGTGAGGGGAAAAAAGATGTCCATCTACATCATGCAATTTAAGATTAAAACTCTCTTATTCAACTCAGTAACACAAGGAAAACCATAATATTCACTGCCATAAAATGCTGTAAATGTTCTAGGAAGTAATCTCCTGTCACCACAGATCAGAGGCATCTAAAATCTTGCAGATCCAGTTTACCTATGCTTTCACTATTACATGCTCTTGTATTAGACAAAGCTCAAAGCAGACAGCACCTAATTATCTTTACCCAGATGCAATCCCCAATTCAGATGAAGCCTTACTGCTAGCTTGATCTTTCAGCACTTGGGAATACAAAAGATCTCTATACTGTTAGTATTCTCTTGGGTTTCTTAGTCAAAGCTGTCTCTGGCAAACTCCATCTCTTATGTTTTAGAATAAATGTTGCTGGGACCCCTCTTTCTGTGGTCTTGCTCAATGGCTGCTCAGCATTTTTCTGGGACATGAAGATACCTGTCCTAGGGTGATGGTATGATGCTTGTATCCCCATTCATGTGTTCTGTTAATGTTGGATATTATGTTCTGTACCGTTAAGACTGGCTCTGAAGAGTGAAAGTTTTGTTTTGGTTTTCTTATCAGTCTGGCTGGGACACAGAGACTGCAGCTTTTGCTTTTGCTGCTTTTGCTTATAGCTTTGCGCTCTCTCTCTCGCTCTCGCTCTTGCTTGCTTTTGCTTCTGCTCCTAGCTAGTTTAGCTAAACAGTCCAAATTGCTTCCTGGACTGTTTCTCCTCTCCTTTTTTCGACCATCCAGAACCTGCTCCGACTGGGACCTGGGAACACAGAGAATTTGCACCTTGTGGCTGCAGCAGTTGCCCCAGTGCCGGAGGGATTGAGAACAGAGCAACCACCCCCCGAGAGAGACTTTCTGAATTTGTCATCTTTTTCAGAGTGATGTCATCTGGTATTGTTCATTTTGTGTGCTGGGGGGTGCTGTGCCTGTCAAATAAACAGGTTCTTTCCACTTCTCTCTGAGGAATTCTTCCCGAACTGGTTGCAGGGAAGGGCTGTGTGGGTTTGCTTTCTGGAGGGGCCCTCCTTTGTAGCTTCTCTACCAAATTTGCCCTAAACCAGCACAATACCTCAAGAGCCTCTGTGCCTAAAATGGCATCTCTCCAAAAGGAAACCATGATGGAAGAGGATGGATTCATAGTTCTATTCCAGTTTCCGCAACAAAGAAGTAATAGTGGTTGAGCATCACATTATTTTTCTTATTTTTCCTTCATACCATTCCTAGCAATAGTGAATTTGTACTGTACCATCAGTCTGAGCTGGGATCATTTGAGCTGTACACACTGATGACATACTGCAGTAAGCAGCACTGTCATTCATCTGCCTCAGTGTTTACCCAAGGTTCCTTTTAGAAACTGAGATATGCTGACTTGAACTGTTAATTAAATTTGGGACACTGTGCAATTTGCCCAGCAATATTTTAGGAACATCTGTAGGCACTGGTTGAGGGAAGAGGCATCTTTATAGAACATAAAGCAGAGATGAAGTCAGAAGTAATCCAAGGTCTCTGGGGTATTATAGCATGGTATATTGGATCAGCAAACAGATACCAAGAACTCGTTCTTGAAAAAACAGCTGCAATTGCAAAGTAATGGTCACATATTTCTCAAAATTGGAAGACTGTGACAGAACTGGTATTCCTGTATCAGAAATGCAAAAGAGGGAAAGCAGGACAGCCCTCAGGTTTGTTTCATGGACCCACTTTGAGAGCTGCGATTTCTCTCTCACTATAATCCTGAAAAGTCTCTATTTTAATGCTCATTGTAATACCCTTCCAATGAAAGGCAGAGAGAGAAGGAAACTAATGCTTTCTTCTCAGATAAGAAACCTGCTACTCATGCTTTTTGTACAACTTCCAACTGAAATTATCTGAAACCTGCAGGCTGATGGAGACTTTGTACTACCAAGGGTCTCTTTGTACTGAGAGGATTTGCTTTTGTGATAGCTGTGACGTTCCCTGTCTCTGCAGCCAGGATTTTTGCCTTTAAAAGGGGGGCACTAGCATTGATAAAAAGCTGTGGAAGACCTTTAGGTGCACCCTTGTTGTCCAGAACTTCCAAAACTGGTGAAAATGTGGGTCTCTGTTCTGGTGTATAGATAGTGTTTCTTGTGACAATAGGCTGATGCATTAGATACCTTCAAATCAAGCACCTTTAATAAAATAAATTTAAACTATATTTGCAATCTCAGTCACACTTTTCCCTAATACTTGTGAGACATGGATTTTGTTTATTCATGGCATACTTTAACTTTGCATTAACACTCTTCCATTATGATGTTAGGAGAATGGTTTTTGAAAAAAACCCTTGAATAAATACTATAAAAACATCCAGAAGTACTTTAAATCAACTACTCACTGTTAGCTAGCTTAAATAAAAGCAAACCAAATTAAACCAAAACTCTGTTTTGGTAAGAATAAAAACCTCCAAAGAACCCGAACCCAAATATTTTTGCATACTTGAATAGGGAGAGTGTTTTACTGAATGGTGACAAAACAGAATTCGTCCCCAGATTGTAATATGTAGAAAGCTGAACCATTCTAGCTGTATCACTGGAGAGAATCTGACATGTTCAGCTCAGTGGCTCAATATAGTATGTTGCTATCTTGAGAGTGATATCTTCATAAAGCCAAGAATTGCTTAATCTGCTTTCCCAGAAGTTCAGCACATTAAATGATTCCAAGAAGACTTCATCTACTGCATGCTAAATCAATCTTTGCTCTGCTTATACTATTTTGCTTTTTCTTCCAGTACTAGTAGGCCTTCCATGCTATGCTTCAGCCAGCATAGGTATGCTTGGCATCAGCACAGTGGGGTTTTAACTCTGGGTACACACAAGAGAGGAGAGGAAGAACACAAATCACCCTCTAGCTTTCTCAGAGCTAACTCTGGAGAATGTGAAGACATAAGATACTGTTTCCAATAAAATATCCAGGTTTTTCCTAGGGATGTTCTTCCATCACAGCCCTGATAATAGGGCAGGAATACTTAGGTTTCTTTAGGTTCTGAATTTATTTGCCTGATTTGAGAGACCTGGACTTGGATGATCTCATTGAGGAAGTCATCTGTGTATTTGCATCATATGTTCTGTGAAATACATTATTTAAGCAATTTGTGTAGGAAGAGTTATTATTAAGGAATATAGGTAGGGTATCCTTGTTTTTCACTGATAACATAAGTCTTTAAAAAGTCTTGCTGGTCCCATTTCATCACCAGAAGATGAAAGCAGACATTCATATTTAGGAAAATCTGGCCCTGAATTGTCACTTGTATGTCCAAGTGTGAACACTGACAGCCCTGCATGCATAGTACTCCTCTGTATTTCCCTTTTATCTTTATTGGGATTGGTGTTAAATGGGCAGTTTGGGGATATGAAACTGCAGAACAGATTCATTACAGCGACTTCCTACCTCAGGCAGCAGCAGCTTGAATTTAAAGGCTATCTCCCCTCCCCCAAAGCAGAATGCAAAAATGAAGACAGATCAATGTCCACATCTCCCATTTGCAATAATTCATTTAGTTACATTAATAAAACTATCTATTTGATTTGTCAAATTGCATTACAAAGCCCGCTGGAGCTGACTGGAATTATCTTGTCTCCTGCCCTAGTGCCTGACTGCCAAATCAAGGGGGTGGAGGTTAAGATCAGTTTTGCTATGGCTCATTTACTCCAGCTCTGCTGGTTTATTCCATTTAGCTCTAAGTAGGATGAAGGGAGACAAGCTTCAGCTGATTTGCCCTGTGCTGGAGCACAGCCTTCAGCCCTGTAATGACTGCAGTGCTGTAGGTACAAGTGGTGCAGGCACAGAGAGCTCCTGCAGGTCATGAACTCTGATAGAATGACTGCTTCTGAGTCACATGCTGGACTTTTGCCTAGTTTATGTGAAATCAGCTCCTATGGTAGTTAGTCATTGAGCTCATGTCTCCAGCTGGAGCACATAATTGAAATTGTAAAAGGAGTTTGAAGGCTAAGAGAATAGGAAAGACAGGGGGGTAAAAAGCCAGAAAGAAAAGGCTGCATGCAACATTAGTATAAATCCAAGAATTCACAAAGAAAGCAGCTGGAGAAACAGACTACAGCTAATATAAAAAAAATGATTTTATTCTCTTGTTTTTTTTGTTTCTCTGAAATGCATGTTTGTGCCTACAGTGGTGCTCATGTGCCCATTTGGTAGATTGCTCTATCCCATGTATTTTTTTCTTTCCTCTCTCTTTTGATCAGCAGATGTGGTTCTTTTTGCAGACACAGTCCAATTTAAAAGTATACCACATAACCCTACAGAAATGTTGTGAAAACCCCAGAGTGTTTGTCTCCACATGTCACTTGACCATAGTCATGAACTCCAGCTTAGCCATGCCTAGAGTGCTCCTGCAGCACCCAGCACAAATCTGGGTGGGCCTGGGGAGCCAGTGTCTGCAGAATGCTGACTGCATGGTGATTTAGATTTAACTGTGGGATGAGACATCTGCTTTTCTGGCTGATGTCAGCCCCCAGGGAGGGCAGGTATCACACAGTGACGCTGAGCAGTGGGGAGATGCCTAGTTAGTGCTTTACTGTCATAAAATGCCAGGAGCCAGCAGGAGAATGTGTAGCATGGAAATGAAAAAGATTTTGGTCTCTGAATCCTGAGCTGAGGGTCTGTCATGGTTTTGCTGTTACCCACAGGTAAGTGATGCTGGAGAAGGAAAAAAGCCAGGCATACACTTAGGCGGCAATTTTACCATGCTGCTAGCCAGACGAGGTTTCTCCAAGATGTATTCTGTGCTGCCACATTTCTTTCCTTAATGCCTAGCAGCTTGGGCAAGGGTGAATCCCCTTTTTTTTGGCCAGGCTTAGAGGCTGAACACAGCTGGGAATTGGTATTGAATTCATAAGACCTTTACCTGCATTCTGTAGGAGACAGCCTTCTCTTTCCTGAGTCTATTTACTAGGAAAAGAAGATTCCTTCACTCGGATCTCAATTTTGACTGCACTCGCCTGAACACCTCATGGAGAAGGGGACTTATTGAGTCTCTGGACAGCTGAGCAGAAATTAAAAATAAAGGAAAACAAAACCAATTAACATCATGCAGCCTAAACTGGCCCTTAGAGGAATGTCTATCAAAGTGCTTGAAAGATTTAGCTTGATGCTCACAGAAAAGCTGCAAAATAAATCCCGTTTGTAAGGACAAATGGATTTGTTAGGAAGACTGGAGGACATCTGAAATGTTCCAGAATAAAACAGTTTTTGCCATTGACATTTATTAAGTTGTTTAACAGAGAAACACCCATGAATATTTTTAGTTTATGTGTAAGGGCTTATAAATACTTCCCAGAAGCCATTAAGAAAAGAATAACCTGATTTTGGTGAAGAATCAAACTCCAAACTGACAGTATTCTGCATTTATAGGTTTTGAGAGGTGATAAAAGTCAGTGTTTTAGTGGACATTGTATTTCTGACCAGGCATGATTAAATGTTACAAATCAAACACTACCCACTCACTTAGCTCCTGCAGGAGCACTTAAGATTTCTAAAAGCCATATTTGCAGTTAAAGACGAAATAGAATAAACAATTGCAAAAGAAGGAGACCTGTTTTGTTTGAGAAGGATTAATTCTCATCCTTTACCGGAATGACTAGAAAACAAAATATCACCTTGGGTTAATATAACCTCTATAGCTCAGTCTTGCTTCACTGCACGTTGCATTGTGCAAGAGCAGACACAAGATGAGCTTAGCTGGATGCTAAGCTTGAAGAGAAACATTTCCACATGATTCCTCTACCATTCACATTGTCTGTCCCCAGGCAGCTACTCAGTTTTTGTAAGTGATGAGCTCATTAAGATTTCTGCTTCTTAAAAGCCCCTCAGGGACATTTGTCTGTTTGCCATTCTGTATTTAAAGTCTGTATCTGCAAAAAATTTATTGCAATGTCGTCACTCAGCTGTCTGAATAATACCAATACCTTGGAATTATAACACAAATATCTTCCCAAGGATGGTTAATATATATTAGCCAATCAGCTTTGGAAATCAAACAAATAGTTCCAGAACTTTTAACACTATAACCTCTTTTGCTTGTGTGACAGTTTATTTGCTTTAACATAATTGTACTTTGAGCTATCTGCTTGTGAAATTTTCTTGCAAGCAGCACGAATGTTGAGGCCCGTGTTTGCATAGGCAGATCACCCATGAGGAGCAGTTATTAGGAGGGATGGAGAGTGGCTTAGAAAATTGGACTCATGAGAATAAAGTAACCTAAATCAGAAACCACCTTGGAAAATGTCAGCAACACAAGTATTTGGCAAGGTGCTTTTTAGGAGGAAATCAAAACTTTTGTCTGCAATAGTTCTGGACACAAGTCTGCGATCATTTTAAACTGGTGCACAAGGCTTATAAATGCTTATATAAATGTGTCATGAATGATGTGCATTTCTAATAGTTAAACTCCCTAATTAGGGCAGTTCCCTGTATCAGGTGATATTTTCATTCAGAGAATATACATTTTTCTAAGAAACACAGAAAGCTAACTTAGAAAAATAGACAACTTTATACAAGAAGCATTCCATCTTCCTATTAGTAGATGTATAGTAGAGAATGTGTCCAGGTCTTTTTTATGTTAAGGGATTTAAAAGCACAAAAAAAACCCAAAAGGTTTTGAAACCATCCTGACACAGGCTTGGAGTAGAGCAGCTGTTTAAAGTGAGCACTATATCCAGGCTTGTAGAGCTCCAGAAGACACAGATGCAGGGACCTGTATTAAAGAAGGTTGTGAGAGTGCAGCTATCCTGAATGTGAATGAAAGCTTTAACTAATGTTAAAATAGCCATGGCAAAGTTTTAGGCAGCTTGCTTCTGTTACCTACAGGACTTTCCTAGGAAGCTACCTCTGAGTGATGGGAAAAACTAAGCTGCAATAAATACATGCTACAAATAATTACATTTTTTTTTTTAATGCAACTTGATGACTCTAATCTAAGCACTGAATTCCTGGTACCACGCATTCTCAATACCATATTTTGTAGTTCTGCAGTTGTGCTTCAGAGTGTCTTCTTCACTGAGCATGCCAACGGCTCACTTTTGCAGCTCTGTCTGTACCAAGATGATGAATGATTTCGTTCCATTCTCCCTAATAAATAAGTATTTTGAAACAGAGCTTTACTGTTTATATTATTCTGTGTTTCAATTTAGACTCATTCAGAAGCCATTTTTCAGATGTGAGATGAAACTGTGCAAGCTATCTAAATACCAGAGTATGCAAAGAAGGATGGATCTATACATTGCTTTATTTATTTTGTGTACTGATATCTATGCATTGCCTCAGGGTCTTGTTAGTTCTTTAAAAAAAATGAGATATTAAATATCTTTCCAGCTTCAGCTATGAAGCCATTTGTGGTGACTGCTGAGAAGCTGTCATAGCTGTACCTTGGCTCAGGCAGCCTGCCAAATGGCAAAGTTTTGGCAGCATTAAATGATTTTTGTTAAAACAAAAACAACAAAAAAGCCCCTTTATAATATACTACCAGCTTTAGACTGGGAAAAGCTGAAGCAACAATGACAACTCTTTTTTTTTCTCTTCTGATTCATTACTAGTTAGCTATCTGAATGTGATGTGATCTTATATCTGTTTTGCTGTTCTACATAAATACTGACCTCACAGTACTTTTGTAGTCTAGGACCAAAAATGTACAGGGCAATATGACACCTGTGCCAAGACAACCCTTAACCTTGAAAGCCTTCATTCTCTTTACCCATTCAGTACAGGGCAGCTCCAGAGCTTACAGCTTCACCTTTCCTCAGTGCTTTATTCAAACATACAATCCCATCTTAATTAAATATTAGGTTGCTGTATTGTTTTAACTTCCTTCTCATCCATTTCACAGAGTCATGTGATCATTAAGCATAAGGTTGTAGAGTTCAGCTATTAACATGGCACTGTGAAGTCCACCACCAAAGTATGTCCCCAGGTGACACAGCTACCTTCAGGGATGGTATCCTTCACCACTTCCCTGGGCAGCCTGTTCCAATGCTTAGCCACCCTTTCAGTGAAGGATTTTTTTCCAATGTCCAATCCAACCTCCCCTGGTACAACTGGAAACCATTTCCTCTCATCCTGTCACTTGTCACTTTAGAGAGGAGCCTGACCACCACCTGGCTACAGCCTCCTTTAAGGTAGGTGCAGGAAGTAGTAATGCCCTTTCCTGAGCCTCCTTTTCTCCGGGCTAAACAACCCCAGCTCCCTCAGCTGCTCCTCATAAGATTTGTGCTCTGTATTCCTCATGAGCTTTGCTGTCTTTTTCTGGACACTCTCCAGCATTTCAGCATCCTTCTTGCAGTGGGGCCCAGAAATGAACACAGGATTTGAGGTGTGCCTCAGACCAGTGCTGAGTACAGGGGGACAATCACTGCCCTGGTCCTGTTGGATACACTATGTCTGATAAAGATGCCATTGGCTTTTTGGCCACCTGGGCACTGCTGGCTCATGTTCAGCTGCTGTTCCCCAGGACCCCCAGGTCCCTTTCCAGCAGGCAGCTTTCCAGGCACTCTGCCCCCAGCCTGTAACTCTGCATCACTAAGCAGGTGCCTTTATCATGAAAGTAGATCAGGTTGGTCCAGCAGGATCTGCCTTTGACAAACCCATGTTTGTGCTGGCTGGGCCTGATCCCCTGGGTGTCCTGTACCTCTGCATGACAGCACTCAAGATGATCTGCTCCCTGACCTTCCCCAGCTCTGAGGTGAGGCTGACAGGCCTCTAGTTACCCAGATCCTCCTTCCAGCCCTTCTTGTAGATGGACAACATATTTGCCAACTTCCAAACACCTGGAATCTCCCTGGTTAGGCAGGACTGCTGATAAATGAGGGGGACTGTACTGTCTCAGTCAGCATTTCCACCAGCTCCCTAAGTATCCATGTATGGATTTCATCTGGTCCCATAGGTCTGCATGTGTGTAAGTGGTGTATCAGGTCTCTGATCACTTCCTCTTGGATTATGGATGCTTCATTCTGTTCCCCATCACTTTTTTCCAGGATAGAGTGCTGGGTACCTGGACAACTATTAAAGACCGAGGCACAATGAAAGTATTATGTACCTCATCCTTCTCTTCATCCTTTGTCACTATGGTTCCAATAAGGGTTGAAGATTCTCCTTAGACCTCCTTCTGTTGTTGATTTATTTATAGATATATTTTTGTTGTCTTTTCTGGCAGTAGCCAGACTAAATTCTAACTGGGCTTTGGCCCTTCTAATTTTCTCCCTGCTTAATTTCATTACACCCTTTCAGTCCTCTTGAGTTGTCTGCTGCTTCTTCCAAAGGTTGACAAGTTTCTTGTTGTTTCCCAAGTTCCAGCCAAAGCTCTCTGTTCAGCCAGGCTGGTTTTCCTCTCTGGGTCGCCTTCCGGCACATGGGGGTGGGCTCCTCTGGTGCCTAGAAGATTTTCTTCTTGAAGAATGTCCAGCCTTCCTGGACTCCTTTACTCTTCATGAGTGCCTCCCAAGGTAGGGACTCACCCAACCAGCATCTTAAGCAGGCCAAAGTTTTCCTGTGCTAGACACAGGTAGCCTTTCTGCTGACACCCCTCCTTACTTCAGTGGCCTTTGCAATGGTCGCTCTTTTCCTCAAAATGGTTTTGAGATTTCTTACCTGTCCGAGAGGCTAGGGTTTGGCAGAGTTAGTTAATATTAGTCAGACAAAAGCACTGAAGAAACTAAAATCTTTTATGGACTGCTGGTGGCAGCCCCCTACTATGCCAGTCATTGCATGTTAAAGTGGAAAGGGACCAATATGCATGTGGGAATTCTATGTATTGGAAGCAAGACCTTCAGTATCTAAAGTTTTTTCTTTTCCCCCAGTAATGCCCTTGCACTGGGGGCTTTGACTCCAACGAGATCAGAATTGATGGTGGTGATTTACACTTCACTCTACTTCGTGATTGCACTTTGGTGTCTGCACAAAATGATTGACTTGCAAAGTATTTCTTCTTCAGCTGGCCCTTGGAGAGTGAAGGAAAATAATTACTCTTTTTGCTCTAAGCTTTTAATTTAAGAGCTTTTGCTTTAAAAAGAGTATCTGCATATGATCCATATCATTTCAGAGGAAGAGAATACTGCAACAATGGAATGAAATGTTTAAAGTGAGCAATATATCCTATCTGTCTGTCTGTCTATCTATCTATCTATATTTGAACACACCACATTTACTATGGAATTCCTGACAGTTGTCATGATAGTCCCTCTGAAATTTCATGTACACTTACATACTTTAGATAATTAAAAAAATCTACAAGAAATGGAACTATGGTGTGAAAGGACTGTGAATGAAATATTTTTCTTTGTTATTGCATGTCTATGTATCTCAAAGATTCCTTGTTTCAGGTCTCTTAAATATGACATAATATATATAAGTTCTAGAATTACCTAATTAAGGTCTTTCCCTGTATATGTACTTGCAAAGTTACATGCATGTATACAGTTAATTTTTACCACTCTCTCTGCACTTTTATTACAATTACTTCAGTGTTTTTGATATTATATTGCCATCCATCTGCAAAACTCAAGCAAAGTCTACCAAGGGGAGATAGTAGAGCTTAGCTAGTTGGATAACTAATATGTCAACCATGCAAAAAATGGTATTGTGTTAAGGGTTTGGGGTGTTTTAAAAATATTTGGTCAAGAACAGGAGACAAGTATAAACATAAGTCCTGGCTTAAAGAGCTTATAGTTTAAAACCCTTCAGAAAATTACCTACATAGGGATGAAAAATTCATTTACCATTAGAGTTATGTGCTATGAAATCCAAGGAATGGTTGCTTTCTAACACAGGATTAGTATAAATATACAATATTGGCAGTACATGTTGGATAGGGTGTCTAGGGCATGTGCTATTACTCTGGGATTTCTTTAATAATTGGCTTCAAAGAGATATTTCAGTATTTGAAAGAGCAGACAGTTATTTATTCTGAAAGTGCCAGGAATGGAACTCAAATATCTACTAGATCAGGTGTAAAACCTTGAGCCTTAGGTAATAAAAGCACAAATAAATTATAAAAGCCATAGGGCAGACTTTAAAAACAGGCTGGAAAAATGAACAACTACGAAGTTCATTACCTTCTAGTCCTTCAGGATTCACATTTCATTAAAGCAGGGATCATTTCAGGCATTGAGACAGAGCACTGAATTTGTCAGCCTCTAAGGTGTTTCTAATTTTCCCATCAACTACAGGAATGTTGTAAATGGGTAGGCAGCTGTGTGAAATGAAATGCCTCTTTCAACAATAATATTATTGTAACCAATTAGCAATTGCTAATTTAGCAGTAAATACTGTGCCAAACACTGTGTTTGACTGGAAGAGAGTGTCTTTGCACAGCAACATGACAGTTTTATAAAGCCTCTATTACAGGAAATAGTTCTGCACATCAAATTGTTAACACCACATTGCATGCACAAGGTCATAGAAAACCTGCCAGACATTACTGAGAGCAATGTGAGTCAAAGAAAAGCCAACTTTTGAATTAATTTTGCTAATAACGTACTGGGGAAATGGCTGTCGAAGCAGAAGGCTAGGGATGTATTCATTATTTCTGTAATTATTTATATTATAACAGCATATAGATATTCTGGACAACTTTAAGCCTTCTTGGGCACATTGCAGACACACAGGAAGAGATGTTGCCTTAGAGACCTTAAAGCAAAATAAAATAAACAAGTGGATGTCAAGCAAAAGCAAAGAGGTGCAGTGACTTGAGGTGCCGTGACTTCTTACTGGGTAAGACATGAGAGATAGGAGGACACCCTACTTCACCTCCTCTGCTCTGCTGCTTGCCCAGCTGGGCTGAACTAGAACAGTAGCATCAAATGCCCATTTTGTAAAAGTGCCCAAGATGGTTTGAGACACCTAAGAAGACATTTTGGATGGATTTGCCACCCTTCCAATTCCTTGGTTCTACAGACAATGACATTTCCTTTCTGGTCCCACTACTCAGGTTATAAGACAGGACACTTAAGAGGCATGTAGCCTAATTGGATATTTATTGTTCTATTTTTAAAAGCAAAACTATAAGCTGAACCTCAGGAGTTGTGTTCCCAGCCAGTTAGTATGAATGGTTGTCCTCCCGTTTAATCCCTGGTAGTTTTACGTCTGCCCTCTTCTGCAGCTGTATGGGAATAACTCTCCAGAACATGGACTGTCTCCCTGTATATTTGTGTTTTTCTTCAGTGCAGTGAAACTGCAGCCATTTGACCTTTGCAATGATCGTGAAAAATCAACATAAATTTGTGTGGAGAAATTATATAAAGAGAAATTAGAAAAACAAAGAGGAATAGTCTGGTGCAAACCTTTGTTATGGTAGAACAAATTAATCCAGCAAACAGATCCAAACATTTTCATTATCTCATGCCCTTAGTGACAGACTGAGGAGAAAAAGATGGGAAAGAAGCAGTATGAAGACTTTGAAGAGGTCACATACTTCCAAGGCCTACTTCAGCTTCCTCTAATACATCATCTGTTGAAATCCAAATTACACCACCTATGTGTGCCCTATTCTTGTCCTCCTTGTCACAGACTCTCAGCTCGAGCTGCATATATATGATGTGGTGGACCTGCATTTAGAAAAGCAATTTCTTGGTGCCTTAAATATTTTTAATTACAAAGATTCTGCTACTTATCTAGAAGTTTAGTGCCTCTTCTTACAAATTATTTGTACACAGGTTATTGCTGACTAGAGCACAGATGTGATGAGGGGCAGGACAAACACATCGAGTCTATCCATTCTCATCCTAATTTGTTGGTGGTGCCTTGGTTTAGAAGCAAAAGTTAGCTTGCTATCAGTAGCTACCATCATTCCCAACTTGTTTGTCTCCATACATAAATTGTTTAGGTAAGCACCATATTTTTTACTTGGTCTTGTTACCCTACAGTGTTCTGTGTGGCTGAAAACCATCCCAGACCATGCATTTCCAGTGGGTTTGTAAACAAGAAGTTCCTCACTGATAATGCCTGTCACAATGGCTCATTGTGTGATTAACAAGAATCTATTACTAATGTAGAGTTTACTTTTGAATATTCGATTATAGTTGGTAACTCTTCAATTGCATCCCCACTGCTTGTTTCCAGGATTACTCTGGCATACAGTGACAGCAGAGACAGGACCATTAACCTTCATTACTAACCTGAGTAATGGAAATGCTCTGCATTGTCTTGGTATTGCTATTCAGTGTCACATTGCCAAATGCCTATTTTCTCTGACATTTCTTCTCATGACTGTAGATACTGTAATTGCTGTGAGACCTCTGCATTTTTATGTCCCTATTTTTAAATTAGAAACATGTTGTTAAATAAATCTTTTTACTGACAGTTTCTCTAGATTCATTAAAAACCTCTGCAGTATTCCTTAGGTTGTTGGAAAGAGACATAAATCTAGAGGAGATGTTGAGAAGGAAATGGATGAGCAGTGCAGCTGTAAATGCTTTACTAGGTTAAGCAAAAGGGAATGACATGAGAAATCCCTCAGACAAAGCCTTTCTTTCTGAACATATGGTCTACAAGACAACAATTTCTGGTTTTGCCTTGATCTAGTGCATGTATTTTTCTCATAGTACACCTGAATAGAAACGGCTTGTGCATGAAAATTAGTTATAAAAAGGCAGTGTCAAGTTTCCCAAATTTTGATGCAAGCCTTCATGCAAGATAAGCTAAACATGTATTTTAGTCAGTTCATCAGGCATGGGACTGAACTGTTTCTACAATCCAGGTTTTCTTAAGTTTGTATTTCTGCTTTGACCTGATTTAGTATTCAGGGAGCAAACATTTAACTCTTTTTAAAAATGAGGTCCCCTTAAAATGGCAGCATTGAAATCCTGTGAGAGGGCCAGTTCAGGAATGAAGGCTTCATCTTTCCTTTTTTAAGAAGGGAAATAAGTTCCTAATGAAGATATAACTAGTTTATTTTCCTTATTTGAATATTATGTTAAGCTGCTAAAAAGCCATTTCTCTTATATTTCAAGTGGTTTTGATTAAGTGAAATCCTCGAGGACACTTCACCAGAAGAAGAAAACTTGATTTTAAACTGATGGAAAACACAATTTTATTTTTAGTCCTAAAATTGGGTAACTGTGCTTGTTCTTCAACATGTACAGCTTAAATGCATAGCTGCTGCATATGAGGGGATGCACCAATGTCAGACAATATGCAAATATAATTTTAAGTTACACAGTAGAATACCAATCAGTCTCTGTCAGCAACCGCTGCATGATTGCTGGATAAATTAGAGTTTAACTCATTGAGTCCAAATCTTCCTTTCCTTGTCTCCTGCAAAAGGTGTTTCTACACCTTCTGGCTCCACACAGCTGATCCTGCTCAACAGCATGTTCCCACGTGTGACACCAGGAAGGTGTCATTACTGTCCAATGGCTACAGTTCAGAGACTCAACAAGATGACTTCCCAGACATTTGCATTTTTATTGTCAGTTTTCTTGGTGTTATTTTAAATAAAAAAAAAATCTCTCAATTAGGAACCACAGTTATTTTTCTTTCCGGTTTTCATAAACCAGAGCCCAGTGTTCTATATAGTTCTTTACAGATGAAATAATTAAGTTTAATAGCCTACTTTAAAACTTAAGGAGTAGAGCTGTCCTTTTTACGTTGGCTGTCTTACTTTAGTTATTGAAGTTTATCACTAATCTACAATTAGTATATGGTTTTGAGTGTATAATAATTAAAATGTACACTTAATATCCAGCAGAACAGATAACTGATGTAAAAGAATATAATGTCTTCAAATATTTCTTTCCTGTTGGGCAGGAAACAAGAATGAAGCAGAAGTTATTAGAAGAAAGAAGTTCATTGCTTTGCTGGAGCATAATATTTTCTAACAGTCTCACAGAATATTAAAGTTTACATAGCTCTCTGATACACAAGCCCTGAGAAATTTTATTACTTCTGGTGTTCAGTTAACTTCACTGTCATATTTCTTTCATCTCATCTTCATGGGTATGAAAAAAACTGTACAGGCTAGAAATCTTTTTTTATTGCTAACTACTTACATTCCTCTTACATGATGAGCAACGAGGCTTGCACTTCATGTGCTGGCAAAAGTAGCTGTTGATCATTACTGGAATGGGAGCACATTGTGGAGGAAGTCAAATCAAGATACTCTAGATTTCAAAGATGCTGTTATATAGGAAAGAAAAGAAGGAAATCTTAACATTGTTAAAGGAGCAATTGCATGTTATGCTGGGCAGTTCCACGAGCAAAGTGGAATTGCTCAGCATAACATGTAATCAAACCCAGCACAACTTCATTGATGATTTTTTTTGTGTGTGATTCTGTGGGATGATGTTGTTTTTGAAGATAGCTCTCTCCCATTTTTGACTGACTTTTAGTGGGCTATGTGCAAGTTCATAGCCAGACAGCTCATGTGATGCTGAGGACAGACTTAGTCACTGTGCTTGACCATAGACCAGAACAATGCAAGTACCAAAGGATGGAGAGACAGCAAAAAGACCTAGAGGCTGGTGGGCAGCAGGCATCTCTCATTCCTCTCACCACGGCCATGCTCCTGCTCAGCCTCACAGGAGGACAAGCCTTACCCAGTCGTGGCTCTGCAGTGCTTAGTGGTGTAACGCAAAAATTGACTTTGCTGTCAAAATAGCGCTGATCAAAGATAATCTGTGTTTTATCTAAACGTACTGAAACCACATGAAACCAGATAAATGGAGCTACCCCATGACTTGACTGCCATGCCCTCAGTGACAGATAAGTTTTGGGAGCATCTTTCTTTCTCAGTCTTTTTGAAAATTGTGTCCAATGTTTTGATGGATGTGAACTGCTGCATAACACAAAGTGCAGTTCAGCATTCTAACCTCCATTATTAATACATAGATAAAAATTATATTCCATTAGCAAATTGGCTGGATATATTCAATTCCTTTTGCCTGCAGTGAAATTCACTAGCTTGGCAAAAAAATGACCTTTTCCATTTCGAGAGGAGTAAGTCAATTTTAGTCCTTCAGTCATAATTGTGGAAAACTCTCATTTGGGAGAATTAGCAAGTGGCTAAGTGCCATTATACATTTCAGGATGCCACTCAAATTTACTTCAAGTGTGCTTAGACTCCTAGAATGATGCACATTAGGACCGGGAGCAACATGAGGTGCAGGTCTGCAGGACCTGACCATCATTCCTGTTTCGTCCACACATAATCTATTTTAGCACTAGTTCTGCCTTTTGTTTACAATATCCCAATTATCTCAGAAATTCAATCATATGATAAGGAATTTGTTTCTAATTGCCATTGCAGATCTACTCTATAGTATTGTATATTCATATGTCTTTTAATGAATATATTTTAATAATTAATATTGTGTATTTCCACTTTATTAATGTATTTCCATCTTAAATATGTCCTTTAATTAATCTTTGTATATAATCTTATCACTCTTAGCTTCCAATAGAAAGTGATTTTCTACCACCAGATATTTTTCAATGACATGGTTTCGCACTAAGTACAAAGTTGAAATACCAACACTGTTCTTCTGTGCTTTGACTGTTTGAAGCAGAAATCTATTACCCACAGGACTAAACCTGCTAAATTTTGGGCACTGCAAGAGTCTTTCTTTCCCAGTTTCTGTCACATTTCAAATGTTTACAGGATCATACAGTTTGAAGTAGGATTTCTTTCACTGAAATACTAATGTGTGTTTTTCCACATTCATGTTAAATTCTTTAGGCCTGTATAAGCTCAGAAAATGGTCTTTTCAAATCCTTTTCCATCTTGAGAGCCATTCTATCGTCATTCCTCTACTCTGCATGAGAGGTTTCCACATCTTGCTTGCAGTTCTAGTTCTTCCATCTCATTACCCACATTTCCTGCATTAGTCCACAAACAACTTCATTGTTTCCTTTTGACCTCACAGAGTTTCCTAAGTCAATTGAATATAGCCGACCTGATCAATTCTTTCATTCACAGAAATACTTTTTTTTCCCCCCGTGCTCTCCACTGTTTTATTCTGTAGCATAATAGCCTTATATCTGACTACATCCTCATTTCCACTGACTTTACCTTTTATTTATGAATACCCCTTGTTCACATAGACCATGTCTCTCTCAATCACAACATGTGATCACATCCTGCAACCAAGATGGATGTTTTTCTTCATCTGTATTTCTAGTCTTGGTTGCTGAAGGTCAGTGCTCCAGACAGTCAGGTGCAAACTCACCCCTGAGAAGTATGCTCTTTCTGGTAAAGCCTCCTGAAGGTTAAAAGCCCCAAAATCCCAACGTAGAGCTTCCTAGGCTGGGTTTTGCTGTACTTTTGGCCAAAGCTGGCATGCATGTGGCATTTTACCTATCATGTAATGTGATGAAACCTTCAATTATGTTTCCATTGCAACCTTCAGTGCAACCTTACTTAAGGATTTTTCTTTTTTTTTTGAATCTGTAGAATTATGGACTTGCTTTTTTTCTAGGTTACAAGCTACAGCATATCAGGGGTCTTGTGTTAAAGCATGCTTCAGTGTTTCAAAGATGCAGGTGGGAATTAAACTACTGATTGCAAAAGAGACCAGAGCGTTACAGCCTCAGGGAAATGTCTGCACTGTTCAACACTCTTTGAAAACCTCAGACTGCGCTTGTTCCATAAGGGAACACCTCAGTGCTCTGGAAAACAAACCAGTGTGCTTTGAGTGGACATGAGTGGACAGTATTGTTAATGTATTTTTTCAAAGCATTTGGGGGGATAAATATTCTGCATATTTGGTGTGTGGCATTATTTGGCAATGACATTAGCATTTGGAAAGCCATGCATTTGCATCTTTCCTGTGATGATCAAACTCTTAATAGGCCTATAAAAGCACATATTTAGTTTTCAATCCACTAATTTTTGTATTTCTAAATAATGATTTATAACATATTCAATGCCCAGGATGACTTCATATCCCTCTACAAAGGGAAAAGCTATCAGACCCATTCTCCAGTGGGTTCACCCAGAAGTGGATCACAGCTGCAGTCCCTGGGTGCAGGAGTTCCTGACTCATAGTGCATTTTGTGCTCCTTACCAAGCTCACAGTCCCTGTCCCAGTGTGGCACCCCCAAATAAAAGATCCTTAGCAAAGGTTCTGCAGGAGGGAATCCCACTGCATGTAGATTATCCTGGAGCTCAGGGGCTTCTCTTCTTTGTGACTTCTCTGACTTTGTGAGAACAAGGGAGACATTACTGAAATGAGAGCTCTATTTCCAACACTGAAGCCAGGTTTGGGGGTAGGGCTGTAGCCATTGTGACCATGCTGGTGGCCAGGGTGTGGGCCAGATCTCATTTTGCCAGGACCACCTCATCTCTGTGGGGCTGTGCTTGTGAGACAGAACCTCAGGTGATGCTGAGTGATAATAAAATAAACGTCTTTATTTTTAATAGATGGACAAAGCAGACCCAAAACCAGACAGTGTTTTCTTGAAATGCATGGACGCTATTGAATACAATACAAATGAAGTTAAAACATAGATATCTATATTATGCTTCCTATCTGCTTTGTTAAGTATAGTCTTAATATAGCATTTCTGACACAGACAAAAATATACTTTTTTTTTTAACTACATCCACAAATACTGCCCTGATTAGTAGCAGACTTACAATAACTTACTAACTGCACATGGAACTTGACCAATACACTTGGGCAGAAGGAAAATGAATAACAGTTTTTTCCTATGATACTTCTATTTGAACTCCTAAACTCTTGTACTATATGAAAATAAAACACTAAATCTGACTTTATTTGATCCACTTAATGTTTACATTCAGTTCAGGTTCACAAAAGTATGGTTTGTTTATAATACGTATACCATCCCATTTGGACAAGTAGAGATGAAATAACTTTTCTGACATGTCAGCTATGTTATCAACCTTGATTTTATGAATACATCTCATGCAAAGGAGGAAAAAAACCCCTGTCAAATAAATGTTATTCACAAATGTGAAGAATATGAAAGTAAAATGTATGATTGTATCATGAATATTTTACCTTAAAATTGTAGGCTCAGAAACAATAACCTCAGTGTCTGAAAATAAGCTGTTTGCTTCACTGATTATAAATCTAATTTACTGTACAGTACTACTGTCCACAAATTGCAAAAGGGGAGAAAAACTTGTAATTCCTCTGAAAATAAAATCTGCTTAAAGAATCACATCCTGTTGGCACTTTGCTTGTGGAAGTAACCTAGTTTTTTGTTTGTTTGTTTGTTTGTTTGTTTTGGTTTTTTTGTTTTTTGCTCTTTTTTTCCCCCCACAGCTATCAATCACAGATATGGCCTTTGGTTATATGAACAGCTCTGTACAAATTAAATGGTAGGACAGCTGAGCTAAGGCAATAAAACCTGTAAACAGACTTTGCATGGGGCTGTTTGGTTTGGCTTTTGTAATCCATCTAAGCAGGAATACTGCATAAAATAGTATCAATTAAAAAAATTTCTATAGGATAGAAAGTGCAAAATATTCTGATAATGTTTAAAGTGTCTGGTTTGAAATTTTTGGGCTAACATTTATATTTTTCAGCTGCGTTTTTTGGAGCATTTTAAAGCCATTTACATTTTTATGGCAACAATGGAATACAAAAGAAAGAAAGTTTTATTTTTCAATCAAAATTTCTTAAATTATTCCAGCTCAATCCCCTTCTCTTTTCTTTTTTTCCCTTCCCATAACTGGGCATTTTGAAATAAATAATATTGAAATGTTGCTGTATTCAAAGCATCTGGTCACTATGCAGCATCTCGTAGTGAAATTCTAGCAATTTCTGGACAAAACTGAGGTAAGAGAAAAGTTTTTAGGAAGGCCTACAGGTGACTGTTAAATGGGATCCTCTAACTTAATTTGGAACAGCAGCATAAGGCATTGGCTATGTAAGCAGGTAAAACTGTGACTTGATATTTTCCCATAAGAAGGGATTCAGACTAGTGGATTTGGGCTGAAAATGAAGAATAATTCAGCAGTGCCTCTGTTCTTCTCCTCTTTCCTCTACAAAGTCTGTTTCCTTATCTCCCTTCTGTGGTTCGTGGGGGAATTAAGACTGCTGGGCTCGTGTTTGGTTTGTGATACTCAGCACCCTGAGTTTCATGGGTGGCCTATTAACTCATCTCACAGGAGTTTTTAATTTCTTTGCTATACTGGCTCTTCTGAGTTTTTACTGCACATCCTGGTTTTGATTCCCTCCACCCAGAGCACACTCCATATTGGTAAGCACAGTAGTACTGCAGGTCACAGTGCATATTCAGAAATGAGCTGCAATGTTATTTTTAAATGCAGTATAAGGAGAAAAAAAAAATCAACATCTCTGAAATGAATTTTCTCTACATATTAAATATATATGTATGCTGTTAAGACTCCACAAAAGGAGCAAAACATATCTAAGGATTCAACCTTGTGACAGCTTATGTCAACACTGAATGCACAAGTTGATGGCTTCTTCCTTTAGCAGCAAAACCTATTCTTACGTCTCCTATCCTCCCTTATAACTCCTCGTGCTGTGAGTGTTAAAAAAAGGAATTTCACTGGTGACCAGCAACAGGAGGATATCTGGATTTCAAACGAACATTTTGCGTCATACACAGATTTTAAAAAGAATTATTGGAGCATAACACTTAATTGTAGAGAAATGTAGCTACTGGAGCTCGCGCTGAGAAAGGCACATACCAACGGGGACAGACACAATCATCCTGGCCCTGGGCAAGTGGAGACAACACTGCCTGCTCCTGCTGGCCTGGGCAGTCAGCAGAGGCCTCATCTCCCCACTTTGCTGCTTCTGGCCAGCATTGCCATTCGTGAGCCACATCTTGTCTGCACCTGGCCAGTGCTGCTGCTCTGCAGGCTCACTGGGACGGCCAGGAGGGCAGGGATCAATGGAGGAGTCTGGCACTTAGTGGAGGACACCACTGTGCCTCTCTCTGTGTTTGTGGGTTCAGCATTCCTTTCAGTTCCTCTCCAAGCTGCTTTCAGAGGCAAACACTTAGAGATGTGGAAAGCTGTACAGCAAGCCTGGTTTTGTGAGAAATTTTTGAGATGCTATTTTCTATGGAAAATCTGGATTTTTCAGAGTAATTCCAGCATGACTAAGCCAAAAGATTTTTCAGCATCTTTAAGAATAGCTTTTTTTAGTAAGTGAAAATTGGGAATTTTCTGCAAGGAAAACCCTCTCATTTCTCTTTCAAATCTTCTTGATTCTCTTTACTTTTCAATATTTATTCCATTGGTGAAGTTGCTTGGTGTCAGACTGCTTTGCTTGTGTTCATTTTGATGATAAGTCAAGATAAGTCTTCTTCACCCAACACCGAAAAATTCTATTTAGTTTGAGTTTTTCTATAAGAGCATTTTTCACAAGCTGAATTTCAATTCCAGTTATTGCTCTAAGAATTTTGGTGACAGTCATTAACCACAGAAAAAGAAAGAGAACACCCATATTAACATATTTTGCTTAAGGTTGCCTTATATCAGCTATAACATAATTTTAAACTGGTGATTTAATTTAGCACTCCTAAAAGGAATTTATTACTATTTGTGCATTTTGCTGTCTCATACAAACAATAAATTACTAGATTGTATTATTTAAATTTCTTTATGAGGAAAAAAATTACCAGGCCAAAACCCCAGGGAATTTATCTATCTGTCTTTGCTCAAGCAACTAGCTCTTTAGTAATAAATCACTTATAGCTGTGGCAATATATTTTCACTTAATGCCAATAAAATGCTGAGTGATAATATTTAAGACTTACTGTATTATAATCTCTTCATAGGATATCCTAGCTAAGAACTGTTGCACATTTTCTTCTACATATATTTTAAATTTTAAATATTTTTTTAATGGTACAGTATATAGCTCTGGATGGAAGGAATGGGATTGAATACTTTAGTAAACACTCTGTGATCTAATCCAACATATTAGATAATAGCACAAAAGAGTTCCTCCCATGAGATGCTCCTGCTCCTAGAAACAACTTAAAGAATGTGCAGCGGCATTTTATTCCCAATTCTTGCTTTTCTTCTGATAAAATACTTCTTTGTAGAATATCCTGCTTCTCATTGTTTTGCCTGTGGCTATGAGATTTTTTAATTATCTTCAGCATTAGACAGTTCTGGACTTGAATCAACGTAGTTGAAGGCTTCCTTGTTTGTGAAAGTTGAGCTCAAAGTTAGACTGTGTCGTGGATTCACAGGTGCAAGTTCATTTAATACAATATTGTCACTTTTTACAAGAGTTGCTTTGTCCATGTGTTCTCTACTGTATCTGGCAACAACAGCATCAAGAAAGTCCAGCTTTGGTGGCAAAGTCCCACTTTCAAATAAGTATTTGGCTAAGTAGGAGACTATGACATTAGTAAAGAAGGAGGTGAGCATAGCAAGTGTTTTAAATGGGAATCTCTGGATATAGAGGTTGTTATCATCTTGATACCAGCCAGGGTAGAAGATCAAGGGCTGAAGGTAGAGGTATGGCTCTCCTCCCGTTATTCTGAGGACAAGGCCAAACAGGTATCCTGCAATGGCACCGTAGGTGTTGGTTCCTTTGATAAATAACACACACAGGAGCTGGGGGAATATGATGATATAGATGAGGTCAGAGCTGAGGTACCAGAGGCCGTACACCGATGAAGCCAGCAGTGCCATCGCTGTTGCTGATGCTCCAAACAGAAGAACAGTGATTCTGATGACCCACACAATTTCCCTGTCTGAAGCCTGCAAAAAAAGGGCAGTGTTAGGCGGTTTTTTCATGCCTATACATATATCTATATTGACTGTATGCCTACACTTACATACAGTCAATATAAAATACTGAATTGTAAAAGAGAGCTTTGCATGATTAATTCACTAATAATTACAAACTGATAACTCTAGCTCAATCTCAAGCTCAGACAAAAAACCCTAGGGGTAATGGTTGCCATTCCCAAAGCCATTACTCTTTGGACATAGCAAAAAGCTTGATGATGAGTCAAAGAAAAAAAACAGCAGTGTAAAAAATAACTTTTAAATAGAATCACAACTAGAAAAAAACTGTTAGCATCAGAATTTCTTCTCTGTTTCCTAAGAAAAACTCCAACTCATTAGACTATTCTGTTGCCAAATGATTTCCCAATAAATGAAAGATTAGAAAAATGTCTCATTTTGTGAAAAATCTAAGCGGAACTTACACTTGTGGCAACACTTATTAGCTGTTTGGATAAATTGCATGTCCATGAGAACTCTTGATGGCTGCCCTTCCCAAGCCAGCTTTTTCACTTTTGTCATCAGTCACAACCATAATTATTTTTATGCTTTTCAGTTTGTTCAACATACTGTTAGCAATTAAATTCTTTTTCTAGTTACAGGCAGGAACATGAAAGAGGTGTTTCATTATGAAATTATAGTCTGTAGGGAAGGTCTCACCTAAAATTTTCTCTAAAAGTAAAAACGAAAACATTGTCTCACATTTTGCCGAAAGGCAAGCTGGTAAATGTTCCGAGCAAACATAGAACTTGCTGACAAAATTGAGGAGTCAGCTGAGGACATCACAGCAGCAGACACAGCACCCAGGCCAAAGAACGAGATGTAGACTGGACAAAGGTACTGCAGCACGATTGGTAAAATCATATCTGCTTCTTTTTTGCTCTTGGGGTCAGGGACACCGTATTCAGTCTGGTTCCAAGCTGAAATACGGACACCAGTATGTTATCAGTGACATTAGCAACCACAGCACCTCTTGACTTCACAGGTAGGAGGCTATTCATATTACCACATTTTCATGCACATTCAAGAACAAACTGTTACTAGGGCCAGACCGATGGCATTTTAGAGAGGCAGTGTCACACCAGTTTCTGTTAGGCAGATTTAATTCTGCTCAGCATTTTTCCTTGTCTCTAAAATAAACTTTAAATTGCTCATAAATGTAGTTTTATTCAATAAAATAAGTCTGAGATCCATGGGTTTTTTTGTGACGTGTTTACCTATTCTTTTAGATTACAAACAGGACTCAAAGCAATGTAAACATTTCTAAAAGAATATTTTTAGCAGTTTAGCTACACAGTCATTATGATGGGGATCACTTTCACTATGACAAGAAAAACCTTGGCAAGTATATATTTGTCAAGGTAAGAAATTTCTGTTAAATCAAAGAATGATTTAGTTTGGAAAACACGTCTATGATCATTGAGTTGAACCATTAGCCCAGCACTGCCAAGCCCATCAATAAACCACATCCCCAAGAGCCATGTCTACACCTATTTGAAATAGCTCCAAGGATGAAGAATCCACCACTTCCCTGGGCAGCCTGTTCCAGTGCTTGACAAACATTTTGGTGAACACCTTTTCCCCTATATCCATTCTAAACCTCTCCTGCTGCAACCTGAGGCAATTTCCTCTCATCCTGTTGCTTGTTATGTGGGAGATGCACCTTGCCACAACCCCCTTTCAGGTAGTTATAGAGAGCAAAATGTCTTTCCTCAGTCTCTTTTTCTCCAGGCTAAATAACCACAGCTCCCTCAGCTATTCCCCATTATTACTGTACTAACCAAAGAAAAGTACCAGAATCTAACACAAACATTGAATAAAAGTATTGTGTCTGTAGATATCTAGAATCTACAAAATTATTTAATTTCATCCATTGTGGTAGGAGCAATTTCCTTTGGGAGAAATACTTTATTACATTATTTTTCTGTATAGTCTTCTGTTGAAGCAGTCATGAGTTGAAAAATGCTGCCACCTGATTATCTAACCTGTATGATTATGTATATGTATCACCTATATCTAACACAAGATTTATTTTCACGCACTTGTTGCACTATTCATTTTACATTTATTGTACTACTGATTTTTAATCATTTACCTGTAGATGCTCCAATTGCTCCAATCAGCACTGCAGGAATTGCCATCACAAGACAGCCAAAAGCAGCCAGGAATGACAGGACTTGAGCGTATGTGGCAGAAGATGAGGAAAGAACTCTCTGGAAATACGCTTGCCATGGAATTCCTCCTAATGTCTGCAAACACAACAGAATGCTGTGACTGGGAGATAGCTGAATTGTTTTACTATCACCATACAGAGAACATGCACAAGGGTCACTTGAATGCTGAAAGCCATATTTCTACTGTTTAATTTATTTATTGAATATCAGCCAGCCAGTAAGAACTGCAACTTTCATTATCACAAGCAATGTCAAAGCTGTGTAAGTCCGCTTAAATACCATTCTTTTAGATAAGTTATTTTTTATACAATTAGGATCAACACTTGCACTTTCATAGTCTCTGTAGTCCCCAAGTCTTTTGATTTGATAAAACTTTATGGAAAAATATTTTCATATTTTATATTTGAAGAATTTTCCCTCCAATACTCCTGCTCCACTAAAATTGGATTAGACTCTGACATGATATCAGAGCAAGATTTTATTTTCCTTTGTGAATGTGTCTAGTCATTTAAAGAAGGTGAGACAATTCTGTATACACTGAATTCAGGAATCTGAAAAATTATTCTCCCACTGCCTTAAGCAAATACAATACCAATAAAAGTTGGTAGAAGACATAGGCAAAAAAGGGAAAGGTTTTGATTTATGGTGAAAACCCTTCTCTTTTATTTGGATATGTAACTGAAGATCCTGATTAGACTTAAAATGATTTCTGCAAAATATGACACAAAAGAGCATTACCAAAGGTTGAAAACTCAAGTGCTAACAATTCAGGATTTGAATAGTCTCCACTAAGTAACCAAGTATCTGCCTCAAACACCATGGAAAAAAAGCCAAACATATTTTATAACCTAGTTCTATACACTAAATGAGGCAGGAGGCATTTGGACCAGAAAGTGTGTATACAGGTGTTTCATATAGCTTCATGCACACATAGGGACTAAATTAATGTTTCACTGACAAGTCTGGTTTCGACTTGCTATTTATGACTGTTTTTCTTTGCCACCTTGATAATAATGTTCCTTTATCAAAGCTTTCCAAGAATGTGTAACTTTCTTGAGCTATAATGAAACAGACGAGATGAAAAGAAAGTGTATCATAATTTGGCAATATCAAAACTTTCCTTTGGTCAAATGAAACCTTCAGGCTTACAGGAGAGAATACAGCCACTTGAGCTAATGTAATACTTTAGGTCTCTGAGAGAATTCTGAATAAAATAACATGTTTTAATAGACCAATTATAAAAAGACCCTGAAGATTTTTGGCTGTGAGTATTTGAAAAAAAGCCAGAAAATGTAATCCCAAAATAAAACATGATAATAAAACCAGTGTAAATTTGCATAGGGATGCTGAGAATGGAAAATGTTAGCATGTGTTTCTAGATCCTCTAATGGCAAGTACTTAATAACCACTGATCCCATGTGTAATATAGGTATTAAATAATGAAAGACCATGGTTCATTCTGGCATGTGTGCATGTATGAATTTATCCATCCTGCCATCCATCTCTGCACAGCTTTTTCTTTCCCTATACCAAAGGCATATTTAATCATTTGTATAATGTATTTATTGCCTTCTGCAATATATGAATTCCTCTGCCAACAATTACATCAGTTAAGCATTAGCTGCACACTTTCGTTTAATTTTAACATGTCAGCTCTTTCAGCCTGATGTTATTTAAATTGCATTCCTGGCAATGCTGGCTGATATGTCACTGAAATCATTCAAATGTGCAGAAATATCAAGCAGGAGTCAAGAGGGTAAAAGTTTTCAGTGTGATAGAAACTCTTAACTAGACTCCATCATTTTCAGCTGTCACAGTAACATGGTGTGAGTGCTTAAATGCTTTACTCCTTCATACAAATCACCACTTACCAGTAAAAAGAAGTTGTCCAACCATGTGTAAATGTCAAGGGAGTTGATAGATCCAAGCCAAGGTGCTTGGTACACGTGGTGCACAGCCGTGAGCCCAATGTCTGTTACTGCAGGATGGGACATGGCAAAGGGGACACTGATCCACTGGAACCAAAGAGAAACCATGTGCTCAGGTCTAAAGAAGATATTCTAAATCTGTGAATTTTAAATATTAACACTCATCTAGTTTTCTTATTCTTGCTTGTTTGAATATGATTGAATACCAAATTATCAAGATGATTTGCAAAAAGTCAGATTATGTGCAGGTGGAACATTTCTGAAATCCAGAGGGCTTGGTAGTGGATAGCTCACATGTGTCCTTGAGAGTGTGAGCAAAGAGTTAATAAATGGAAACTGAAAAAGCAGAAGAAAATACACATTTATACAACTTTGTTCTATTTTACCTAACCTCCTCATACATTGTTTACATTCTTTCCTGGACCACCAGCCATTAGAGGAAGGTGCAGCAAAGCTCTGTGACAGTGGGAGTAAAAACAGAGTCTGGAGGAGAAGCTGGGATAACTGAATCATCTGTGCTCTCCTCTGCTGTGACATCTACTGTGAGAGGGTCCCATCTGTTCTAAACCTGCCTCCCTAGAGCATGGCCATTTAGATACTGACTCTTCAGCCTCACTGATGACACTTTTGAGTTCATGAATATGGGTTCTTCAGAACTACATTACTGATGTTTATTTCAAATGAGAAATTACATAAAGAGCCCAACCTGAATTAAACAAAACACTAAAAAGCTATAGATCTAATAATTTAGAAAACTTCTGTACAACCTTCATTTTCTTCCCACCCCTCCCCCCCCATCAGGTTCACACTAATTTTTATGTTATTCCTGCAGGATCAGGCTCTCTAGTGGTTCATGAGTGGATCACGCTGGAAGACAATTTCTGTACTTTGATTTCTCTCCAGTTTTGGGAATTTCTGTAATGCATACCACCTGTAGAAACTCAATGTCACACAAATATTAACATTTATGTTAGGGGAAGAGTATTTTCCCCACTGTTCAGATGAAGAAAAAAGATAAGAGGGAAGAAAGTCTGGAATAACTTTTCATTTGAGGTGGCCAGCTGGAACTTGGATTTGCTTTTTCAGGCTATTTAGCACCATTTCCATTAAATCACTTAAAGGCTATAGTCCCCACAGCAAGATGCCACAAAGTAAGCACACACAGAGAGCTGGTTAGTGACCACCTGTGTAAGCAATGGCTGAAGCAATTTTCCTAGAGTTGCACAAGAACTCTGTTGAAATCAGAGAAAGAACACCAGGCCTCCAAGGTTTCCTTTAATTCCTTCATCTTGAGCCACTCCATTTATTTTAGCATATCTCAGTTCTCTGCACACCTTTGACTGTCTGTTTCTGCCACTGGCAAACAAAGCCAGCAGCTTCTTTGATTTTACCCTTGTGATCAGTGTCACACTGATGTTTTTCAATATGGGGCTTAAAGAACAGCATAAAATAAAAGGCTACCCACTAGCATATCATTGATAGCTGAAGAGGGATATTCACTTCCACACTAAAACAGCCAAGACATCTGGTGAGACTTCCTATATTATGGTCTCCAAGGGTGGTGGAGGGAAATGAGGGAAAAACCAGGAAGGTTAAGTAAGTTAACAGGAGGTTAACTAAGCTGTGTAGGTGACAACCACAGAAAAGAGAAGCAGTAGAGTATCAATTCTGCAGGTCCAGTGACAGAATTTCTCTACCAACAGTTTAGTATGTCTGATGCCTCCTGCCAGTGTCACAGTCCTAAAGACTGACAGGGAAGGAGTCAGCACCAGTTCTATTCTGAGTTAGATGTATACTCAAGAGGAAAATTGTAAGAGTGGTTGGACTGCCAGGCAGGCTGGAAAACAGCCAAAGAATCAGGCCTCTTGGACAGCACTATTTCCCAAGTACAGGCTGTACATTGATGCAAATGCAGACTTTTAAAGTCAGCACTCTGTGAGTCTGGCCGGTTAGCAATGCTGTGCCTGGTACACCCCAGGACACACTTGGCCCTTCCAGCTGCTCAGGACAAATCCTTGACAAAACAGGGCAAAAAAAAGCCAAACTTACCAGTCCCAGGAAGATGCAGAAGAGCTGAACTACGTCGGTGTAGGCCACAGAATAAACTCCACCCACAAGTGTGTACAAAGTGGCAATCAGAGCAGAAATAATGACTGAAATATTGACATTAATGTCAATGATCACACTTATAGTCGCACCTAAGGGGAAAAGCAAAGCACTGTGTGTTAGTGTGTGTATCACAGCATGTCTGATGAGAACCCCACCTTTGTCAAGTTGCATATATTGGTTCTGGACTGACAGTAACAGCATTAATAATTACCCTGTATATTCTGCACACCCTTCCTGCACCTTTAAAGGGAATAGGAAAGAGATGCTCCTGTTGGTCTAAGTTTAGCATCTATCATTTTGCAAGTTCTTAGGAAATGGAGAAGTGTCCCAGCACTTCCTTACGTTGCTCAAGGTCTGTAAGGAGTACACTCCCTTGTTCTGTCTGTGAAAACCAGCTATGCCCACCCCTGATTGCCACAGTCTCCAGAAGGATACTGAGAATTTTCCTGCAATGCTACCAGCCAGCTGCCACAGCACTTGCAGGATGCATCCCCTGAGGTCCCATGAATCTGTGTCTGTCCAGTGTATTTTAAAGTTTCCTCACTTGGTTCTTTTCCAACAAGTCTTCCTTGCAGTAGACTTTCCCAGGCTTCTTAGGGTCCTGGGATTTTTAAAAACTGATCTTTCCAGCAAAAAATTAAGCAGAAAAAGCACTGAATACATCAGTCTTTTCCACGTCTTTTGCCACCGGGTGCCCTATCCCATTCAACAGCAGTTCATATTTTCCCTTTTGTTAGGATGAACTGCTCCTGAGCATGGATCCAGTGATCCCTGAATATCAACCAGTTCTGCTGGACTCCAGGACAGTCTCCCATGGGATTCTTCCCAGCAGAAAGCTGGAGAGGCCCAGCTCTACTCTTCTAAAGTCTGTGGTTGCAGTTGTGATATCTGCCTTGTTCCCCCCTCTCAGGACCATAAGCTCCCCCATCTCATGAATATTGCTGCCAAATCTGCCTTTGACCTTTATACCCCTGACTTGTTCTTCCTCGTGTCTAAGTAACAGGTTCAACAGGGCACCACCTCCCTACAACAGCTCCCTGATCATTTGTGTCAAGAAGTCGCTGCCAGTGCACTCAAGAAACCTGCTGAAATAGCTTGTGTCCTCCTGCATGGCCCCTCCAGCAGCTATCAGGTTGGTTATACATTTCCCTTTGATGTACCAGCTATTTCAAACCATTGCGATGTTTTAAGACCGTGTTTAAGAAATTCCTCTCCTCCTAATTAGGATGATTTCAATGAAACATCTTGCAAGCACTAAAATAGTGCTTGCAGTTATTGTAGATGGATATTCTGGAGCACATATTTGGAAGAGTTTTGGCCTTAGAAGACAACATGATGTGTGATATATAAGAACTTCTGGAAGCTGATAGATGTGGCTTTTGCTGCACAATGAGCCTTCAAAGTTCATGTGCTTAAGAATGACAAGCTCAGACCTCTTCCACAGCTTAAAGATCAGTGTTTCCCATCTATAACCCTGCCAAGGAAGGAGTATTGCTGAAAAGCAAGTAGTGAAGAATACTGGGATTAAACATTCATCAGTGAGGATAGGTGTGAAAAAGGAACTAGATTACTCACAGAATAGTTAAAATTAAAATCTTCATTGACCTTTATAATCATTGACAGTCTTTAACTGTTGGCTGTTATATAAATCTAGAAAGGTATCCACATCACTTGTATTGAAATAAAAGAGAATGGCCTGTCCTTAATCAAAAATATTGCAAATACTCTGGGTGTTCTTCAAGTTATTCAACTCCCATCACCTCAGCATGCAGTTTTTTCTTAGTCTTTTAAGGATTTTGTGATGAAATGGTGGTAAACAAGCTCCCCATTGCTTTGCAGTTCATCAGAGCGCAGTTGGAGAGTACCTTCAAAGTTTATTTTTGTTTAAAATAGCTTGTGCTAGAAGGCATTACCACATGCATGTGCATTATTAGTATGATTAGCTGGTAAAAGTCAATTACTGGTGCTTCAACTCAAGGGCTTTCTCTATTCTTAAAGGGGTTGCTAAATGCAGGCCTGAAATATAATTAAAAACCCCGGAAGCTGATTTTTTCAGGACTGGATGAGTAGTTGAGTGATTTTCTATTGAGTCACAGTTTCACTAATTCTCCAAATCCTTTCTTGAGTATTTTCTTCATTTTGTCAAGAAGAAAGCCATTTAGAATTGAAGAATTCTTCAATTTATTGATTAGCGTCTGGTTTATTTCTATTATTTGTGTTATGGAATGGTCTGTATAAGGAGATCTCCTATATTCAAAGGATTATTTTGTTAAGATGCATTGGAAATGCTGTTACATATCATTAAGGGAAATTTTGACTGGCTTCTCTCATCCCAGAGATGTAAAAGAAAAGCTGGGTCAGATTTGACACAAAAGGGGCTCTTGCAATCACTTATGTCACCCTCACTATGAACAGAAATTTGCTCCTAAATCCTTTCATGCTCTTTGAAGAGGGACAACTTAAAGGTATGTGAAAATGAATAGATACTTTGCATGTCTTTCCCTTATCAAAATAATTAAAGGGGTAGCATTACTGGATTTATTTGCTAGTTAGCATGGGTCTGAGAAATGTCACAGTCTGAATCACTTGCCTTAAACAGTTACCGTTTGGAGCCAGAATTTTAATGCATTTCTGACATTCTTGATAATTTCTACCTGTAATAAACTAATATTTATACTGCTTATTCCTTACCTAAGGCAGAGAAGATGGCAGCAGCCCAAAACATTTCTCCCATTAAAGCTGGAATAAACAGCAGTCCTCCCATCCTTTTTCCATAAAGCTGCTGAAAGGGGTCCAACATTGTCACATAGCCTTTGGATCGCATGGGTTTTGCAAAAAAAAGGCCACCTACAAAGAAAAAGCCACATAAGACACCAGCTGCAGTTCAGAAATGCATTACCATTAAGGGATAAAAGATTCATTGTCAGTTAAGGGTACAAAAATGTCATCAATAGCATTTGTTTGTTTGTTTATTTGTTTGTTTGTAAGTAAAAAGTACAGTGAAAATATCCTCTGGAAACTCTAACGTATGTCTACAGAATTACTTAAACACACACACTCCATTAGTATCTATATTCTGATGATTTTTAAAAAAGGCTTTTTCTTATTTTTTCTGGCTCAGTTTATGTAATCTCCCATTATGGATGCTGTCAGAGTTTTGTCTAATTTTGGATTAGCCTAAGAGAATGGCTTTTCTACCTAATCCTGTTGATTCTTAGACTGGAATCCAGCATGAATTTTCACATACTCCTACTCTAAAAATAAAACAGTCTGAGACTCCTGAATCAGAAATAGAATTTCACATGTGGTTTAGTGCACACACAGCAAATCTGATTATTTCAGGATAATTCAGATTTATTATGCATGTTTGAAACAACTTTACTACACCTGCAGGATGTGTCAGAAGTCTTCTGAGTTCTGCCGGTGTCAGATTCTATTAATATTTCTCATACAGTTATTTCACTTATGTATGTTCAGGAATTTTGATATATCATTATTCTGCTCTGCCTGGCTGGTATATGGGCTGAATATGCACATAAATGTGCAAAGGCCTCCATTCCTCAAATTCTTTCTGTCTTGGGGAAAAACCAGGACATATCAGAGGAAAGCTGAAAGAGCTTTTATATGGAAACCTGCGTAGTTGAGATCTGCACATGACTATAACCAAGTCACCACAGTAAAACTGCTGTATAGGGTATAATTACGAACTGGAAACCCTGTCAGTTCCCAGTAAGATATACTGCATGGCATTTGGCAACCCTTAATTAGGTTCCTCATGACAAGATATGTCATTTACTCATCATATTGTGCAGAAGGTTTTCCAAATTCCTATGTATTGCCTTTTATAACTCATATTTCTTCATTTCATCAAGTTCTCTGAACAGAAGGTACTGGGTCACACACTGTCATCCCAGTTTATAGTGCTTATGTGAATGCTGTGTTTAGGCAGGTAGATGCGGAAACCCTTCAGCTTTTTTTTTTTTTTTTGTGATTCTTGGCTTAGTAATGGATCCTTTTCTTAGTCTACTTGTTATGCCATCATTGCAAAAGACAATTAAAGAAGAAAAAACATAATCTATTAGGATGTTCAAATACCTGTCAAAGGAAATAGGAGGTATTCAGAGGTATTCAAACTTTTAAAACTAAATTACTTGAAAAAATAAGGAAAATAAATTGTTTGGATAACAAACAGGGAGATTGATTTAATCTTAAATACTTCCTGTCTGAAGCAGTAATATTTCTCTCAGCCTTGTATTTATAATCTTGATTATTTTTTTATAGAAGGATAAAGAATTCCTCCCCTCAAACCTTCATGTACACATCATGCCTAGGGAAATTCTTTCTCTCTGTGCTCTGCAGAGAGATATATGGTTACACATACAGACTGCTTTTCTCTGCAGTAGCCATCATAATTTTCAGGAAAACAAGTCTGGGTATTTCTAAACAGCTGAAAACAAGCAGAGAGGCTAACTCTTCTGGACTATTGTTAATTTGTGTCAATTCTGCAGAGGCTGAGTGTTGCCACATTTCTCCTCATAGAGAAAAGCAAGGCACAGTTCTTCCCAAGAATATTTCTGGGTTTCACATTCTCTGAACCTCAGAGAAAGAAAAAACAATTCTTATCTCATATATTGCTCCTGTGTTTGTTCACAAATGAAATGCATCGTGGAAGATTGTTTACCTGAAGGGAACTGATGATTGGATTCTGGTGTGTTTTGATTCACTGGCCAATTGGATCCAGGTGTGTGTGTGTGTCAGGACTGTGGGCTGACAGTCACGAGATTCCGTGCAGTGGAGCGCAGATGAGTGCTTGGCAGATTCAGTTTAGATGTAATGTAATATAGATGTAATATAGTATAGAATAATATAGTATAATAAAGTAATTAGCCTTCTGATAACATGGAGTCCTCCTCATCATTCCTCCTTTGTTGGGGGCAAAAATATCTACTATAGCTGAGGGCCAGGAGGATGCTTGTGACTCCAGTCCCAACAGCCAGCTAATGACACCGATGGATCGCCACCCTCGTGACCTCCTAATGGCACCAACTCATCTCCAGGCAGACATGCACAGCCCCTGCTTTCCTTTCAGCACACAGAGCTGCTCTCAGGGGTGGCAAGAACTGGAGCTGGCCTGACATGCCAGGGAGGGTCATCTGCAGTGGGGGAAGTTTCTGCCTGGGAAGTCAGGATAACTAGGACAAGCCATTGGAAAGCATTTTCAAGGGGAAAAAAGAAAGAGGGAGAAAAACAAGTTGTATAGGAAGAAATAAAATGTGAAAGAGGATCTGGATAAGCATCCAAAGGAAACAAAGGGACAGATTAGGTGGGAGGACCCTGAGAATAGACTCAGAGTAGACCGAGAGGTCAAGTAATATTAGAAAAGTGAGTACATCAGTCATATTAAGGAAATATGAAAAACACAGGATATTTTTTTCTGAAACAACATGCTTTTTAAACAGTTGCATCATTATTTAAGCATTAGAATTTATAATGCTGTCTGTATTTTACACTCTCTCCCTGCATATATCAGGATTTTGCATTAGCATTCTGACATGTGATTTAGAGTTTTGTACATTTAAGAGATTGCATGTTTCAGTTTTAAGAAAATAGTTTCCAGTCTGAGGAAATATGTTCTACATACTTCCTACACAAAATCAGAAAAGTTACGTAGATTCTTGGTGGACATCTATAAAGTATAAGCACTTTTCTAACCCAAAAGGATAGTTGTCTAATTTCAAGATTTATAGGTGTACTGACACCTGGGCACTTGGGTCATGTTCCAGATCATATAGGCAATTAAAGAAAACTTGAATAAATAAAACTAGGTATTGACAATTTAAACACATTGCTGGTCCCCTCTACCCACCCCCAAAGAATATGGTTGTAATAATCAAACAGGTCTTGGCAAGCAATTTGGGACACTTGAGATATCAAACTATTTATAGAGTTTTTTTGTCTTATTTTGTTTTGTTTTGTTTCAATAGCCAAATATACCAGAAGAAGGGATCCAGTTTACCTCAGCAACCTTTTATGGGACCATAGTTTTTTATTTTAAAGAATGAACCTGACATCAGAACTCTTTAAAATGAGGGTCTATTACTTTTAGTATTTGCTTACCTAAAACCAGGCTAAGGGAATATCCAATAGGAGCCTGAGCCCAAGCTAGACCATAGTCTGGGACATACACAGCTTCTGCTGTCCCATTGATGTAACCTCCTCCAACCCATGTGGCTGAAAAGGAAGAGATGGAAAAGTCCTTAATGTCCACAAAGAAAGAAAAGATCACACACTGTATAATAAAATCATCATTATGTAGGATATGGCTATTTTTTGTTATATCAACAATACAAGTGCCAGGCATGGCATCCTTTTATTAAAGGCAGCCCTAATTTGAATTTACAGCCTAAGCATATGAAAAAAGAAGTCAAAAGGACTGAGGCAATCATCAAAGTGTCTAAGTCTCTATATAGTCAGTGATGATGTGAGGGTTGAGTCCTCCACTATTTATTTACCATTACGATTTTGTTTGTGTTAGTACAAATGAAGGAGAGGTATAAGAGGGAGTCTAAAGAAGGACATGTAAATTAGGCAAAAGTTTGATGAACACATTATTTACCAGGACCTTAATAAAAAAAAGCCTTTTAAACCTTGCTAAATTTTTGTTGTTACATGAAGCATACTAATAAACTCTGAGTTCTCAATATATTTCTATATAGAGTTGTGGTGCTTTTTTTGTCATAAGTTCTAAACTCTAAACTTTAATTAATTTATTTTATTTTTCCTTGAGCCATAGTCAATAAAGGATATGTGCTATCTCCAATATTTCTGATTTTATCTCTCTCTCCAAAAAGCACTATTTTTAATATACTGACCTCTGACACTTAATGAGTTGATTCTCTGCCTTTAAGGGAAGTTTCTACATTTGAGAATTTGGGGTCAACAGTATATATGAGAGAAAAACTCCAACACATAAATGTGTTGTGATTACATCTGCAAAAATATTTCATAACAAATCAAGTAATAAAGTTCATCTCTTCCTGTTTGCAGATTCCATGCAAAAAAAAATTATTATCTCTCATGTATAATGAGTAAGTTTTAGAAATCCAAGTCTGTAGTTTCAACAGGACCAGACAGTCCTAGATTTTTGTAATGATGTTTTGGTTTGTGTCAGAACCCTTTACTTTTTCATGTAAGAGTGGTTAGGGTTTCTGTGTAAAAAGTCACAATAGCTGGAAATGTATTTTTCTTAAACATTCCTCAGAATTTTCCCATCATCCACCATTGTGCAGGCAAACTTGATTTTGTGTTTAAGACAAACAATTGGAGAGAAAAACAAATTAAGAAAATTTAATAAAATTCTTTAAGAAATTTCATTAAGAGCTAAATAACTACTCTTTTCTGCTTGGCTGTGATATCTCTCAAGTACTACTAGAGGGTATTTTGCTGAATTTCACTATGGCTTTAGAATCAAAGATCTCCAGCAACCAGAGAATTACAATTGTCCCCCTTTCAGCAATTTGAAGCACAGGAATGAGCCATTCTGTTGTTGGAAATGGTATAGTGGACTTTCATGAGGGTGTGCATGCAGAGAGAGGCTGCAACAAAAGAAGTGACCCAAGGAGCCCTGTTACAAGTAGAATTTTGGTTATCAAGAGCTATGGTGTACTACAGAGATAAGGGGTGAATGATGCCTGTATGGAGCCACGTGGGGAAGATGGGTTAAGGCTGATTCTTAACAAGAAGAGCAAGGATACATAATCTACATGAAAACTTGTCAAACATTTGGGATTTTGTGACTCTTTACAGTGTGAATTAAGATAGAGGGGAATATCATACTTTGTTTACCGAATTTCTAGAATTATGGAATTGTTTGGATTGAAAGGGACCTTAAAAATCTTCTATTTATAGCCCCTCTGTGATGGGCAGGGATGCTACCCACAAGGCCAGGTTGCTCAAAGCCCTGTCAAACCTGTCCTTAAACACTTCCAGGGATGGGCAACCACATCATCTCTGGGCAACCTGTTCCAGTGCATCACCATCCTCACAGCAAAGAATGTCTTCCAAATATATAATCTAAATCTACCCTTCAATTCCCTACCTCTGCATCTCATCCTTTCACTACATGCCCTGATCCCCATCTTTTCTATAAGCCCCCTTGAGGTATTTTAAGGCTGCTATCAGGTCTGCACAGATCTTTCTCCTCTCCAGGCTAAACAACCCCAACTCTCCCAGCCTGTCCCCGAGATCAGTGTTGGGCCCAGTCCTGTTTAATATCTTTACAGATTATCTGGATGAGGGGACTAAATCTACCATTGGCAAATTTGCAGATCACACAAAGTTGCTTCAGAGTGTTAGTCTGCAGGAGTGTAAGATATGGACAGGCTGGAGAGATTGGCTGAGGCCAACTGCATAAGGTTCAACAAGACCAAGTGCTGAGTCTTAGCCTTTGGTCACAACAACCCCAGGCAGTGCTACGGGCTGGGGACAGTGTCTGGAAAATAGTCCAGCAGAAAAGGACCTGGGGATGCTGATCAACAGCAGATGAACATGACGAAATGTGTGCCCAGGTGGCCAAGAAGGCCAGTGGCAGCCTGGCCTGCATCTGCAATAGTGCAGCCAGCAGGAGCAGGAAAGACATCATCCCCTTGTACTTGGCACCGCTAGTGCTGTGGCCAGTTCTGGGCCTCTCACTTTAAAAAGGAATTGATGCTGCAGTGTGTCCAGCAAAGGGTGACAGGGCTTGTGAAAGGTCTAGAAAAGATGTCTGATGAGGAACAACTGAGGCAGCAGACTATGTTTAGTCTTGAGAATAGTAGGACCCCATCACTTTCTACAACTGCCTGATAGGAGGATGTAGTGATGTGGGCCAGTCTCTTCTACCATGCCTGCAGTAAAAGCACAAGAGAAAACAGTCTTAAACTGAAGCAGGTGAGATTCAGATTAGACATTAGAAAAACAGTTTTGACTGTTAGGATGGTCAGGCATTGGAATATCCTTCTCAGGGAGGTGGTGGAGTTACCATCCCTGGAGGTGTTTACGAGGTGTCTGGATCTGGCATTGAGTGATGTGGTTTAGGGGCTACAGTGGTAGGGGCTACAGATGGTTTAGGGGCTTGACAGCTGGACTTGATGATCTTGAAGGCCTCTTCCAATCCTGATGATTCCACAATTCTGTGATTCTAAATTTTTCTTAACAGGGCTGCTCTTAATCCACTCATCACCCATCCTGCATCCATGTTTGGGTTTGCCCAGATCCAGGTGAAGGATCTTACACTTGGCCTCTTCCACTGAGCCAGGTACCTTTGTATGAGATCCCTTCCCTCTAGAGTATCAACCACAGCACTCATCCTGGTGTCATCTGCAACCTTGCTTGAAAGGGCCCTCATTCCCCTTGTCCATGGCCCTGACAAAGCTGCTGGATAGTACTGGTCCCAATATGGACCCCATGCTCTATGGAAAAACCCATGACTACCTGGGATGTGTGTTGCTTATTTTGTCTCAAGCAGCATAATCTTGTGGAATAAGCACCTGTATCCAATATCAAAAAGTAAATATTTACAAAGGGAAGCTTATTTGTCTCTTTCCCCAGAAAATGCCTAAGCATGAATTCTACATTAATTATATACTTGGTTACAGGTGAGAATAATATCCCACAGTCAGGGGCAGATGTCCAATATTGCTGCAGCTGTGGTGAATGGGGCTTCCAGCTCCATCATTGATTTGCCAACAGTTGCTACAGAGATGTCAGATATTCCCCAAGGGGCACTTGGTGCCATGCCTAGCTCCCTTATTTTCTTCTGGAGGAGATCAAGTCAATTCCCTTCTGTGTGATGTTGTAGGGGTCATTACCCTCCACTGTCTGCCCTGCAGACAGATATTGCTGTGTAAGGTGGCATGAAGGATTTAGCCCTTATTTTTTAATTTTATTTCTTGATTTCTGGATTGGAGTTTGAAAAATTGCCGCTAATCAATTTTTCTGCGCACGTGACTGTTCTGGAACACCTGTCAAGGACCACAGAGCTCTAGGAAGGTGTTATATGTCTTTTTCTGAGGGGATGAATGGATAGTCAGCACGTACACTGACACAGGTAAATACATTAGAATTATAAAGGGATAAGATAGGATGGGATTTCAACCTTAGATATTAATTTTCTGATCCTCATTTGGTAAGTCACAATTTAAAGTTAGTTTAATACCATTATTTTTGGTGAAATTCGTTTTGTTTTTACCTAAATCAGCCAAAAGGAATACAATATTTAATAATCTATGGAAGCATTCATGTGGTAATCTACTTTAATCTTCTCTTTGCCTGCCGTCTGAAGAACAAAAAATGCAGCAAATACCAACATCCATTTAAAACATGCACTGTAAAAAAGGATCAAACAAATACTGAGGGTAAGGAGTGCAATTTTTCTTGTAGTTCCTGTGAGACACACAGAAGTTGACCTCTGAGTTCTTGATATATAGTGATATATACTAGGAAACCAAATTTTTGGCATTTCTTCAGAAGAATTCCTTGTCTGAGCACTCAAATTATTTAATAAACTCATCAAGTTCTGTAAAATGAAAATTCTGATCCAAAGATTAGAATAAAAGAGAATTGTGTAATATTTATTTTTTCATATAGAAGGGTTATGTAGGTCTATCCAACTAAAATGCAAAAATTACATCAATAGATTATTACCTTTTGGGTATGTTTGTGAGCATTTAGTTATGTAATCTCAACTATTTCCTTTGAGGTTTAAACTCAATCACTAAAATCAAATTAGATTAAATTTTGTTTCAGATATCACTTCTTTAAAAAATCATTCACAAAAATAAGGAATGGTAGTATTTAATGCAACATTTTATCTATAATTATGTAAAAATTATACACAGATTAAATGTGTCTACTGTGGTACAGTGTTATTTCATTTTAATAGAAGCTGCTGTGATCCATCCACAATTCAACCTTCTCACTCCTTCTGTTTTCTTATTTGCAGACACACTCAACCTTCAACAGGCTTTGTATTCAGCATTTCAGTAGCTGGTTGATACAGCTTTTTCTCCTTCAGGATCACAGCATATATCCAAAAATACCCACAGCTGTTATTCATAGGTAGTGCTTTAAGATTTTTCAATGTTGTTTAGAAAATCAGCTATAATTACTCTGTAATATTGACTTTGGTGCTTATATTCTGAATTTTATTTCAAATTTATAGGCTCAGTGCTGTCGTCCTCTCCACTAAGTAACCCTAGAAACTTCTACCACTTTCATGGCCAATACCTGTGGAACATTGCAGCGTTTGTCGCAGGCAAAAAAGAGAGAATAAGGCCTTATCTCATAACCCAAAGTGCTCCATGTACATAAAACCAATATCCTTTCTGGAAATGTTTTAAATAATTCTTGTTTTCCTGTTGTGGGGTAGGCTTTGCTTTCTAATTTATATTTAGACAATTAAACCTGGAAAACATAAAAGATGATGTTGGAATAGTCATGTATTGCGAATAGTCAGGGTTGCAAGGTGCAAAATCAGCACCAACCATTGTTTAAAAAGCAGGTATGCACTTGAAATGTACGTCCCTTTTGTAAAAATTATCGTCGATTTTCATCAGCTTACTTTCATAATTGTTTTGTTATGACTTTAGAAATCGAGTGCCCCAAACACCCTCACCGAGACAAAGCTCGGACGAACCCCTGGCTCGGCAGATTTGTGCCCAGATCTCGCTTTATGCACCAGCCGTGGTTCACCACAACTGAAAGGTAGGTTAGTTGCCATATCCAGCTTTAATTGCCAGATTGAAGGAAGGCACAGGGGAAAAAGAGTGTCAGCCTTGAGAGTACAAAATCCATGATAGTTTGAGCTCCCCAAAGGCTTTGGGATCAGTCTGATATTCTGCTGCAAAGATGAGACACTGCGCCATCTCTAGAGCTTGCACAACACAGGATGAACATGTGCGGGTGTGAATTGTGGTGGCTACAGAACATGCCTGAGATACAGGAAATCCCAGTTCAGGTCTCATCTGTGCTTCAGCTGTTACACAAAATATTCCTGCAAAATAGGATGAAGGAGACCAGAATCTGTATCTTCTATATGCAAAGCCATTAGTTGTAGCCACTTCTGTGGGAAAAGCTTTTTTATCTTGACTCCCCTGATTTAATGTTTATTGTTTTGTGGCAACCAATATTTCTGCAAAATATTCTGTTTTCAGTGCCCTTGAAAACATTTCACTCAGCAGAAAGCAGTCTAACCAGCTCTCACTAGGAGCAGACTCTCGTCATTCCTCATGCACCAGTAGCTGATGGATGTGTGATATGGTAAATTACAGCATAGTGCAAAAAGTAGAACATCTGACTGCATTCAAACTTTATTAACTTTTACAAACATTCTTTACTCAATATCTAAACATTCAGTCTTCGAATGAGCAAAATGCCCCTGCAAAAGAATGTGAAGTTATCTCAAATAAAGAATGCAGATTTTTGGCCCAAGTTTTACTTGGCTCTTCCTTATTAGATAATTGTGAAAGCAGAGCAGGGCAAAACAGCAAAACATAAATATAGTCAGATAAATTCAATTTGACAATTGAAAGGGCTTTGCCTGAATAGGATTTAGATTAAATTAAGAATAAAAAAAACCCACCCATGCCTAAACACTAATTTGCCTTAATATAATGGTGGGCAAATTCACTCTTCCTATAATGCATTTTTGTTCCAACACCATAATATAAGTTTCAAGATTTTGGACAGTATTGTGAATATCTTATTTACCCAGGCAAGACAGCTGGTTTGACTGGCTCTGGGATTCAGAGAGCACTGTTTACAAAATCAGTGAAGAACTCTTCCTTCACCCAGCCTTTTCTTACTCATACTACTATTGAGAGTAAAGCATTATTTTGTCCAAATGCTGAAAAAGAAGCTAAAAGAATCCACAAATTAAGTTTGCTGAAATCTGTACAGTTACAAGTCTGGGGTTATGTCAATTTTCTTTTAGAAAGTTAGTTTATATTGTACACCCTCCCCTTCCCAACAATCTTTTTCCCTGTAAACTTTGTTTTACTCAGATTAAACAAACCCAGTAACACACAAATATGGATGGTTTTGAAAACCATAACAATTATTTTAAGACTTTCTAATTAATCTATATTAATTCCATACTTTTGTCCCAAACATATCTAATCTACACATTACTATGGAATGAAAATATATGTAAACTAGTTAAAATATATTCTTTCTGTCAGATTTACAAATATTTGTTGTTTCTATACAGATGCTACAACTGGATAAAAAGGTATATCTATTTTCTCCACTTTGCATTACTCAACATGCAGATTGCAATTCATTCAGATGGAAAACTGACAAGTTTTACACTGACTAGGAAACAGTAAGGTGTTTTTTTACATACCTGTCATTGTAAATCCACCAACCAGCAAACCAATGTCTCTTCCACCGACGATAATGGCTTCGCTGCGATCTCCTTCGCTGCCGGTGTTCTTGGTTTTCCAAGCAGCCCATATCCCTACTGCCAGGATTGCCAGGTAGAAGACAACTATGGCCACCAGCCCCTCCACATGGAAAGCCATGTTGAAGTCCCAACTGTTTCTTTTATCGCTATTTCATTAAGACCTCTGGAGAGAATGCAATAATAGGTCTGCTTTTAGCATGCCTGCTTTTTAGAATCAGTGTACAAAAACCCTCAGATGGTTTTTAAAGAGACTATTCTGGTGAATTTATGAAATGAGAATTTCAGATGTAATTGAGATTAAAGTCACATGCCAATTAAAACGCCAGTGGAGCAACAACCAGTGGTTACAGTCTGAACACAAAAGGGAATGAATGACATGGCTGAAAGCTAAACTATCCTTACAAGTCAGTTATTGAGCACTGAATTATTTTGGTATCACCAAATCCTCAATGTCTGGGAACTTTTCAGTCACAGACTAGTTTGGTACAAGAAAAAATCTTGGGCATGTGGACTATTACAAAAATCTCTATTTTGAAGACAAAATTGCTTTAAGTAATACTAGAACTACGTATAAGTAATAGCTACAACAGCAAAACTCATCTTTTAAGTGTTTGTATTGGAATGCTGAGTCTGGTCCCCCTTGTAACATCTCCCGTACTTTAAAGTCTGCGATTTCTTTTTTGCAACATTTAATTGTCCAGCATGAAACGCATGAGTCTGTTCTCTCACAATACGGGAAGCAAACGGAAAGCTTACAAGCTGTCGGAAGGCAGAAATGTTGAAGTATACGAACTACCGCGAGGGAAAACTCCCGAGCGGCGCGGACAGCGGCAGCCCCGTCCGTACCCAGCCTCTCCCGGAGCCCCCTCCCCACGCCGGCCCCGCCGCTCCGCGCCCGCTCTGGCACCGCCGCGCCGGCGAGCCCCGTTCCCGCTCCTCCCGACGGCTCCGCGGCGGGGCGGCCGCCCGAGCCAGCCCTACCTCCGCGGGGCAGCCGCCCGAGCCAGCCCTACCTCCGCGGCTCCGGGGGCTCCGGGGGCTCCGCCGAGCGCCTTGCGCGGCCGCGCCCCCGCCCCGCGCCCACAGCGGCAGCAGCGCCCGCTCGTCCGCCCGCCCGGAGCGCCGTCGAGCCGGGAGAGGAGCCCCGCCGCCCCCGCCCGCCTCTGCCCCGCCGCCCACCTGCGCTCCGGCGCCGCGCTGCCCCGCAGCCCGCGGGACACGGCCGCCCATCCCGCGGGGCGGTGTCGGGGCCGAGCCGCCGGGGCTTTGTCCGCGCCCGGGGCTCTCCCGCTGGAAGGAGCGAAGGAAGGAAGGAAGGAGCGTCTCTTGCCCCGCGGTGCCGACGGTGCGCCGAGTGCTGAGGCTGCGCCGGGGGTCTCGTGGATTAAAAAGAGGAAAATCTCTTTATAAAGGAGGAGGGTTCAATGGGGTGAGAGGAACGCGTCCGTCAGAGCTGGGGGGAGGAAGGGGGAAAGACGTCAGAGTGATAGGGGACGTTGGGGGGAAGTAAGGATGACTCAAGGGAGACTGATTGTCGTGTCATGTCAGGGAAGAAGGGTTAGGAAGTGAAATTGAGGTGAGAAGACAAAAGGGGATGAGGGGAAACAGGAAGGAACAGGATCATATTGAACCAACAGGAAAGAGGAAGAAAAGAAAGGGCCGATCTAAAAAGACATATTGAAAAGAGCAATGGAGAAAGGGAAGAGAGCAGAGGTAGGGGGAGGGCAGGTGACCCCTGTGCTCCCCTTGCCCTCCCTGGCAGCCTTTCCTAGCCACCCCTGGCCCTGGCACTGGGTGAGCACCAAGCCAAGGTATGTCTATGACAGGCTGGTCAGGACCATCTTTTGCCACACCTCCCTTCCAAACCTGGCTGAACATGCATTGGCCTTTCCCAGATCTATCTGGGACAGCTAGTTCTTTGGGAGACTCTTTTTTTTTTTTTTTTTTTTTTTTTTCCCATGCCTCTTATGAACCTCACCTGCAGAGGTACGGTGGTACGGTCATACCAGCTTTCCTGTGCTTGCACTTATGCTCTCTGTCTCCAAATGATGCCAATGGACTCTTGAGTTTCTCAGTGCTGAGAATAAGGGTACACGTGCAAAGAGGACCCACATATGCCCTTGCCCCAGATTTGAGAAAGGGAAGATCATGCTGAACTGTGGCATTCTCTGTCAGCTCTAGAGAGGCAGTTAACATGGGCCATTGGCTCATGTAAGTTGAAAAGTAGAAATAAAAAGCCCACAGGAGTGCAGAACTGCTACTGGCAAAAGAACTAACTGGAAGCAGAAAATCTGAAATCATCCTCGATTCAAGAGGAAAACTGCAATGTGGGAAGATGTAAAGTCAGAGAGGAGAAAGGTGGCAATTCATAAAAGCTCAGTCTACTGCAAAGAACGACCCAAAGGCTGGCACCTTCCTGCATATTTGCCAACTGCTGGCCAGCTTGGCTACAGAGCAGCTTTGTCTGCCTGCTCACGAACTGCTGAGCACATCACACCCCGTTAGCCCCATCCCCTGGTGTGCCTCACGGGCAATAAATTATGGTTGTGCACTCATAAATTGATTGTGTGCATAAGACTGCTTTCAGGTCTGGCCTCACTTGAGAAACCCACATAAAGGTGGCCAGAGAATTAAAGGTTAGAAATGTTGCTATTTTTGTCAGCCAGACTCATGGGTTGTTCAGTGATTCTACTGGTGCAATGCTTGCTTGGGAGTGTGCAGTAAGAACTTCCTCCCAGCAGTAGGCAGCTGAGACATATCTTAGACACAGGTGAGCATCAAGGCACAACCTAAACAGAAATAGTGCCATGGAGGAAACACAAATAGGTATTTAAACGTATTTCATATATATATATATATATATATATATATATATTTACACACATATGGTTTATATATAAATAGTAGGTAGAAGTCATAGACCTCCTTGGAAACAATGAAGGTGTCTCAGTTAGGAAGAAAAGAAACAAATTCTAGCAATTAAAATATGATAGAGAATGCTTGGATGCTAAAACAGATGTTAAACTAAATTCACACAGTTTTAGTTACATTTTAGTCTTGTTTTGTTCAAATACAAAAAACCAGTCATGACCATGCAATGCATGGCTCAAGCCTGCCTTAGGCAAATAAAAAAAAATATTAACCAAAGGAAAAAAAAAATCTTTTCTGAAATTAAATCTCAACTCTGATCTTCAATGAAGACTATAACAAATTTCTTTTGTACTTAGTGGGTTATATTAACGTTTTTTTTATGCAACTGCAATGGGAAAACTGTTTTTCATTGTAATTATTTCTATAAAATATTTCATTTTAAATAAATTATAATTTAATAAAATTCACTAAAACAAATCCTGAACACCTACTATTTTTAATTTATGTGGACTCTTGTGACAAGTTTTGTCTCTTTGATGCTCTAGAGTGATTTTCAACTGTCCACCCCATGAATCCACTTTGTCCAAGTTTTGCCTTACATTTTACTCCTGTAGTTACTTAACTATAAATAAGTTAAATTACACATCCTCTCCTGAGATTTACATTTAAGCTCTAGGTTCCTTTAGTTGATGTGGCTTTGGACTTTGAAATTGCCTTCACCTGGAGGTAGCTGAGAAGGACTGAGACAATTATTTTAGTGAATATTAGTGAATATACTATGCCTTCTTTTCTCATCTGCTACTAATGTACCAGGTGGATTTCTGGTGCTTTCTTTTGGGATGGGACTCTGCTGTGCTGGATCTCTGTGTGCATTGTGCCAGCTGCACCCAACAGCATCCATCAGCCACACCCCACAGAGCTCAGCTCTCATGACAGCTGAGGGCATGTGCCAATGAGTACAGCAAATTTTATGTCCCTTGGGGAAAGATGTGCTTTGGTGCTGGAGATATTTCATGCAACTGCAGGACTGATTCCATGTGGGCCCTGACTACATTTCCAGAGAGAATAACTTCTGCTGCCGAAGCACTAAGAACTGAGGTCATCTCTTCCAGGAAAAGAGAAAATACATTGGTAGTTTTTGTCTCCTAAAGCAATTGTGCTGCATCTAAACATAATTTTGTTTTTTAAAAGAACATAGCCTGAAAATATGCTGTTTGAAAAGAAATCCTGAAGCTTAGTTTTATTTATATTTAAGAAAGGACACACTTTCTAGTGAAAGGTGTCCCTGCTCATGGCAGGGGGATTAGAACTAAATGATCTTTAAGGTCAATTCCAACCCAAACCATTCTATGGTTTTATGAAAGTTGACACGGACTCCTGCTTTTAATCACATTTTTTGATACAGCTATTAAGGAGTGTTTTGGGGAAACAATGGAAGTTAGCTTTCATGTACAATACCTTTCTTTTAAACAAAGATGTTACAATATTTACAAAGAGTTTTTGAGCCCACATATGATTATTTGGACTCCCTCTTGGTAATGGCACAGATTTTTGCATTTTTAAATCTATGTCCATCACCAAGACTTTTCCTGGAAAAAGGTCACCCTGGATACAACTAACTGAGCTGATAAAAAAAAAACAAACATTTTTTTCAGGGAAAATTAGGCTAAACTGTCACCCAGCTTTGTTTTGTTTTTTAATGCTTCCTGCTACTTGGTCTCTCATAGGATTTTGAGTAATAGGAAAGTGAGGGACAGAAAATGAAGTCTACTGCCAATAAACATTTACATGGAGGGCTGTAATTCCCAATTGAACCAATGAAAGGTTCAAGTCATGATGTAGGACATTTAAACAATAAATATCTATATGGTTATACATTTAAAACTTTTGAGGCAAAATTCTAGATTTTCATACATTTCTATGTTTAACACTTTCATGGTGTAATTATGCATTTTGTGATGTTGGATTACAGAGTTACTTTAAAACATTATTATTCTTAAGAAAAAAACAAACAACAACAACAATAACTAAGCAGCCCCAAGGTTTTGAGGTGTGTTCCCTTAATAAAAAAAAAGGAATACAGCTTAGTTTAAGACCTGTATTTAGAGTTTTCCTGACTCTTACAGAAAGGTTTATATAGAATTATTCTAAAAAAAGGGCCTCTCTATCTTGTGTTTTTTTTTTAGGCAGTATCCATCTTAGATTTCTTCCACAGTTTCTTGATTAACCATGGAGTTCCTAAAGAAATTCTCCATCCATTTGCTCTACAGCTCACAAAACCCCCTCCTGGATGAGAGCTCTTTTGGAAGATATATTTGATGGTTATTTGCAGTCTCTGATTACCTTGCTGGGAAGATACAGCTCCAGTTCTGAGCTTTTAGGATTCCAGACAGTGTAGATCACAGATGTGACTCTTTTGATAGCAAACTGGATAAGGTATCAACGAAAGAGACTTTTTTTGTAGTGTGGCAAATGCTATGTGATACATTTTTTTATTCTGTGCTACAGTTCCAGGCAGGTTTTTTTAGTATAAAACAAGCAAAACGAAACAAAGAATTGTAAGTATCTAAAGTTTTGTACTTAAAAATACTAGAGAAGCAGAGTTAGGACTGTGTGTGAAATGCTAATGTCCTCTTGTCCATGTACTTTTTGAGTCTTTAACTGCATAATCACATACTAACTTTTCTTTGAGATGCCTGTCTCTTCCAATAAGAGTTGATCTTTACACTTTTTCTTTTTATATTTCTCATTAACCATGTGGCCTTACAAGTACACTTCATTCAAACTTTGCAATGAAAATAAAACTGGTGATTTTCTCCAGGTTTCTGTGGTGCAAAGAATTAGTGCTTCAGAAATACAGATAATATTATCTACAGAGCACACTAAGGGAATATGTGACACCTTTGCGTAGATTTATATATTTAAGAGAGAGGTCCAGTCAGTTTCTGTAGCTGCTTTATGCAAATCTCAGAAGCAACTAATGTTTTGTTTTGCTTTGTTTTTTTCTGAAGTTCTGAAGAAAAGAAAATCAATATCCAATCTAAGTCAGACATCTGGCATGAAAAATTTCAGCTTGTAGCCTGGTGCCTGGCTAAGTTGTATGCAATTGAAAATAAGCCTTTTATTGTGAGAAATTTTGGGCAACCTGTACTGAATTAGATTTTGAATACCTGTTGTAAGAAAGCTGTAATTAAAAAAATTGAAATTAAGGGATTGAAAGAGAAAATAGAGCACATTCTAGTTTTTATTTCTCTGACACTATCTGTATTGCATTTTTCCTGTTTTACTTTGTAAATAAGAGCAAATCAGATCAAAGATAAACTGCTTAATGGTGAACTCCTGTATTTGAATTATACTGATTGAAATGAAGAAAGTAAGGAAGTTTTGCATTATTATAATTATTGAATACTGATATTCCCAGTTGTTTCCAGAAGCCAGTGACATCAAAGCTGCATTGTAATAAGTGCTAAGCAAATGTATTGTCAAGTGAAGATCATGATGCAGAAGATGCATATTTTCCCTTATTCTTTCCTGCATTGCTGATCAGCATGACTGAACAACGTGAGAAATAACCAAAATGGAGTAACAAAATTAAACTAAAATGCAAACTATGGGTTCTTAGTAGAAGACTTAATGCTAGATATCTGTTTGGCAAGCTATTCAAAAGCAATGCATGTCATTATTTTTGGGTTTTTTTTTAACTACAGCAAGTTAGGATCAATAAAGTGGAAGAGATAAACCAGAGATCCACCTTTCTTTGAATACCATGAACTAAATGAGATCAAGGTGATTGAAATGCTTATTGGATTTCTGGGGAAATCTGTCCCTGAGCAACAAATCTTTCTGAATGGAGACCCACCATTTGTCAAGCTCACAGCAAAGGACCTTTGAACTCGTGGACAGTTGGCATTGGAACACCCTCAGCTACAGACCAGCATTTCTGCCATTTATAATTCACCTTGTATGACAACCTATAGTGTGTCAGTGACCAATCACAAACCCAAGGAAGAAGGAACATGCCTACATGAGCATTATGATCTTGAAACCATATTAGTAATTTTCATCCATGCAGGAAACAGAAAACCAAGTAAACCCCAAAGCAGAAACTGAAGTGCGGTGAGTGGAGGCTGCCAGTGCTTCACCCCAGCAAATAAATAATGAGCAGATTGATGTACAAGTGGGCCACAGGGCTGTTTGCACATCTTGGAGACAATCAAATCTCATATCCCAAGAGATCCCAGAGCAAAAGGAGAAACCAAAGGAGGGAGAGAAGTTTCTGAACCACTTTTGGAGCCATTACTGACTACATGAAGATTCTGAAACCATGGGGAAAATGGCTTGTAGTAAATTTGGGTTTGAACTGAAAAGGATGCAAGAAAAAATTAAGATGAGTTTAATTCATGCTCAGCTGTTTTTCACATTTTGATACTTGGCCCTGCAGTGCCAGTCATGAGGGATTGATGTTATCCTGTCAGGTTAACAGAGGATTCAAATGGTGCATTATTTATTAGAAAATTTTCTGTTGCAGTATTGGGGAAAAAAAGTAGAAATTGAGAAAGCATTTCAGGAACTTTAGGTTTTCAAACTTAGTTTAGGAAGGGTTTTTGGTGACAGCATGGAAACCTGCACCACCCAGCATTATGCGGCTTTGACCTTTGTTCTGATAGGACTTCTGTCTTTAGAAGAAGCCTCTATAGAATTTTGGTAAAGCCTCTGATGACCCGTTCTTTCTCATGATGAGCTTCATATGAGTAACATAATATTTATAGATCCATGGGTACCACCATCTACTAAGAAATTAGAAAGCAAATGGAATTAAAACCGAATAAAAATTAAAAGAAATAGTAAAAATCCTAAGCACTAAACTAAACCATACAGAAACTAAATTTTGTTAACTATGATGCAAAGATATTATATGATCTTTACTTTAGATGTTATTATTATTAGTAGGTATGGTGCTCATGTTCTTATGACAAACATGATTTTCTGTGCATGATTTGGGCCAAGTAGGAACTGACAAAAATAATTCAAGAAAATCTCATGGTGATTAAACCATGGCAATTCCCCTGGAAATATCTAGTGAGAACAAGAAAAACTGGCTATCAGTAACTGATCTCAAGCATTAAAAATTCATTTTCTATGTGGCTCTGGGTAAATTACTTTATCAAAAACTGATACTCTTTGGACTCAGCTTCTCTTCACTAATGTCCATATGTTTTGGCTAAAGAATGAATGATTTCTCAAGGAAAAAATAATGAAAAATTTATTGTATTTTGTGAAGATTTTAAAATTAGAACACTCAAACCTTTTAATTTTTTTTAAGAACTAGTTTTTGAGTAGTGTAGCTGAAATATACACACAAGTCAGATGACCCTATTTGGGCAATGAATCAGTCAGTTGCTATGTGCATGTTCTGTAATAACAGAAAAGTTGAAACTAGTGTCAGTCAATTGCAAATCTCAAGAAAGAAGAGACATGTACCAGCTTTAAAGAAGATTTTAATAAAAATCTTGTCAGAACAATTCCTAGCTCTCCTGTATAATATTTACAGAAACCGAATTAAAGTCTACATCTGCTTAGCTTATTGTGAAAGCCACATAAAATATAATTTAAACTAACCTTTTTGTTTCATAGATGGTCAGCCACTGACAGGGAGAAACCCACTAAACCATGATATTACCATGCTTGTTCATCCTTCTAAAGCTTTTACAGTAAACATGATACCTGCCTTCTTCAGAGCTTTTAAATTCTGTATTTAAAATTGGCCAGTGTTTCTTCAAACATTAATCTCAGTTCTCTTACTCCACTGCTCCATTCCTTCAAGAAATTAAAGTCTGTACCTACATACTGATGTCTTAAATAACACAAACAAACAACACATAGAGCAGGGGTGAACAGAGGAAAAACAAAAATGGAAATCCTTCCTGTAAAAGTCAGTAATGTTAAAAAAAGTGTCAGATTTTTAGCAGCCAATAAGCTGCATACAGCCATCAGGGCACATTTCAGAGCTGCTTCTTAATTCTGTGATCTAATTTATAAGTGATCTACAAGAAATGCAATTTGGTATTTTCAAATTAAATAATCTGTCTAAATAAAAATAAAAAATGTATTATTTCTCTACTGTTAAGTCAGAGAGCTTGAAATAGCATTTGCAGCCAAATTGTAAGCAAATGGTAAAATTATTTTGATTTTATCACCTTTGAAGTAATTCCTCTCATCAATGCCAGCTGACAGGAGGTGATTAGAAAAGCACATGTACTGCTACCAGGAATTTGAAAACAGTGCCTGCAATTAGTGTGGGAAAATGGTATCATGGTAGATACATCCTTGGAGGAATGTGAAGGAAATGTGGGTGGGTTTTCTGGTTTAGTCATACTCTTAGACAGAGTATTCAGGAGTTTATAAAGATAATGTTTAAGTGCAAATTGTGTGGTAGTTAAATCTCATAAAACCTTTATTGAATTTATGTAAAATTGTCAAAGTGGAAAACCTACACATTTAATGATGAGGTTCACAAAGTCAGTATTTCTGGGCTGAAATAATGTCCAGTTGCACCAGGACACTAGTGACACTAGTTGTTTCTAGTCACAAGTTAATATTTCATGAGTGGTCTCAAACTTCATGGGAGAAGTAGATTGGTTTTTTTGAGATTTTTTTGTGTTTTATTTTATTTCATTTTATTTTATTTTACTAATGCATATTCAGAAACATTATTGAACACAGTACTGTACTACGTAGTTGAAGGTGGCCGGAATGTTTTTTCTTGTTTTAAAACAAGTTTGAATCAATGGAATTTTAAAAATTACCTCCAATTTCAAGAAAAACTCTTCTTTTGAAGCAGTTTCAAATTATTTGAAGCAGAAAGGGAAGACAACTGGGTTAGCAGGATAATCTGGACCTTTTAAAAGATACAATATAAATATTGTTATCTGAGTGCAAGGGATTCAAGTCTTTGGGCATTTTGTAGCCCTTGTACACAGATGTATCTGATAGAAGGCATTGTTCCTCTGTGTTTATCACTTTGTCAGTCAGTGCTGCTTAGATACAAATATCTTGTTTACAGTATCTGTAATGGTATCTATTTAAAGCAGAGAGTTATTTGTTTATACGTCCGTTGCTATCACTATTGAGTGATTGCATCGCTACGTTGCAGTTTGGGTCTACTTTCAGTAATTCAAGTTCTCCTACGGATAACTAATTGCTCATCATGATAATCCTGTGGATTTCAGTGGTTCCACTAATAGATTTTAAAACTTCTTTAACTCTGAATCTCAGTACCTACAGGTATATTGAAACAAACCAGTCAAAGCTGAAAAATGCTTTCACTGAAAAGTTCTTGACTGTGGACAAAAATCTCTTTCATTTAAGAATGCTTTCATCCAAACCCCACCTTTTTGTTTCTGTGTTTCTCTGATCTGAGCATGCATTTAAAATGCAGTAAGAAAGCTTTTGGAACACAAATCTATTTTGATAAAATTACAAATAATATCTTTATATTCTGTGTATCAGAAAGTGGATCATCCCAACTCAAAGAGGCTGCTTCAGGGCCTGACAGAATTACTGTAACTGACTTCAGTGAAACTTGTATCAGTACATTAAAAAATTGTAATTCATTTCATCATAGAAATGAAATGGAGTGCCCAAACACCATGCAATTGTTACAGAACTCTTTGTCTGCAATGCAGAGTGTAAATGATCAAAATATTCCAGTTGTGAGACAGAGAATGTTTGATAGAAGAGCATTTGATCACAGAAAGAAGGATTTTGAAGGTACAGTTTGAGTTTAGAATAGCCAATGTTGATCAGAAAACCTTGTACCTAGCACTAATTCTTGGGCTCTTGGTGATGTTGGCAAGGCATTCAAGGTTCTCTTTGTGTCAAAACCTCACACTTTATCATCATAATTGTGGCCAGTTGCTAATCTTGATGTGCTCAAAAAATGGAGAATGTGACTGTTAAAGAGCTGTGGTTCCTGCAGACCTGGGTCAGAGCAAGTCAAGAAAAAAGGAAGCTTGTATAGCTAAACTGGTCTGTGAATCTGTAAAAGTTTATGTATCTGGTTTAAAATACATAACTATGTATTTTAATGTTACTTTTGAATGTTACTCTTGAATGTTACTAAAGCTTTGCTGAAACTGACACTTTCAGTACAACATTCTTTAGCAGTTTTGAGTAATTCCATTTTTAATAAGAATAATTACTTCTGTTGTTTTATTTATGAAGAAAAAAAGAGAAATAAATAACTGAGCTCACTAACTGATCCTTAAGGTATTAGTGCTATGACACATATGGGAAGCAAATGTAAATATAATGAAATCTGGTATTTTTCTATTATTTGTTGCTCATTGAATTGAAACTGGGAAAAACTGGTAATAAAAAATTGGAGGAACTTGTGACAGTTCCATAGATGCATTTCACTTGGGGAATTTGCTCAAAAATGTGCCTTAGAGTACAATTTTGGAAAGGGCCCATAAATTAGCTGAGGTGAAAAATTAAAAAATAAGAAAAGGAAAGAAGCTAGGCTCCATTACCCAGTACTTTAGCAGATTTATTGGGAAGTCACCCTTTCAGCTAGTGTTTTTATAACTTAAATGAATTACAAGTAAACATCATATTTGTATGTGATTTTTCATGAAAGCAATGTTTCAAAGTGATTAATTATTTATTCCACACTCTGTGCTATACAGGCTATCCATCCAGCTGTTAAAAGTAATGAGAACAAGAAAAACACCTTGTGGGCTTTAGCAGGAGTAACTTTCAAGCAATATAAAAGGAAGGGATTTACCTACAAAACTGATGAAAGCTATATCAATGAATGAGAGTCTCTTCTGAAATTCAGCAGCCCTTCCTGCTTGCCTCCTGACTCTGATTTAGTGCTTCAACAGAGTGGTTTGTGTTTATGTACTGGCTGAACTAGTATTCATGGTTATGTACTGGTTTAACTGGTCTCTCCCATTCTTATTAGAGTAATAAAAACTATCAACACATGGGTGAAAAAAAAAAGCAAAAGGCACATATTTCTCTCTAGAATTAATTTTCCTTTTCCTTTTCCTTTTCCTTTTCCTTTTCCTTTTCCTTTTCCTTTTTTCCTTTTTTCCTTTTCCTTCTCCTTTTTTCCCCTTTCCTTTTCCTTTTCCTTTTTTCCTTTTCCTTTTCCTTTTCCTTCCCCTTCCCCTTCCCTTTTTTATTCTCTTGTTTTTTACAGACTGGGTTTGTGCTTTTATTCCAAGAAATATAAACTAGAACAAAAGATTCTGTTACTATTTATAATAGCAGAATAATTACTAAATGGTCGGTTGTTTAAAATTCTTATGGGCATAAGAATTATTATAGAATAATTAAATCGTTTAAAAAAAATTTCTCTCACTAAAATTTACACCAAAATGTCACTGGCTTCCCAGTGAAACTACTATTTCTACTTTTGTTTTGCTCTTCCCCACCGCTCCCTCTTGCAGTTTAGGGAGTGGGAGCCAGGCGGGCTCCCGGGGCATCAGCACCATGGACAGCGGCCGCGGGGACGGGCTGATCCCTTCCATGGGAATGCCTAAAGCCTCCCGAAGGGCTGAGTCTGGCTGCCTGAAACACCTCTTAGCCTGCAGCACAGCCTCTCCGGGGTGTCACAGATCAGTCTCAATCACCCAAATAACCCGTGTGTTATAGGGAGCAAGGAGGGAAAGATTATGTTGTATGAAGGTCTCGTAAGTTCCAAGACCTTAGAAAACACTGCAATGAAAAATGGAATAAATCATGCTTTGCCAGCTAAATAAACTACTTTGATGCTGTTAACTGTTTGATGTAAGGACTATATTTTAATTTTATTTTTGATTTTTTGTTTTGGATGTTTTGTGGGGTTTGTTTGTTTGTTTTTAATAATGTCAAACATAATGCAGATACCCTGAAAACACAATAAGGGACCCATCTTTGAAAATAATGGTCAAAGTGATATTAATTATGATGCCTCTGCTTGTTAGGTAGCAGTCATTAAATTACTATGGACTAAATAGCTTCTAGTGAAATATACAGAGTATTTTGTTCTCCTCCCCCCTTCCAGTGGAGAAAATGGACAGTGGACAGTCTCACTGGGCAGTGGGACTCCCTCACAACAGATATGTGAAAGCATATGGGGTATATGACACCACATTTATTTAAAAAGCCTCCCCAAACCCACCAAATCCTGTCAAAGTTTTTAATTTCTCTCTATTCTAATCTAAGACAAGAATGACTTAGAGAATAATTAAATTATCCATTGAGTTAAAAGCCTGTGTCAAACGCAGGCACTATGGTGGCAGTAGATAGTGTCTGTGGTTCAGCTGTACCAATCTTAACAAAAAAATATGAAAACTTCTTACCTAACTTCAGAGATATCTTCGTGTGACTTGGTCATTCCACACACTTTACTTCATGGTCAGTAAAGTGTGTGCTCACTTGTAGAGAAAGATGCAGTCATCTGAATCTTTCAAGACATTTTCTAAGGACAAGGCAAACTGTGGTCTTATTTTTTTCTAGTGGCTAAAGGGATCACTGGGGGAACAGCTTCAGAAATAGACTAATACACTGCAGGTTCCTGTTTTAATCCAGACAAAGCCCTCAAATGCTGACACTGAGCAGTGTGCAAACAACTGGGCAAGCATCAAGAATCTCTTTTGGGGGATTAAATATCAAGGGGTGGGGAGGCTACTGGAAAGCTCCACACAACTCATCATTTGCCTGGAGAATATGCCATCAGATGATAGATAGCACTTGACTTGACTTGTTAAAATACTTCCAGTCTTACTGAAATACAACCAAATGACAAAAGTCTGCAGATTAAATTTCCTCTGCATGAATTTAATATCTCAAATATAAGCCTCTGCCAAGAGTATTACAAATGAGACCACAACTGATTTAGCTTTGCATTCTCCTCACTGTCTTGGATGCTGGTTATATTTCTTTAGTTTATTCCACTTTTCAACATCCCTTCCATTAAACACTTCAACAAAAAAAAGTGAAATTACTCAAAGAGATGCCGAAAGCTGAAAATATGTTTTAATTCAAATGCCTTTTTTTTCCTTTTAGTAATGTAATATTGATACAGAATTAATATAATATTGAAATAGAGTGAAATGTGGAGGTAAAGTTTACATTAGAGGATCAAGTGATTAAAAGAAAAGTATATAAAACTCCCTCTTCTGTACTCAGGATCTGCTTTGAATGAAGCCTCTTCTTCCTATCAGTCCAATGAAAATCAAATGCAAAAGAAATTAATGCTGTATTGTCCTCTTGAGCCTGCAGCTAGCTGAAGCAACAGTTCCACTTCAGGAAATAGGAGGAATGCTCTAAACTTATCCAATGAGGTGGATGACTGATAAAGACTGGTGGTAAAGGCTGAAATTGTGCTGCCCAATTTTAGGCATCTCATAGATCTACTTGAGCCAAAAGTTGGGTTTTCCCTAGACTACACAGGCAAGGAAGAGGGATCTTTTCTTCTGGACATGGACTGGAGTATGTACTGAGATCTCTCTGTCTCCCTCACTTTGCTGGGAAATTTTGTATTATTAAGCTCTTTCTACAGGCCCTTTAACTTAGTGCCAGAGTTATATGGTATGATCTCCTTTTCAGCCATTCTCTGTGCCTCTCCATCCACATTAGTGAATGAGAAATTATCCCAATGGATTACAATGAGATGTTTATCCAAGAGTTCAAAGCCATTCTCTGAACTCCCTGTATGCCAGAAAGGAAGCCATGCAGTTGCTACAGCTTTCAGCTTTTCTTCTCATTTATAGTGCCTGACTGGTAGATAATTTAGTTATATCTATGGTAAGCATGAAACTGGAAAACTGTGGATAATAACACAGAGTACAAGAAACATTGATTTTTAAAATTTTTTCCCTTTTTTTTTTTTCAAAATGAAGAAGCCAACTGTTCCAGTTACCTATTGACAAATCAAACATTTCATACTAGAAAGTATTACTTCTTCATTATAAGGAATTTGTTGTGGCATATCCAGTCTCCCAGAGCACCTCCACAATCCTTGCAATAGAATTTAGACTCACCTGTAAGCATAATGGATCAGGCCCTCTCCTCTCCTCTCCTCTCCTCTCCTCTCCTCTCCTCTCCTCTCCTCTCCTCTCCTCTCCTCTCCTCTCCTCTCCTCTCCTCTCATCTCCTCTCCTCTCATTTCAGAGTATGGCATAGCTATAATAATGGCAAATAAGAAAATCCAATGGACATATTTTGGTTCTCTGTTTCTATACTGCTTTAGGGGAATTAGTTTGTGAGAATCTTGTTTTGTGTCTAGACTGCATTGTACTCTTCAGTAGCCTGCCCATGCTGAGGGGCCATTCCCCCTTCTGCCTTGTTCCTCACTCCATTTATTGCTAGTTCACTTGCATAGGGAGAAGAGTCAAAGATTACAGAAATATTATTTTATGTGTCATGGCTTGTACCACTAGAAGCTGATTAGGTGAAGCAAAATGGTATTGTACTGTCCTATACCAGTATGCTAGATCAGTGACAGATATATTAAGAAAAATAAAATTCAACTGCTTATGGTTTTCCTAACTACTATCCACAGCACACTTTGCTGTTCAGTTATCCTTTACAATTTAATGACACAAATTATTTGCAGACTAACTTGTTACCACTCAAGGAACTGGATATTTATATTTGTTTAAGCCTGTGGGATTCACACACCATGAACCTGCCATTCCCTTGTGTCAGGGCAGATGCACATTGCCATCGTGGGCACAGAGAAGGGAAGGAATCCCTCCTCACACAGGCATGCTTCCACTTTGGTTCTGGCTTTGCTCCCATGTGCTGTTAGGCTAGAGAAAAAGCAGACATAACATGCTGGATCATTAGTGTCAGATGTGTACAAATCCCTTACCCATTTTCTCAGTCAGTATGAACAGCATCCACTGCCCCCAGCATCCAACCTGTGGTGCTTGGAGGTGACACCAAACCCTGAGTGCTACCTGAGCAGGCACATGGTGCAGTCCAGCACACACCCTCACAGCTCAAAAGGATCCTCAGTAAAGTCTATTGCAAACAAATTTGGGTTTTCAGGAATAAAGTGGCAATAAAATTGTAAACAATATTTCTTAAAGGGTCAAAGAAGTGGGAGTTTTTTATCATGGGAATGATTTTTTATACTTTTTGTAACTTTCTGTGTGTTTAATGGTAACTACAATAAAAATACAGCTTTCCTTTTTTTTTATTTACTTTTAAATTTATTTTTTATACCAAAGACAAACATCATCTTAGCATTTTCAGATTCAAACAAAGCTGTGGTACTGAACCACTGAAGTATGACCCCATGGGGAAAGAAAAGAAACGGGTCCAACCATGAACACAACAATTTCTGGAAAAGAAAAAGACTTTTAGAAAGCAAAATCACTGTCAGCAAGTAAATTACTTTGTATAGATCAGACACTGATTTCAGTTCTCTGTCCCTCTCCCCACAATTTTTTCCCTTTTTCATCAAAAAGGCCTACATGGAAAGTGTATCTCGTTAAATGATCTGAGAAAGGCAGAAAAGGGGAAAGGACAAGATCATTTCACTTGTATAGATGAGCAGACAGAAAAACAATAACAAGGCAATCAATTGAGCAAACAGAGGCTGTGGCAGTAACACAAATGATTGTCATTCTCAAAATCTGAGACACAAAAAATTTGCAAGGGAGATATTAATCATGACATAATTGCTTCCAACACATTAGTGGAACTTTGTTGATGTGCATTACCTGAAGTTTGGGTTCTTTGTAGTGGTGGTGAAAATATGAAAATAAAGTATGGAGTTGAAAATCTATTTCTGTTCAAGCTATGCCCACAGCCTGGGAAATGCAAACTTTCCTGCAGCATGTGAAGATATCAAGAGCAAGTACCCAGTACATAAGAAAGCATATAAAAATTATAATGCATTCTTATTTGTAAAGGGGTATTTACAAGAAGACACTCCAAGATGTCATTTAGAAAGTATTCTGTTTTGGTTTAGCCTTTAGCTTCTGAATTGGAAGGAATTGCTCTTAACAACAACAAACACAACAACAAAATCTGCACATGTACCTCTTAGATTTTGTTTTTTCAGTGGATATTTAATACATAGATCTGGTGAAATTAAAATCAGCTGATCACCTAATTCCTTGAGTGCAATGTAGAAATTGTACTGAATAAGAAATCTTCAAAAGTGCCTTTTGAGATTGAGTTTCTGGCATCCATAGGTTTAAAAATTCATGAAATCATAGAATGGTTTAGGTTGGAAGAGATCATATAGATCCTATAGAGACCATATTGTTCCAACACTTCTGCCCTGGGCAGGGACACCTTCCACTAGACCAGGTTGCTCAATGCCCCATCCAACTTCAGTCGGAACACTTCCAGGGTTGGGGCATCCCCAACATCTCTGGGCAACCTGTTCCAGTGCCTCACCACCCTCTGAGTAAAGAATTTCCTCCTAACATCTAATATACACCTCTCTTCTACTATGATCCATCTCCTCTGGGTAATGACATGTTTAAAAAGAATGTACTAATGAGAAATATTGTAGTGTAGATTTTAGAGCAGTTTCGACAAGAAAGGATAGCAAGTGCCGCTGAAAGCTTGTTTCGCATTTAAAAAATCATGTTGGACTCTTGAGCTTTTTAGCATCTTCTCCTTTCTAAAGGCGTTTCATTCTGAAAAGCTGAGCACACTCCCATTAGCAATATGCTCAGTTAAGAGCATCTGGGGAAATATATTTGTTGTATTAAAAAACCTACATAAATATTCCCACATTTGCTGTGTGGGATAACACATAGCAGCTGTATTGTAAAACCTCATGCTTTGCAGAACACAGTCCATCAGAAGAGATGTGTTTTGGCTCATCTGAGAGAGAGATGCCTATAAATCACCAGGTGGTAATAGGAATTGTCAGGAAAAGCTCTGCTCAGCAGCACAGGAATGAAGGCACAGAGGAGAGTTTGGTGGGAGGGAATTTTCCCTGCCCACCTGTCACTCCTTCCCTGTGTTTCTATAACCATATGCTCCCAATTTTAAGTTCCTGTCCCAGGCAGGACAACTTCCCTCTGTCTTCATTTAATCTGCCTTAGATGCCTTTGCCTCATTTAACCCCCCTTTGTCTCAAACAGAAGAGGTCCCCATCTCTTTCCCACCACCCACTTCCCTAAGCAGGCTGCTGAGATGTTTTATTTACTGGCACTCCATTTGAGGGCTGCTCATCTATTAATAGGTGTGATCTCATATCCCCAAAAATCCTTGCTGCTTTTCTGTCAGGGGCATGCAATGCTCATCATGGGTGAGAATTAATGTCTCAGGGTTGTAAAATGAATCCCTAATGAAGGTTCAGACCTTGGAGATTGTGAGAAGCACAAGTGGATAGTGTGTGACACTGGATCTGATTGTGTATCTGTTTTATATTAATGGAGGTGGGAAGCTGCTGGGAGACTTGTGATACATTTCCCAGCTTTGCAAATGTAGGTACCTTCCAAACTCCACTAAGATAATTCAGCTACTTTGACAATTTCCAAAATTACTGGAAAATTAAGTATTCTTGTAGATATCTTCAGCTTTTATTTGGCATAAAAAGGCAAAGTTTTTTTAAAAGATTTTTTTCCCTTCAGGTAGAAGCTTAGAATTACAGAATTATTTGGGTTGGAAGGGACTGTAAAGATTATCTAGTTTCAAGCCCTCTGCCATGGGCAGTGATACCTTTCACTAAAACAGATTGCTCTAAGCTCCATCCAACCTGGCCTTGTTTATCTAAGTAGTTCAATGGCATTGCCTCGAAGAATGTTTCATTTGCTAGTTTCTTAGAACAGTTCATTTCTGAAAAAAAAATACTCTGATGTCCAGTCTGTCTGGCATTCTATCCATGACAAAGAGCCAAATTTTGGCCTAAGAATCCTGATGTTGTAGTGTTTTTAAGATAGAGCATTGAGGTTTGGTGTACTAGAAGTACCAGTCTCCTGCAGTAACAGTACTAGGATACATTTTATGTGTGCTTTGAGGTACTGAAGTTTAATTAAAACAGAGAAGGGGTGAAAGGATTGTACTGTCATAATTACTTTCATTTCTGTCCATTTTATGTAACAATATTTTTGTGTTTCAGGCATACTTTTGGGAAGTTACACAGTGGTTGTGAAATACTGTGTTTCCATGCAATCTCTGAGATTATTCCTTTGGATTTGCCACAAACACTTGCAGGTAAGGCCTGCATGGTGCAGCGAAGAGGTACTAGAAAGTGCCTCATTGCTGCACCAAGTATGTAAAGTATGTAAATGCAACAGGATATGGTATCATGGATCCTTTCATCCTGCTTCTTGCTTGCATTCTGGACCCAAGGGAGATTTGTGTGAGTCTGGTGAGTTGCAGTGGGTTTTGTATGCTCTATTATTTGGAAGTGGCATTGCAGGATGATGTCTGCAGAGATCATCTGTGCATCAGCAGTGTTGAGCCTGGGGTCTAGGTGAATTCCTTGCCGAGGAACACAAAGCTAAGTGAATCTGCCCACATCTCAAACTCCTCTAGGAGTAGGAAAAGAAAGAAGTACTTTAAAGGTGCTGTGATTCCAGAGCTTTCATGTGAGAAGAGCCACTTGAGACTGGTAAAGATTACAGCCAAGAGTACGATATCTGCTGGAGTGTGAAAAGCCCAGAATTAGAGAAGATAATTACTCAGCAAGCAGCAGCCACAGCTAAGGGAAGGTTCCTGCAGTGCCTCGCAGTGATGACCCCCAACAGAGCCAGTGGGGGAACAAAACTTTTGCCTGCTCTCCTCCACATCTGGTGGAAACAAGGCTTCCTCTCCTCAGGTGGGTGAAATGGGCAAGGATGGGAAGTTCACTCCTTAGTTCTCTTACCAGACATCAGAGATACATTGACATGGCTTCTGTCCCTTGGATCATTCAAGAAGAGCAAAAAGAAGAAAAATATTATTTTCACTTCTTCCTCAGGCCTGTTATTTAGAAGTAGACTGTGAAAAATAGCACCCAGGTTTTTAAGGTCTTTAGCCCATCTGGTCTTGGGATAACAAGATTATACAGACATTGTATTTTTCTTCAGGGAAAAAACAGAGAAGACTCTTGGAAAGATCAAGATTGCCATATATAAAGATTGCAGGGTTTTTCTCATGGGCAACTCTTGTTGGATTTTTACTATGGTCATTTTAAAATAGGAAATGTACAAAAATTTCGTGACCTCTTTTGTATAGTGTTATGAAGCTTAGAACATGGTTAGCACTCTGGGTAGTGCACACAACCAAGTTAGTGAAGGGAAGATAATCTACACTAGATTGCAATCACCTTTCTATTAATCTGCATTGAAGATAACAGAAATGTCTGGTGAGTGTGATGACTTCAACAGGTCAACCCCCCAAGGTCATCACCACAATTCTTTTGTTTACTCAGTGTTAGGCACTGGTCAGGGCAGCAAGATCCAGTAGAAGTACAACCAGACTGTCCACACTTCAGAGTTTACCATCTGAAGAGGTCACCACCTTCCTCAGACCTGTATTTCCTTCTCTAGTCCTCATTGTATTAAACGTACTTCCAAGCTTGAAAGCACCAGTATCTTATGGAGCTGCAGCCCAGCTATTCTCAAGAATCCTGCAGGCTGCTGCTGGTCTGGGCTTGCTCAAGGGTCCACTTCAGGGAATGGGTGTACTCTGGAATGCCCACAATAGGAATGAAGTCTTTTTATGAGGAATATTTTTCTCTAGCACATGAAGCAAAATCTTAGTTTGGTAATTAATATTTGTGCAAACACAGCATAGAAAATTGATCAGCTTCCTCCCAGTTCTGGGCAGAAACCTTCAGCACTGTTTGCAGCAACTGCAGTTGTAGTGAAGGTGCCCAGACCTCTTGGTTGTTGTGCACAAGTGCCTCTAGATTTGCTCATTACAAACCTAGCTTTTTGCTGCCTCCATGAGTAATGGTTTTGGATGTCACCAAATATGTTCTATATTCACAGGTGGAAAAGGAAAAAGGAAAGAACAACACTTTTTATTTTGTCCCCTGCCTCCAAACCTTATCTGAGAAAACAACTATTTACAGCAAAATAAGCTTCTAAAAAACCAAGGGACAATATGGACAAGGTTTTTTCTTCCGAATTCACAATTCTGTCCTGATGTTGGCAGAAAGTACAGACATGTTGTAAGCATTGTGTGGCTGCTATGGATAAGCTAAGGCTCTTAGTTTAAATCTTCACTGACCTCAGAGCAAAACTGTATCCAGACCTGTCTATTAAAGATGGGCACTTGCTTCTAGTTCAGGTTAGACATTCATGCTTTCTAATAATCAAGGACTTTGTGCATACCTCGGGAGATCTCTGCAGGCATGGACACCACATTCAGGAGGAGAGGATTTGCTATTAGCTATTCTACTGCTATAACTCACTAACATGTGCTGCTTCATTTGTAGATGAACAACAGCTTAATCTCAGTTTCACCTAGGGATGAGCTGCCTCTCAATTATCTTGTGGTAAACACAAAGAGTTACCCCAACATAGCTGACATGTAACAGATCAATGTATTACTTTATGCAGTACTATCCTATTCTTGTGCTCCTAACTGCGTGAGGGCGTACACGGCCCTAAGTCTGGCTAGCTGAAGGGGTGAAGCGGCCGACGCCCCTGCGCATCTGAGGCCAGCCCCCCTTGGCGTCCTGGCCTCGGGCTGGGCTGGATTGCGGACTTGGGTTCGCGCTGGACGAGACGAGAGAGGAGGCGACCACTTGCTGGGGGTAAAACGTCGGTTTATTGAAGAGCCCACGTGCAGCATAGGGCAAACCAACAGGTGGAAAAACCCACAGCAAAATGGCCCCGAACACGGGTGGAGACAGAGTTTTACAGGGAAGGGGTGGAGACGGGAGGGGAAGCCCAACTAACCAATAGGGGAACATGTGGGGAGGTACATAAGAAAACTGACACAAGAACTTATCCAATAGACATAGAACAAAGGAGGGGCCCCGGGACGCCAGCCAACCACAACCCCCAGAGAGAAGAATGTTCTAGAAAGCAGGGAGGAGTGGGAGGTGATTGACTGGGCTCAGGGAGGAGGAAAACTTTACTTATATGGTGGGATAAGGGAGGAGCAGTTATGTAACTTGGGAGATTGACAATTAACAGGGGCAGGGGTAACCATAGTAACATAACTGCCAAAGGCTCTGTGGCGGGAAAACTGGAGGGGGAAGAACCATTTTACAAAGAACAGGGGGGAACAGTACATAAAATGGGGGAACAAAACAAGAAATTTAAAAACACAGTACAACACCTAACAAAAATTATGTTCCTGCCATGTGTCATGTGTGGCTTCCGCTTTCCCTGACAAGGGACTTCACCTTCAGCAAGACACCATTATTAAATGACATATTCTAAGAATATATATTTTGTTTTGTAATAATGAACTTTTCTTGGTGTGTGTTTACATGGTGCATCTCCCTCTGCAGTTGAAATGATTTATACATTGCATAGAAAGGGGGAATTGGATCTGTTCTTTCTGTAGCAGAGCCAGCATCAGATCAGAACTGATGCTGCTACTTGTGCTAGGCTTAAGTGAACAAATACAGATGTTCCATTCCTGATGCTGCCAGTTAGAGACGTTCTACAAGTTGAAAACTCATAGAAGTGTCAAAAGAAAAAAAAAATAGTGGGAATCTAAATGCAGACATTGGTCAGCCAGAAGACATTAGATATTGGAAGAAAAAAATCTTAGCTGCAGCCCCTTTGTCACCAAATGATGAATGAAATTCTTTCAGATTTCAAAGTAAAAAAAAAAAATTGGAAAGTATAAAAGGGAAGATTTTCAGAGCAGCATGAGGTTGCTGCTTATCCTGTTTGTTTTAGGAGAAAATATAAATATATATATATAAATACCTTATAGGAAGTTATAAACAGTAGCCTAACAATAAAACATGAAGTAATTGGCAGCAACAAAGTAGAAGAAAAAAATGTAGTGACCTAATCATTTAAGGAGAAAATAGAATTTTAACATAAGACTATGTAAAGCATTTTTCTGTATGATGTGTGTTTAATGTAGTTATGGAGGCATTATCTCTTTTAATATCTGAGAATAAACTGTTAGCTCATGAAGAACAGCAAAAAATTCCAAAAGAACTTAAAACTTATGTCTCTCATTCTTTGCATTATGTATTCCTTTGAGGCAGACCAGGAAATAAGAGATCTGTCTCAGAGAAGAAATTTAAAGATAAAAAGAGCATTAAACAGTGAAACCCTTAGGAGAGATACAGCTTCACGCAAAGGAGACTGGGGAGTGGTTGCAAGTATTTTTGAGGAATGAGTGATGCTGAACTTGGAAACATGAAGCTAATCCATCTGGAGATAAAAAAATACACATTTATGAAATGAGAAGGAAAAATCTCTGGACCAGTAGTGCTAAAAGCAGAGAGGATGTGGATGCATTTGCAATGCAATATCACTTAGGAAGAAAAGGCTGGCAGAGCGCGCAGCTGGGCGGAGGGGAGAGGGGGGATGTGAGGGCACAGATCAGCTGATAAGAAGCAACAGCAGCGTTCTTTGCACATGACCCTGCTGCTCCAGGCCTTGCTGGTTACACATGGTTGGAGTGACTCCATAGGTAAGTAGGGCTGATTTGTTGTAAATGTTTTAAAATACGAAAAATAATTCACTTTAACTAAAGACAGAACTCAACAGAAGTATCAACTAGCAATTAATTGACAGGTGAAATCAGCAAAGGAAAAAGCTGATTATTATTTTGTATTAACCAATCAAATATTTTTCTAGTGATGAGCACAAAAAATATTCTGGTAATGTGATGTTTTTGAAGAGAGAAAAGTAAATAAATCCCTGTGTAGGACATGGAAAAAGGGAAAACAAAGCAATAAAAAAGAAACTGTACTGCTAAAGCAGTTGTTTAAAGCTCTGCTTAAATAAGACTCTCTGTGTGAAAGGTATTGAATGCTCAGGCTTTAAAAGCTAAAGAAACAGTCTTTAGGGTGCAAAACTTATTTCTGGGCTAAACAGATGAATGAGGACGCAAGCATCATAAAGTCACCCCAGGATATTGTCCTTGAATTCTTTGACAGATACATCTTTGAATCTCTTCCTTATAGCTAATTTAAACCTACCCACTCTAAGCTTAAAGCCAGTACCCGTTTCCCTGTTTAAAGTACCTCTCCAGATTTCTTGTAAACCCCTTTAGGGGGGAAAGCTAACACACTTTTGTCAGAATAGCTTAATGGCATGTTCTATTTTCATAGTATTTCAGAGTTGCATTTGTGGTCAGACAATGAAATACAGCCCCCAGGAAACGGCTTTATCTCCTCTGTTTTGGAAAGGTCGTGTGCACCTCCGGGGGACAGTGGCAGTGGGATCAGGGACGAGGGGAGCGAGCAGGGCTGCCCCACCAGCAAAGGACAGGGGCGGCTTTTCTCTTCATTCCGAGGGATGCTCTTAGAGAAAAGGAAGTCGGAGAGTTCCACCTGCCGGCCAGACGATCGAGCCGCTTGCTTCTGAAAAGGGGAAGGTTTCCATCTGCGGTTCTGTGCGTTTGTCCGTGCGAGGCAGAGGGAGACCAGCAGCACAGCTCAGACCGCTTCCCTGCCCATACCCACCGGCAAGCACAGCTGCATGCAAAGGGGATTTCATTACTGAAATGTTTTCTCTTGCAATGATTTTCTCTTGAGGTTAAATAGATTAGTATCAGAGGTTCCCAAATTTCCTAATTAGCTACAAACAAGCAATCAGCTCAGGTTTATTTACATGCAAACCCCACTGTCCTGTCTGTTCTGCTGGGGGTTGCTGAAATAAATAATATAGCTCTTAAGAAGTCATCTTCCTTGTGACTAATGGGGGCTGAGAGTTGCAGGTCATGATGCTCATTACCTAATAGGAGGATTTTTCCTGGTGAGTCAGAGCTAGCCTGATGCCCTAGAATGGAGAAATGAGACAGTGTTTATTAGTCAAGTGTCACAAACCCTGAAAACTTGTCACTTTTAGAAGCTGAAATTTGAAACACAGGTAATAAATTTCTGATTTTCTGTCACCTTTCAAGCACTATCCAAAGTACCAATACAGCAGGTTGAATTTGCTGCAGATCCCGCCTGACTTGATTCATGACCTTGTCAATTGACACATTTTGGAAATCCAAGGAGCAACATTTTGCATCTTTATGATTTTTATTTCAAGTTGTCTTTAGATAGCCTGGGGCAGGTGCTGTTTTGAGTTCCTTCAAGCCCTACTGCAACAGTGGCAAAACCACCTGCAGGAATTTGCCACCATGCTGAGCTTCTGGAAGAAAGAGGAGCTGAGGACTTACCTATCAAAAACTCAATATACATATTATATGGACATAATATATGTAACATGTAATATTGCAGTTAGTAACATTATTTCCACTGAATTTGCACCTATTTTTTGTCTCCTGTGGGATATTGAACAGGATGTAAGGTAGAATACATCTGAAAACTCTGTACAGCCTGCTAGATAGCAATTGATTTCCTTTTTCTCTCTAAAATGTACATTCTTACAGTACATCCTGCAGCAGAGAAAACCAGTAACACCAATTATTGAGCATGTTTTGAAAAAAATCTAGTGCATGCTGGGAATATATAAAGCAGAGACAGACAGTAAAAGAAAAAAAAAGAAAACTTCAATAATGTAGACAGCTGAGTCTTCGGCTTCTATCATTCCATAACAGTACCAGAATAAAAAAACAACAGAAATGTGTGGAATGCATATCTCCTGAAGTCAAGGATGTTTGCAGTTAAGAGTGTGTAAACAGTATCTTATTTTGTGGGGGAGCTGATTAGAAGCACCACTCGTCCTTGAAAGAGCCACATAACATATTTAAAAATCAATCTGTAGCTGAATAAATGTACAGTTGAAAAGGCTTAACAAATCCCCAGGATTAAATGGACTCTTGCTGCAGGTTAACCATGATGTAAAGGTAGCATTTGTCTTCTCTCATTACCCTCCTGGGACTCACTTTCCCTCCTGCTATATGTTAATCACCTATTTGATGGGAGAGAGAGATACCACCTTGTGGAACTGGTTAAGCATTCCCTCTTGATTTCAAATTATTGTTTTAGAAAACTATTGCCCTTCTGTAGTATGTAAAGATAGAGACAGATTTCCTCTGTGTAGGCCTGTTGAGATGTGACTGACAAGCATGCTCCTTAGTGACCAAATGGCAGCTCAGTGTGTGAAGGAAGGACCAGTCCAGAATGGAGATCTGGACCTTGTAGCTGGTGAGAATTTGCAAGCTGGCTTCTTACTTTCCTACTTGTGCAGGAACAATTCACCAAATGTGAGAAGTCAGATTCTGCTTTTGTCTTTGCAGTCACAAAAAAATATGAACCTCAAGATTATAATGAGTGCAGAATGAAGAACTTCTCATGTGCTGTACTTACTGGTCAGATATGAAGCTTTGAATGAATTTTAAGGCAATCTTGGCTTTAAACCAGTAGGACCACACTAATCTGTTTTAGGGTGCTGCATGGCCATGTATATATACTGTCTGCATTCCAAAGAGAAGGCATATGACACATAACATTAATCACTATTTTTGACATGCTGTTGCACTGTAAGATCATGTCAGGAGGATGTAACTAATTACATTGGCTGCTGGTCTCCACACTGCTGCTTTCTATAACACAAAATTAATTGTGGTGCAGCTGACAGATAGACCAGATCCAAACATCCTCCAACATGCTCTTTAAAGTGGAATAATCAAATCCCATTTACTAGTCAGATACATAGAAATAACAATGGCTGCTTAGATGCTGTCATCAAAATTTATTAACTCATTCATCTTGCTTACATTTTGTTAGTACAAATAAGCATGCAGTGATTTTTCTTTTTCAAACACCTGGAGTAGTTTTGCAATCATCAGGAAAGGCTTAGTCACCACTCCTGTGAGCTGAAAGAAAAGAATATGAGAAGAACAACAGAGCAAAATCTATATGTAAAATTTTGCATGCTGCCCAGATCTTGTGCTTGGTTTTAGTTTGGATTTTTTTGTTTGGTTTTTTTGGTTTTTTTTTTGGTTTTTTTGGGGCTTTTTTAGTTAGTTTGCTTTGGAACAAGAGTATGGCAGTATGTGCAATAAAGCTAAAGAAAAAAAGAAAACCAGCTGTGTTTGGTGAATGAATGCCTGAAGATGCAGCAAAATGAAACATGAGGCAGCAGCAGCTGCCCCTCCCAGTGCTGCTGCTTCGCTAGAGGGAGGCAGAGCAGCAGCTTAGAGTTTTGTTTCATCTGTTTTTAGCCCTTGGAAAGTTTTTTTTTCTGTGAGAAGGCTTCTTGTTAATTTGCCTTCTAAATCCTTCCCTTCTCTTTCCCGAGTGCCCATGGCTGATAAAAGAGACCCAGCAGAGGCTCCTGCAGAAATGTTTGAGATTCAAAATATACAAAGTGCAGTGCCACTACATATAGTATATGGATCTTTGTAATATGCTGGCATCGGGCCATATTCTAGGATAATTTCTCCCTTATTCCTGCTAGGGAATGGATGACTGGGCATTTGTACCGTGCTTGTGAAAGGAGAAAGTTTCTCTTCAGGCCAGGCAGGGGGCTGGCATCTGCAGTTTGCCTTTCTTTGTGTTGCTTTGCCAATGCCATCAATCTACACCCCCCCTTGAAAAGAGCGAAAGGCAATCTGAGAATAGTGGAGTAGCTACCTTAAATCAAAATAAACCCACAATGACAGATCAAGCTTGCAGCACAGACCCCACTTGTTCCAGCCCCAGGGTGGCAATAACCTCTTTAGACTGTCCTGCCCAAAGTGGCTGGGGCAAAGGAGGGCACATGGATTTGTGGAAGGGGGTCCTGGTTTCTGAATAAAACCCCTGTTTGGGGCGTGAACTGGACATGTCCAGCACAGATGGCCAAGGCAAGGCACAGAATATGCTGAGCAAAGACTATGCTGAATAGGAAGAAACCCACAAAGATCATTAAATCCAACCCTTGGCCCTGTGTTGGACACTCTGAGAGTCCCATCATGAGCCAGAGAGCATTTTCCAAATTTTGAACTCTGTCAGGCTTGGTGCTGTGACTACTTCCCTGGGAAGGATGTTCCAGTGCCCAACATGCTCTCCATGAGGAACCTTTTCCTAGTATCCAACTTCTCCTGACACAACTTCATGCCATTCCCTTGGGTCTTGTCATTGGTCACCACAGAGGAGAGATCAGTGCCTGCCCCTCTCTTCCCCTTGTGAGGAAGCTGTAGCTGCAATGAGGTCTACCCTCAGTCTCCTCATCTCCAGGCAGAACAATCCAAGTCATCTCAGAAGCTACAATATGGCTTCCTTCAAGGGCCTTCATTGTCGTTGTGTGCATCTTTTGGGTGCTCTCTATTGGCTTTACATCTTTCCTGAACTGTGGCACCCAAAACTGCCCACAGGACTCGAGGTGAGGCCTCCCCAGTGTAGGGCAGAGAGGGATGGTCGCTTCCCTCAGCCTGCTGCTGAGGCTGTGCCCGATGCACCTGAGGACACAGTTGGCCCCTTTGGGTGTTGAGAAGGAAAATCTATTCCACTGTGCATGGACATGGAGGCAACGTCCCTCTGGAGAGTACTGTGGGCAAGTCTGGGCACTTCAAGGGAAGGAGCAATAGTCCTAGGGGTCAGGAGAGGGGGAAATAAGGGAGGAGAAAGGAAAAATGAGAGGGTGCAGAGTTCTCTTTGAGGGAGGAGGAAAATGAGGTGTTAGAACAGACTTACAAGGAAAATAAGCAATCAGGTAGGTTACTGTAACCAGGAGCAGCAAGAGATCTTTTTTCTTTTTTTTTTTTCTTCTTTTTAAATTACGGAACAATCAGTACTTCATTTCATTTCAAAATGGAAAACTGTTCCTTTTTCATTAAAAATGTACGTTCCATAAAATATAGATCAGCAGCAGGCCCCTCTGGCGAACAGTGAGTTACAGTCCTCCCAATCTGAGCTAAATTATTTGTGTTGGTTTTACGATCTGAAATGCAAAGTCCTGTGCTCCAGTGCTTCTTTCCAATGACTTTAAGCAATTTTTTATAATATTTGCCGCGTTTTAATGTCTGAACAAAGCAATACATTCAGGAATTATGAGAGGAAAAAGGGAAAGGAAACCAGAAGAGCACTACTTACAATGGAAAATAGTAATAAAAAGTTGCAAAGCACTCCTGTGTAGGGGAATGTGGAAAGGGAAGCAGGACTGGGTAATGGAACCTCAGCATATAATCTCTTCAAAAATTAAGTACTACATATTGAATCATTTGACTTGAATCTGAACCAACAGTTATAATTAAAAGTCAGCTCTAGAACATGAAGGGCCTTGCTCCTGCAAAAGGCAGAACATTTTGCCTAAGGATTGCCTTATTCAAACCCAGCTTCAGTTCAGCACTGTCTTGTGTTGAAACTCAACTTATCATGTATGACATCCGTCATTATTTGCAGCTACGAAGGAACATCAGAACATGAAGAAGTGTATGTCTTATCTCCAAAGAACAGAATCAAGCTCAGCCTTGTCTTCATTTTAGATTTGAAATTAAAACACTTTTCCATATATTTGCTCAAAACCAAAACTAATAAAGCTGTTGGGCTGTCCTGAGTTGAAAAAAGAAAGTTGGAGAGGGACTTTTTACAAGGGTGTGTAATGATGGGATAAAGGAGAATGGTTGTAAACTGAAAGAGGGCAGGTTTAAATTATATATTAAGAAGAATTTCTTTACTGTGAGGGTGGTACAACAGTGGAAGAGGTTGCCCAGAGAAGCTGTGGATGCTCCATCCCTGGAATTGTTCAAGGCCAGGCTGGATGGAGCTCTGAGCAATGTGGTGTAGTGAAAGCTGTCCCTGCCCATGACAGGGGAGTTTGAGCTAAATGACTTTCAAGGTCCTTTCCAACCCAAACCATTCTATGATTCTATAACTCCTTAGAAGTTATGCATTATACTTGCCATATTGAAAGAGTAATTTGTACAGATTTTTCAGAGAATTGCCCCAAAACCTCCCTGAACATCTCTCAACTTATTTTATTTGAGATGTCTTGAAAACTACCTCATTCTTCTGGGTACTGCATTGCTACATGCTCTATAGGTTCCTTCCACACATATTCATAAATATTGTAGTGCAAATATAAATATACATTATATAGACTTATTCAAATGTAAATGCATTTATTCTGAATGCCTGAGCTGTTTCCTGCTGAACACCCCTCCTTTCACTGAAACTTATTGAAATGACTTTGAATTTTAGAGCTGCTCACCAGTGCTTGATGCAGCTCCCTCTGAAGTCAGTGTGGGTGACTGTTGATTTCAGGGAGAGATAGTTTTGCTCTTCAAAGTAAATTTTGCTGACAGATCCCTGAAGATATTAAGGACAGCAAAACTTCCTTGAGGCTCTTCACACTGAATGTCACAGGTACCTAAGAACAAATCTGTTTAATAATTTTGTTGTAAATTGTAAATGTCGAATAATTATTATGTGGCCTCTAACACAGTTAAACCTTTTTTTTTCCAAAATTTGAGCCATTGACTCTGTGATCATTAGAGTTTATAAACATAATACCCTTATACCAGTTTTTATAAGCAATAAACTTTCAATAGGCAAAATTTCTAGTCTGCCAACAAGACTAATTATCGTTTAAATTTTGTCCCATTCACAGACATATAAATTCTCTCTTTCAATATAGCACCTTTTACATAGTACTCCTAATTGTTGCTGTGCAGACTTCTGTTGCTATCTCTTTGAAATTACTCTCATTTATACATTTAATCTCTTTTCAAGGTTTTAACACTTGGGTTCACTGCCTTGAAAATTTCACCTCTAAGTCTCAGAGCCTTTTTTCCCATCAACGTTTCACAAAAGTCTATATGGTTGTCCTTAATTTGAAGGAGTGCAGAAGAAGCAACTTGTGGAATCCAGATATTTACCCGTATTCCTGAAATCCACAGCAGGCACCTTGGTGTTTTCAATTGGGAGGTATTCCAGGAGAAGACACAGAGACAGAAATTCCAAGTGGTTCCTTCCTGCCAGCACATTGCAATTTACTAGGACAGAACAGGTTTGGCACTTCTGAAGATGTGGGGAAGGGAAACTTTTACCATTTTTCCTACCTTCCCAACTGTGAAAAAGAAAGCTGCTGCACACCAGCAGCATGTGCTGTAATGAGACACAGGACAAAGAGATTGCAAAGGGCAGTCTATGAATTCTCTTCCTGTGATGGCTGGGAAGATATGTAATTGGTACATCACTGTGACAGATACTTCTCCTGACTATACTTAAGCATTTATAAGTGGTAGCAAGCCCAGTAAGAGCAGCCACAGGCCCTTTGCTAACCCTAACCCTTACCCTGCCTGTCCCTGCCCTGTCCTGTCAGGCTTCCCACCATCTGGCTGCTGTGAGAGTCTGCTGTGTGGGACAGAGCCTGGCACCAGGAGTCCTTGTGTCTGACGTGGAGTCTGAGTGTGGAATAACAGCTAAGGACTAAAAAGTCAGGGCACTTGACAGTTACTGGCCCCATGACAGTTACTGGCTGTGGGAGAGGAGCAGCCTTGAGGGCTGAGAAGAAATCGCTGCATATCAAAATATAACAATATAACAAAGAAGAGAAGCAGCGGCAAAGCATGGAAACACCTAGGCTGATCAGCCAGGTGCCATCTCTGCCACAGCCTGGAGAAATAACATCCTATGGAGTCCCCCTGTGTTTTGTCTGGAGTGGAGGCCTAACCATTCAGAAATAGAGGTGTCTTGTAAGAGCCCCAGATCCTGAATTTGGGGAGAAGAGTGGGATCACCATCTGCTCTTCCTGTATGTCACTGAACTTGGCAGGAACCACATGCGGCAGAGCAAGTGGGTGGGGAGGTTTGAAGATCTGCCTAAATTTTATATATATATATATATATATATATATATATATATATATATATATATATATATGTATGTATGTATGTATGTATAATTATATATATAAACCATTAGCATAAAATAATAACAGATCTTGAGCTAGGTTCAAGACTTTGTTACTTGCCATCTCTGCCTAAGCACTTATATGAGACTAAGTGGTAGGTGCATAACAATCTATTAAAACAAAATTCCCTAATTATAATACCCATACAAATTGTCCTGTCAGGATTTTAGTGGTAGAAAATTGAGACTTCAGATATGAGCAAATGTGAAGAAAGTGAAATTAATGACTGAAAAGCAATTGGGTAAAGAAAAAAGGAAGAAGACAACAGCTGTGAACAAAAGATTTAAACAAATTTCTAGACAGAAAACTGAGTCCAGTATATGCAACTATTCTATTTATATTAACTTGCATGCTTAAGTATATGTATGAATGCTTCAAATCCCTTCACATTTTTTACACGTGCTAGAATGGATGTGAGTATTCTGTGGGAAAATTAAATGTAGGTTGGGAATCTGGGGTATGTAAAAAAGATCCAGGCTGAAATCCAGATGTTGAAGGGTCAGGTCCCAGCACATGCCTTCCACAGTGTTGGCTCAAGACTTCACACCTTTCATTATTTGATTCTTGGGAAGGAGTCAAGCTGGAATTTTATGGGGAGAGGAATCTAGTGATCTACTTAATACCAGAACAGAATAGCTGTACCCTGTGGTTCAAAGCCTGCTCAGCCTAAATCCTTAGGGAGAGCTATACTCAGCTGTATTTATACATTTATGCCCTCAGTTTATTTGGGCTCAGTTTTAAGATGGTTTTCTGAAGAGATGGAGCCAGGTCCATATGATGGTTCAGAATTAAGCCACACTCTACACTCATGCACATTCTTTATCTGCCTCCTGGTTTTTGTGAATAATTTAGCCAAACTTTAGGCCTGTCCCAATGCCAACACTTACACAGCACTGACATCCTCCAGTAATTGAACCATACCCCTCTTGGTGAAATTAAGCATCAGGTCTGTTGGGATAAGAAATAAAAATAAATTGCCCCTGCTGTGAAGCCTGGAAGAGGCATCTGCAGTAGCAGATACTCTGACAGTGAAGATGTTTAGAGAACCAAAGGTGCATGAGCCAAGATGCACAGCAGCATCTCTAGGAAATAAGTGTGTGCTGAAGACAATGGGAGCAGCAGGAGAGCAGCACCTCTAGGAAAAAGAAAAAAAAAAAAAAGAATCTTCCATATGTTTTGAATTGGAGGCCAGTACATAAAAGAATGGAATCTTTCTGATGTCTAAAGAATACAGAAAGAGGGGTGCTTACCAATTATCTTTTAAATTGGCTAATATGTCACCTGATGAGTACGTGCCTCTGCTGGGCCATCTGGGAGTTTAGTAGCTGCATGAGGCATTAGGTTACATTACAAAACACGCAGGAATTCATTATCTGGGGCAATTCTCTTTCAACCATCAAGCTATTCTCCCTACTTGAAGCCAATGAGTTTACTTTCCCTTGAAACCTACTCTGTATTCACTCCCTAAAATAAGCTCTAATTAGCTAAAGATAACAGTCAAATAAACCACTTTAAATGGGAAACAGAAATTGGCAGTTAAACATAAAAGTGTGTATGTAAATATGCTGATTATCTTCAGAGTTTGATAAAACATCTGTTTTCTCTGTAGAGTGCAGGTATTTCTTCCCAAACCATGAGAACACTACTATTATCTCAATGTCTTAATTATATAAATTAAAAAGAAATCCCAAACAATAAACCTGACACCATTTTTTTCTATTTAAGAGACTCTGGACTGCATTTTGCTTTAATACACTCCTTTAAGTACTGGTAGTTAAAAAACGAAAAACTCTGTATCCTTTCATTCCTTCTTCATGTTGAGAATGAGAAGATTTTCAAAGAGCAAATTAAAAAGGGTGAGAAACATTGACGTGAGTTTATTGAAAGTCTTCATACTTCGTTTCTTGCTTTGAACTTTATATTGTACCTTATGCATTTCAAATACTGGTGCATTAGTTCAAACAGAGTTTTGAGATCACATTAAGTTGCAAATTATTCAAACAAACAAGGTAAATAATTTTGTGTCAAATTCTTCGGGACAATATATATGTTCTTCTGCAATGTCCCAGTTTTGGGATCATTCTCTAATAGAAAAACATTGTATCAGAACATTTTCAGCCACCTTCACTCTCCAATCTTACAAGGTCATTCACTGGGAAGCAGCAAGGTCATAGAGCAATTATCCTCTCTAGACATCTTGGTTTTATTAGCTTTAGTGTGGTTATTACTGGAATGCTCATCTGCATTTTGTGACAGAATTAACATATTACTATAGATGACATCTACTTGGACTGATCTTTCTCTTGTGGAGACTGATTTTTGAGGTTCTTGAGCATGCATTAAATTTTAATTTGCCCAGAATTGTCACAGCTAAACAGATTTGCAGGACTGAAGCCATTCACAAAGCTAGTGGTCCTGAATTTTTGCAAAGGCTACATGGGATCAGCACAGAACCGCTAGGTTTCCTGATGGGAAAAAAAAGCTTATTGAATTGTTAAAAATATTTTGTTTAATTGGTTATTTTGCACAGGGAAATTCAAAGCAAATAGTGAGGCAAATGATGCAAAGTCATCACTGAAGTGTTATCCTAAAATGATGCCAGAAATTTGTTTGGAAAAGTACCATGGGATATGGCCCTGGAGAAAAGAGAGATCCAGGAGAGCTGATTGTTTTTCAAGAATCGCTTCCTCAATTTCCAAGCATGTTCCATCCGGACACAAAAGAAGTCAAGTAATGATGGCAACAGGTCTGCTAGATGAGCAAGGAGATCCTGATGGAACTTGGACATAAGCCCAAAATGTACACAAAGTAGAAACAGGGACAAAAAATTCAGGAGAGATGCAGAACCACTGTCTGAGGAATGGGGTCTTTCTCTGCTTATACCAGCTCTGAGCTGGCCATGAACCCCAACGCTGAGGAGGTGGAATGTTCTAATGCCAAAGCCCATCTGAGGCTGAACACAGCTGTGAAAGACAACAGAAAGGGCTCCTACAGGTGTATTGTGTTACAGTCAGAGATTTTTATTTTTGCATATTACTAATACAAAGAAATGGTCAGTTATCATTAATGAAAGAAGAAACACTTACTTGACCTTCTTTTTCTCTCCCTTTATTTCTTCTCTTTAGCTTCTTTCTTTTTATGCTTAGCAGCCAAGGCACATGCCTGATTTGGGGGAAACAGATTTATACCAGCAAGGAAGGCAGCAGATTTTAACCCAGTCTTCTTCCTTTCTAGTGTCACCTGCCAGCAGAGGACATTGTATGGCAGAGCCAGGGGGAAAAGGGCCTTTCCATCAATTCTGTATAAAAATGTGAGCAGGTGACAAGGCATATTGAACACTTAAAATTGATTGCATGGTTCTTAAAGACCTCTGGATGTAGGTCAGTATAAACTTGAACCTTAGGTCAGAGGATCAAATATGTGTGCTCTAATTTGTAAATAAAAATCTGTAGATTAACAGCAAAGTTTCTTCTTCCCTAGCAGTGTGTTTACCTCAATCCTGTGGTATCCTTATTGAATTTGTATATGAGCTTTTATTTCCAAGTTCCTTTAACCTATCTTTATTTGCCTTATTCTGAAAAATAGCAATCCCCCTGCTAGTTTAAACACAGGGCAAGTATGGCAGCAAGGAGACAGCATAGAAACAACAGCTGGTGCAGGAAATAATGTACTTGTTAATAATCACCATAATAGTAAACGACACTGTTCCTACACCAGCTTTCACAGAAGGTGCAGTCCTTGGTCTACTTATTCACAATTGTCCCTAGAAAAATATCCATTGGAAACTGCAAAGCACTGAATATGAAATGCCTTGAGACATTTGTGCTAGAATACCAGTTTTCTAAGAGGTTAAAAATACTTGGTAAACCTCATGCCCTGCAGTGTATGTTCTGTATTAAGGAGTCACTGCTGGAATGAATGCAGCTGTATTTTCAATTGGGTAAACAGTGTTCCATAGACTTGCACTATCTGGGGTCTGCACTCCTGTTTCCAATTATGGGCCTTTATTTTTCTCATTCCAGTGGTGAGGGAAATGTCTTCCCCACATCAATGTCACAACAAGAGTTGACTGAAAAGTTCCAAAATATAGGATTAAAAAAAAAAAATAAAAAAGAGAAAAGAAAAGAGAAGAAAAAGAAAAAAAAAAGGAAGAGATTAAAAACGAATCTTGTTTTTTTGAGTCAGCTGGAGAACTGATGAAAACTATAGTGAGAGAATGCTTTAGCAATGTGGACATCAATGACTAGGCAAGATACAACAGGTATAAATTTTTCACAGTCATTAACAGACTTACTGATCCTTTTTGGTTTCTGGAGAAGGTATGAAAAAACATTTGATTGCAGCAGCAGGGCACCTGCAGTCTGTAGCCTTAATCAAGAGAGAGGCCAACAATATGCTATTGCTAGAACTAATGTGAGTGACAAATTCTTACTGGCAGAATTAATCAGACTACCAAAAGATTTATCAACTCCATCTGCTACCTATTCCTATTTCAAATCATAGCACCTCTGCACCAAGACATTTCCACCTTTCTGCAGGCAAAGACAAATGCAACAAGGAGAAACTCTGTAATGATGGAGGGCTTGATGAGAATGAAAATGCTCTGAGCATCCTTGCCCAAAGGTCAGCTCACACATCTGAAAGTTCTCCCAGAGATAAAAGCCAAGCAGCAGAGAGACTCTGAAATCTAATTGCTATTGCTTACAAAAGCTCCTCACGCAGCTGTGCCAAAATACATCATCAGCACAAAGTGGCAGCCACGCGGTGAAGGAGTTCATATAATTTTCATCATTTTTGGCAAATGGCAAAAATGCTTACTGAAGACGAGGACTTTAAGTCCTGCCAAACATCAGCCTGCTGATGTTTGAACCCTCCTCCCCTGTGGGCATCCACAGGCTTTGGAGCAGGTTGGAAGAGCACAGGGAGGAGCAGCCCTTCTGCCAAGGCTGACCAGCTGGGCAGCAGTGACCGCCCCCGTTTCTTGAGTGGAAAACCTCATGAAGAGCTGTCTTTAATAGATCTCAGCTTTTCCTTGTGCCCAGGCCCCTCAGCACCAGGCCTCGTGTATGGACATAGCATGGGGCCTATTAGTGATCTCCTCAGGGCCAAGGGCACAGCATGAGCATTCACACCTGCATTTTAGAGCAGCCAGAGAAGATCACGAAGTACAGAGCTGGCAGGGTAGGCTTGTGTGCACCCAGCTGGCAATAAGACAGTTTGATTTGCTTCTTTGTGTTGTGGGGTGTTTATGTGTGTTGAAAGTTTGCTTTCTCCCCTGCCTGCCAGTTAAATGCATTTTCTTTCATGTCTGAATTGATTTTTGGTCCCAGAAAGGTGAAGGGGTCTATTAAGCAGAAGTGTGCTGGCTGCAGGGCAGTGTGTTCTGGGGAACTGCAGGCACAGCATGGCAACTCATTTCTTTGCTACTCTGTTGTTTTGCCATGAAAGGAAAGCCTAATTGAAGATAGTCAGTCCTTAATGAATAAAGCTCTCTGTAATTTCCAGCTGTGGCCATGTAATCAGCGTTCATCTGCATGAAAAGGACTTTCTGTGCCCACATTTCATTTTGATGTGCATCTGTGCCTGTGTTTTGCCCTTCTGATTGGGTTGACAGTTTTCATCTTTATTAGCTCTGCCTTTCACTTCTGTCTTCCTATTTGCGTTAGAAAACAGAAAAAAAATCCCAGAATCCCCCCCAAATAGATTATATCATCTAATAGTTTATTAGAGTATTTCTCTGAACTTGATCATTGAAATTAATTAAATTCTGTCTGGTTTTGCTTACTGTTTTCCAAATCATTTTTGTAGTAGTACTTCAGAATTTTTCTATCATGTTATTTTTGGTCATTCTCTTGCTCCACAGCACCACTGTGCCACTGCAACACCCTTTTTAATTAGTTTCACCACAGTCATCAGCTTTGTGATTATCTCTGCATCTTGAACACCTGGTCTGACTTTAGAAATGACTTGCCATCTGGTCAAATACTGGGTAATTATAACAATTTAATGGCAGGATAAAATAGTGTTGGTTAAGAGACTTGATTGTTCCCTCCATTCCTTCCTCTCATGCAGTTTGGTTGCATTACTTCAAATTAAATTAAAATCCCATCATCAAGTTATCGCTCTTGGGTGGGTTTTTTATCCCTCATTCACAATACTCATAAACATCTCCTAGAGTTAGTTTACTTTTAGACTCTCCAGACATTATGTCTCTAAGAACAGTGCAAATTACTGATTTAGATTCACTGATATGATACTTGTTCTATAACTTGCATTGCATATCAATAAATGAAGCAATAAATGGGTCTTGTCTGGAAACTTAATGCTTAGACAACTGCAGGGGAGCCATTTGTCAGGAACACACAAATGGAATCTCACTAATGTTATACAAATGGTAGGGTTTTTTTTTTTTTCTGTAAAAGTAGTTTAATACTGCGGTATGCTACTCTTGGCAGCTGATATGCATCACCAGATTATAAATAAGCTGATTGTTGTGAAAAAGTCAGTGGATCAGATAACGAATTTGGTGCAGACTTGTCATTTTATGATTGGCTCATTTTATGACACTTGGGTGAATCAGGGTTTATTTTCCCATTAGATATTGGCTGAGAAAGTTATTTGGGAAGCAACTTATCCAGTGTTTTTAGTATACTAATAGAAGCTGCTTTGGAAAAGTAAATATATGTGATTCATATTACTTTCATATTATGCAAAGGAAAAAACACTACGTTTTTTTACATTTCATTCCTTTCAGCATTTTTAGTTTGCTGAAGTATATTATTATAATTATTCAGATTTCATTATGATAATTATGCTAACAAAACCAATAATGAAGTATCTTTCCACTGAGAAATGAATGAGAAGAAGAACCCTTTTGAAACTTTTTTTCAGGTATTTCTGGCAAGAAAAAATAGCCTACTTAATTTTCTAGGGATTCTTTCTTGTATAAGTAACAAAGAGTATTGGATTGATTTTTGAACCAGGTCCCTGGGAAATTAAATATTTTTGTCATGTAATACTTCCTCCTAGCACACACCTGTTTTGTCTGTAACAGCACCACATCTATGAAACAAAGAAAACATTATTGAAGGGGACATGGAATTAAATGTGGAAAGCCAATGAAAATCAACAGTATTGTCCATGTAGCAAATAAAAATCCCCTTATTATATCCAACACATGTAGCATGTGACAGGGCAGCCTGAAAGTTCATCATTATCCAGACTACCCTGCCCACATCTCCCTTTAGGCTGCCCACTCTACTCTTTAGCCTCACAGCACAAGGACTTCTGATGCCAGGCACATTTGCTCTAGGTCCTGGATGTGCTCCTCTCTTTGTCAAGGAGATATTTTTATTCAAATTCTTAAAACCTGATAGCAGCTAGGCCAAAGTACCCATCAGATAGGAGACACCTGGTGCATGCACAAGCTGGTGAGAGAACATCAGTCTCTCCATGAGTCTAATACACATTCATTTCCCTGCTCACCCGTGGGTGACAAACTAGCACTCTCCAGAACTTTAGGGATTCTATATAAAAGCTCCTGAAACCATGAAAGAACTAACTGGTAACAAAATGAAAAAACCCAAAAAAGCAAAAAAAAAAAAAAAAAAAAAAAAAAAAGAAAAGCAAAAAAGATCAAGTATGCATGTACATCATGAATACAACCTTGATTTTTCATGAGAGGAAAATTATTTTTGTTATAAATTCAATCAGAATTCAAATAATTCTTTAATCAGAAAATACAGGGAAATGGAGGTTTTTGCTTAGGTATTTTCATCAGGACCTCATCACTGCTTCCAGTTCTCCTAGGTAAATTTAGGTCTTAGGTCTGCAGTCAATTCCCCCTGGGTAAAGCCTTGTATGGTACCACACTGGTGTCTGATTGCAGAACTGGGGTCATGGCAATGTAGCTACACTGTAGTCCTATGTTCCTCATGTTAAAATCCTGAATGACAAATGTCTAAATTTTCACCTGTTAATTGACTTACATTATCTAGGAAGTCTGAGGAACAAAACCTCAAGGTTGAAGCAAATTACTTGTTGTAGGCTTGCATGAACATGTAGCAGCAAAATTTCTTTTTTAGTTTTTAAGTTATACATTTCCTTCAAAAGTAAAATACTCTGTTGTAAAATAATAAGAGATGGGAATTGGTTTGTCTCATTTGTGTGTGTGTGACATTTTTAGATAAGGCATGAAGCAGCAGAGAGTTCTTCTCACTGTCATTGCATGTTTTCAGGTGGCATGAGGGATGTGCTGCAGAAAGGAGCAACAGTCCCAACACACATTTGTCTTGCTCCTCAGTCTTCCAGGTCCAAACGAAAATATTCTTTCTCTTCGCTTGTGTCCCCAGCTGGTGTGGTTGTGCTGGCTAAAGAGCACATCTGAGCAGACAGCCAGCTCTGGATTAAAATTCACTGAACCCAGAGCAGGTCCTTGGTCTGGTGCCCCGTCCTTGTTCTTGCTGAAGGGTGAGAGAGGGTGAGGGCAGAGAGCAGGGAGAGAAGAAGGGGCTCCCTTTGGTTGCTGAGCTGTCTGGAACTGCCTGAAGGAGCTCCTGGGCACAGCACATTCCCTGGTTGGTCCAGCACACCCAGGCACCAGGGAGCATTCAGGAGTCACTTGTTTCTCCGTCTTGGCTAAGCATGCCTCAGCTCTGTAGCTCTGCAGGGACCTTTACCAAAATTTCATGGAGGTGCCTCTTTCAAGCAAATTGTTTCCCTGCTCACATCAACTCATCAGGATGCCTTTGGTATACAAAGGGAATGAAAATTGAGGCTTCTAGAAATAAAAGCAAAAGTCCCACTTAGTGCAACAAGGGCCATATGTGACTTGGGAATAGAATAAAAATACTAAAGAGAGGGTGATTTGTCTCAAAATTAAATAAATTTAGGTTATGAACCAGGTGAACAGAGGTGGTCTTAATGTTAAAGAAAGTAACTGCTGTGATGAAACTTAGAGAAATACAGGGAACAACTTGTATTCATAACCCCATTGAAACTCCAGTCCCATCAATTTGTGTGTGCGTAAGTAAACTTATTTCCATGTCTTTAATTTTATTTTATAAAAACTATATCATACTGTTCCAAGCTCACAAATATGAACCCACTAAATCTAATTTCAGCTAAAAAAGGAAATTATACAGATTGTGAGTTTCATAGTGTTGATCACAGTGTTTCTCTTGAAACATGAGGCACTCCTAGCAGAGGACAGTTGGTTGATCTACAGATACATCAACCAAAAGAATTAAGGACATTTGCAAAACTGCAGGCAGTCCAAACTAATAAAATAAGCCATGTTTAAAACATCAGCTTGTAATTTCAACTTTGTGCCTTGACATCATTAAAGGTGTTCTGGCTGATTTTGAGTGAAGCTAATAGGAGACACAGAAAGCATAAACCCCAGACTTTATTCTGTATTTCCTTCCCCATAGGTGTTGCAACAAACGTCAACAGAGACAACTGACCTTACAGTGTACTCTTTTAATTTTTTGTAATGAAAGGATGATGGAAAAGAGAGAAATAAAAATGTGGGGGAGGGAGCTGAGCTGTGTGCCTTAGGCTCTGGATGTGATACTGAGATAGCAGCAGCCAAAAGGCAAAATAGCCATTCTGTCCCTGGCTGCAGCAAGACAATCCCCATGGGAACTCACACATGAAGTACTCATGTTCATGCAATCCCTTGCATAAGTTACTTCTCTTAAAGTGTCATCATTTTAGAGAGTGGATCAAATTAATTTTATTCTCTCTCCTTTGCTCCTCTCCTAATATACATTTTTTCTCATGCTGGCAATATGATGGCAGGTTGGTGCAGGCTGCAAACAGGGCACTCAGGACCTCAAGGTGAGAGGCTGAGCCAAGTGAACTCAAAGAATAAATTAATTACTTCAAAGACAGTAGCAGATTCAAAGCTCCATGTGAAGTCTAACCACTCCTGGAAGAAAGACAGAGGGACAGTGTCAGTGTGCTTTATTCCACGTGTCTCCAGAAAACAAAGAAATAATCAATCAAAGAAATAAAACCTCCTAACTATCATTCTTACAGACTAGTGTTGTATATAGCCTTAGCCAAGCTCCAGGGGAATGCTGTTAATCTTGATGTTCTCCTGGTGCAGACTCAATAACTATACAAGTGAATACAAAGGAAGACTTTCTTGGAAATCAAATGCTATCCTCAAACAAAGAGCCTTTTTTTTCTTCTTTTTTGTGCAGGTACATGACTGTTATTAGCACAGATTCTACTAGTGATCCATCTAGCCTGATATTATTTCTCAGAAAATGGTGAATATTCCCAATAAATGGACAAGAAATCCTTGCTAGCATTTTGCCATAACCCATTAATTTCCCCTCACTACTATTAGTCCTATGCCTCAAAATGGGAGGATTTATAGTTTTCTATTGAAATTTCTAACTGATAGCAGTGCCACTAGATAACATTGTTTCTTACTTTCTTGATATTTTAGTGAAAATTTAATCATTCAGAAAATGCTGCATGATTTCAAATTTTATGGTGAAATGATGACATTATCTGACTGTCCTGCTGTCTGTGTCTGTAGGAAATTCTTCAATCTGAGCAGCTTCTCAAGGACCAGGATTAGCCAGCTTGACTGAGACTCCTCGTAGTGGAAAACAACAAGTTTTCTTTCCTGTGGCTTGTTTTGTGAAATGCATGTATGAATAAAAACAGACCAAGCTGGACTGTACATTGTACTCCATGCCAGTGACTTTTCTTCTTGCTAAATCAATGTATTCTCCCCAAATTTTGCCATTTTTTGACCAGGTGAAGAGCATGTCATCAGAAGCATCTGAGAAAATGGAGTCTGAATGAGGGTCTGAGTGTGTATCAGTACTCTTTTAGGGGCACCTAAGCCCAGTTGCTAAAAAACGTGGTTTATTGCCTTGAACCAATATTTAGTGCAATAGCATGACTACTAAAGTGATGCTGGTGGAGGCTCAGAGGCCACACCAGCCATGCACCTCAGCTGGAATCTTTGCAAGCCTCCCTTTGCTGCCTGTGTGAGAGCCAGTGCCTGCCCACAGCCGTGTCTGAGTGAGGTGTGCCTTACCCTGCTGCTCACAGCCCCAGCCAGACACGTCTGTTGTCACTGTCAGAAGCCACCAGGCATTGCTGAGTGACAGTCCCTTGCTGTTGCAGTCGTCCCACCTACAGCTGGCCAGAGCCCCACCGACTCTGCCAGCGTGTTTGCACGGAACAATGCTGTCTTTGTTGGGTACTGAGAGCATTTGAACAGCTGCACTTCCATAGGAATATAGCCCACAAATAAAGCTTTGCCTGTATTTAGGCCCAAACAGAATCCCTCCTTCACACCCAATTTCAAGGGTTGAAGATTGAACACAGTATTTACATTTCATATACAGGCAAGATGTCTGGAACCCTTATAAAAACATCATTATTTTTATATTCTGTAGATGCAGAACCACAGGCTCATTATGCCAAAGTGATGCCAAATCAGAGACTAACACCTACACCTGATTATGAAGCAATAATATTTTTTTGCTTGAAAATATTTGTGTTATATATGGTATTTCCATCATGTCTACAATAGCACCAGTGATCAATTATAAATCTTGCAAAGCTTACTTGCCTCACTTGTCAAGTGGTGTATTATGAAAAGGTCCCTAAAGACTGTCAAGTGACATAAGTTATTCCACATTAAATGGAAAATTGATCTAGTGGCTAAAGAAGCTAATGTTGAGATGTTTTCTGCAGCAGGAATCTTGAATTTCCAGCTAGCTACAGTTTGAAAAGAAATCTAGTGCACTTTATAATGTAACTAAAGTAATCTCCACTTTATAATGTAACTAAAGTAATCTCTAGTAAAATATTGCAAAGAGGTAGTTTTTCCAAGCAAACAGAAGCTGGAGTAGTTTCTGGATGGACAGCAGCTCGCAGGATGCTTTGCTGAAGCAGCAGAGAGCAGCGCTGCGGGGCAGCCTGTGAGCTTTCCCTGCACCCCAGCACAGGGGTGTCTGTGAGATAGCAGAGCTGAGGAGGCAGCCAAGCCTGCAGAGACTCTGGGATGTGCGGGGTCCTGAACGAGCACCTGGAGCCCAGGTTTGGCCCAGACACTGCACCTCCCAGAGACTGGCTGCCCTAGGAATTTGTAAAAGAGCTCAGAAGAGATGTTGTCTGATACCTAATTGCACAAAAACATTTCTGGTACAGCAATCACCTCAGCCTCCTACTATATTTTGGATAATCTTGCTCTCCTGGATGAACTGGGATATTTAAACAAACAATTGATGAACATGTGTGAAGGCTTCACTGCCTTGGGTGGCTTAGCATTGATCAGGTGGAACCAAAGCAGCAAAGGGTAGTCAGATTGTAGACTGACCTGATCCTGACTACATCACAGCTGGTCTGGTATGTGCTGCATTTTGGCTTCAGTCTTTTACCTAATAAATGTAAATAGGCTTTATTGTTGTCAGTATATTGACAGTACAAGATATTAAAGTCTTTGCAGAGAGCAGAGCAGACTCAATAACATCAATTCTGTCATTGGTCATACAGGACATTTAACACCTCCTCTATCACAGTGTAGCAAACTGAAAGAAACTAAAGAAATTTTTCATGATCAGTTGGAAACCCAGGAAAATCCAACCTTTGCCAAAAATCCAACAGTCACCCATGCATATTCCATGCATGTGTCCAGCAGGTAGTCATTCAGTTCTAAAGGATATGACAAAAATGAGTGGGATATTACAGGCAAAGCTTCTCAGATTTTATTGATTTATTACTATACACATATGCATGGACTGAAATAGGAATCCAAGAGGAGGAAGATATGTTCCCATTATTTTCTTTCTTTACAAAAAAATGCTTATACATCCACATTTGATTTGACAGCATGACTTATCAGGGTGTGCAGGTTTCCCTCAAGCAGTGGCAGAGGTGTCACAGGGAGGCTCTCAGCACAATGTACAAACATGGACTGTGTCTGGTTTTACTGCACATTGCTTGTTCCTTCCTTTGTGTCTCCCACCTGTCAGCTGTGACCCCACACAACAATCCTGTTTCAGCCAAAGATGATCTGAGTGTTGTTTTGGAATAAGGGCAGCCTGAGACCTCAGTCCTGGTGGATCACCTCTTAGGATGACCCTGAACATGTTAGTGATATCCCTCATTTGCTGTTGTCCTGGAAGAAGTCCTACTTTCCTATTTGTCATCTGACTAAGGAGCTGTACACTCATCAGATGAGTGTTTAAAACCTCCCTGAACAACAGTGTTTCTTCCTCATTCAGGCAGGAACACCAATGTCCCCTACAGCTACCATCCAGAGAGCACAGTGCACATACAGAAACACAGAGTGGAAAATGTGCTAGACAGTTAATCAAGTACCATATAATGCTTATGGGACTTATTCTTAGTTCTTCAAATCAAAACCCAGTAGTATTTCACTCCTACATAAGAGGCTTGCAGATTACTACGCCGAGCTTGTGAAAAGCAGGGTGAGGAATCAAGGAACGTGAGAGTTGGACTTCAGTGCCAATTGGAGCTGTTTATTTATTTCTCTCCATATCACTCTGCCTCCTAAGGTATCACATAAACAGGTTGAAAGGCTTAGATTTTGAAAAAAAAAAGAGGAACCACATGATGCAAATATGGCACCTTTTTTGTCTGGATGTCATTTTTGCTGAGGAGATTGCCAAAGGCTGTAGATGGCCTGGGCAGGTTTTTGCAAAAGAAAAGAATATTCACACTAGGGGATGGGAGGCCACTCTCTATCCAAACTCTGCAAACCAGATGCTGTGAAAAAGCAAGTGGGAAGTTTTATCCTTCCTTTTCCATGTTAAGAGGTCCATTGCAGATTATTTGATAATAGCTGTTTTGATATGATAAATTCTTTCTGCTTGAAAAAGTGACACTTCTCCAAAGTGTGTAAAGCTGGGCATTGTCATGGTAAGTTACTCTTTCAAGTAATTGCTCTCTTTGTAAGAGGTCATTCTATGCGTTTTTAATAGATTAACTTGAAACTATATAAAAAAGGCAACTGTGTTAATTTTAAATAAGTAACTTATGTGGTTTATGAAGTTTTATTACTTTCTTTGATATGCAGATTTGCATTAGCTAAGCATGAAATAAAAGACCATGGTGGCTGTACATGAGAGATAAGTAGGAGCATTCACATATTTATGCTTCAGCTCTCTTTTTGGGGTAGGTTTTGTATTTACATTACTATGGACGCTGTCTGAGGGGTGAGATTGTCACCTGCGTTTTAGGCACAGCAAGAGAAGCCTGTTAAAGGATTACTTTACTTCTGCTATTTTTTTTTCTCAGCTTTGCTTTTTAGGCAAACAGCCTAGCAAGAACCTCTTTTCAAAGCAGATAGTTTTAAGAGAGAAAATGTGAGGCTTTGCAGGACTGCCTTACTTACAACAGTTTTATCTTTTGAACATCCTTTGGTCCTTCCAACTATCCCAAATTAATTTATATTTTGTGTACCTAATCAGAATACATGATGGCAGCAGTGACATTTTACACCCACTTGGTTTAAGAGTAACTAAACTAATGCAATACTCAGGGCAATGAAGAGTGAAAGTCCTAATTTTAACTTCATTCAACTAGTACTTTAGATCCAAGCAATCCATTTCCCAACCTATGCAATTAATTTTGCTCTCATACATTAGCAGAACAGAGTAGCATAGGAATGCATAAGTAAAAAAAAAAATCTATTTTTCCTTGAATTTTAAACAAAGACACCTCAAGTCTGGTGCTTCAAATTTCATTGATTATAATTACTGAGAAGACCTTAAAATTGAAGATGCTGATTCTTAAATGTTCTTACATCCAAGGGTCATGCTATACAAATGCCTTCTTTCTCTTCCATTTTTTTCTTTGAGAAAAATCCCAGAAAAATGAAAAACTTGAATGAAGCATTTGAAAATTTTACTGACCCAATATAGGAACTTATTCTAATAACCACATTAGTATTCTCCCAAATGGCATTGGATGTAAGCAGGAACTGTAGACTTTATGCATTCCATTAGCTATTCTCTCTTTTTCTTCCATCTAACTGCATTTACAGAGGGATCAAGAAATACCACAGAAAACCCTTTAATGAAGTTCTAACATAATACCCTCTTGAAAGCAGATGTGGTACTAATTTTTAGAAATGCCCCAGAAATCTGCCTCATAGCCACGACAATATTTTTGTAACCTATATATTGAAGGAACCCAAACTAAATCCACTTACTGCTCTAAACACAAACTCCTATTTTAAGACCTGCAGAAGAGAGATAGCCTATAAAAAAGAGGATCTAAATGGCAACTGAAGCAACCCAAATTAATGTTGCTCTTGGGCATACAGCTCTCTACAGCAGAAGCAGGCAAGGCCCCAGGCTTCTCTACCCTCCCTCCCCATGTCTACCTAATTGTGGGAGGATAGAATGAAGGAGAATAGTGCACAAGGTATCTCACCCCTGAAGAGCAGCAGCTCTACTGATCACCAATTAGGAACAGACCTGCCCTTAACAGGCCACAGCTGTGTCCAACGAGGATGAGTGCTGAAAAAGAGTGGCTTGTGCTGTGAAGAGATTTGGAATTTGTTGGCTGTGCTGGGAAGCGAGATGGAGTTTGTTGGCTGGGCTGGGAAGGAGTCAGTGCTGTGAGGAGATGGCCACGAGAAATCACCAAGAAGGTATGGAGTTTTACAATATGATAACACCTAATGACCTCCCATGACAAAACACTGATTGGCCATGAGATCTTCATTTGGTCACGGAGTTCTGTGGCAGCTGCACTGACACTGTATGACAATTTCACTTCACATTTGCATGGAGGATGTCAGAGACCTAGAAGCAACCCTTATGGAAAAGTCTTACTCCAGCAAAACTTATGTTGTAAGAGCTTATTTCTCTGCAGAACTATAATTTCTTAGCTATTATTTCTTTTATGCTTCACCATAGTTTTAAAGTAAACAAAAGGATGTTTTAAACAACATAGAAACCCCCAAAATCAAACCAGCAAACACACACAACTACTCTGCATCTTTTACAACCAAAAAATGAGCAAGCTGAGCTGCAGGTTTTCTGCCATTTCTTAGCTACAACTGATCATTGAAATACAATAGTAACTTGTGTAAATACTGAGGCAGCTCTTTTTGCATGAAAGTGCAGCTCTTTTTTCATGCAATCATCTGACACCATGACTGAACCCCAGTGAATCCAAATGTGCTTTCCAAACTGTTTGGGAACAGGGACTAAGGAATTTGGCTACTCACACAAAAAGCCTTTGTGGCAGGAAAGATGTGAAGCAATGTGAGGCAGACTTGCTATGTGGAGGAGGAAAGTTCATTAAAGGTTTGAGGGCTGATAAATGAGATAGGAAAAAGGATGTGTAAATATGAGAGAGATAAGGATATTCCTCTAAAGAATGAGATTTTGGGAGAGAAGGAAGATGGAGCATCAGATATCTTTTAAAAATATAATTTCAAGACCTTTAAAAAAACCCCTAAGTATTTTTTTGTCACTAAGCTCTGAGGAGCAGATCAGATGTCTCATATCTGAACACTTATTCCAGATAGCAGAAACAGTAAAATTTAATGAAAATGTCTTATTAAAAATATTTCACATGGCAAACTATAAAATTAAGAATGTATTGTATTTCTCTTATGTATAGCATACTTAGATTAAACTATTTAACAGCAGCTTCTTGTGAGATAAGCATATTTTAGGACGCTGAAGTTTTTTTTGTAATTACTTGCATGCACACTGGTTCCTCTCTAATGAAAATAGGAAATACAATGAGTGTGGATGAATACATTACTACCAGTATGGGAATAAAAAGCCAATTTACTTTTGTTGGAATGAACACCTAATAGGTTAAAATAATTACTGTGTTATTTTTCCAGTGTTGCATGTGCTTCTTTAAGTATTCCCCTGCTCTTGTTTCACCATTTATGTGGAGTGCTGACAGTATCCTTCCATCTCATGTCTGTGAAACAAATCTTCCTTGCCCAGGCTGACTTGTTCCTGTTATCCTGAAGCTTTAGCTGACAGCTCACATCTATTCAATATCTGAATATTCTGAAAAACCAATATTCTGCCAGTTCCAGAAATGGAACAGCATCAGCTCAAATGCCTGATGTTTCATGTGCTGCTTCACTAAAGCCACAGCAGCAGAAATGTCTGTGTGTGGCTGTGAACAGCCAGTGGCTCATTAAATTGGTTAAGCAAACGGTCACCTCATTTCTTGTGGGGAAGTTTCATTTGGCCAAATCCTTGTCTTGGGCACAGCTTTGTTCCCTGAGGAAAAGGTCTCATAACCTTTGTGTGCCTTTTGCCATGTTCCCTTCTCAGTGATTCGGGATAACTCAGTGAGTCAAGTTCAGTGTATTTGGCCCACATGCATCTCAGAACACCAGAACCATGTCAAATCACGTAGCAGAGTGTGTGCTAGAAATGCCCAAGACTAGGAAAGCAGTGAGGCTTGCATTTTGTAATTCAGGTTCAGCACCAGACATACTGAGCTGAAGCAACACAATATTATGAAACTAATCACAAATTTGTATGTATATGAAAAGTCAATAGCTTTTTGTCATGTTGCTGTGAGAGAGTATGATAGAATTATTTGAAACAAATACTTGACGTCCCAGTAAAGAAGCTGTGGTATGACCATAATAGCTTATGTCACTATAGGTTGTTAAATACAATATTTATAAATATTATAAAGGGGCAACTTTACTGCATACTCCCTCCCTGTAACTTATGGGAATAATGACTATCCTCATTACAATAATACATAATACTATTTCCTTTATGCTTCACTTATTAGTCAGGAACCATAGGATGGATCTGTTCCCTGCCAGAGTTTGCTGTGTTCACTTGGCAGAGAGTGACACAATTGTATATTGTTACTCTGGGGCAAATGCAAAGAAAGTGTTCCATGGCAGAAGGCAGGGAGCAGAGGAGAGGGTAAGCCCTTTGGAGATCCAGAAGTTCCACCAGACTCCATGCTGGTTTTCCCCTGAAGGTTGAAGCTCACAGTAGAGCATTGAATTTTACTCTAGTGCTGGGTCCCCAGGTCCTGCTGCAACTGGAGGCAGCAGAGGAGCATTGCTTGCTTTCAAACATAAATATGTTTCAGGTATCATTCCAGCTGAAGGAAAGAGTAATAGCTGATAAAGTCATTCCAGTCCTTTTCAAGGCACAAGTGTGCACAGCCCACTGCATCCTGCAACATCTTGGAACTTGCCAAGACTGGTCAGTTGTTTTTAGCTAAACTTTGACATGACTGGAGCCTATGGATGGGTTTTCAGTGAATTACTGCTAATGGCATTTATTACCAGCATTGAGAGTAATTTACCCACTGTAATCAGAGCAGCCAGCTAAGAACTTCTCAGTCATTCTGAGTTCTCACTTTGCCAGTTGACTAAAATATTTTATGCTACCATAAGTCACAAAGCCTCAGCAAACAGCTTGTAAATTTAGACAGAGCCTGGGATCTTGAGAAGTTACACCCTGCTTGTGTCTAATTTATTGTCACTGTTTACATTTGTGCCAAGACTTGGGCTTTCCCACTGATCCAGATTTTAAAATATATAGTAATAAAATGTTCTCCTGGAATGGGCCATCAGATTACTAGTAGAAAATCACATTCTGCTTAGTAGAGATATTAGTGGTACTTTCATTACAGGAGAAAGTAGATCTTCCTATCTGCAAGGCTGGCAGATTTTTCTTGGTTCATTTAACTTGCTACCTGCAGGACTTGCTGAAATTCTCACCCATGTCTGTGTGCACTGAACTGCAGGACACATTTACAGATATGGTGGTGTCAGAGCCTTGCTCAGGACACATGAATAGGCTGTTATCAAGAGAGATGTCTGGTTCCCCACTTCCCCTGTGGAAGATCCAACTGTCTCACTTGAACAGAAACTGTAAAAACATCCTTCTGTGTGTCAAGCTATAATGTCAATGATAAGTAGTCTTTGCTGAAAAACAGGAGAGAAGGGAGGGTAGCACTGAAAAGCAAAATAATCTCAAGTTAGAACCCTTTGTGTTTAAAAGGGCAGAAAGGACAGTCTAGCGAGTGATGCATTTATATTAGGGAGGGACAAAGAGGGTAGGGGTGCCTTTGTTAACATACCAACCAGCTCTTTATTAATTCATGCCAGAAGCAGAGTTTGTGCTCCCTCCACAAAGTTCTTGCAACAAAAAGTATTTTAGAAGCTAAATGTTTTCTGGAAATCAATTTAAGATGGCCACTCTGCTTAATCAGCATGAAGTTCAGTTCTGCATCAGATTACTAAAGCATACCATTACCCCCAAGGGCTTAAAATTCCTGTAGTTTCATATCAGTCATTTTGCCATGAGCACTGCAATTCCCATAACATGATCCAGGTCTTGGAAATAAGGATAGGAACACTTAAAGTATCAACATTAACTTGTCTGACACAGACTACACTGATAAAATATATATTTCCAGATGTTTGGCTTCAGAGCATTATTCAAACTGACATATTGCAAAGATTTATCTTTATCCAGCCTATATGATACAACATGGTCAGACACAACAAAAAATGAAATATTTTCTCTTTAAATAAAATGGAAGGTTATTGAAACCTACAAGTGGAAGTCTGTCCAGTTTTGATAGTGATTCACTCACCCCTTGGCTGGTTAGCCAGAAGTGTGTCAGAGGGAAGGGGGTGACTGGACATGGAGCAGCCCTAGATGCCAGTGCCCATGGCCTTGGAAGGACTCAGAGGAGGCCAGCCAAGGGAGCTGCTGTTCCCAAAGCTACATGGGGTACAGTCCTTTCCTCTCCCAGATATTTTTTATGTTTAAACTGCAAAAATTTTTGTTCAAATGGGAATAAAACCAAAGCATGCATTTCTTCCTAAAAATGAAGTTATTCTCAGCTCAAGTCTAAACATATAAATTCCTGCTCTGTCTGTAGGCAAGTAAGAATTACTGTGTTTGAAATGGTCTCAGGAAAAATGTGACTGCAGGCTTATAGGGAGGTGTAATAATTTTGATTAGCTCAAGTAAACTACACTGGACAATACAAATACATTTTGGGCACAATCCTTTCCACAGATATGAAACACAAATGTGTCTAAGACTCTGACTAATAAACTACTTATATATTTTTTATCTAAAAAAACCTACTTCCTTATAGCTCTGTGTCCTTCCATGAAATATTTGCGGGTGCTTTTGGTAAGAAGAAATGGTAAAATGGCCCTTGTGTATATCTGGGATCAGATCCTGGATAATTTCCTAAAAAGAAGCAGATAGAGACTGCTCTGTTCTGAATTTGCATGCTGTGGCATTGAATTCTTTCCTTTCAAGAGTTTAAATGTGAATTTAAGGAACTGCCAGTGACACTGGATGTTCTGCTTCAGGGTTGCAGTGGTTTTACACCGGCCTGACTCTGCTTTGGCATATTCTTTAACATCTTGATACATGCTGGAAAGGCCCTTTGGCCTGCCCCTGTTAGTGTCTCTCCTGACCCCATGAGAGCAGGTCATGTACTGGTGGACAGTCTGCAGGGTCCTTGGCTCACTGGGAAGGCTGAGAAATGGGCTGGGGATGCAGAGTTTGAGGTATCTGGTTAAGGTGTTCCACTACTCCAGTTTGTACATTCCTGCAAATCCTTAGGGAAGGAATGCTTTCCTGTCAGCCAAAATCGCTCTTAATTTAAGCCAAGTTATGGTAGAATGGTGGGGGAGAGTGTGGAAAAGGTAGATTTATTTAAGCAAAATTGACAACATGGCTGCCAATGTTTATAAAAGACATAGATCAAGAAATGAAAGAAAAGAACTTGCTGACTCTATTTAATTTAAACCAAGGGTTTTTTTTCTCGCCTCTCTGCTCCTTGGTTTGCTGTAGACATTCCTAGGTCTACCTGCTTTGAGATTTTGTCTCTGCATTTCTTCTGTCTCAGGTTGCATTTGCCACAGAGAAAAGTATTTCCTGATAGCACAATTTTGCTTTCCTAGCTAATCCAACTTTCAGATTCCACCAAATTAATCTTTTTCTTCATAATACATCTCCCTTCTTTTACAAAAAAGATAGTCTTGCTGCTCCCTTTCTAATTAATATAAACGTTATTTTATAGCCAGTCTGCTAAACCAGCTGTTATCTTCTTGATTTTAATTAACCCTTGTGTGACAGTGTTATCAATGCTATTATTGACCAAAGCAGAGGTTCCAGATGAAAGCTTGAGGGATCTACCAGAGTTAGATCAGTAGCCAGGACAGTGACAAATGTACGTGGCAGTAGAAGGGAGCTCATATTGAAAGGAAATGGTAACACTTTTCATCCAGATTTTATTTTTTAATTTTCCATCTAAATAGAGTGGAAAAAGTATGTTTTGAGAAATGAGGAAAACATTGGCCCCATGAGGAAAGGCAATATAAAACAGATAATTAGAAGCTACTGCATGTATCAGGGTTTGAAAACAGTCTGTGAGTCAGTGCTGTCTCCACATTTTACATCTTATGCAGTTTCGGTCATTCCTGTTGCTAAAGGGTAAAACTATAATCCAGATGGAGTAATGAAGTGATTACTGACATAAAAGGTTTCTATGTTATATTAGGAAGAAAGCTAAACCCCCATATTTTCAATACTTTTGTTCAAAAAAGGTAATATTTTAACAGATACTGCTTATGATTTTTTTTTGTTGCTGGCTAGCTACTGTTATGACTAGTCTAGAGAGGAAATGTATAAGGTGATATTAAACTGTCATCTAAAACGAATGGAAAGATATGTGTTGGATGCTGCAGATAGAATTTTTAAAAAATCAATTGGAAAAGGAAACATTTAAAAACTAACATTTAAAACCAGAGTACATAATTCAGTTCTGTAACCCCAAGACAAATATCACTGAAGAGAAACACTTTGCAGAAGGTTAGAAAGGATTAGACACAGATAGGTGATCAAGATGAATATCATTCAGTTACACTTGTTAAAATCAAATTTATAAGGAAAAAAAGCCATTTGCAGGCAAATAGCTCCCTGAAGTGAAAAAGAAACTTTCCTTTAGCCGTATCACAATGCAATAGCTCATTTTAGGTGGTTTTCACCTTTGCTTGAAGCCCTTGCCCTCAGCTGCTGGCAGGCACAGGATATTGATCAGTAATGACTGGTAGCTGAGGGCAGGATGGAGGGGATCTTTTCACAGAGGTTTCCTGCCCTTTTTCCTTGCATGCACTTCTTTCACCTTTTACTCCTCCCACAGTTTTCATTTCATGTCCCCACTTTTTCGACTTCCTATTTCTCCTGCACTTCTGCCTTTAACCAGTTTCTCCCAGTTGTACCTCTCCCTGCAGTTCTTGTCCCTGTGACCTTTTCATGCTGTTTGTTTGTCCTACACACAGAATCATAACATGGTTGTGTTGAAAGGTGCCTTAAAGGCCATCTAGTTCCAGCCTTCCTGCTACTGGCAGAGACATCTGCCACTACAGCAGGTTGCTCAAAGTCCCATCCAACCTGGTCTTGAACACTTCCAAGGAGTTGAACTAAATGACCTTGTAGGCGGATGTGGCCTTCAAACAGGGGCTGGGATTGACTTCTGATCACAGCAGCCTGTGACATCTCCAGGACTGTGATCTCTGTGCTGAGATGTTCTGGTTCTGAGATGGACTCATCTGAAGATCACCCAGTCTATTCTAGACTGGTTCTCATGTCGATTGGTTTTGCACAGCCTGGTTTTTGATAGCAGGGGGGCCACAAAGATGGCTCCTGTGAGGAGCTGCTGGAAACTTCCACCATGTTTAGCACAGCCAATCTCTGATGGCTCTGAAGATGGACATGCTGTTGGCCAAAACTGGGCCAATGAGAGAGGTTCGTAATGCCTCTGTGATTACATATTTAAGAAGAAAATCAAAACAAGCGACACATGGTCTTGCTTCTAGTCAGAGGAGAGGAGGAAGTGAGGACACGTGAGGGAAAACAACATGGTGGCACCAAAGTCGGTAGAGAGGGAGGGAAGGAGGTGCTCCAGGTGTTGGAGCTGAGATTCCTCAGTGTGGTGCAGATCATAGTGAAGCATCTGTGCCCCTGCAGCCTGTGGGGATCCATGGGGGATGCAGAGATCCACCTGCAGCCCATAGGGATCCATAGGGGATGCAGAGATCCACCCACAGCCTGTGGGAGAGGGGCCCACGTAGGTGCAGGTGGATGCCTGCAGGAGGCTGTGATCCAGTGGGAGTCCTGGTGGAGAGAGGGGACCTTTGCTTCCAGGCTGGAGCAGCCTGTCCTTGAAGGACTGCACCCTGTGGAAGAGACACCCACGTCACTGCAGTTTTTGGGGACTGTGTGCCCGTGGGAGGAGCTCACACTGCAGCAGGCGTGGTTTGGCTGCTGCTCATGAGAGTGGACCCAGGCTGGGGCAGTTCACGGAGAGCTGTCTCCTGTGGGAGGGACCCCACGGTGTCACAGGGGAAGGACTCCTCTCCCAGAGCTGCAGAAGGAAATCTCAGATGAACTGACCAAAGCCCCATGCCCTGTCTCCCTGTGCTGTCAGTGGGAAGGAGGGAGGGGCTGGAGCAAAAAGGTGTTTTTAAGGGCTTATTTTGCTTCTCATTAGCCTCCTCTGATTATGTTAGTAATAAATTCACTTTGCAACTTTTAGCTGAGTCTGTTTTGCCCTTGAAATGTTTTCTCCTGCTCCTTATCTCAACCCTTCATTGATTTTTTTTCTCTCCTCTGCCCAGCTGTGGCGGGAGAGGGTGAGTGAGTGACTCTTGTGGGTGCCTGGTGTTGGGCCAGTGTCAAACCACCACACCATGCCTGCAAGTCAGGCAGCCCATTCTGCATGGTGAAAGCCTCCTTCCTAATGATTTGGTAACACCGAGCAAACTTGACTCAGAGCACTGAATAAATGATATTAAGATCTTTGCTGTAGTTGGATAAATCGATCAATAGATTGATTTTAGAAAAGTCCACCTTTGCCTGACATAATTATTTTGCTGCTTTGAGACATTGGTATGTGCATCCTCTGAATGCTGAAAAGGAAATTAATCCAGTCAACACAGAGTAGTTTATTTTTCCTCTTTTTTTTTTTTTTTTTTTTGACCATCTTCCATGTACGTGCAGGCACAACTAAGTAAAAAAATCCAAGCAGCTAGATGGCAGGAGCACCTGGTCAGGATGACTTTGTCTCACTGTTCAACTGTATGAAGCAAAGCCATAGAGTCCCCAGGCAAGTGCAAAGAAGAGTCCCTTTATTGCAAAACCCAGGCCTTTTAAAGCCCATTATCAGCTACATTCCATTTAAGTATAACAAATAAAATTCACCTGACTGCCATAAACCATGATGGAGCATGTAATGGTTATATAACTTGTTTTTCTATGTCCAATTCAGCTCAGTTCTTTACCCACAGTCCTTTTCTCCTTAGCTGAAGTAGCAGGCCTGAGCCATGATTTTACAAGGATGACAAGGCCCTTATTTTATAAGACTTTATTTGAGCCATGATTTTGCAAGGGTTACAAGGCCCTTATTTTATAAGATTTTATTCATATGCAACATTCAACTTCTGCTCTTAAAGAAAGTTAGGGCATTATGACTCTTCCATTTGCAGTTCATGTGAATCAAATGAATCCTCATCCAGCATCATCCCCACAGAAAGTATGCAAAAACTACTTAGATGATTACTACATTCACTGCTTCCTGGTGTTTAAAAGGTGACTCAGCTGATGATGACAAACTCTGTTGTCTTTTCATGAACTGCCACTTAGTGGCCCAAATAATTTCACAAATATGTAGTCTTTTTCAAACAGCAGCCCTCTTTATATTAATTTCATTTCCTTGACATTCAGCTTGAAAGCAAAATCACAATTTTATTGTCATTTCCTCCCCAAAGGCAAAGCCTGTGAAGATCCAGAAGAAGAGAGAGATTTGAGGCAGTATACCTGTCTTTTACTGATGGCGTAGCTCATGTTGTGGCTGCACTAATGTTTATTCTTTTAAAATAAACGTTACTGAAAAGTTTATTCTTTTAAAATCTGTGCAATTACCAGATAGTGTTTAAGTATTATACTGTGGAGATGCATAGTTAGTATCCCATACAGCACATTCCATGCTGTAAATACTCCTAAAAATAATCATACAGAGGCATGCAGCCACTTTTCTGTTTGGTCCCAATGAGCCAATTTACGAGAAGAGCATTTCTTCATCCAAAAGGTCCAAGACCTCAAGTTATTTGCATAAATTTACTTTGTCCAGTCTTGGCAGGTTTTAAAGATTAAATTAAATCCAGGGAGTTTCCAGACAGGTAAGAAGGTAGATTCCTCACCCACAGGAATTACAATCAAAGGATGGACAGATGGACAAAAAGCTAGTGAGGGGAAGCCAGGAGACATGAAGTTCAGCACAAATTCAAAAGGTGAATTAAGGAATTGCTTTTAACCCAATCATTTCCCAAACAGAGTGGGAAATGTATCAGAGTGATGTTCATTGTCTTGACAGCTTTTTTTGCCTGCCTTCCTTCTCCTCTTTTCCTTGATTTTTGTTGGCATCTGTTTCCTTTTCTTTGTCTGGTGCATAGCTTATCCTCATGTGTGCAAGAGTAGGTGTTTAAGACAATTGCTCAAGCTTGAAAGGAACTCCTCTCTGCAATCACTGACTGTCTAAGAAGGATTTTCCTCCTGCACAATAATTATCATCCACCTATGACCTCTTTTTGGTAAACTCTTGGTTGTCTCATTATTGCTTTAAAAAAATGGTGCTTGGAATAAGAATGTGTTCCATTAAGCAGGCAAGTCTAAGCAAGTGTCTAATGCCAGTGCCTATGAAGTTCATCAGAGGAATGCAGATTGATTTTCTTTAAATAGACCAGACAAAGGGCAGAGCATTAGGCTTGTCTAAACAATATGCAAGTCAGCATGGGGCTATGTGTTTTCAAGGAGAGCAAAAATGGATTCATTCCAACAGCAGAGTATTGCACCAAGAACAGCCTAAGTATAGGAATTTATTCTGAAACTTTTAAAGGCATATTTTCCATTGGATTTAAGAGGAAATATTCCCATCCTTCATGAGCAGATACTTCTACTTTTAAAATTATGGCATTAGCACCTGAATGCAGTTTATTTTTATCAGTGTACCTGAGAGTTTCATAATTACTGAATGATTGCTCAGAAAGGGATGTAAAGGGGACCTGAATTGAAGAAAAAATTTGTCCCTAGAACTAGAGTATTAATATATTTTAAAGCTCAAATATTTGTTCATGGAATCATAGAATCACAAAATCATAGAATATGCTGAGTTGGAAAGAACCCATCAGGATTATTGAGTCCAAATCCTGGCCCTGCACAGGAGACCCCAAGAATCACACTCTGTGCCTGAGGGTTTTGTTCAAATGCTTCTTGAACTCAGACAGGCTTGATGCTGTGATCACTTTCTTGGGATCCTGTTTCCATGCAGTAACCACCCTCTGGGGGGAAGATAATTTTCCTGATATCCCACCTAAACCTTTCCTGACTCAGTTTCATGCTGCTTCCTTGGGACTTGTCACTGGTCATGAGCGTGAAGAGATCAGTGCCTGCCCCTCTGCCTGCCCTTGTGAGAATGTTGAAGATAACAATGAGATGTCTCCTCAATCTCCTCTTCTCCAGGCTGAAGGAACCAAGTGTTAAACACCTAGCACAATTTTCAGGAAGCTGAAATTTGTCTAAGATAGCAGACTTTGGGTTCTTACTGCTAAAGGAAAGCAAAGATCAGAATCCTTGTGGTCCAGAAAGGACTGCCCCAAACAATTTTACATCAGAACAGCATCCAGCAAAATGGAATTTCATATTGCATAGGAAAAGATTCATAACTTATTTCAGTATATAAAACTGCTGTCAAAAAATCCTAACTGTAATTGACAAGATTCCCTCATCTGCCTGGGTTTTCCAGCTGTCTGGCTTCAGAGCTGCTAAGAAGCTCAGTGTCTGGCAGCCTTTACCTGCCTTGATTTTATTCCCAGGCTTTAAGGTTGCCAGGCTTCCTGCTGCAGAGCTGGGCCCCAGCTATCAGGATGAGCTGGCAGAAGATCAGTCAGGAAATATTCAGGAGAAGTCCCTTTCCACTGTCAAGTGAATTAAGATTTTCTTTTCCTTATTTGATCTGCATCAGCAGGACAGGAAAATTTGGATGATCGGTTCTGAGCAAAGAGCAACACCCACTCTGATCAAACCCATGTGTTTGTTCAAGGATATCTGCTGGAGACAGGAGTTGTATTTTTAACAATAATATTTGTTCTTGCATTTGAGTTATGGTTCAGGACAGGTAGTGCCAGTACATCTTGAAGAGATGCTTGCATTGGCAGGAAAGTAAGGGCCTGAGGCTCTGTTCCCCTCTCCTTCACCAGCATCCAAACACTGCTAATAGCTGCCACTCTGGACAATAGGGAAAATCAAATCCAAGGCTGCACAGATAAATCTCCTTCCCCTCCCCTGCCCCCTCTCCCTCCACTAAATAGTAAAGAGCTCCAGCTCTCATGTAATTGTAATGGAGCAGCACACTTGGATTATTCTGAAGCTTTTGGGGACAAATTTTCTTATGTATATTTTCAATCACTTATTCAACTTCTTTGCTGTTCTTGGCATAACTCACAGAACTAATATTTCATGAATGCTTGAAATTGCATCAGCTGTAACCACAGGGTCAGAGCCTATGCTGGTACAGATTGCCTCAGCTTTCTAGAGCTGCCTGGAGGCAAGTCAGTGCCGGCACTTGAGCAAGCGCCCCACAGTGAGTACTCAGAGCACACGGAGGGGGCAGTCCCTTCCAGTCACAGAGGCAGGGAGGAACAAAGGGCATCTCCAGCCTAATAGCAGCCTTAGCACCTTTATTTACTGTGCAGCCTGGCAGCAGGAGAGGAAGGATAGGGAAGCCTTAATTGAGGGTTTTCCATGTAATGTGCAGCCCCTTGCAGGACAGGGGTGGTAAGCATGGAACAGCAGCAGCATAAGTGACGCCTCTGGGGAAGCCTTTGCTCTCTAACTGCGAGGTGTCTGTGGATTCCTGCTGGCACTGCACAGCCCTTTGCAGTGCTGCTGCTGATGGTGCTGTGACTCTGTGCTTAGAGACAGTTTTTAAGTGTGCTGTCACAGACATAATTTATGAAAAATCCTTTTGCTAGGTTTTTTTCTCCTGAGAAGCTGAGGGGGCTCAGAAATGAAATGTAAACAATAATTATCTGCTGCTGTGGAATGCAACAGGTGCATCTGTGATTGGACTCATGTGGTTGTTTTTAATTAATGGCCAATCACAGTCCAGCTGTCTCAGACTCTCTGGTCAGTCACAAGATTTTATTATCATTCCTTTCCATTCCTTGCTAGTCTTCTGATAAAATACTTTCTTCTATTCTTTTAGTATAGTTTTAATATACAATTTTCTTTTAAGATAATATATATCATAAAATAATAATTCAACCTTCTGAAACATGGAGTCAAGATTCTCGTCTCTTCCCTCGTCCTGGGACCCCTGCAAACACCACCACAGTGTGCTGATGAGATTTTCTCCAGGCATGTCTTTAACCCAGGGATGTGTTGTTTATCTCTGTGTTATTGAAGTCCGTCACATGCCTCCTTCTTGGCACAGACTAAACACCCCATGGAAGTCAAAGGACCAGAAGAAATGGGCTCAGTGGGCACTGCAGAATTTCAAATGCTTGCTGACTCATTTCAAATAAACCACCTTCTGTGCTATGTCAGGAGCTCATTCAGGGTCTATATCTGTAAGTTACATGCACTACCATTTTGGTGTAGAGACAAGATGTAGATCAGAAACTGGTGCTAAATGCAGGATGGAAGTTTAAATAAAGTCTGCTTTTCAGAATGAAGCTCATCCCTGGCTCTTCAGCTGGTTTTCAGAATACTTATGATTTTGGAAAGTGTGTTCTGGTTGCACAGAGTCCAAATCAGGACTGCCATGGTTATCTAGCTAGCACAGCCCATGCAAATGAATTTCCCTTGACACTGAGTTTATTTTCAGCTGTTTAATCAGCTCATGATTTCAGGGGCTGCTTTGAGAAGACAAAGTAGCATCTCTCAAACATATATCTCTTCAATTCTCTATAAGCCTCAAAGAATGAGTTGTAGAGAGAAGGAAAACAGATTTTTGTTAAAAGGAGCTTTACAAATAATTTATAACAAATCCAAACCAGCATGGCTGATATTTTGCCCTCAACCAGGACACAGACACCAGCTGTGAGACCAATCCCAAAGATTCATATTCCAATACCATGCCACATGGACACCTGATGGAGGGATGCTTCCAGTCCTGCTTGACTCCAGTAAGAGCTCATAAGCTAGACTTTTTCAGTGACTTCTACTCTGGAGTAGCTCACCAACTTTCAGAGTGATCTGCTGCATTTAGGAAAGCCTATTGATATTCCTGTGCATGGTGTGTGAGTCCTAAAGGTGGTAATTTTCTCAGTGTTTGTTGTTCCAAAAAGTATAAAATAAGAACTACACAGCTGGAGGATCCTTTTCCATCTTTTACACTTGACAAATTCACTATTCTATATTTCCCTTATCACAGCCAGTGGCATCAAAATTGAAAATAATATATAGTGGTCTGAAGGTGCAGAAAAAGACATATTTAGATACCCAGAGAAGGGAGTAGAAATTATTATAAAGAATGTGCTTTCCTACCTTTGAATTTTAGCTATTCTGAAATCGAATGTTACAAGGGTAGAACTCAGTCTAGAATAACATACAATTTAGAAAAATCTTTTTCTTTTCTTTTCTTTTCTTTTCTTTTCTTTTCTTTTCTTTTCTTTTCTTTTCTCTTTTCTTTTCTTTTTTCTTTTCTTCTTTTTCTTTTTCTTTTTCTTTTTCTTTTTCTTTTTCGTTTTCTTTTTCTCTTTCTCTTTCTCTTTTTTTATTCCTTTTCTTTTCTCTATTCTTTTCTTCCCTTTCCTTTACCCTTTCCCTTTTTTAATTTGTTTTTTTTCCACTGGGATTTCATCTTTGGGCCTGAGTTTTCATGAACTAGTTTGTTATCTGTCATCACTAGCTCAATAAAAAAATATGTATTCCTTGACTGAGGATTTCCCAAGTACACAGGGGAGATATGTGCCTTTAAGTCTTTTCTGTCTTTTCACATTATTTATTTGCAGTTCTAAAGATTGTCAGATCAGCAGTTTCACTGGTACCATGATGATTATTACTGCCCCAAAATCCTGCTCTACAGATTTGTGATGTATTTTGGGATAAGACTGCAATCTTGCTTTGTAAGTTTTGGAATTGTGTGCCAGTCTTTTTTTTTTTTTTTTTTTTTTTTTTTTTTTTTTTTCTTTTTCATCTTGAGAGTGGAGATTTGTACTTTCATGGCCAAGGAGTGAATTCAGGTTGAATAACTACATCTGCCCAAAAATCCTCATAAATTCTCTATGGTTTACAAATTATGCCCTTTTGTATTGAGGAATCATAACAAGACAAGTAATGAAGCAGAAGACACTAGCGAATTTCTAAGATCAATGAGGACACTATGGGAGAAGCTGAAAGATAATTCAAAATGTGTAGAAAAAGCATGTTATAACATCACCAATATTTCTACATGAAATAATTTCTAAAAACTCAGTCATCTCTTAGCTAACATAATAGTCATATAAGAACATTTTTTGAGATATTTGTTTCTGAACCTCTATCTTCTTTCACAGCATTCACAGGTTTCATCAAAAAGTCTAAGGGTTTATCAAAATATTTTTCACTTAACAGCCAGAGGATCTTTGGACTGGGATATTGAAAAATTGAAACTATGTTTTAAAAGGAATTTTAAAGCAATCTGTCCTCTGAAGCCCCTGAAGTTTTCAGATGCATGTCTGTTTTAATTTCTCAGATCTCTTCAGCTCCTCTGGCAAACCTTCCCCAGCACTGAAAAGTCCAGGACAGCAACAATGAGCAAAACTCACAACTACAGAAAGAATCTTGGTGTTGGAGTTTCACTGAAGAGAACAATTTTCTGACTATGGTCATGATATCTTCAAGTGATCAAGGGAACAGCGACTCCAACTACCTCTGGAGTAGCTATGAGGTTTTCTATGACTTGATCTCTGTGAAGCATGTTATGGATCTCTGCTTCTTAAGCAGGATTTCTCCAAAGTCCCAGTTTGAGAAGAATTTGAGGCTTTTCAGGAAACATCAACATTTCACATTTTTTACATGGTACCTCCTCTTAATCCTATTCGTGGTCCTATGGCATTTCAAGGATTCTGCATTTAGCAGAGATTTTCCCAAAATCTGGTAGCTGTTATAAGCTGAATGCCTGTCACCTATCTACTCAACATCTGCACCTCAGATATGATACAGCATAGAATCCAGATGTTCCATAAGTACTGTGTTGTTCAGACACAAGTTCCAGTACTTTTGGGAAACTCCCGTACTATACAGTTGTTTTCCTCAAAGAAAGAATGTTTAGACAGATTAGGAGAGAATTAATGGACTTGCTGAGTACAGGCTGTGTGCATGTTGCCTCTGACAAGTTCTGACAGCATCCACATGGAGCTGGAGGAGGAGTTCACAAGGGTGAACCCCCAAAGGACTGGATTGGCATCATCTGTATGTGCACAAATCTCTTCCGAAGCAAATGCTGGTTATTCTTTTAGAAGACCAAGACTCTGGGCCTCCCTCTCCTGCACAGGGTGCTTGCAAACTGCCTGGAATGCCATGGTGGAATCAGATGTGTGACTTTAGGAGGCAGCAGGAGCATTGCACTAATGCAGTGTGGCTGGCCTGCCTTGAAAGGGGGGCAGTCTTAGCAAGGTCCTCATAGGAAAATGCAGGGTATTGCCGCAGGGGTTATGAACAGACATAAACTCAGTATGATAAATAACCAAATTTTGGCTAGCACTATATATTTTGTGGAAGAATCCTTTTTTTGGCAAAAGCCCTGTCAAAACTGGCTGCTCCTGCCCAAGTATATGATCTGGCAGAATTATCTTCAAAATATGTGCACTCTCTAATGGCTATGGTTACAAAATTTTAATCCAAACCTATAAATACTGAAAGGAGCAGAAATAAACCTGACTTCAGAAAGTAATATTTCTTTTAAAATACATTTAAAATGTGCAGCATCCATGATAGCACAAAAAATGTCTGTATTTGAGATGTATTTGCCACTGTAATTCAGATATACAATACCTCAGGCTTGTTGTTGTTTGAGACATCAGGGCCAGCAATGACCACAGTCCCAGTGCCATATCCAGCTACATGGGAAACCAGAGAAACACAACTTCTTGGAAAATTAATGTGTGAGGGAACAAACGTAAAGACATTTGAAAACAGTTTTACCAAATGGGCTACTACTCTGTAAACTGAAATCGGTGCTTTTTGTTGGGCTGCAGCATACATATGAAATCTGAATTTGTTATCTTAGTGAAAAAAAAGCCCACTGTCTATGCAATGTGGGGTTTTGGTGGGTTTTTTGTTTTTTTTTTTTTGTTATGCTCTTTAACATTCTGTTACTGTTTGATCTAGACCTGTACAAATTTATCTGATCTGTGTGGTTTTCATGGGTACTGTTAACCATCTGCTGTTGTAATCAATTTTATGATACAGGCACCAAGTTGGACCATCATAAATAAAAAGAAGAAAATCTTAAGGAATAAATAATTTAGTGCTGCCATTCATTGTGCTGGATTCTCTTTGAAACATCTTCTTTGGGAAATGGAATCGAAATCATTCTACCCTAAAGCAGAGTGTTAGGATTTTTATTTGCATTGGGGAGCTGAAGGTACGTGAACCAGCAACAGATGAGGAAAAGTGCCAGACAGAGTAAACTGTCAAAAGTAAAGACATTTGATCAGTTTAAGAAAAAGGCAGAAGGAGCACAAGTCAACTCCTCAATATTGCATTTAAGCTTACTTCCTGGTGGATTAGATGAAATTCAAGCTACTCAGGTTATGTTATGTTTTTCTTCTTACATGGAGCATGCACAGTTTTCCTTCCTCCAGAGGACAAGTGAGCTGTCAATTAACAGAGGGCATGACCTCTGCTCACACAACAATATTTTAGCAGAGGTTAGAGCTGCTGGAATCTGGAAAGAAGCAAAGAATCTGGAGACAATTTTTTGTCTCCATGGTTTTCATTCTGAAGTTTACATATTTTTGCCCTCAATGTGATACTTTTACGGAATGTACTGATAGAATCTGCATATTTTTTAAAATTATATTTTGGTCTCAATGGCCACTTAGGCCAGACCAGCCTAAGTGGGGAGAAAATGTGCAGCAGTTTCATCTGCTTCAGTAACACCCCAAAAAATCCAGACAAAATACAGAAATCCACAAATCACCATTCAGTCAAGATTTATTGTATTTACTTTGTGCTTTGCTGCACATTGATTACTATATAGGTCTTTCCTGTGGATCTAGTAGGTCATTGCTAAGAAAGGATAAAATAGATTAGGAAAGTTTATAAGAATGGAAGAAACGCACTTCTGGGAGAGGCTTCTAATTAGAGGAGAAAGGGGTCTGAAATCTGAAATGGCTGATAGTAGCTCTATTATAAAGTAAGAGTAATCCCAGAACCTGTAATTCAAGCATGTGATTAAGGTTTCCAATGCTTCCTTTGATAATAGATGCAAGTGAGGTTTGAAGAGATTTGGTCATGTATTTTTCTTCCACATATTGCCAGTGCTTTAAACTGAAACTATGTTTTAGGGTTCTTGACTACATGCAGACACAGGATGAAATTTGTGGTTTTGGTTTGGTTTTTTCACTCCAGATATACAACTTGGCTTTGATGAAGAGGGGGGAGGAATTTGGGTTTTTCCTTCTTTTGGAAGACTGAAAACTAGCCACAGCTAGCAAAAGGACTTTTGATTGGCATCTATAGTGCTAGCAAATTGTCTTTTGGTTAGTGGTATGTGTCTTGCTTATGCATTCAGGACTAAAAAAATTGTGTTATGGGACACAGGAAGGGTTTGTTTCCCCCATTATACAGTCAAGGACTGCTGACTTGTGGTTTTTTTTCCCTTCTGTGTTGTGGTCCACTTCCTAGGATCTTTTGGTCATTTCTACCCCAGATTTGTCATAATATTTCTCAATTGGAAGTCCTTTCATCCTGCAGGCAGAAATTTTGTAAAATTCTAGTCATTGTTCTAAAGGGATGAAGACTGTTACATGGGATCAGGGACAGTTTCATGAATTTTGGTTTGGGGACATCTGGATCATATTGATCCAGATGTGTCTTACTGTCATATGACACAGCAAAGCAAACTTAGCAAAGAGAATTAGACCCATCATTGGTGGAGCATTCTGAGAATCATCCACCAGAATTTAGGAGGTGATGAACTTCAAAGGGCTCAGTCTTGGATGCTGTTCACCTGAAAGGACTTGGCTTCAGAGGCTATATTTAACCAGATACACATCTTTGTTTAAAATACAGACTTTACTAGTGTCAGCTATGATTGTATGTCTTGGTTTGTCACCTACACTCCTTAATTTAAAGGTCTGAACTAGAAAAGCAATTGATCTACCATTTTCTCTGTAGGGTTACTGCAGTAGTGCTTAACATTCTGGACCGGTCTGCTTATTTTTGAAAGGACCGTCATACATTTGTTTAGACTAAGAGTACAAGGTCAGTGAGATTGCTCATGTGTTAAGCTACACACATTGCTGAATCCAGTCTTCCTGCAATTTGAGATTTGCTTATCTGACAGACAGCCAACTTTGCTTTATGGAGATATTTAGGCTGTTGGTCTCCTGGCTTAAAAAGAGGGAGTTGGTTTCAGGACAGGGCTTATGAAAATCCTGGCTTAGAACTCACTTTCAGCTTCAGTAAAAAACCCCAGTTTTTTGTACCTTAAAACCATGTTGAAAAGCAGATCTTTACTTTGACTCAGAAGAACATAAAAAATCTCAAAATGTAAATGGGAGATACTTTCATCAATATGACTTGAAGTTCGTAACTGAGTCTGGCTAGATCAATCTTCCTTTGTTTCTATTAATTGTGCATTTTTCATACTTTATATATAGACAAGATAGAACTGTAAAATATAATTGTATGTATACATACACATATATGTACATGCAAATGTGATCTGCCTATTTAATATAACATGCTTTGTCAAAATTATAAATAGATCTAAAGAAACAATTAAGGAAAACATAGTTAAAAATTGCCTGAAACATCAAACTGATGAGCCAAGCATTGTGTTTATCTCTTTATTAACCCCAAATATTAGGCACAATACAGAATACATGAGCCAATCAGGCTGCACATGAAAACAATGCCTTGTGAATCACCAAGACTGTGGAAAATAACAGTCATCACCAATGAACCCATCTAATAAACATATGCTCATCATCTTCCTGACTGGTTTGAAAAGATGAACAATATTTCTCCACCTGACCCTCTTACCAAACTACTGATTCAATTTCTCAGTTTTAAAGGGCACTCCTACACACAAAGCCCCCTGGAGCTGGAATGAAGAGACTTAAGTACCTTCTGATGAAAATATACAACACCTGGTTCCTCAGTGCTTTTTGTAGGCAACCCTGCATGTGTTCAACCAGAGCTCTGTGTGGAGGAGCTCTGCAGGGCATGGCCCTGAGAACATGTGGAATGCATATGGATGATTACTCATATTCCTCTTGTAAGAGCAAAGATGAGTACTTGCAGAAAGATCAGAAAAGGGTAGGGAGCAGGTTAGTTTATTGTAGCTCTAACCAGCACGTGCTGGATTGAGAGAGCCAGAGGTACAAAGAGGGCAGATACATTAGTTAGGCAACTTTTCCACAGTCACAGTCCCTGTCTGGGGTGTAAAGGATATTAAAGCAGCCCTCTGGTGATTCTGCCCCTGCTGGAAATGTGTCTGTACAGGTGGAATCCCAGGAGTCTTATTAAGGCAGCTTTTAATTTGCTTCTCTGCTTTAGGAGAGATTCAGAACCTGTGCTTCTTGATCCCTGGCTTTAAGAAACATTAATTGTATAATTTCTCAGCAGGGGTTTGGCCAATGTTTATTTTCTGGATTAATAATTTTTAGTATTCACCTCCTAAAGTAAATATTTTACATCCTTGAGTGAGGCGGATAAATAGTACACCAAGAAAAACTCTGTTTTTCTTCTCTGTGACCCTTTTCTGTGCAGCAAAAGGCAGCTGTATGAGAACTGCAGCTCTAATGTGTGCTCATAAAATCTTTCATTTATTATTTATATAATTATTTGCAGAGAGCTGTTGCCATGACAACTTTTACACATGGTGAGATAAATCCTTACATAGGCAGTAGTCACGACTCCAAACACTGTCACATGAAGATAAGTCTACATGGACATTTCAGGCTTTGCCAGATTTTCTAAAGTAGTTATTGATACAAGAATAACTTTCTTCTGCTAAATTAGAGAAAATAGCCTTGTTTTAGCCTGACTTACTGAAAAAGAAAGTTTAATGAATAATTTTTTCAATCCATCTGCTTATCCTCTCTTAATATCCTCCAAATCTGTTGACATAATTTCAATTACCTTTCACTATGATGTCTCAAAGATACTTATATCTGACACACTTCAGGGAAAGTGGTTGTATGAAGGTGCAAGAGTACTAAAATAATGTGTTACAGAAATAAATATTCCACCATGACTATGAATGTGGTGAGCTCCTTTTGTACACTGGTTCATACAGCATCACACTGGCCAAAACTCATGCTATTTGTGTTGTAACTAGGGGGGAGTCAAGGCAGAAAAGGTGGAGCTGAGGGAAGGTGGAGGCATGAAGGGTTCTGATGGAGACTGGAGATGTGGCCGGCACGACAAGAGGAAAGTTCTTGTGGTGATGGGGCTGTGGGCTTGCAGGACACAAATTAAAATGGAATTAAAGCTTCATTGAATTCTGGCGCTCAAGGACAACAGTTTCCAATTTATGCAGGCTAGAGCAACCTCCAGTTTGGAGAGCTAGAGCTTAGCAATATATGAGGCAGTCTAGGCTGCTTGGCTCCTCCAGCCTCACTCTTGGGGCAGAGACTTCCAAGCATAATGAATTACATACACTACATGTGCAGGGCTTAGGAACTTCCCATCAGACAATCCAGGCAGTCAGCTGGCACCACAGCCCGGTGCTTTGGGAGTGATAATGCAAGGCAGACTTTATCCTGGGACAACCTGAAATGGATGTTCATCCTTGGACTGAAAGAAATGGAGCTCCTCGAAGTTTCACACCTTCTGGCCACTCAAAGGGACACCAAAACCTGCCAAAAGCTCTCCAGGCTTCTCAACATCTATTGGACTATGGGAATCTGGTTTGATATTTGGAAATACAAGATGGCCTTTTTTGGAAATGCAATATGTGTTTGGAAATGCAATGATAGATATATGGATGTTAGTTTTTGTTGAGCAGTTTTATATTTTGTATTTGCACTCACTCATGTTAGTTGCTCTGAAGTGTTAGGATTGAGGGAAAGAGACACATTCTTTGAATGCTTAAATCTGAACCATTCCAATCACAACATTCCAAAGCAAATGAGAAATAAGGTCAGTCTTTTGCACCACAATGCCTAAAAAAGTATTCTCTATGTGTTTACTTCACTGACTTCTTTACTGCAGATATTGGTCTCCCTGCTATCAGTGATGTAAGTTCAGAATCTTTAAGTCATTCCAGCTTTATGTGTCCGTACATGAGAGTTTGATGCCTGAGATCAACCATTTTGTTTTAATGTGATTATTATTCACTACAGAACATGTCAAAAGCCTAATAGTGTATCAGAAGGCTGGAAGATGTAGTGGATTGACCATGGCTAGATGCCAGATGCCCACAAAGGCCACTTTATCACTCCCCTTCTGAGCAGGGCAGGACTGGGTGGCACAACATTGCATCAGATGATGATGAAGAAGGGCAGGTTTCTTTTGTCATCTTAATCTATCCACTGTACTCCTTGAATTCTGCCTTGAAACACATCACATTTAACACTTTTTCTCTTATCACTCCTTCTCTTCCACTCTCAAGAAAGCTTGGCAAAGATTAGTGACTCATGCACTGCATGATTTTTCAATACAGTCATGAAATTCTCTAAATTCAAAAGGAATTAAATAAAACATTTTCTAACAGCACAAAGTAAACCTAATAGCCAAACAACAGTGTGAGAAATTTTCAGGCAATGCAGAAATAGCCAATAAAACAAGCCAGTCAAGGCTGCCAAGAAGCCAGATGCTGTGATAGGAAGAGCATTTTTCACAGCTTTCAGTCAGTGTCATGTGATTTCCAGCTGAGGAAAGAAAGAAGACACTCTAATGGTATTCATTTGTTAAGATTGGTGACACCTTAAGTGTTTAATTTCCCAATCTTTTTCTTTAAAGTTTGACAGGAATTTGAGAATAATTAAAAGCCCTTCTGATATCTGAATCTGATTTTGGTGGCCTCATACGTATCCTCATTCATTTTTATTACCAGATCACCATAAATGTCATCATAATTCATTAACTAGGCACTATTTGAACAAGTATAGGCTGGGACTGAAGTAGAAAGGGTTTTGGAAATCAGGCTATTAGGTACTTAAGCAAGCTTTCCCCTATAGCTCTTCCACAACTTCCTGGCACCATGCCTGGCTTGTGCTAGCACTGATAATATTTCATTTTCTTAAGCACCACCTTCATTTACAATTTTGTCCAGAATGAAATAATGCACTCAGTCTGTAAGTGGAGAGTATTTTATCTGTGGTTTTTTTCATTCCTCTTTATATGCAGTTCATTCACTTTCAGAAATAGGCAAATAGAATTAATATTTTGACATGAAAGTGGTGAAAAATGTTTGGAACAGTATACAAGATCATTTGAATAGTTTGATTTCAACATGTTTTTTTAACAACTTATAGCCATGATATCTTTGGTTTTATGTATCTGTATTGCTTGTGCTACTGAAAACAGAAAAAAAGGGAAAGAAGTTTGATGTGTTTACCTATTTGCACAAACATGACACCTCATTAAATCTGGTTGCCACATGAGGGGCTTGCATACTTTGAAATATTTCTGAGGGTATTCCTGGGGATTGTAGGACAGAGAATACCACCTCGATAGAAAGTCAGTCTGCTGGAAACCCGCACTGCTTCAGGACAGGAATACAGCCTCCTAGATAAGCAGATTTTCTGACAGTGTCAACAAATAAAGTGACAAAGGTTGGCATACTTCCTGGACACTTTCAGCTAAGGCATCAATTTTCTTTTTGTCTTTGCAAATAACTTTTCATTATAAACTTTGGAAAGTTTCCAAGAGGATTTGGACTTAGACCTATCTTTCTCAAACGGAAATAGATTTTCCTACCTGCAATAATCATGTTAGTGTAATGAGGGCCACTTTACTGCTACTAGGCTTTTAGGAATTAGTCACTGAACAAACCACCTGTAACTCTCAATTACTTTCATCCCTCCTGTATTCTGAGAGAGAAAAATCCTTTTATAGACATAGAGAATGCTGGAGGAAGAATGGAGAATGCCTACTAAGCCAGAGAAAGTGAAGCAAAATAATAAAGACATATATTTCCCATAATATTAGCTGAGAGGTCTAATTGTGTCATCACCACAATTAAACACACAATGTTGCTGTTACTCAATGAAAGGGAGGTGCATAAAAATTTAGAAAACTATGCTGCAAAAAGAACAACATAAATTTCTTACGTACATCTTCTGAAGAAGAAAAGAGTATTCCTCCCTGTCAGTTCAAGGGCATTTCTCAGGAGACTTTCAGCTGAAAGAATGACAGTCTTGCTCCACTACTTGACCTTCCTACCTCAAACTGCAGCAAAGAAATGCATCTTCTTTCACAGGAAAGCATTTTCCTTCAAAGATGATGAATGTGAAGGTAAGAATTAGTCAAGGGCCTATTCCAAGTGCAAGAATTGCAGAAAATGGTGGAAATAATTTAATTCATATTAGCTAGTTAAACTTAGTGATGGGAAACAGAAGGACATATCTCTTTACCCCAGCCTCAGTCATGAAAGTAACAAGTGCAGAGAAATGGCTTTTGTTTTCTTTTTCATCTTTGCACTGCCCACAGCATTCCCAGCTGCAAAAAGCTTTCATGCCTCTCTGCCAGAGAAACCCAAAGGCAGCACAGGCCCCAGACTGATCACACTGGCATGCCAACACTCATGGCAATTTCAATTGCTGTGTTGTATCACTTAAATCAACACACCAGTTGATCTGCTGGGTAAAAAATTTGAAAAGCTCTTCTCCCTGAAGAGAATAAAGTCTCAGTGTTGTTTTCTGTTCTTTAATGTACTCTTGTAACTATGCACCCTTCCCTTGGGAACAGCAGGAGAAACCAAGCTACTCAAACTGTGCTTGAACTGCAGACACCTCTGTGGAGATAAGAGGCTATGATGAGCTCTCTTTTGCTGATTCTCAGCTTATTGCTGAGAGTACATGTTGTCACAGCAACGCACCATCTTTCACAAGAATGACATAATCTCTTCATTGGAAAGACTTTTTTAAACAAGACTGCACTCCCATTCACCTCCTAAAACAATCTCTCAATGACTCTCAGAAACTGAATGCGGACCAGCATGTGTAGCAGAGTGGGTGTCCTTGCATTGTAGGAGGCACTGGTTGTTATTCACCTTTCTGCTAGAACAAATCTCTCTCAGCATTCATTGATGCCATTGTGAAATACTGGCAAATTAAAATGCAAATGGTTTAACCTCAGATGCCACAACAGAAGAAAAAAGCACTTTAGGCTGAAAAGCTAAATTTTCAAAGTGACATGTGACATAGATTAAACTGTGTGAGAACTCACCATCCAAGTGTGTTGTTTGGTTTTGAATGGAGACAGTAATTTCAATTAATTATTCCACTCAGGAATGCCTCTTTTTGCTGCCCACCCCAATCCTTCCCTCAGTGGGAAGGATCAATGATACTGGCAGATGACAATCACCTATGTCCTTAAAGAACCTCAAGCTTGCCCAAACAGGTCAGCTCATTTATAACCTGTTCCTAGGAAGAACTCATGTTCCTATGACATTACATCAGTTTTTTTGGTGTTTAGTCCATTAACTCTTGTATGCCTAGTATGGTCATGGAGAACTGGTTCTTCTTCAGCCTTTCAGTAACATTTTCCATCCTTGAAAATTGTTGTCACATCCTCTCTCAGGCTCCTCTTTGCAAGCTAAACTGCCTCAAGTTCAGATTTTTATTGGAACTCATGACTCATTTCTGGATGTCTTGACCAAGCCAAAAGAGAGCATCTGATGCAGCAACTCAGACACATTTAACTTGAAACAAATGATCATTAAAGTATTTTCAAAGTGAAGTTTTGTTTTGTTTCTTTTTAATAACTTCATAAGTATTTTATGAATTCATATCCCAATATGGAATGAAAACAAGTGTAGGAATATCTGATTTTCACATGGAAATTAAATTTTAGCATCCAGGTGGCACTTGTGGGAGGTTTGGCTCCCTGCAGCTTCAAGTCAGAGGATGATGTACATGAACATGCAGGTTGTTAGGTTAAAACTGAAAGATGGAACACATTACCAAACTGCAAAATATCTGTTCTCTTGATTGATAGTGTAGCAGGCAGGTTATTGTAGATTAAGAGCAAAATCTGTTTTGGAGAGTTATTTCTAATGGGTGAATCTTGTACACCCTTAACTTCACTGTGCATAAATTAACAGCACAGTCTGAAAGCCTTGTCTTGCAGCTCACTGGGGTGCACACTGCTTCTCTGTCTTATTCAAGACCCCTATTCTCTGTCTGGGCCAGGGCCTTGACCTGGTTTAACTGTTAATTTCAATGGCTACAGTTCTACACTTGATCTCTGACATTTCTCACCCTAATGTTGGGTTTCATTTTTTTTATGGTTGGGGTCTAAATCTGTGTTCCTGCTGACAGGGTTGCTCTCGTCACTGTGGATCTGAATTTTGAACCTCTGTAAGCCTCACCTTGTCACCTTCTTAGCATTTAACACTAAGAGTAGGCAGAGAAATGTTGTAAGCATTTCAATTTCTTCCAAGTCAATGTCCACCAGAATACTGAGCTGACTGAAAATTAATTGTTTGCTGCTGGTTTCAGATTAGGTTTATGCAGCATATAACTCATGTTTATATAGGTAAAGTGCTGGGAATGTGTGACTGGAAATAGGATAGTGTAGAAACATCTTTTTGAGTGGAAACTTAGAGTTTGGCTTATATTGTTGTGACCCCAATGTATATAACTACTAACTTTACAATTTCTCCAGTTTCACTGTTACTTCTGGTCATGTCTATTCCTTTACAGAGCAATTCAAACATGTTAATCCAGCAGAAAACCACCTAAAAAAATCCACTTAGTTTGCTGAAATGTCTCAGGAGGGGGTTGGGCAGTAGTGGCACAAGAGTCAACTTTCCTTGTGTGTACCTTCATCTGTGGATTAAGGATGAAGCAAAACCTGGTACTTCAAAACCCTTGGCAACCTTAGGGCTAGCAACATCAAAATAAGGTCCCTTGTATGCAGTATGCTCATGTTACTGTAAGGATGATCACTTTTAAATATGCTTATCTTCTGTGTTGTTGTGTGCTTCTTTTGCTTAAAATTGTCTCCAATTACCAGCTTTTCATTTATAATCAATACTTCCCCTTTATTTGTCACATCCTCCTGGACATTTGCTTCTCAGATTCTTCAGTACTCATCTGCTACCTCACATGATACTAAATGACTCTCTTATTATACTAGAAAGAACCCTCTGTGGAGTAGTACTAAATTAAATAGTAGCAGGTAGCTGAAAATTAACAGTAACAAACTTAACCAGGGGTGTGCAAAGAAAATGTGACTTTTCACTTCACTTATTTCTAAAAAAAAAGCTGCTAAAGTTATGGTACAGCTATTTTGCATATAATTTATTTTTAGATGCAACACATCTATAGAATAGTTTTGGGATTCATTTGATGAAGTGTAGGTCTTCTACATCAGAGCTAGTCACTATAGACCTCCTTCACAGCTAGTGGAGAGAATTGCTCTTACTAGATGGCAACATCCTTGTGTAAACTAGGTCATCTGAATTGTATCCTAAATTCTATTGCCGGTAAAGGGAAGCCATAGCTATTGGTTTAGATACAGTATTATTTTACAATGGCAGTACAAAGCCAGAGAAAGACAGGGAAAGGTTGTTTTTTTTTTTCACATGATGCAATGTCTGTTATTAGGCCAGATAACTATTTTTGAGAAAATGACACTGGATTTTGAGTAATTTTTTTTCCAATATAAAATAAAAGATATAGATTTTTGAGAAAAACACAAACTGAGAACAATTTCTCAGCAGTTATTTAGAAAGAGATGCAAAATTAACAGTCTCTTGCCCTTGCTCTGCCAGTGGCCTGTGTAAGAGTGGTGAAGACAAAAGATAGAGAATAGAGAGAAGATGCAGACTGGGGACAGACTTGTCAGGCTTGTCAAGAGAAGCAAAAGCAGGAGAAGGAGAGCTCACAGGCCAGTGATCATTGCCTTCATCCACATGAATGGCAATGTCAGCTCGAGTAATGACCAAGAAATTATTTGAATATCTGTTCTTCCTCTGTCTGGTTCTGGCTCTTTGGATTGTTTTTTTCCTGTGCATTAGGCAGGACATTCAATAAAACATAAAAACAACTCCACAAAGGAGAGAGGTTTGCCCTCTGACAGTGGTGTGCCTTCTTCAGCAGACCAAAAAGCTCTTGTAAATATGTTCTGGTGATTCTTTTGTCTATTTCCACCTCCATTTTATCTCAAATAGTATGAGGATGTGAATTGGTGCCTCATCCTGGGGTCAACAGGCAATCATCCCCTGACAGATGACCATCAGGGGGTAGGAGAAAACCCAAGGAACAAATGACCTTCAGAAGAAATAGAATCACAGAATGGTTTGGGTTGGAACAGACCTTAACAATATCTGGTTCCAACCCCTCTCTGGCATGGAAAGGGTTCCTTTCCACTCAACAGGACAGTCCAAAAGGATCAATCTCTGGGCCAGTGACAGCTCTACATGGTGCTGAGTGACAGGGCTCAGCATGCAAAGCAAAAGACCCTGCCTGGATCCATGGGAACCCACGGAGTTGCCTTTTTAAATTGCTGACATGAAATCACAGGGCTCTGTGCTTGTGTGCCCACAGGGAGCAGCGTCACCCATTGGGGTGGCTCCTTGGAGCTGCAGCTGCCAGTCAGAAGCTGCTCCAGGTGACTTGGGCAGATGAAGCTCCTCACTGAAATGCCTCTGCACTCTCTGGCTGCTTGCTAGGCAGCAAACCTGACCAACCATCAAAATTAAACTACTTCTTCAAAATCCATAATCCAATTTACAATATAATTTGCATTTAGTAAATGTTTGTTAATTGTTAATGAGATAACAGTTGGTAAATATAAATTATTAAGGCCTGGCAAATATGATTTGATGGCTTCTTGGCCAAATTTTCAAGGGAATAATTATAGTAATAGTGAATTAGAGTAAGCTGCATGCCTTTGTCTGTAGAAACTGGCTAATCAGAAGGCAAACCAAACATTCTGTGGTGCAAATTTGACCACACAAGCCAAAAGGCTATACATGGATCCATAAGCATATTTAAAGTCTGCATGTGAAAGCAAATTACCCTGTGATTTAACAAATCTGTCTTAATCTCTATAACAAAATAATTCCATTTTAGCAATTTTTCACTCTAGCAGACTACATTTTGTTTTAGTTTTTTTTTCTGTTTTATTGTTATGGTAGAAATATGTTCTCATTTATAAGGTATTTATTTTATATCAATTAAATATCTAAATAAATCTAAAGGAAATGTACCTAAAGTATTTAAGTACTACTAAAACTAACAAACAAATAAAATCTCCATGGAAAGGTATAGTCCCAAATCAAGTTTATTTTGACTGCAGTTTTGCTTAGATTTTCATCACCATTTTTGCATACTAATATTTTTAGTATATAAATGGGCTTCAAGAGCATGTATCCAAGAGCTGAGGATCTCATATAATGAATCTTTTACATCTGCTAGCTCTGTGATTCCACTGTTTGCTATTGAATAATGTATTAAACTTTTCCAGGCTCCTTCTGTTTGCCATATGAGATCTGCAATAGTTTCTTCATGTTCATTTATTCTCTGTATCTGAGTGAGGCCACATTAACAGCCATTATGCTGCTGTGGTTTCACAACAGAAAGAAATTATAAAATAGCTCAGAGAACCTGCCTAGATTTACCTTTCCACTGAAAACAAGGAAAAAGCATGTAGCACCTTCCTATCGTCAGCGTCCATGTAATGTATGCCTACATGGACATGGGAACACCAGCTGCTAAACATGGAGAGCTGTGGTCTTATCTTCCACTAAGACATGTTAGTTAATTTCAAGGGAATCAGAGTTGTCAGCAGTGCATTTGGTGATCTGTGCTCATTTCCACTATTCTGTCTTCGTCATAATTTTCAGGTAAGCTTGCAGCTCATCCTCTGTTTTGATCATGTAAGTATTGCAGTGGAAATCAATTACAGGTGGAAAACTTCCTTTTCTATTAAAACTGTGTTTTTCATTATGATTGAGACTGCTAAGGAAGAGACGTGTCTATCTCATTACTCCAGTGGAAGAGCAGAGATGGTAGATGAGCTATATGTAAAGCTATTGGGAATTAGAAGCGAGGTGAGGTATGCCTGAGCAGCCATTTCATCCCTCGGTATATTCACTTGTAAAACACAGGAAAAACGGGCTCCCAGAAGTTAAGTTTTGCAAAGAAAGAAGTGTGGCTGACATGCTTGTGAGAAAGAGAATTTGGTGTGATTTTTACCTAAGGGGTTGGGAAATTATATGCTAAAGGATGTAGAGGAGAAAACATCTAGGGGTGAAAATTGTCTAAATAGCCATGTAGAGTGAGGACAGGGAAGGTGGGACAGATCAAGCATGCTAGAGCAAACCTGTGAGTCCTAAGAGCATAAATATCTTAATAAAATATCAAGAGAAATATATTAATCCTCCACCCAAACCACACCATATTTATAAGAGAAAAAAGGACCTTTCTCTAGCCAGTTATTAATGACCAAGTGCAAGGGAATTAGAACCTTTCTCCAGTCACTTAATAATGTCTATGGCAATTTTTAAAGGAATTAATCTATTGTGTAAACCCAACTAGAAGGTTTAGTATAATCCCTCTAACACAAAAATAATTTGCATTGTGCAATCAAGAAAGAAGAAACGTACCCATCCACATGCTATGTTCATATGTATCATGAACACATTGAATGCTAAAGCAGAATCAAGGAGGACAGTTTATATTCACTTTTGAAAGCCTGCTTTCATCAGGGTTTAATTTCTGAAGTTTTATATCCATTCAGGATCCAGCATTATGAAAGAACAATGTTTTCCAAGTTCAGATCTGAGCAAAGTGGACACTGGTATATGCAGCTATTACACTGCACTACATTAGCACAGCTAATCAGGACTGATCATCCCCCTTCAAGGAGACAGAAAGACCACAATAAACTAGGCTAAAATGTGCTCTTGGGCCTGAAGAAGTTTTACAGCTGCAGAAACATTCATCACTGGTAACTCAAGGCTAATAGCTGTGAAATTTCTAAAGGGAATATTTTGCTTCAACATTGAAATGACCTGAGGTTTAACAATGTTTCATTGCAGATGAATTAAATGTTTTGACATCTGAAGAAATGATGTAAAATCCTCCCTTAACTCATTCTGTGCCCTTTCTGTACATGTGTGTTTAATGAGAGAGACTTATGGATCTGTAGATTTTCACAAAAAAAATGGAAAAACCCCTGAAAACAATCCATCCATAGTCCAATGCTTTTGTTGTGTTGGTTTTATGTTTGGGCTTTTTTTTTTCTTTCTGTTTTATGGTTTCCTTTTTCTTTTTTTTTTTTTTTTTTTTGTTTGTTTTTGGGGTTTTGTTTTTTTTAATGAAAAATATCTCCAAGCTTAAAAATTTTTCATCCGAGGGAACAGTCAGATATAGGTCATTGCATAGTCCTGGGAATACATTTTCTAATTTTGCAATTGAAGTTATATGGAGCCATTTGGCTTATGCATAGATTCTGGGGATGATTAAAATCTTTGGAGTGATTCTTCAGCTACTTAAATTAAAAATGATTTTGTCCAGGAAGATGAAATGAAGCTAAATGTTGGTCGTTTGCCACAATAGCTAATCTGACTTAAAGGTACTATTACCAGAAGGATAACTAAGAGCAATTATTAATGATGAACATTTTGGGGGAAATTCATGCACAAGACCCACTTGAAACAGGTTCATGTTTATCATTGTCTGTCTTTTCTATGCTTAATTAAATTAGCATAAAGACTTTAACAAGAGATGAAATATAGTACTGAAATGAAACAAGTTGTGGCACCTTCGAAGTTCTGTTGAATTTTCCAGCAGGCAAAAGACAAAGAGGCAAAATAAAAACCATGCACCGTCTCTCATGCAAGTGTCACAAGTGAATTTTGTGGGTTTTTGTTTCTGATTTTCATCAGACCTTGCCTATAAACCTTATTTCTCTTCTACCAGTTACCTTGCACTTCTGAAACTTTTCCTACAAAATCTGCAAGACTGAACAAAGACTGTGATGCAAGCCTATCTATATGAACACGACAAAATATCACCTTAAGGAAGATACATCCTTGCCCTTCTGCCTTTTGTACCCAAGAAGCAAGTACAAGCCCGGTATACCTTTTCATAGTATTTGGGATCTTTCTTGGAGACACCAAAGTAGAATGTAAATTTGGACTGCTGGAAGGACAAGGCATTTTTATCTGAGGTGATTTTTGTAGCTATTGCAGTCACTTTTCTCATTGCCCATAACTTTATACTATCAAACAGTGCATTTCATGTTTCTTAATGAGGGCTTTGCATTAAGGCTGAAGTGCTTTGAACTCTGTCTGCTTCTTTTCAGCACAGCATGGATCCTTGGCAGAAAGTCTACTGATCACAAGGAAGACTGAGAAAAAAGAGTGTAAGGGCAAATTAAGGCATTCTTGTGGAAGCTAAATTTTGTCTTCTACCACCAGTGAAGGCTATATTTTATTTGCTGAGTACATCAAGCTGTGCTGCTAAAGTAATGTGATTGTGGCTCTGCCTGCGGTTGCTTTTTGTACAAACTCCATCTCATTCACAGGAGCTGCATGGAGTAACATAGTCCAGGAAACTGAGGGCTCTAAGCAGCATGTGTTAAAGTGGGGAGAAGAGGAGAAAGTCAAATCATTTGCCAAAGTTCAGAGCAAAGTAGTGGCAAATGTCTTGCTAGACTTCAGGGATATTTTGCCGCAACTTTTGTTTGCCTAGTAACCAGTCATCTTTTAAAAGGGCTTTGGTGGCTTCAGGCCTTCAAGCAGATAAGGTTTATTAAAAGAGAAATCATCATACAATAAAAAATATAACCGAAATCAAACCAAAACAGTAATGGAAAAGACACTAATTTACAAGCAACAAGAGAAAGCATGAGTGCAAATCAACCCTGCTTCAATATTATGGGGAGTTTTTCTTGAAATAATTACAGTCAAATTCATTTGAGATGCTGTCCTGAGAAGTTTTTCCACTGCCCTCACTTCTTCACAGTACTGTGCTAAATGTGACCATGTCAACCCATTTCAGTTACCTTGCAGCTTCCCAAGGAACTGAACTGAGGGCACTCTTATGGCCTAGGGATACAATTATCCTAATTAGCTTAATTAAGTGGTTCCTTTACATCTAGAGCACAGGAAAGGGAACAGTAATTTACATCTATATTTAATCAGAAAATTTGAAAACTCTGCAGGGATACACCACTGGTACAATAAAAGTTACTGCCACTGGTCAATCCTCAGAGACATCTTGTGACTCCCATGAATCACAGAGAGGGAGTTCAGATGGCTATCCCAGATGTAAAAAAACCCAGTGAACACATAACCATTTAAATAAACTGGACAGGAGCAATTTCTTTTCCTGTAATCTACAGAAACAAATGCCTCTGCAGGATGGAGAGTCAAACAGGATAGTGAATGACATCTTTCTATGGACAATGTGACTGGTATTCTAAGCTTCTTTCCTTTTGGGGTGGTCATCTTCAGCTGTCTAATATTAAATTACATGAAGGGAATCTTGCCCAGCCATTTCCAATGGAGCCCCCAAGCAAGAATGGAAGGATTTTATTTGGCTTCCCAATGGGGAATTTTGTACCCAGAATGAGCTGAAAAACAATAAAAGTTTTTATTGTCACTGATGGAAAAAATTATAAAACAGACCAAATCTTGTTACCCTCATAGAACAAGAATGAGGGAATATGTTGTATTTGTACTGTATTGGCAATATTTTCAGTTTCTGAGAACTTTTGGTGACCAGAAAACTGGGCTAGGGGGAATTCTAGGTCAGGTTAGAATATTTAACCATGTGGACAGGGCATACAAATCCAACTTACGGCTTCAACTTACCATGTGGTAGATTTATACTTCAGGTTGTCTTTTATAGTCAGATGCATTTTAGCAAGAATCACTTTGTTTCACCTTTTTGACTCCTGATTTTATATTTTTTCACTCTCTCAGTGTTTCAGATCAGATTTTTCTTGAAACTCTTAGACAAAATATTACTGAAACTAATGGTCTGTCAGAAAGTTTGAAGTAGAAATAGAAATGAATGTGGCTGCAAAATCACACTTGCAGTGGACTTTAATTCTTTTAAATTAATTCCTCTTTTAACTGGTGCTGGAGCTCTACGGAAAGTTCACTATCATTAGTAGAGATCTGGCTGTATTATTGAGGGAAAAGAGTAAACCACAATTCATTACGCTCTGAGATAAAAAACTGAAAGATACTGAACAGAAGATTTTGAGACCAACCCAAACCAGATGTTGGAAGTGTAGGGATAAAGTAAGAGGAGCCTTAACCCTCAGAATGTGCTGACCAATATATTAAAGGAAGAAAAAAAAAAAAGGAAGAATAAAAAAATCAAGCAAAAACAAAACCCCAAATATGAAACTGTAGTGGGTTGATGCTGGCTGGGTGCCAAGCATCCACCAAAGCTGCTCTATCACAGCACTCTGCAGCTGGACAGGGGAGAGAAAATATAATGAAGGGTTCATGGGTTGAGATAAGGACTGGGAAAGAACACTCATCAAATATTGTTGTGGGCAAAACAAGATAGAAATAGAGATATTAATTGAATTTATTGCTAACAAAACCAGGGCAGAATAATGACAAGTAGAATAAGACATTAAAAACCCCCTTCCTTCCACCCCCAGGGAATGGGGATTATGGTCAGTTCATCACCTGAGGTTTGCCCCGCTGCTCAGGGAGGGGAGTCATTCCCCTGCTGCACCATGGGTCCCTCCCATGGGAGACAGCTTTCAATGAACTTCTCAGATGTGAGTCCATCTCACAGGTAACAGCTCTCCACCAACTGCTGCAAAGTGAGTCCATCCCATGGGCAACGGTCCTCCCAAAACTGCTGCAACTGAGTCACTCTTCCATGGGGTGCAGTCCTTCAAGGGCAGGCTGCTCCAGCAGGGGCTCCTCTCTCCATGGGTCTCTCGTGGCATCACAGCCTCCTCTCAGGCACCCACCTGCCCTAGCATGGGTCTCCTGCATGGGCTGCAGATGGATCTCTGCATCCCTGGACCTCCATGGGCTGCAGATGGATCTCTGCATCCCTGGACCTCCATGGGCTGCAGATGGATCTCTGCATCCCTGGACCTCCATGGGCTGCAGATGGATCTCTGCATCCCTGGACCTCCATGGGCTGCAGGGGGACAGCTGCTTCACCATGGGCTGCACCATGGGCTGCAGGGGAATCTCAGCTCCTCCCTCTCCTTCTTCACTGACCTTGGTGTCTGCAGAGTTGTTCTTCTCACCTGTTCTCACCCTTGTCTTCTCTGGATGCAAATACAACTGCGCCATAACTTTTTTTGTTTCTTCTTAAATAGGTTATCACAGAGGTCTTACCACCATTTCTAATTGGCCCAGCCTTGACCAGCTGCACATCAGTCTTTGGAGCTGCCAAGGATTGATTCTGCCAGGCATGGAGCTGCTTCTGGCAGCTTCTCACTGAAGCCACCCCTGTAGCCCCCCTTGCTACCAAAGCTTGGCCATGCAAACCTAACACAGAAATATATACATGCCATTTAGGAAGACCTGGAAAATATCCTGAAAGGGGAGAAACTCTTAAGTGATCTAATCTTGGCTCTAATTTAAGATTTTTTTAATCCTGGTTTTAAGATTCAGCCTGTCAAATTCTTGCAATGTATGCTAAAATGAAGTGGAGTAAATGAAAAGTCCAATTTTCTAAAATTACATCAGCAGTGTGTTGCAAATTATTGCAGCATGGAAGGAGATCAGAATTTGAAACAGTTGACTTTTTCATTCAAGTACACGTTACTTTTTCATTCAAGTAGAAATTACTGTTGAAGGTTTAAGACAATTTAAAAAACACATTCCAAGCAGTAGCTTTTCTGCTGCCTGCAAGAAGACATAAACACTTTTAAATACCTTTTAATTTCGGATATCTACTTATTTATCTGTCTATTTTTAAGAGAAAACAGAGAAAGAAAATCGAATGACCGCCCAAAGCATTCTGAATATGCAGCTCAGCTTTCTGAGCTTTATGCATGGACTGTCCTTTTATGTGTAAGAATGCCACATGGGAGTGACAGGTGCTCAGAAGAGTATAGGTTTTCTGTTGACATAAAGGGCTAGGAGAGCTCAGGGTGTTTAGCTATCAAAAAGAATGCTGAGAGGTGATTTGATTACAGTATATGAATACCTCATGGGGGGAAAATACCAAAGGAGTGTCGCAGACATTTTTTCACAGAAATCCTTTCTTTCAGATTTCTGCATTTTCTGGGAGGCCAGAGGCCCCAGAAGATGAATGTAAACAGTTGTTATCAGCTGCTGTGGAATGTAACAGGGACACCTTGATTGGCTCATGTTTGTATGTTTATAATTGAGGGCCAATCACAAGAGCAAGCCAGGGGACCGAGTCCCTGGGCACAACTTTGTTTTGGATTCTTTCTTTTCTATTCTTGGCTTAGCAAGCATCTGCAACTTCTCTCTTTATTCTATTTAGTATAGTCATAATGTATTTTATATCATATATCAATAAATCCAGCCTTCTGATCAAGCAACAAGATTCACCGTCTCTCTCTCACCAGCAGCGACCCACTCAGGCGCAGTAACATCTGGTGACCCCTCGTGTCAGAGCAAAAATTAATTTGATAAGACCAGAGGAGCAAAATTGCTGCACTGGGTAAAAATCCTGTATGTGTAGCATTTGATGGTTGCTTTGAAGCGACCACAGAAGTGGATTCAAGCCAGGAGCTGAAGAACTGAAGATCCTTATTTGGACAGAGTTCACAGCCAAGGCTGACCACAAAGAGAACCTTCTTCTGGAAAACCGTCAGGAAAGATGATGGAAAAGAGCAGCAGACCTGTGGAGCTGGCCAGAGCAAGCTGGACTCTTTCAAAAGGTACTGTGGGCTTTTCTATCCCTGATGAACCAGCCCTTCGTAGTCTGTGGCTGTTTGTATGGCAGACACATGCCTTGCCAGAAGAGATTCAATTCTCCCCTTCAGAGGAGAAACTTATAGCCCTCTGGAACCATTGGTCTAGAGAAGATGGTTGCTTTTTGTCAGAAACAGATCTCTATAAATTCTTTAGATGGGCAAAGCTTTTTGGGTTCTTTACTGATGTCCTGTACGCTTTAGATGCTTTTGTCTGGGAGTGCATGGACTCCATTTTCCAGTTCGTCTGGAGCCAGGGACGTGTCCTGCCTTCTATCTACCCAGCATTTATACAGCTTTTCCCACTTCTGAAACGCAGAGCAGCTTGTTTCCAATGGATTTCTAATTGTTATGGCCAGGCACCGTTTCCCCCCTCCTTGGCAGAAGACCCGGTGGGTGATGACTTTGGGCTTTTCCCCCCGCCCTGCTTCGCGGCGGGGGGGGCTGAAACTTCGCTGGGCGAAGAAGTTTTTTTTACTCTTGCTCCGGAGCATGCTCAGATGGAGTTTTCTCCTTCCCCCCCTTCTCTCTCTCCGGGGGGATGGGAGTGGCCGCTCAAGCCAGCGCCGGCCTCTCAGACTCCGCCTTCAGACATGGGGGCGGCACCGGTCTCTGAGGTTTCTCCGGTCCTGCCAGAGCCGTCACTCCAGGAGATCCCGTCTCCGCCTCTCCAGGCTGTCCCGCCCGCGGTTTCACCGGCCTCCCCGCCCCCTGAGCTGTTGCTAAGCAACAGCGATGCTCCGCCGCTTCTCCCGGCTCCGCTGCTGCCTGTGCCGTGCCTGCCGCCGCTTTCAGAGCCAAGGGACGCAGCAACAGCGTGTTCCCGCGCATCCCCGCCGCCTCAAGGCGAGACAGTTCCTGTTCAGGATGGGGCTGAAAACGGCGCTGAACCTGCGGGACCCTCCGAGCAGCCCGCGGCTGATCCCACTCTCAGCGCGGTTCCCTCCCCAGTTCCGGCCCCCCCCTCGCCGCTCAGACTGGCCGCTCCAGCGGCTCTGGCGTTGTCGGAGGCTCTGTCCTCCGTGTCGGCGTCAGAGACTGCCATGGCACCGGCGGCTGGTTCGAGCCCGGACCGTCCCGGACCGGCTGCCCCAGCAGCTGCCCCGGCCGGGGGTCTCTCCTTCGGTGGAGCGGGGGCTGCCCGCCAGCTGACTCTTGCGGCAGCCCGGCTGCCGGCTTTCAAGCTCGGTGGTTTGGGGGGTGGTGTTTCGGTTGCTGTCCCATGGAGGCTGCCGCCTCTCCTGCGTCCTAGTGGCATGGGGGGGCAGGTGCATCCCGAGAGCCCTGCCTCTGATCCCCAGCCCGAAGGGGATGGGGATGGTGATGCCACGGGGCGGATGAGAGACAAACCCGATGCAGTGCAGGGGAAGATGGCACAGCTGGAGGAGACCATAGCTGGTTTGCTGTGGGAAACAAACATCTCCAGACCCCAGATGGGATTGCTGGGGAAGGCTTCTATTTCCTCACTGCTGGCATGCCTCAGTGGTTTTGGGGAAAGGAAGCATCTCACTGCCCGTGCTGCCCTTGTGCTGGCAGCAGGGTTCAGGCCTGCGGGAATGCAGAGCCTCTGTCATGGGTTTGGCCTGGGTCGTTGGGCTCAGGAGGTTGCTGGGCCAGGGCCATCACTTGGCCTCCTTGTGTTTTTGGGGGTTCTGGTTTGTCCTACCGGCCCTGGTCCCCCTTTGTGGGCCAGTTTTGGGGTTCCTGGTCCAGCATGGGCCAGGGCCCCCAGAGCCTTTACTTCTCTGGCACTGCTCTGCTCGGCTGCTGCTCTTTTGCTTCTCGATCAAAAAAAAAAAAAAAAAAAAAAAAAAATTTAAAATTAAATAAAAAAGATTGAAAATAGCGGGCAGCAGCTCTGAAGCATTGAAGGGCCAGAAAGGACATTCCACAAACTGTTTAAAATTGTGTTATGACTGTCAATGGTTTTTTGATAACTATTGATGGGATTCTTTTTGCAGCAAGTTTGTTTTCAGGACCGAAAAGGACTCTCAGATGTCCAAAAGAAACAACTTCAGCTCATGGACTGTTCCTGAAACTCAGCTGCATGGACTTGAATTTTCTTTGCATTGCTTTTTGCATTTTCTTAGATTGTAGGATTGTTTTTAGTGATTTGTTAGTATTGTATATTTTACAGGTGAAGAAATTTCCTGTTCATTCCACATCAGCATTTTTTTTATTTTATACAATTTAGAAAGGTGAGATGTCGCAGACATTTTTTCACAGAAATCCTTTCTTTCAGATTTCTGCATTTTCTGGGAGGCCAGAGGCCCCAGAAGATGAATGTAAACAGTTGTTATCAGCTGCTGTGGAATGTAACAGGGACACCTTGATTGGCTCATGTTTGTATGTTTATAATTGAGGGCCAATCACAAGAGCAAGCCAGGGGACCGAGTCCCTGGGCACAACTTTGTTTTGGATTCTTTCTTTTCTATTCTTGGCTTAGCAAGCATCTGCAACTTCTCTCTTTATTCTATTTAGTATAGTCATAATGTATTTTATATCATATATCAATAAATCCAGCCTTCTGATCAAGCAACAAGATTCACCGTCTCTCTCTCACCAGCAGCGACCCACTCAGGCGCAGTAACAAAGGAGTCTTTTGTATAGCTGAGACGCGACTTAGCAAGAATCAGTGATGGGAATAAAAGGCTGAGAATTCCCATTGTTAATGACTTTATTTAGTGAAAGCAAAGGTATGTAAGAACTGAAACAAAGTCCTAACCAGACACTGGAATTTATTCTTCAAGTAAGAGAGCAGCTTTTTATACAATGTGTTATTTACATGTTGGACAGATTATAAGGGAAACAGGGTGCAATAAAGCAGCCACAGTACAAAGGAACTTAATTGAAGCTTTAGAGGTGCTGTGTACAGCTGGGCTAAATCCCAATTAAAATGTAAAACTTTAATGTTCTGTGTCTCTAAGCCTGAGCAAACTGTCAGGGATCTCTCCTTGGAGAGATGGCTCTTTCATGCCACTGAAGAGCCTCATATCAGTCTGTATCTACATGTTAGTCCACTTGCTACTTTGGCTTGTCCTGATGTTTATACTGTGGTCAGCTTTAAACACATCCTCCAAAAAGACTTTACTTGTGGATGATGCAGTTTTATCAGGATCAGCTGCCACCTTTCTGCAGTGGTCTATAGCACATGCCTAGGACATGGAACTTCCTCCCTCCAAGTCTAAGAAGATCGAACTATGTTCACATCTTCAGAATGTCTCAGTCATCACAAAACCAGGACTGAACCACAGACTGGGTCTGGTGGCCTGAGGAAAATACAGACTGACACTTTTGCCTTGGGTGGTGGAGAGAATCTCAATTCCTCTTCTCAGTCTGCTTCTGGCACTTGGGCCACTAAATTTTACAGACAATCACAGAATGACAGAATGGGTGGGTTTGGAATGGATCACAGGGTAACTTGAACAGTAAGGATGTTCTTCCCCATGATCAGGTGGAACTTCCTGTACATCAGTTTCTGCCCATTGCCACTTGTTCTGTTTCTTGGCCCTAGCAAGCAGAGCCTGGCTCCCTCCCTCCCTCTTGACACCTCCCTTCAGGTCCTTATAGACATTCATAAGGTTCCCTCTCAGCACAGAAGTGTGAAAACACTTCTGGGAACAGTGGCTTGGGGTACCCCTCTATTCCAGGCATGCTCGTACAAATACCTACACGAGGCACAAGGACTCCATGTAGGACCCATGTGAGGTTACACATTTGTTGAAAGTTATGCATGAGTTACTTCAGTTTGCAAAGCTTTCATTGCAGCAGTGGAGTATGAGTCACAGATTGCACATTGCCCTTCACAGCAGTGCACAGTGCCTAACAGGGAAGAAATAACTCTTTCCAGGCCTGCTTTAGCTGTTATATGAGAGGACTTTTTCTTGTGCAACTTAGAGGGACAGAAGGTAACTGGTGTCATTATATTTGAGATTGTTACAGTTTTCTGCAACTGAAAGTAACAGATTGTCAGACACTGGGCATATGTGCGCTTCATGTTCTTTTCTATTCAGTTAATCAATAAAAATAATTATGAGAACATTTTCCACGTCAAAGAGAGAATGTGGTGCCTTTTCACACTGAAATACATTGGGGATGGGGGATGGCGACAGCAGAAAGCAGTAACTTTAGGAAGTGGAAAGACAGAAATGGATGTGTTCAGTCTTGGGTAAACTGACAAGAAAAAAAGGAGGAAATGAGAAGAATGAATCAAAACTGAGTCAGCTACCTTAACTGTTTTTTAAATGAGGTGTGCCTCATCCTGTGCTGATAAGGATGTTGACCAAACTTCCAAATCCCACTATATCTACTGAAACAGTAGAAGGCTGAAGGAAATAATATTTCTTTGGTTAATCAGACTCACAATGGTCAGACTGGCACATAATTTCTCTCTATCTCAGTCATGGCCAAAAATCTGGGGGAAAAGACAGGCATTAGACACGGAAACTGCATCTTTATAAATGAGATGGATAAAAGAAGTCTTTGTAAGAGATCAAACATGTGGCTGGGGGTTATTTGTAATAGTATGGTGGTTCAGAGCCTGGCTGAAAGGGACAACACGAGGAAAAGTTCAGCAAAGGATAACTGAGAGGAGAACGGCTTGAGGATATTGAGATTGCCAGTAGGAAAAACAAGTAAGGCCTTTTTATTTTTTGTTTATAAGTTTGACAGAGGTAATGAGAAAGCAAGGGTATAATCCTTTCAGTTGCATGAATGTGCCTGGGGATTGTGGTATATACGTATCTTGGTTTAACTCAGCCCACCACTAAACACCACTCAGCAACTTTCTCAAACCATCCCCAATGGTGGCATGGGAAGAAGAATTGGATAAAGGTAAAAAAATTGCCGAATTTCATGGCTCGTGATAGAACAGTTAAATAACTGAAGCAATATAAAGTTATACAAATAACAATAAAAAAATAAGGAGAAAGCAGAAGAAATAAAACCCAAAAGAAGACCCAAGCAATTCATGATACAGGTGCTCAACACCCTATAACCAATGCCCACCCCATTTTCAGCAATCCTCTGGTGATTGTCCCCTCCAGATTAACTTCCTCCTGTTTGTGTACTGAGCTTGGCATTCTGTGGTGTGGAATATCCCTTTGGCCAATTTGGGGCAGCTGTCCCAGATGTCCTCAAGGCAACTTGTGCAGCTCCTCACTGACAGAGCATGGGAAAATGAGAATTCCTTGACCCAGGTTAAGCACTATTTGGCAACAACCAAAACACCAGTGTGCTGTCATCATTATTTTATACTAGATCCAAAACATAGAACTGTACAAGGAAGAAAATGACCTCTGTATCAGCTGAAACCAGGACAACAGGATCAAAGTTCAAGAGAAGGGCAGGCTTTAGGTGTAATGAGCCAAGAATAATGTCAAGTCTCAGAAAATATGTGGAAATTTTCCTGCAACAAATGCGTATGTAAGAAACTGATTACAAAAAGCAAACACACAGAAGTCAGTCTACTTTATTCGGAGCAGGTTCATTATGTAAGGGCTTGCTGAAAAGTAAGAAGCAGTTTTATATCAGTGTTTTACATTTCCCAGGGCAGACATGCTGTCCACAAGAGGATCTCTTCCATAAATTTATCAGAGTCCTAATCCTTTGGCATTCACCACTTGGATGCCTGCAATAAATACATTAAAGTCTGAGACATGCCTAGATTTTGTGCCTTCTCAGCAGAGAGGAATAAATGCTTACAGGACACAAGCCATCTTCTCCTAAGTGGATTGCTGGAAAAGATCAGATGAATCATAAGCCAAAAGTGCCTATTTCTCTTTATTGACTGTAAAGGGAGTACAGGCTCATCCATATGCTGCTATGTGTGTCATTTTCTGCGAAAAGCTCAAACAATTTATTAGTCACCCTCAAACAGTCAGTACTAGAATTAAGTAGAAAAAAGGCTTTTGAGCACTCAGGTGCTCAGATACTTGCTTTCTTTTTAACTTGGAAAGGAAGGACAAAATGTCTGCAATAACCTGTATGAGAAAATGAAGACTCCTGACAGAGTCCTAAGGATGTGTACATTTGAGGACATGTATACAAAGGAGACTTCCAGACAGGAAGGACACCGAACAGACAAGGAGATAAAGAGCAAAGAAATAGTCTGATGGGAAAGAAATCACATTAGAAGTCTTCCCTTTTTGATGTTTTGCCATGTTTCCTAGTGTTGTCCTCCTTTCAGAGGTCAAAAAATACTTCAACCCTTTCTAGTTTCGTGATGCACCTGAATTGATTCTTTTACACCAAAATAACTTTCCTCTCTAGAGGACTGAAAGACAGAGGGACTGGCAGATGTTATAGATATGTAATTTTGGAAGCAAACTATTATTTACTAATTATGGGCTGATGATGCTTTGATCTCTCTTGAGAAGTAGTTTTGGGGTCCTACCATACCTTGTACTAAGACCAGTCTGTCTTCCATACTGAAGGCTACTGTGAACTTTAATTAAGCTCTGAGCCTTATTTCACCATGATCTCACTACTATAACTGGGGAGGGAATGGAAGACAAGATGGATAGCAGTGGAAATAATTAAGAATGAAAAGTGGAAAGCATGGCAAGACAGCACTAAAAGCCAGCAAGAAGTGGCTTTAGCAGATATGTATAAGATGTAATTTCAAGTCCCTGGAAAAGTCCAAGCTCCCCCAGAGAAAGAGTTTTCCCCACAAGTGGCTCTGCTGACAGAATTGGATGCTCTTTGGTTAAATTTCTCATCTATGTATCCAAATACTACCTCAGGCAACCACTAAGGTTCAGTCAATGCTGTTGGTAATGCAGCTTGTGAATCACTGGGGTAGGATGAACCTGGGTGAGAGGAAAAGGCATAACCTGACAAGGTAAAAAAATCTCATCATGCCTCAGTATTTCTCAGGCTGCCACAGAGGGCTGGGAGGGGTGTAAACTCATTTGTTGGGAAGGCTATGTACTCAGTTTCAGCAGTGTGATGCAGCAGTCATCTCTCCACAGGGGTCAAAGAGAGGCACGCAGCTTGACATGCCTCTGGGTCAAACATCAAATGATGGGCAACAACAGAAACAGGAAAATATTTCATCCTAAAGTACATACAGCAGGACAAAGACTTTAGGAACATTATCTCCCCCACTCTGCCTTTTTTAAAAGTTAAGTACTTAGCTTAATAAAATTGTCCCTCTTTTTCCTACAAATGAAGCAGTTAATGTAAAATTGCTTAACTACTAGCAAGGTTTTTTGTCTGTTTGAATTAAAAGAAAAAAAGTATAATCACACCATTATTAACTGAAATTACATTTAAAGAATTTGAATCCAGTCAGGGTTCTTTTTCTAAGGTTCTCAGCTAAAGCAGATTTCACCCTAGAAGACAGCAAAGCTTTGGGCACTCAATGACTTGACAGCAGAGGTAATATATATGACACCTCAGTATCCTAAAAGACTCTAAAAACTTCTCATAGTTGGACTTTTTATTCCTGTTGCTAGCCTTGATCAATTTTCATTTGAAAATGTACTTGTGAGGCCCTCTTGAGACTCAAACCCCACTGTAATTATATTATAATGCTCTTCAAGACATATATTCAAATGAATGGAAATTCCTTAGTCAAAGAATGATAATGCACTTATTTCCAGGATTTTTTTTTCTAAATGCATTGATTGTAATTGTAATCTACAGAGGGAAGGAAATAGAAATAATAGTTTTCATTCTCCCATGAAAATAATAGTTTTCATTCTCCCAAAACCAATGACAAAAACCATGAACCAACAAAACCTAAATCCAAACAACCAAAAACACCAAACAAAAAGTCAACCCTAGACAAACAAACAAAAAAAAACCCAACAAACAAACCTGCCCTGGGAACAATGGAAAAGAAGTTCTCAGTACACAAAGCAGACTGCAGGCATAGGATGCAACCTGTTCTTTTTTGCCTTGGTACCAATGGGCTTGTATTGACAGGGAGCATCAATATGGAAGATCAGCTCCAAACCATTTAGCACTGCTTGACTGTTTGAACCAGTGGGATACAGGCTGCATGGTAAAAGACACAGGTGGAAGAAATTGCTCAATGTTTTCTGCAACCATTAGCTGAAGACAAGGTCTGCAGGGGAGTCTGGCTGCAGCCTTGAGCACCCATGAGTGGGTTTTGGAAAATAATATCACCTATTCCCATGCCTGTCATTTCTGAACCTTCCAGATCCTTCCTGATATCTGTAATAATGACAGAGTTGATAACCCTCCCTGCTGGCAAAGAGAAGTGGTGTAGGACAGACACATATATCATTGGATCAAGAGAAAGTTAGAAGTATCCAAATTATGTCTATCTGTGGGAGAGAAATTCCATAGTATATTCAGAGAGAGTTGAAAAGAAATTTTAAAGTCTTTCCACTGCTTCTAGATAGGCAGCATGAACACCAAGATCCCTTGAAACTCTTTAACATCTGCACTGTGTCACATTAGTTGATGGTCATCACCAACACATGTAATAAAGTGTGACTGAGAACCTATAGCCCTTATAAAAATGAGTAGTTTTGCAGGAATGACCACTTCAGGTTTGAGAGAAGTCGTTTTGCCCTGTCCTTCAAGTAGAAGTTCCCTTAGAGGGAATATTTCTTTGAAGACTGGTAATTGAAAACTCCTAAAATACAGAAACTCAATCCTGTGATGAACATCAAGTTGGATGCAATGATCCTTATGGGTCAACTTGAGATAATGCATCATTCCATGAAAAAAATCAGCACCATTGCTTGCTTTTGCATGGAAAACAGGTGAAAATGAAAAGTTTCATCAGAACTTAGCAGACCACACTCATAACTCTCCTGACCCCAGGGAGGAATCTAGATTTGTACTACTAATCATAACTATTGCTTATGTTTTGATAATATGACATCTTGTGGGAGCCAAGCCACTGAAAACAGGATCTTACTTCTCCTGAAAATATAATCAGCTTTTCAGTGGATGGCTGCTAAATTTTGCAGGTTTGCAGTGAAAACTGATATTTGGGAGCAAAGCAGCAAAATGAGTCAGTATGTGCCAGAGATATGAAAGCAGTATAACAGCTTTTGGAAGCTTACCAGAGGGAAGAAACCAGGTCTACTCATAAATAAGGAAGACATCAAATTAATAATGTTTCAGAAGTGACTGAGATAACTTACAGTGGTATCAAGCCTGTCATCAGTAAAAATATACATCAAAAAAAAAAAGGTTGAAATATTAGGTACAGAGAAAACTTACTCAAATACTTTTGGAAATCTGAATGCATACAATCCAGCTGGTCTTGATAATATCTTAGGGCAATCACCTCCCAGAGTTATATAAGATATAAGCTTCACCTACTCTTGAAAGTTACAACAATAAAATTGATGATGTGGCCCCATATTGAGCATGATTGAATTACTGCAGGTAGGCAAGTTACTTCATGCCAGCTGAGCTGTGGTGACTGGCTCCGTGTGCTCTCCTCTAAGTAATGTCTATTGCTTTCACTAGCAGCATAAAACCAATTTACAGAAACTGAAGCTAAAAGGCAGGGCCCCCTTATCCAGTTAAAGAGTGGCATATTTCACTTTGGCTTAGGTAGATTCATAATTTTGTCTCAAGTAAACTATAAGTTGAGAGGTATAAATAGCTGGGGTAAAACTAAGATAAAAGTAAATTACTTAAGAAGTTAATAAAAAAATACTACTGTGGCCTTCAGACTAGGAAGGAATAACCTTTGGAAATGTTCTGTGAAAAAAAAATTTTAAGGATTAGGGGCAGTGAAAATAAAAATAATGTAAAAAAGCCAGCTCACAGGCCTGGATTTTTCCACTATTATTTCATGAATGGATCCTTCTTTTTTAAATCATTTTTCTTGCTTTTTTTCCAGCAAATTATGGAATAAAATATTTTGAAAAGTTAGTGAATTAATCACAACAAGGCTCCAGTTACCCCCCTGATAGACAATACACAAATTGCTGAAGAACGAACACTGGCCAAAAGATTTACTTTTCTAGAAGTGCTAGAATTAAGCAATTCAACATATATTTGTATATTTACTTCAGCAATAACCATCTCATTTCCCAAGGTCTTATCTGGAAAAAAATTGTAAGATTACCCTGAGCAGAAGATACCTTCTGTATCAACAGCCTGGAAAAAAGTTTTGAATGCAAGAATAAGTTTCAGGAGCATTTTATTTGCACATTACTGAGACTGGAGATTTTTCTCTTAACCTGAGCACCCCATTAATGAGAAAGCAAACAACACACTATTGAAAGCCTGCAGGTCATATTGCACATTAATTCGTATTAGAGTAACCCAATCAAGCACCAGCTTAGTAACATAAAGATAGATAGAGAGAGAATAAAAGAGATTTAGAGAGATTTGAAAACCAGATTCAATTGAAGACTACTCCTACTAATCTAACATATGTTCAGGATGAAAAGAATTAAAAAAAAAAAGAGAGGCAACAATCCTGAAAGGTACAGAAAGGTGACAAAACAGCATGCATGAATTTGAAATGTGAGATGGCAGCTGAAAGTACTTGTGCAAATTGATGCTGTGCATGCAAGTGCTTGGTACACTGCACATGATACTTCTGGCTCTATATTCTCAAGCAGTGTCTTTAACCCAGGGTGCTCAACTCATGCATTTTAAGAGGAGAAGGATGCCAACAAGTTTTAGGAAGCAGAAACACAGGTTATGAGACTGAAAGATATACGAAAATTTGAGGCATCTCATTTAATGAAGCAATAAAAAAACAGGGAAGAGAAAGGAAGAAAGGTCATAAGTGACAACTGCTTGAAATAAGTAGAAGCCTAAAGAAGGTAAATGGAACTAAGAAATGGAAAAAATAGATATTAGGAATGTAAAATGGTAAATGAGCTTATTTTTCTTTTATTTTTTTACCTTCTGAAATAATCTGCAGATAATCAAAGTTCTTTGACTTGTCATTTTCCTGGAGGCCAAAGTCATCATCATCATCAAGTCTTTAGTATGAACCACATACTGGCAGCGAGCAGGTTAATGGGAACTAACAAATCTTCATTTTTCCATTAATTTTACCTGCAGTTTTTCTCATTCTGTACCAAAGTTTCCTCAGAGGTCCAGTTATGAGATATATAAAATTAAAAGCTGCTTGCATTTTTTCTGGGTAACCATGATTCTCTGAATATACATTGCCTGATCCTTACTGGGGAGAGATGTTTCCAACTGGTTGCATATAATCAGGTCCTTTCCTTTCTTTTTCTTTCCTTCAGATTTAGAGTGAGTAAATGTTCCAAATCCACATTTCATTAGTTTCTCCTTCTTCAGCAGTTTTTTCAGCATCTCAAATCATCATTTCCTGTGCTTGTTGCAGAGACAGGAATTCTTCCATAGAAACATTGGTGTATCTAAGATCAATTTTCTCCTCTTCGAGTTTTCTTCAAACTCAAGCAATCTATCCAAAATATCACTCTTACATTTTTATAGCAAACCACACCTCCAAAAACACTATAGAGAAAACCAGTCAGCTTATTTATTAGAAGCTGCAACCTAAAAAAAAAAAATCAGCACTGCAGCCTTTGAAAAAATGTTTTGAAAGATGAGTGTCTCCAAAATTACAGTGTATAAGCCCAGAATCTACTAGATTCAGCAAAATCTAAGCAAGATCTGATGCCTCTGGCTGAGTTAAAATAGCCAAGAAGTCTTTTTTCAGACTTGAATAGTCCAGATTTTTATGAAGGTGTCTCTAGTGAGAACAGGTTAAGAATGACATCACTGTGTGCTTTGGCTTTCAGAAGAGATGTGCAGTTGTGAAGGCAAAGGGCAGGTCCCCCAGGGCAGACCAGTCTGAAATCCACAGACCTTTCAGTTGCTGAGCTGAATGCATGTTTTAGTGTTTTTCTTTGCAAAAATGAAACAATTTTCAAGGTTTCTCAGACAGTAAAATAAAATTTTGAAATTGCTCTGGTTTCCCTTAATTAAGGTCTTTTCCCTACTGTTTATACATTATCCAAATTGCTGGATTTTAATATTTTTTATCCCCGCTGAGGAGATCTGTAATTAACATCCCTTGGGTTTGGGTTTTTGGTTTTTCTTTTTTTTTCCTAGATCTGAAGATCTTATCTGGTCAGTAGTGAGTAGCTTGACATAGGCGTGTTTTTCATTTCACCAGCTGTAGGGATGGGCACCAGCACCACATTGCGATACCTAGATGTGTGTCAGCAGTGCCAGTGTGCACCCTGCAGAACTCCAGACACTCCTGCCCTGGGGTGTCTGGGGCCATGTGAAGCCTTTGGGATGCCTGAACCATCTGCACAGGTCAAGCAGTGAGGACAAAACACCCAAGAGTGATCTGGGCTGTTGCAGACAAGCCATGTCTGTAGCGGGGAGGCCCCAGTGGACTTGATGATCCTGGAGGTCCTTTCCAGCCTCACTGATTTTATGATACTATGATCCCAAGTGACCATAACTGCTACATTTGGACTGTAGGATTGCTCTCCATGCTCTGTTGCCAGCATTGAAGCCTTTGGAATCTTGGACATTTGGTGCACATACAGAAACTAAAATTTATGTGTCTTAATCTGGAAAACAATGCCACCTAAAGGGCAGGATCTTGATGCTTAAATTTACACACCTCATGCCATGTGAGCTATTCTGGGGTATCTAAGAACCCTCATGGGGCAAGCAGATATAACAGCAGACACACAGGTAGCTCAGGCCACAGTGGAATAACAACTGAATGTCAAGTGGGATGCCTAAAATGTCCCACGTGGCAGTAGACATCTAAGTTTAGTCAGCTGAATCTACTGTGGATATCTATGACAACTGAATAATTTTTTAAAATCTTATTTTCTACCAAAAAAAAAAAAAAAAGAAAAAAAGAGAAAAAGGGGAAAAAAGGAAACAAAAGTATCAGACAACTTGGATTCACTCTGTAATCCAACACTGTCTGAGATGATCAGGCTGTCCCACCTGCCCTGCCATTCCAGGTGGAAACATATCTCCCAAAGGATGTCTTAGATACCCTTGTATTTCTCAGATGACAAAGAATACCTATATAATTTACAGAATGAGGCCCTGATGGAGTGCTTTTCTTGTCCTAAGCTTGAGGTCTAAAACAAAGTAGACAAAATAAACTTCAACAGTGCTCTAACTTGACTATGAGGGGATTTTTCACATAACTTAGCCACATAACACCTGAAATGAATCCCATGTAAGGTGTCAGACTCTTCTTAAATAACTGTGGGTCTCAAAGATTAAAGCAATGTTTTGGCAGCTTTTTTTAGCTGCAATGTTCTCCAGGTCAGAGTTTGAAATGTGAACTGTAAAATACATGACAAATGCAAAATCAAGGACACCAGAAAATTATATAAAAATGTACAAGTCAAAATAGCTCAATGTGATAACATTAACATTTGGAATTTTGAAATCTGTAAACTTTCCAAAATAAAAATGTCAAGACATTTTCTTTTTTAATTTCTCCACAGTAACTTTTGCAAAATGATTATCAGGAAATGTTTTGAAAATGGATTTTTGACAGCTCCAGATTTTGAAGAAAATAAGACTGAGATAATAAATGCAGAAGAACTACCAATATGGCATTCCCATCAGCTCCCCAGTATCATGGTGCATAGCTCTTTCTGCAGGCTGCAGAGTAATTGAGACTCAGTCACTATGACTGGTAGGTGGGTGGCTATTACAGATTTCACCAGTTCTCATTTTCCTGTTAATGAACATGAACATTAGTTTTGATATCTCATGACATACCTCCTTCTTATGGGTACATCAGAGAAATCAAAAATTAGTGTAATTATCAGTAGAAATTTTCGAGGAGGTGATCCTGATGGGGAAACACAATTATCAGGATAGTAAATAAAAAGGTACCAGTGACATTTTCAGAGATGTTTAATTATTGACCTAATAATGGTCTCACTGGAGGAACTGGTAAATACCCAACTTGTTTAAAGAGCCTAGAGTGTTTTTTGTAAAAAACCTTAACCTGTTGGGAAGAGATGGAAAGAAGAGGAGAGGGCCCAAATATGAGCTCATTTGACTCCGGAGGCTGAAGGAATGGATTTATTTCTGAAGGCTGTTCTGACTTCCTTACATATGAAACACATGAGTGAAAGAAGATGGAAATTTCTTTCAAGACTTCCCTATGTGGGAAACACATATGTAAAAGAAGACAGAAATTTCCTCTCCACACTGAAATTTACATTTGAATTATGATGGGTTAGGTCTGAAGAGTCACTTTGGCTTGGAACCAATAGTAGAATTAAGGTGCACTCTTCTGAAATGTCTTGCAGTGCAGTAAAGGGGCACTTACTGTGCAGGCAATGGACCACAGAAGGTGTGTGTTCCCACAGATATGTTGGTATTGATATATTGGTGAGCTAGGAATTCACTGAAGAGGACACTGCAAAGCAGTGCTTGAGCTCCACCTTCATCATTGGCTCCATCTCTGTCCCTCATGCCAGCAACACGTCTCTGCAGAGGACTGGCCTTCTTCTCACCTGGATCTCCTTCAAGACTGTTATGACAGCATCAGTGCAATGGGCTTTTTATTTCAGCTTCTTTTGAGAAGGTCCAAAGATGGCTGATGTGTAGATGGCACTTCATGTTTTTTATTTTCTTTCTCTGCAAAGAAAGATTATGCATTCTTACCTCTTGCTGACACACTTGTGTTCTCCAATTGCCTGCACTGATGTTTTTCCTGTGCCAGTAGTGACATCCAGCTTCTCACTCATTAACCTCTTTCCACTGAGACTACCAATACAGCCATCCATGTTTATACATTCATTTCTTCCCTCTTACTTAAGATAACAATTATTTCTACTGGAACAAACTGTGTCTTAGGAATGTATTTTAACATATCAGATGAAATAAGGACTGAAGACTTCTTGTTTTGAGGTCAATTGTAAAATTCACCCAGCAGAAGCAGAATGAGACCCTGAAGTCCAAAGGTAATAGGACAAGAGCAAGCTAAAGAGTGGAGTCCCCATTAATTATTAAGCCTTCATTTCCTCTCTCACCACAATAGTATTAAAAACTAGTATAGACATGTAAATTGAAAATAAATACTCTGTAGTTCAAGACATTCATTTAACCTTAATACTGAGGACTCTCTCTAGGGATACAGGCTGAGGGTTTTTTTAATCGCAGGCTGCTAATTCAGTGGATTCTGCTCAAATATAAATTAGAACAATCTTTTTGCATTAAAAACACACAGATTATGTTCCCAGCACACCATTCTCTCATCTTCAGCAAGAGAGGTGACATCTCTGCCACCTTTAGGATGTTTGGTCATCCAGAGTGGAGCTTGGCACCCAACCCTGTCCCCCTGACCATATGGCAGGGAATGGGACTCCTGTGCCTCAGGGGGTGATGGATCTTCTTGTTTCTGTGCATCCCTGTCTTTAGTATGCATGAGGATGGAGATGGAAAAAAACACCACATCAGTAAGAATCCCTGTCCAAATGATGCATACACATCCTCAATCAAATACCACTTTTGCTCCAGTCAGAGGCAGTTGACAGGGGAAGAAAATTACTTCAACTGCTGGCTTAGAAAGAAAAACAAAAATTAAAAATAGAATTTACAGGTGAGGCCAGAAATATTTAATTCCTATGTAGGCTTAGAGGGTAAAAAATTGCACATAAATGGCACTGTATTTAGTTCAGTAAGAATTTATACCCTTCTGCCTGCACACTTAGTTTCTCACTGTTAGTGATTGAGACAATCCTTACTCTCCATTTATTAACAGGAGACACAGACAATGCCCATATTAAGCACTGTTTGAGAAAATTCATAAGAAGTTGTGACTGAAGTGGGAATTAAACTATATCTTAAGGTGTGTGATAGTGCTTAGTCCTTCAAACTAAAAGCCTGCACAGGCTTTGTTAGGCAACTCCCTCACAGTGAAACACTCATTTCTCATCTGCATTGTAGGACCATCCTCTACAGCTGACTGTTCTGGAGATGTACTGGGAAGGTCTATTAAAGTAAATGAACCCAGTAAATGTAGCATTCCACTGCCTGGAACACAGTGCAGGCTTCCTGTTAACTAACAACAATGGTCATATCACTTCTCACATTCTGTTTGGACTTTGTTTGGCCTTCCTGGAAACTTATTTTAGCTAACACCAGCAATTCTTAAGGCAATGTACCTTGATCTGGATTTTGCTTAGCTTTGGTACAACACTTGATGCTTTAGGTATACATATAATATAATCTACTAATAGAAATAACAAACAGTTCTTTCATGCAGACTGGCTTTTGAGCCCAGAAAGAAATACAGCTTGGAGAACTACAGGCTTGGGAAAATAGAAGACAACCTTGAAAACCTAGGCAAAGGATGTGTTCCCAGGGCTATAAGTAGCTCACCAGTACTCACAAAAGTGAGTACTTACTAAAGTCACAAGAGGAGTGCAACCCTGAGAGCCAGGTGAAATGGTTTTAGAAGTGACTTCTATCTGACATTGTAAATTGTGGCATTGAGAGATTTACTCATAACGTGGACTTGTAGATCAATGAAGAAAGAGAAGGGATTGAAGTCTCTTGGCAAACATGCAAAAATTACCCCAAACTTTCCAAGGATGAGAAGGAAGAAATGATCAGTGTTGCATTCCAGCTGGAGAAGGACTTGTTCATAAATTCCCAGCAGCAAGCAATCTCCGGAACCTTGGGGCAGTGATGGGTACCAAAGAAATTTTGCTACTTAAAAGTTTTTGTATATATCATTTAATGCTATGTACTTTGAAGTATTTGTGTCAGTATCATCATAACTGTACTGATAATTTTTTAACTGGACTATTAAGACTAATTAGAATAACAATGAACTATTGTCTTTGTCTGTATAATGTGCTCATTTTGCCCATAAAAAGACTTTAGGCATAACAAATTAAGGAGAATTCAAGCAAGCTCTTCTGTAACTTCGATGCAACAAGCTGTTAACAACGTGTATCCCAGAAGCTCTTGTTCACCTTCCAAACATTTCTAGGATGAGCAGGGGAGCAGCCTCCTGTTGCCTTTCTGTTCATTTCACCATGGCAGAATGATACAACTTGTTTGACATAATTTTGGCAAGAGAAAGTCTCAGAACCATAAGCAAGAGGAAGGAGCAAAACACTGGATGACTAACTACCTCATCCCACTTGCCACAGACCTTAAATTAATATCTTTTGCAGGGTAGTGGTAATGTCACAGGGTTATGGATGATTGGGGAAGTCCTGCTGAGTCACCTAGCAACTCCATCCTGAGCCATGCTGTTCTCCTGTGAGGCTCTGGAGGAATGAGGCCACTGCAGTGAGATAGCGTGGGCTGTGGAGCAGCCAGGCTCCTTACCTGGTCCAGTACTGAGTAAATAAGGTACTCAAAAGGCTGGCCAGGCCACTGTGCCTACTGGGTTACCTCCGTTGAGTTCACTGTGTTGCAGTGGTATGAAGTGCCCAACATCATGTCCTGTGCCTCTCTGAATGTGTTCCACAACACTGTGGACATCATTTAGGAAGAGCATCCTGCTCTGGTCTGCTAGGTTGTTTGTAGGAGAGATAGTCTGACTCTGCTGTCAGGGAAGAGGAAGAGAAGTAGAAGGCCATAACTGTTGAAATAGTGAAGGGCCAAAGCCTTGCTAAAAGTTGTGGCAAATTTATTCTAGAAATCTGGAATCTTCATCCTATTACAGCATATCACCTTATTCTTGTACACAAGATTGATGTGGGGGGTGTGATGATACTAAGCTCAGAGCCAAAATTTATTCCCTGTGCAGTAACAGATGGTGTCTGATCCAGGGATCCTCGCCAGGAGTTCATCAGCTCTGTTTGGGTAGCTCGAGCCACTGTCTGTGAGATCAGCCTGTTGGCAGAGTGAGGAGCAGCATCATCACCATGGCCTGCTGCACATTTCACATGCTGCCAGTGAGTCATGTGGCTGAAGGCAGGCCAGGTGCCCACTGGATCCTACCTCGCCTTAGGCAAACCTGGGGGATTGAATAAGCGACAGCCTCCAATGGGGAAGGAAAGAACACTTAAGTGCAATGCAATACGGGCTCTGCAAGCACCATGGAGTTTCTGCCTTGTCCACAATCTCTCCATCCTTTCCTTAAATTATCTTGCCTCCTCAGTCTTGGAGAGAACAAATTCCTTTCTTTATCATCCTGAGACCAACAGCAAAATGCCCAATCTTATGTGTTTACAACAGTAGCCCCTAATATCTTCCCTCAGCATAAAGTAACTTCTTTTGTAAGAAATATTATTCTACTGAAGAGAGCAAACTCTTATTCTATGCTAAGAACTATCCATTTCTGTCCTTTCCAAACAGAGGGCTGTGGAAAGAGAGACACCTGATGCTATCCAGACCTCACTGGAACTCACCCCTGACCTGTCATGGGGTCATCCTCAGACAGTCAGAACTCCTAAAAACAGGTGAATCTTGTTGTTTGCTTCAGTTTTAAGGGCAACAGGGACAGTATTCTCATCAAGGAACTGGACTAATAGTGGAATATAATCTATTCAATTTTGGCCCAGTGCAAGCATGGTGATAGTATGAAGTATGAGAAAGCTACTATTCTTTCAACTTGAAGATAATTTGCAGAAGGGTACATCAATCAGCCAGGCCAGAAGTAACAGCTAGGACACACTAGCTATCCCACTGGAAGAAAAAAAAGATTTGATTTGGCTTGGCCTTTCTTTTTAAATAGATGCCCATCCCTTTTTCATGGGAGATTTCTGGGATTATGTCTTTATTTTGCTCAAGCTTTGAATAAAGTTTATTCTTGTGAGGACTGGCTTGGCTTCTGTGTTCACACATTACTGATTGCCAGACAAGCTATCCTTGATTAGTTAGGCCAGCTGATATTAGTCACAGCCACCATCACAGTCAGCTGAGGCTGCAGCAGCATCATCTGGAATCACCTAGAACATTCACTTAGAATAGCAGCACTCCTGCACACCCACATTGGCATTTTGCAGGGGAAGCAAAGCAGAGCCTTTGTACCTCTGGTCCATACTGCGACTAGCAGTGGCATAAAAGACCATTGTGTCTGAGACAGGTGTGTACCAAGTGCTCAGGTATACATTCCTGAGTGCAATATCTGATATATTTATTCACTAAACAGTTGCTGGAAATGTTGAGATAATGTTATGTTAGATGTGGTTTTCAAGAGTTGTGAGAATGTCATAGAGAGTCATGGAGGATAGTCTTGGATTAAGTGATTATGCTTTTTCTAAATAGAACAAATTTCAGTAAACTAAGAATACTGATTAGGAAATTCAAATGACCTCAGAAACCAGGGACTAGAATGCTAAAGTTATTTGAGATTTATTTGGATCAAAGTTAAAACAACCGGTCAGCAATGTGCACGACAAGCAAGTTGCAGGCTTCCTTGCTTTAGTAATCTCTCCCTCCTTCCCAAGAGAGGTATTAGAAAGAAGCTGAGAGCTTGGAAGGAGTGAAAAAAGGCTAGATCAGCTCAAGCTATGACTGCATTACTTGACTGGGAGTACATCCAAGTTCCTTTGTCTGGGTCTGTCCTTCTGATGTATCCCAAATCCCATCTCTTGTTCTTCCTCCAAATGCACTCATTTCTGTGCAAGGCAAGTTTTAGGAAATAGCGGATCTGAGCCACTGCAGGACCAGCATCCCTGAACAAACATCTGGTAAGGTAAGTCTGTACCTGGCCAAAGAAAGCTGGAATCAGGTAATATATTGATACAGTCATAATTTTCCATGGTGGAGACAAGCTAGGTTTAACTTTGAATCTTAAAGCAAGAAACAGGAGATTATTCAGGTGCTTGATAGGGAAACTGGGAAAAGAAATGGATAATAATGCAATATATATACATGGGAAAAAGTTAGGACTGTTCTTGGTTTACCCTAGATAACACATGGCAATGACTTTGGGAGACAGGGCAGCCAGGATGAGGACAGGAAAATGGAAGTCATCACAAAACAATGCCTAGACGACGCTGACAAGAGTAGTGCAAATATTTTTGAACAGATGTATCATCTTGGCTTATAAGTAGCCTAACTATGCTTTCAGGAGGGCAAAGTCATCTTCTGTAGAGGGAAGTATGTAGCAGGGTGTTCCCTGCCACAGGAGGGCTTATCTGTTCTGCCTGTCAGCTGGAGTGATAGCTCAGGACATTGTCCCCCTCACATGAATCTGCTAACTGGTGAGATAACCCAAGCTGGACATCTGTCCCATGGGGAATTACCTCTGGTGCCATGGAGGTGCCATTCCCAGCTGACAGTAAACACCTTGCCTTGAGAGCAGATTGAAGGGAGATAAGCCTTGAATTTCTGACTGACAGACACTTCACTTGACAAACTATAAAAGATACACAAAGCTTTTACAAAGCAGAAGTCCTGGAAATGTGTGAAGAGATCTCTTCCCAAGGTTTGGGATGCTGGAGTTTGGAATTACTCTCCCAGGGACTGAGTGAAAGGAATCTGTGTACCCCATCATCAATTTGGTGGTAAATTACATTGACTGCTAATCTATACTCTGTCTTTGCTAGCTATAATGCTCTAGATAATTTGCAGATAAGTCTTGGCTGGATTGTGAATGAATCCATAAGGAAATCAACTAAGAAGAGAAAGAAAGGTCATGCAGAATTTGCTGTAAGCTTTTTTCTTCATGTGCAATTTCTTGTAGGCTCATCTTGGATGATATTCCTGCAAAGGAAACAGTTAAATTTACAATTAGCCCTACTTTGACCTGGCTTGTGCTGCTCAACAGCAAGGATAGTGTCAAAAATAGTTCCAGCTCAGGACTGGAAAGTGCTCAATGATGATACAAGAGTCAACTGACACCCCGAGGAGTTTCCACAGATTTCCCTTTCATTTGGCTATATGTTAGAATTAGAATAGTTCTTCTTTTCTCAGGAAGTGTGAAAAATGGAGAAATGCTTTGAAAAAGCCCCCTTTTGGTGTTGTTATGTTAAACCACAGTGCTTCAAGTCAAATTTGCCTCACTGTGGCAAGTTAATTCTTTGATGTTACTTGCATTGGTTTTCACAAGTTTCCTTCCTAGGCAGAGCCAGCCAAAGAGTCAGAAGGCAGGAGAATTTCCAGGCTTCTCTCACAGTCCCCACTACTCTGTGGCTTCCTGGACCCGATCCATGGGCATGGTGAATTGAAGAAAGCCTAGAAAAAGAGAAGGGGAGAAGTAGTCTAAATCAGATGTTTGCCATGGAGAGTGGCATTGAAGGAGCCCACTTCCACAAACATTTGATAAGTTCACTTGTGTATTTAAAATAATTCCTTTACTCTACTGCTGTAGCCTATGCTGGAGGGGCTAATGGGTTTGCTAAAGAGATGTCAGTAGCAATGAAGATCTGAAAAGTATTGTCATAAGTGATAGCTCTTCATTGGGTGATCCTTTATTGCACATGACAGCATCTCTAGTGACCATGTTGCTTCATACATGTGACTTTAGTTGCTTTCCAATGAATTATGCATGAGGTAGACATCCCAAAGTCCCCTCTGCAGACAGGCTAGAGAAATTTGCTTTCATACTAGAGCTTTGTAATGAACTTTCAGCTCACATCATCACAAAGATATTAATAGTGGCATTTACTTTCTCCTATTACAGCAGGTACTCACCTATATGAAATATATATATCGTGTAAATCTGTTTACTTCAGTCATCTCCCATGTATTTTAAAGTGGAGTAGTGCATGCACACATCCTCTTTTATTGTCAACAACACAGGTTTCTGTTTTAGCCAGTCACAAAAAAAAAAAAAGTTCCATTTACCCTGCCGAAGAGTATGAAACAAAGTATTGCACATGTTGGAAGCTAACCTTGAATGAGGATTGAAATGAGGATTGTATTTTTAGGGGTAAAGTCATAGCATGGCTGAATACACTCACAGTGTTGTTACACAACACCTCGGTGGGATAGGCAGTAATGTATCTTGCTTCTGCACCAATCTCTTGTAGCCAACACACAACAAATCTGAGGCTATCCCTTGCCCTGAGCTACAATAGCTTTTGAAAACAACCAAATGACATCTCTGGGATTCCATCTCTACTTTCCTGTTGGTGTTGATGAATAGCATATGTATATTTTCTCAATCAATAGGCTTAGTGCTCCTGACACCCTCCCAAAAGTTTAGCACGAGTCTTCCAACAATAAAATTTTCTGCTAAGTGCAATCCATTCTACTCATTGTCTAGAGTCCTAAGACATTGATTAGAGTCACGCTCTTTAAAGATTTAACCCATCCTTTGGAATACATAACCATATTCTTGCTGTGATTGTGTAAGAAACCTGAAAGGAACCCTATATTATGAATTCATTTTCATAAATTTTAAAGCAATTTATATATCCTCCTTTACAGTTTTATCTTAGGAAAATGCTTCTAAACATCAAAAAATACTCCAAATATGAAGAGGCTTTCCATGATAGAAAATGCCACAATTTCTACATGGCTATTCCATAGATTCTTTCAATCCTTTGGTGTAAATTTATTTAATTATAAGGTCTATCAAGAGCAGTTTATTTTGTCTCTCACTGGGGTGGGGGAAGGTAGTGGTTTGTGGTTTTCTCTCTAGTGTGAGTGCTAAACTGGGGAATACCATTTCTAAACCACAACAGCCACCATGCTTTAGCTTTACCTATATAATTGGTAGTGAGAATTTCAGGAAAGCATGTAGTGACCAGCTACTTTGTGTTTTAAACAGGAAATCAGAAGTTGCCCAAGGGCAACAGAAGGTAGTTCTTGACAGTCAGAAACACCCTTCTGGTGGTATTTGACCTTCAGACCTGCTCATGTGAAACCCCAGCCAAAAGCTATAATATTCTTGCAAGAAAAAAAGCTGGGTTTTTTTGGAACTCTGATAAAACTCAGGCTTTATCTTTATGAAGAAAGGGAGTAATGTCTTTTTTGGTTTTTTGACAGTTTGATATAGTTAGAAAAAAGACAGAGAAGTATTCAGATACACCAATACTTTTCAGAATTGAAATATAAATCAAAATGCCTATGCTTTCCTCATGCTATAGCGGCATAAAGTATTCTCTGTGTAATAGCAGAGTTGGAAAGGTCCACAAAAGATTGGATCATGAATGTTCCTTCTCAAAGGGAAGTCCTACCATACTGCTAAGAAGTTTTCAAACAGCCTTGATGTAGTGGCTTCAGCTACCCAGAGCAAGTCCTATGTCAGAAGTGATTGAGAAGAGTGGAAAGCTTTATTTTATTGGAAAACAACAACAACAAAAGTCCTTTTAGAGTCAGTTCTGGATGACATTGAATGAAGGAACACAACAACAAAGGGATATCACTGGGATTTGTGAAAAACACAAATGCAAGCTGAAATGCAGGAGTTGGTATAACCTACACACCAAGGTAAGACAACTTATTCCCACTTCTACTTTCGGCTAAAAGCAAAATTTTTCAAACCATAAAGAGTTGATATGCTGGCTAATTATGAAGCATAGGTGTATTTTGGCTGGAAGGAGGAGCACAGGAGAAGAAATGCCACTTTTCTACTCTGACAAGGAGTTATACATTTATTAAAAATGGATGTTAGTATTGGCTCGGTTATGTCACATTACCAGGACTTTATTGAGTGAGATTCTCAAAGTCAGCCAGAGCAAATGGGCAGCAGGCAGTGGAAGGTGGGCTGCCAATTTGGTTTGGCAGAAAACCAGTGCTTTCTGTACTGGTCAAGTTGAGTTTTTAATGTATAGCGGGAGCAATGAGGCCAGAGCCTCTAGAGAGATGTAAGCTCACTGCTTATTTTTATTTCATGCTTCTGAATATTTTCTACAGATGAAATAGCATTAAACCTGTAAATCATGCCCTCTTTCATATTTTGGAGGATTAAGGCATATATTCTGATGGAGAGTTGGCCTTGAAACTCTTCAGAGGTCTTTTTAACCCACCTGATTTTCTTTGATAACTTATCTTCCCGCCACCTACCCCCAGCAGTCAGGTTGGAATACCTTAAGATGGAATAGAGAAAAAATTATTTCCTTGCATTTATTTTACTGAATATAAGGCCTGAAATAATTCATAGAATGTGCTTTGCAAAACCTTTTTACTACAAGTATTTAATTTTATGACTTGAGCAGGGCTATGCATATACATAAGACATATTTTGAAAAGAGACATTCAGAGACCCTGTGAGATTCAGTATTCAGTAAATTCATTCCTTTGGTACAAAACAGCTAGCAAAATTTGACATAATCACATTTTAAAACTCATAGTTTATGGAAAGACTGAAAAATTACAGCTTTCTCTAAGGAGATTTTACAGTCAAAACTTAACCCTCACAAAAGTAAGAGATTTTAATATCAATTTTCTCCTCCTTCCATGTAACATTTAAAGAAATCTGTTGCAGATAGATTTTTTAGTGTCTCAGTCCATCAAACAAATTATCAAGATAACCATGACACTGAAGTCTGGAACTCAGAATGGAGAGAACCAATAAGCATCATATATCAGTGTCCCAAGCCAAAACCCCATTCAGTATTTCACAGTACATACAAAAAAATTGGCTCTTCAGTCAGTTGCCTGTATTCTTGTCCACCCTCTGAGTTTTTAAAAAACTTTTGCTGCCACTCCAGAGATGCTAGCCATTCCTTGAATGCTGTTTATCCATAGACAACATAAATACAAAACTTGTTCCCTAATTTGTCGGAGAGATTTTAGAAGAGGCCCTTTCCTGCTAAAATATCTTTATCTTTCAATCTGCCATTGCTATCAGTGGAAAGGGCTGATTGAGTTGGATGCATTCACCCCCCTTGCATGAGGAAATAGATGCCTTTACAATGCAGTCACTGGACCATTTTGATTGGTTGCTTCCTTTGAGTGACCGCCACAATATTTTATAAGTGGATTTAAAAAAATTCTTAGGATATACAGGACTTTCCTTGAAACCAGGAATTCTGCTTTTGCAGTACCTTAACCCATGGTTATCCATCTGAAACCAAGAGGTCAATTTGCCTTTCAAAACATTCTCTTTCATGGATCTCATAGTGATTTAATGATGTGCTGACATGTTACATGCATCCATGCATTTTAACCAAAAACAATTTAAGAACACCCATATATTTTAACTTCAAAACCCTCACCTCAAAAGAATTTTACTGTTCAAAGCAATCCATTTAATTTTATTCAGTAAAGTTCAGTTTTTAAAATATAAGAGTTATATGGTGCAAACAGTGAGATATGAATTTTCTGGTATTTCTTTATAACACTACTGGTTCACCCTAACAGCTAAGACAAAATTCTTTCTGTACTTGCTGCTGTTGATAGGGTTGGGATATTTGGTATTTTCTGCAGCTCTGAAACACACAAAAGAGAAATCAAAGTATTTCATTATGAGTGGATTGCTTGCACTCTTGTATAAAATGCTTTTATATGTTTGGTCATTCAGGGAAGCAGTGAACACCCACTTAAAATCAGTTGGTAACTGCTTTCTGCTGAGCGACTCATCCTGCAAATCAGTGGGTCTTATTGTTGAGACTTCAGCTTCTAATTTTTTTTTTTCAAGTTGCCCTGAGTGTTCAGAGGTGAGCCCAAGCAGTCTGGTTATATAAATCAGGTGTTGTTTGATGCTGTCTGTTTTTATGAGACAATGGATGACATTACAGGTGTCATCCACATTGCTGTTGATGGCAGCAAACAACTATTTTCTCCTATTCATCTCTTCTCACTGTCTTTTCTATCAGTCTCTCTGATGAGCAGTTACCCAGTTACCTTCAGCAACAGGAAAGGTGGCAGTTTGCCAGCACAGGTGTTTTGGGACACAGGTTGGCATAAGAGAGCTTTAATATTTCTGTCTCAGGATGCAGGTGTATATATATGTATAGGTGTATGTATGTATATATATATATATATATGTATAAAAGCAGCACAAGTGTATGGATGTATATTAAATTGGTGTGTATATGTGTTTAAAATACTCTGCACCCTCCCTCTGGTGAGGAGGATGCACACTTGGCAGCAGTGACTGGGACCACCCCCAGGCTCCTGGCAGATCACTCAGAGATTTTTTCTCAGGTACCAAAGATGAAAGGGATTTGCTGCTTTGTCTCCCGTGACAAATAGAGTTGCTTACCTGCTTTCAGCATGGACACTGGCCCTCTTCAAGCTGCCTGTCAGCCAACACTCCAATCCCATCATGGAAGCATCTTTTTGAGTCAAGGTCCAAAACCCTCTCTACCTCTTCTCACCAGCCTACAGCAGGCTAGGCTTCTCCTCTTTGACTTTCCCTCTTGTAAGGACAGTGCAGCAGAATCCTCTTTCTTTAGCTGCTGAAAGCATTTGAACCATCACAATTAGAGCTTAAACCCATTAAATTATTTCAGAGTGACAAGAAATCCTTTTGTGTCGTTTTGCACTGAAAAGGCTTTGGTGGTGGGTGGCCTGCAGAGGTGTTTTCAGTGAAAAGACACCAGGAACTGCTCCATGTCACACAGTGCCAGTTCCAGACAGCTCTGAGACAGACTTGTCACTGCCCAAAGCAGAGCTCATCAGTGGCTGTGCAGGACCTCATGGCAGAGCAGGTGGAGATGCCTTGAAGGAAGCTGGAGCCTGCAGAGAGGCCTTGCTGGAGCTGTAGCCCACGGAGAGAACGCTGTGTAGGAGCAGGTTTTCAGGCAGGACCCAGGGGCAGTTCCTGAAGGACTCCATGCTGGAGCAGTTCTTTGAGAACTGCATCCTGTGGGAAGGATCCAGGACACAGGAGAAAGCTGGTATCCTGTGGGAAGAGGTATCCTGAAGCTGGGATCCTGTGAGAGGGACTCCCTGTGGGAGCAAGGGAACAGTGAGAGAAGGAAAGACTGGTGTACACAAAGCGTTCTGTACTGACCATAACCACAATTACTGATTCTTGTGGTCTGCTAAGGGGAGGAGAGAAAAGACTCAGCAGTGAATTTGAGGATGGGAAGAATTGGAGGTGTGAGAAAAGTGTTTCTAGTTTTGATTTTGCTTTATCTCTCTGTCCTACCCTGTTAGCAATAAATTAAAGTAATTTCCCCAAATCAAGTCTGTTTGCCCATGATGGCATCTGGTGAGTGATATCCTCATCCTTACCTCAACATATGATTTTTTTGCTTTTTTATTGTATTTTCTACCTCTGTTTTGTGAGAAGTGTGAATGGGAAAATGGCTGGAGAGGCACTGTAATTCAGCTAACTTTAACCTACCACAGTCCTTTGAAGTGTAGAAAGTAATTATTAATGCTTACGATTTTTAGATGTGGTTCTTGGGTAGAGATGGTCGTCTGAGAACACCTGAATTCTCCTATGCTAGCACCCTTTGCTCATCATACCAGCCACCTCCTGCACATTCCCATCTTCTTCAAACAGCCCACAAATACAGGACAGCCAAAATAAATCTGTTCCTTGCAAATTTTTCATTCTGCCTACTCTTCTTTTTACTGAAACCTCTTATCTGGAGGGCCTCAACTAATCTTCCCTATGGAATTGCTCAGTAGGTTTTGAGAACAAATAAAGCTCTGCTAGAGCTGGTGTGACCTTGCTTTAGTCCATGCCTCAGCACCTCTCTCTTAACTCCCATATTTACTAGCAAAGTGGACCAGTGCAAGCTCTTGCTCTGCTCTGAGCCTTAATCATGCATTTAAGGCAGTGTGAGGAAAAGCTACCTTAAGAGCACTGTTCAGACCTTAGCTGGAGGATTCAGGATTCCCCTTCCATCCCTGTATTACAGTACTTGAAGTGCCAGGAGAAAGCAAGGTGGTTTCCTCAGAGAAACCAAGAAGAAAGGCTATACTCCCAATTGCTGCACCTTTGCCTTCAACAGTATTGGGATAACTCAATTCTCTTCTCATTATTTCCAGGTGACGTGATCCCTGCACTCCACTCAACATGGCTAGAAATAGCCAGGTTCCAAGGAGCATGAAGAAAAACCTTGAATGACAGAGCTCTTTATAAATCAAATCAGATGTACCCTTTTTTTTCCCAGATGTATATGCAATAGGAAAGTCAGGTGGGAAAGACCTGTCCCAGGAACTGCTATGTGGCTGAAAGTAAAGCAGACAGCAGTGAAAGTCACTCAGACATGTACAAACATGAACAAAGCAGGGAAGAGCAATGAGTCGTTCTGGAGCAGTAGAAGAAACAGAATATTAGTTAAGCATTTTAATGCCATCTGGGGTAGACTTTCTCCTCAGCACCTTAAACTGAATCTTCCTTTTCTATACAAGTGGGAACTATTACCTTAAGTAGACTTGAATGAAATATTAACCAACTAAAAATTATATTCTACAGAGAGATGTAGTTTATGGATGGCTGCCATTCCAAGAAAATTTTAACATTGGAAAACCATCTGACATATTGGGAGTGGAACACAGATATGCAAAGTGCTGCTTGAGAAAGGATCAAAAACACTATTCAACTTTAATCTAGCCTGGTGCATATTCTGGCAAAAAATCCCCTCAAACCTTAATGGCTGAGATTTGGAAATGCATGTTTTCATAGCATGAAGGGATATATCTGGAACTGCTTCTGCTAGAAGTATTTACTCAACATCAGAACAGAATTATTCAAGCGTACTTTATGTTTACTGTGTGGAGACTCCTTGAGCACTTTCCTCCTCAGGGATACAAAAATGTGTCCATGTTGCAGTGAAACACATGATGGATGGTTTTGTAAACACCCAAGCTGGCTTTACCAAATGCAGTCAAATATTGATATTACCTTTCCAAAGACTTTCCTTCAGTCCCAAGTCGACTTACAGCCTACATTAATCCACAAATTGCAGAAGTCCTCACTCCACTGCCAACTTTTCTATTATGAGCTAGACATGAATATGTTTAAGTTATGCTGAGGTCACATCTTTGGCTGCAGCAAAACTTGCTGTAAAACAGTAATGACATATAATCAAGAAAGTCCCTTTCTTTGGCACAGAACTGTCCAGCTTGGTGAACCCTGCCAGTTCTCAGGATATTTGGAGTGAAGTCCAGCAATTGCATGTCCTGATCTTTAAGGCCTGCCTATCACAAAGAAATTTGCACAATAAATGGGAGAGCTATTTATAATGCTAGGGCAAGGCAAAGATTTCATTCTGCAGAATGAGAGAGCAAACCGCTCCAGTGCATGTCTGTTCTGCACCAAAAGCAGTCAGGATTGCAAGGGGGGGCTGTTGAGAAAGGGTTTCTCATTACAGTGCTCAAACCCTTATTTTTAACTAATCAGATACAAAAGTGGTTTTGAAACTAAGGCTCCAAGCTGTTAGATTCAGGAGGGAGGATGTAAAGCTGATTTACCCTGAGTGTGTATGGTCAGAAGGATGTGAGAACTGATCCACAGAAAGAAAACCAGAGAGGGAAGATCAATTTGTTTATGAATATCAGTTTCAGAATTAATGAAGCCTGCTTTCCTGTGAGTGTATGTCTAATGGTTGATTGACTTTTTAATTAAATGATATCAAGGTTGCAACATGAACTCAAGCCTTTAAAGATCCTAGTGAAACTGCAGAGGATACAGTGCCTGACTGGAGTCCCTCATGCTGAGCAAGGTAAGAATTAAGACAAAAGAACTCTCAACAATTTCCCTGCATAACTGACCACTAAGTCAATGAATAACCACCTTGCTCCATTTCCTTAGGAAAACAAGCTTAAAAATTTTAATTTAAATGGGAAAATATATTTCTGATAAAACTCTCCTTAATACAGACATCCCTTGGGTTATGTGTTCTGTCTCCATCACCCTTTGTCATTTTTACTTTACACTGTACATTCTGCAGGACAAGCACTATGTCTGCTGCTGGTCTGAAAATTACCCAGAATATTTTGGGTCCTAACACAATTAAAACAATGTTAATAATGAAACAGGATGGCTTCTAGACCAGAACTTGTAGTCTATGATCCTAGAACAGCTGGATATCAGGTATAGATATTGACCAGAACTGTATTCAATTTACAGCCCTATACATCCACAAGAAATCCATTACTATTTGCAGAAGTACTTCAGATGGCTTTAAATTTTCACCTGAATTGCTGAAGTCAGAATCTGACCCAGGCTCATAGATATTATTGGATCAGGAGTAGGAGTGCAATAAATCATAAACCAGAGAGAGAGGGGAGTTTGGTCTCTCACCAGTGAATTTAATAAAGTGCACTCTAAAGTAAGAGTCTTTGTATTATTCACTTTCTATTCGATTATTTTCCTTTTATATTACCTCCCAATACCACTCTGGCACGTAATTTTCACCCACTTTTATCTCCTGCATATACAGAGGGGAATGGATCTTAGAGCTATGCAGAACTGAAGCCACATATATTTAAGTCAGGAATCTGACAATATTCTCCTGACACAATGGGCTGCATCTTACAGCTTATTGCATCTGTGTGTAGAAGTGGGATAAACAGGTGAGTCACTTCAGATGCTAGCACCTGGGCAGGCTTCATTGTAAAGTGCATTCTCACCCTGATTTCCCTTCCTTAAGCTACACAGGTACCATTCAAACTTGCTCAAGATGAAGGTTTCATTTATTGTCCCCAGCTTACCCCTCTTCCCTGATGCTGTGGAATATTTGAAAGAAGTTTGACTAAAATAAACAAGCACATAAAGTCAGATGGGAAGGAAGAATCTCTTTGTGAAATCTTCACAGCTACAGTAACCACCTTCTTCCTTTTGCAGATTCAGGGGGCTGGAGGACAGGCAGATGAGAACTTTCTCTTTTATTGATGTGTTTACATCTCATTGGCATTTTTGGACATCATGTTTGATAGTCTTGAAAACTGATCATTGGCTACATTAAGGTTGCTTTTTTATATTCCTTACTCTTACTCATGTCTGTGCTCTCACTTTAGGATGAAAAGACAGCAGTCTGGAGAAAAACCCATTCAAAGAGAATATAAGGTAGAAATAAGGGAGTGATGCTGACTTGATGGTCACCATATTTATTCACCCTGCTCAATATAGTTTACAAAACTTGCAGCAGACAAAAAGAAAGAAGCAGAATAATAAGAAGTAACTGCCAGTTTGATTTCTATTCAATATTAAAAATAAAGGGAGAGAAAAAATATCCACATTTTAATTTATTTCCTTTAACTAATTTAGCTGACTAAAAACGCATAAATCTGCTTGCTCTTCCTTGCTTCTTCAGTTTTGCAACAGAGACCCTTCACGTCACCTTGAACTTCCCAGCTGTGTAATCAGAATTACTAGTAATTATTCTAGAAGGTGCTTTATGGATCTCCATTGCCTCCTTCATGTTTTCCTGCTACTCATCTTTCATGGGGAGCTGTCCTGTATATTCTGGAGAAAGACTTCTTTGTTTCACCACACACACCTTCTGCAAGACTGAAAAAATCTCCCCACTGAAAGATGATAAAGACCTGGTTATACAGACTTATCCAAGCATCATGGCAACTTTCCCCACTGTGAAAGGGGATTATTAAAATGATTAATGGTTATTAAAATATGGAGGTTTATAGGAATCTCATGAAAAATACTTAGACTATTTTGGGCATTGGTTGAATCTAAAGAAATTAACTAAGATGTCTTAAACGAGATTCCCAAGTCCAGCTTATGAGTTTGGTGGAAGGTCACCTGGGCAATAAAAAAGGTCAGAAGGTTGAAAATAAAGCACTTCCCAAACCATTTTAGTGTAATTCATTCATGGTCCAGACAGCAGAAAATGTTCAGAAATACAGTCCTCTCTCCTTCTCTTTTTAAATGCATAGAATTTTTGACTTTGTGAACACAGATTCTGCTTCCCATATGTAAATTAAAATAGCTTTGAAAATCAATTTCTATGATCAGAAAAGCCTATCCAGCACAACAATGTACACAGAGGATTGCTAATATGCTGAAGTCAGGGAAATACATACGTGCAGTACAATACCATTGTAAGTTCTCTGGAAGAGTAATTTAACTTCAGAAATGCAATGTATCATTGCCACAAACATGGCTGTAATACCCAGTTCTGAGTAGTGCCAAATGCCACCTAGAAAGTGCTGGTAGGCTGTTGACAAACATGTTCAGCCCAGAAGATTGAGGCCTGAGGGCAGACTGTATCTTTACAAAGGCAGCTCAATCACTGAGCCGTCTGAGCCGTCATTACACATTGCTTTCTGAAACAGTATTTTTCAGCCTCTAACTACCTTTAATTATCTTTTGTTTCCTGCAATGGGGCTCAGAAGAAAAATTGTTAGCAAAGCTGTGTGTATTTATGCCTGCCAAAATCTCCCTGCAGCTATTTCCAAGCTGATTTTTTTCTATAGAATAATTTAGACTCATACCTGCAATGTCCATGCAAGAATAAAAACAAACAATAGGAAGAGCTGACTGACTGAACTATAAAATTGTTCCCATTGAGTTGAGGTTTGACCTTACAGCTCTAACCCTCTTACTGCATCCTCTAACTCTACATCCTAGCTGCACCTGGGCTGGGGACCAGGGAACTGGACACTGGAACTGGGCGGATCTGCAAGGTCTCACGTGCTGTGCTCCCAGGAGGGTGTGCAGACTAGCAGATGTCTCAGTGCAGGGAGGAGCTCCATTCCTTTCACTAGGACCTGTGCCATAAACACTGTGCCACTGCCTCTGGTCCAGCAAACATAATTGCAGTCTTCTCCTTATTGCAGGGGGTGTGGAGCAGTCTCCAAGGGCCTGTTTCCACACCTGCCCAAGGTTTCCCCAAAGTCTGACTCTGTGAAGCCTCCTAAGTGCAGAACATCCCGCTGTAATCCTGCAGTAACCACAGGGGTGAGGCCCCTGCTGCTGCTGGGCACTGGGGTGTACCCTTTCACTGTGGCACAGCATCCTTAGATGTGCCTGGAGCAGCTGCAGGTGTTTTCATTCCAGCCTGACAGCTGTGTAACCCACATCCTCTGATGACCACCCTGCAGCTTTGGGTAAGGCAATGTTTACACAAATGCTTATAAGAATGTGTGGGTTTACACTAATAATAAAAATCACACCCTGGTGCACCAGAATTTCCCACTGTCCCCACTAGACTTGTCTGTGTCTTGGCAGCTAAAGCAAGGGCTGGCAAATCTGGACTCACTCACATGGACTTGGTCTGCCTGATGGGCTCCAGACCACTGGAATGTCCTCAATTTTTCACTGAGAACCCTTCTAGGGTTTGGTCATGCCAGAGGGTCCAAGAGAACCTTTTAAGAGCAGGGGAAGAAAATGATGAAGGGGGAATTAGGATCCCTTACTTCATACAGACGGTGTGAGTTCAGGAGCTAATGTCCTTCCCTGGGGTACAGCAGGAGACAAGGTGACAGATAGATACATAATTGTTGCCCAGTGAGGACCAGAAATAGTGGCTGCTGCCCAGGAGAGACATCAGACAAGATCACTGGGACACTTGCATTGTGAGGTATCCCAGATAACAGATAATTTTTTTGAAGAGATGTGCCAAACATGAGTGAACAAGTCCACTGGGAAAGGAGCAGGTATGGGATATGCTGTACTGCAGTTTGGGCTATTTAATGGCTTCTGCAACATTTTTCAAGCACAGGATACTCTTAAACATGTTCATTGAATCACCCCAGAGGACATTTCAAGGCTGAAATGTTCATCCTAATGTGTGAACAGGAATATTCCTGAAGGTCCTCCACAGGAAATGGAGGCAGTCATCAGGGACTCTAAAACTCAAAACAAGCCAGTATTAAAATAATGCTATTGGAGCTCTCTAAAGTGATACATGGAAATCTTCACAAATGCAAGACTTTGTGTATTAAAACCATGTTCATGATGTGAATAGTTCTGTACTTTAAGGGCAAAACCTTTTGTCTGATTGGTCTATGCTGAGAAGAAAATTTTTGATGTTTTTGTTTTCTTCCCTGGAAAGGTAGAATGAACCAGTGGGAACAAACACACACAAAATCTTTCAAAAGCTAGCTGCCTTCAAAAGATTTTTTTTAACTTACTTTGGGGAAAAAATAACTCCATAAAACCTATTTGCTTTGTTGCCATGGGATGATTTTTTGAGGAATTATAGAACCATCCGAGAAACACAATCAGTCTGCAGTAAAATGAAGTGCTGAGGCAATGTAGCATATTTAAAAAGCTCTGACAGCATAAAACTAGAGTCAGCATGAAATGTACAGACTTGCCTGTTATGAATTTATAATGAACAAAAATTAATTCTGTTTTAGATATCTATTTAATGGATATTCTCAATACACAGCTGTTCACTGTGCCTTTGAGAAGATGATATGTTTATCTTTCTGTTTATAGCAGTACACAGGAGCTCTTCAGCTCTGTGTAAGTCAGGCAGAATATTCCTTGACATACAGAATATGGCTGAATTGAATTTTTCTTTAAACAAAGAAATAAAACTTTGTGATTCATTAAGGTGGTCCATTGCTTTCTTAGCCTTAGATCACTTACTGTGCTTAATGCTTATCTTTGTTTTTCCAATTCTTCCTGCAAAAGAATTCTGCCCTGCCAAAAATAAACCCCAAATTCACTACGATGACTTCAGAAAAATGACCTCAGGAGAATAGTTAGACAGGGGACCAGCCTATGTTTCTAAAATTCTTTTATTTGTTATTTTACCTTTGATATTGAACCACCCCCTGATTAGATCTTCTTGTATTGTTTCTCTATCCATCTTTGCCTTGTTTCTCATGTATCAGGTGAGTCCATATGCAACAGCAAGATCCTCTGTGCCTGGGTTGGGGCACCCTTGGTATCAATACAGGCTGGGGATGAACAGACCAAGAGCAGCCCTTGGGGCTGGGCAGGACTCCCAGGGGTGCTGGGAGATCAGAGGCTGGACATGAGCCAACAGTGTGCACTTGCAGCCCATAATCCTGGGCTTCATCCGAAGCAGCAGGGCAAGGGAAGTGATTCTCCTTCTCCACCCTCCCTCAGGAGTCCGCCCCTGTGATGCTGCATCCATCTCTGGGCTCCACAACACAAGAAGGACACAACCTATCAAAAGGTCTTCCCTGTGGCTTTTTAGTACTTAAAGGGGGTCTTATAAGAAAGATGTGGGCATTTTACCACAGTCTATTGCAATAGGACAAGGGGTAGTTGTTTTAAACTGAAGAATGGTCTATTCACACTACATAAAGGAAAAAACTTTTTACAAACAGGTAACAAGTTGCCCAGAGAGATGACAGATGTTCCAACCCTGAAAACATTCAAGGTCAGGTTGGATGAGGCTCTGAGCTGATTAAATTGAAGATGTCCATGGCAGGGTAGTTGGACTAGATGACCTTTAAATGTCCCTTCCAAAGGCGATTCTATGCTATCAAAACTGCTTTCCATAGAATAGAATTGAAGAAATTTCCCGTGAACTTCTCATTCATTTGGGTTAAACAGGAAGACCAGGCTTTTATAGCCTGGAAGAGCAGGCAGACTGTGTCTTTCATGTCGTTTGTGTGAGAGCTTGCCAGAGTCGATGGTAAGTGAGTTGGAAAGATGATGCATATTACTCACACTAATTGCTGTGACCGCCCCAAGCTTGACATAAACAGCTGGTGTAATAGAAAGATCCATAGCCCATGTCTGATTTCACATCAGCCAGGAGACATAGAGTAATAGGGCTGTTTAATATTTTCCTAGAATATATTTCTAACCCATAACTATTGTCAGAATATGCACTGATCTGCTGTGTCCTTACACACAGTACGACAGTGTCTGGATATTTTGTGTTACTCCTTTCTTGTAACAGGGGAACAGTGCATGCAGGAATCTGTAAGGTTTGGCAGCAGATATGTGGAAAAAAAAACTCCTTTACAATCAAATTTGGATCATATGAGCTGCAATATATACTGTTAAACCCTTGCTCTTCAAGCAAACAAAAACCTACATAAGTCATACCAAATTTTTTATCAATCGCAAAATGATATAGAGAATCTCATACAAAGTGGTACCTCTTCTCTGGGAAACATAATGAATAAAAAATACAAAAAACATCCTGTCATAAGCAGAGAACATTGCCTGACACTCAGAAAATTAGCAAGAAAACAACAGCATCTCCTCTGTATACTTCATTGTATCCCCAAGTACCTAATCCAGGCTTTATAAAGCGTTTATAGTCTTTCAGAAGAAAGTTGCATAAAAGTACAAAGGCAGTTTAGAGTGGTTTTTGATTGATAAATTACCCTTTCAAAAGCACATTTTCATTTAAAATACACACTTTTCTCAGGAAAACACATCTTTACTATGTGCTTTCATGTTTGATGGATGATTCTGTAATGTCTTACCTTTTTCCTTCCAGGGCTTGAATGGTATGAAGGCATAGGGCCTTGTTTATTGTTTGTAATCCACAAAACTCTGGAAATTTGAGGAAAAACATCCCATCTCTAATAAATCTATTTGTTTTCTATTTCAAAAATCTCTATTTACCACTCTTGTTGAATGTTTTTCTGTTTTAGGAAAAGAAATTGACATATGTTAGAAACTAGATAATAGCAAAGCTGTTCAGTCAGATCTCACTGTCTTTTCTTACGTGTTGCAGCTGTAGTTATCCCAAGTCTGGATTGTGGGATCTTGTTCTACTTTGCCCCTCCTGCTCTTGGATCCCTCTCTCAACACTGGGATGCTAATCCACCTCTGCACTGCGGGTCCTTCTGTTAAAGCTGTGTGTGCTAACCCCCTCTGACAACCAAGGTCTGGTACACAGCAATGCTGGCTACATATTTGTCATTAATGTGCTCAGTCCAAGAAATTAATAATTTTATAAGGCGATTTCACTTCTTTTAATTCTTTTACTTCTTGTACTTCTTGTACTTCTTGTACTTCTTTTACTACTTTTACTTTACTTATTTTAATGTTATTGGGTAGATTTCACCCAACTGGAAAATTGATCCAACTGTAAGATAAACACAATTTTTGGAGAAATGAGTCTGGCCTCATCCAGGGCATGACTCCAAATGCTACCCACTGGAGGCTGCTTGTGGAGATGAAAGGGTAGGTAAGGTTCACTCAGCTCTCAGCATCTTCTGTTAGACTGTACAGGATAGGGCGACTTGGTGAAGCACAAGACCCTTCTGAGCTCATCATAAAAGATGTGGTAAGTAGATGCTGCTGAAAGAATAACCAGCACAGCTCCCATCCATCCTTTCACCGCCGCCCCTTGGCACACAGCTCACTCTTTGCTCAGGGCCAGCCAGCTGATGGTTTGCCAGCAAAGGGGATTTTGCAGCTGTGTTGTGCTGCTGAAGTCTCCAGCAGTGCCCCTGGCTGACCTTCTGCCTCAAGGTCCTTCTGGTAATCTAAGCCACCAGATGCCAGCCTGGAGACTGGAAAAAAGAAGCAGAATTATAACGGAGAAATTAATTTTGCCTAGAAAAAAGGAAGGACGTTTTTTCTGTCCAGTTTCTGTGAGTGAGTGCTACAGGCTGAACACAGACTGGCTATAAAATCTTGAATTGCTGGATCCATGGGGTCTTTCATTTATTTTCTTCTAATAAATCATCAGTGTGAGAATAGACTGATGAGTCAGACCATGCTGACAAGAGCATCTTCTGAAGTGGCTGAGAAACCAGCAGAGACCTTGATGATTTCAGACAATTTTTGATCAGTATTTAAGCCTCTGTGAATAAAAGCTTCAAAATATGCCTCCAAACTAATGGCTGATGCACTGGGGATATGAAGATTTAACATCCCAACAAGCATGGGGGGAAGGACACGTGGCTTACCAAGCATCCACTGCATGTTTCCAGCCCGCTGGAATACTTTGATGAACATAAAGCATGTTGATGATGGTATTAACCAATTGAGATGGAAAGCGTTGTCTCCATAGAATAAGGGAAGTCTTAGAGATGACATTGTCACATTTAAACTTTTCTCAACAAATGAAATAACTTGGAAGATTCTAGTTTGGTTTTTTTTAATGAATCTGCAAGGACACGAAAAAAGTAGCTAAAAACCTAGCCTGATATATTTGCAGTTCCCACTGATCCTCAGTTAGAGATATCACAATATAACCTTTTCCTCTGGGGCAGGATTTTCAGAAGTTCTTCATGTTCTGTAAACCTCTTCATGAGGTGGATGACAAATATGAGATGCAGATTTGCTTTGAGGGAAGATGGGTTAGTAAGTGGGGATTTAACCCCATGACAATACACAAATTCTGGGTGTTGTGTTTCAAGTCACCTGGAAAAAGCTACTTCATCTACACTGGATCTGCATCTCTGCAAATACCTGTGGGAGCTGAGGTGGGCCCAATAAGAAACCTATTCAAAAAACCCCAAGTACATTCGTACCACAGCTGGATAAATACATGTGCAGGGACCAAGTGTAAAATAGTCTGACATTAAAATGAAACTAATGCATACAGCTATGACTGTACAAAATTGCCACAGCTTTATTGTCTCCTTTCTTTTGCAAGTTCACACATGAAATGCCAAGCTTCCCTTAAGACACAGTTTCTTCTTTTGAAGAGATTGCATAAACTGTTAGATTTAGGGATTTACAGATTTAAACCTGTAAAGGTTTAAAAGGCTCTTGCCTCCCTTCAAAATGTATCTTTTGTCTAAATGGCTTTATCTAAGATCTTATAAAAGGGACCTCACTGGTTATTCTTTAGTGTGAAAAATGAAGGTAGCTCATGTTTTTTATAATATAGGCACTTTTATTAATGCTGTGCAGTAAGAAAGAATATTTGCAGTGCAGCAGTGGTGAGATGGATGTTCAGGATAATAACAGAGGATGCCTACCATGAGCCTAAGAGATTTTGCCCTTTAAAATAATATATAAGGCTAATCTAGGAACATGCTGAAACTATGAATATTTATTTATAATGTGGCTTTATCTCATCAGTGAATTTCCCTTAAGAGAGAAATACTTTCTTCAAGGACATCTATTGTTTTAACAAACCTATGGTATGCACTTTTCTACTTTGTCCCTGTAGTCAGTACACAATGCAAGATTATACTGAAAAAATCACATAGTATTTCTTAGCTTACATACCAAACTTTTAAGGGAAGTAGGTGAAAAAGTACACCAGACGATTAAAGGGAAATAAACTGCAGAAAAATAATACAAGCAACTTTTTAAAAACAGGTTATCTCTTCTAGTTTTTTTTTAAAGTTACCTTTCATGCTTGCATGTCAACACCAAATTCCTAAGAGAAAAATTCTTGGGCCTCCTGCTGTATTGCACTGATGCCAGTAATATGGGTCTAACAGTCTTGTTTTGAATTTTGCCTTGAGCTACATTTCTGCAAGGAGGTACAGGTGGTTACACCCAAAGCCAGACAGGCATGACTGTCTCTGAGGGCAGTGTGGAAAAAGCTCACAAAGAGGAGGCTTCCAACATTCCCCTCACCTCTGGTCACTGTTGTTACACTGGACAAGACTAAATAGGGTCAACCGGCCAACCTCAAAGTAAAATCAAGCTGTAGATGTGGTACAGGAGCCAGCTGTCTGCCAGTACACAAAAGTGCTCCTTCTGTCTATAAAGTGTCATACTGATGAGTCATCTTGTCATCATTACATAGAAAATGAGTCAGTTTCTTAAATATGTCAGCTAATCTGTTGAAGTTTGATTTAATGGCAATCAGTATAATCTATTACACATCACATTAATCCATTAATGAAGCAACATCTGCAAGTCAACTGGCTCCGCTTTTATCTATATTCAAATGGTGCATTTAAAAAGACTGCCCAATGAAATGTGACTATTTATCAAGCCATAAGTGTTCTGCTTAGCATTTAAGGCATTGTTCATTAATAGTCTTCCATTGTGTACTTTAATTGGGCTCTGAGCAGATGAGTGGCATGCCTGTGCAGAGTGATTAATTAATAGTTTTCCAGATACAATTTTAACCACGTAGCTTAAATGACTGAAAACTTTTCTTTCGTAATGGGTACAGGCACCTGTATAATGTGTGCTGAAGCTGTTTCTCCAGCTGCAGAGCTCAGAGTTACATGCAAACAAGCCTTAGTCATTTCAGTCAGACAAAAGAGCATCATCAAAATGACTGGGCTGTCTCATATCATTAAGTTGAGGAGATACAATGTGTGACTGAAATGGATAACTACAGAACTACTCCTTCACACACATCTCTGACATACTTTACACTGAATGACTAAGGAGAAGGGCTGAAAAGTTGAGATTCACCTCACCAAACATAAAACCATTTCAAAAAACTGAGTTTCCTTTAGAAGCAACTGGAAGAAGAGGCATTTTCAAAGTATGATTCACCATTCTGCTGGTGACCAGAATAGGTCACTTAAGTTGTGTGCTATTAGTACTGTTTTTGCGCTTTTGTCTACAGATCATCTAACTAGCTTAGGTGTAAACACTTCTTCTGTAGTCATTTAAAATGAATGGTGAATGTATGCATGGACTGAAGGATGGTGTTGGAGTAGTGGGTTTGTTACTAGTGTCCATCTTGGGCACCAGGACAGTGCCACAACTGCACTGACTACAGATATATGTGGTGTGATAGATGAGTAATGCGATGGTTGACTCTCAGAATTAAAAGACAAATATTATTTATATGTTAAGAGAAGTTTTAGAGATTTATAGTTATGTTTTATATCCCCCCTTACAGTGTTATCACAGGATGGCCTGGGGAGTTGGGGCATTTGGGTGGGTTGGCTCATTACTATGGCAACACCTGACCTCCAATCAAGATGTAAGAAAGTAATCTCCACCACTGGACAGCAAAAAAGGAGTTGATTGACAAGACTTTGGGAGGGGCTAAAGGTTTAGAAGGAGGAACATCCATTGTGTGAAAAAATCCATTCATGGTGGGAAAAAATCCTTTGCTCCTGATGCTGTATTATTTCCTCTATTCAGTCTTCTATTGTGTTTTTTTAAAAGATTTCAATAAATTGTGTTAAATTTTTGGAAGTGAGTGGCATTTCTCACATATGGCATGTGGCCTTTCCCTCCACTGACATTGAGATGGCTGGGCTCCATGGATCTGCAAGCTGTTGCCTTCATCACGACAGTAGTTTCATCTTGCAGTCAGACAAACTCCTCTTTTCAGCGTTTCCCCTGACACCTGTTCTCTTCTCCTGACATTGCTCTGCAGCTTGTGGGGGCAGTTTACTTCAGAAAGTGGCATCTGCCTCTGCCCCTGCCACCGCGGCTCCCACTTCTGACAATGCCAGGCTGAAATCCTTGCTCAGGAAGACATGAGAGGGAGTTGTTCCCTTTCTTCCTACTGGTCAGCAAATACAGTTTCTACAGCAAAAAGTTCAGACCAAGAGCAGCAGTTCCTCCTTAATCACAAGTATGACCATCAGTTCCCTATCCCTACTTGTTCTTCAGCAATCTTTTGTAGATTTTCAGTTGCATTTTCACTAACAGAACCAAATGCATTCACAAGTCTCCATCTCTCCTTTTTCAATCTTCTTTCTCCACTTTGTCCTCCTAGTCATTGCTGAGCTGCTTTTCAAAGTTTACTTGTAAGGCAATCATACAGCTCCAGCAAGGCTACCAAGATAACAAGAACATAAATATGCACATTCAGTTTGCTGCTTACTGAGGAAGGTTTGTGGGGATGCTGTGGTTTTAAGCCCAGCTGGAGATCAACCATCACACAGGTGCTCATCCAATAATCCCTTTCTTGCCCCCCAACCCCAGTGAAATTGGGAGGAGAATCAAAGCTCAACCTCTATATTGAGATGAGGACATCTTAACTTAAAGGAAAATATAACAATAATGTTAAATAATAATAATGATGATAATAAAAGGAAAAAATCAAGTGCTGCAAAATACCATTGGACACCACCTGCTGACAGATGTCAGACCCCACTTCCTGAACACAGATTAGCTTCTTCCAGGTAACTCCCCCTAGTTCATATTCTAGGTATGATGCTCTCTGGTGTGGAACATCCCTTTGGTCAGGGTCACCTGTCCCAGCAATGCTCCCTCCCAGTTTGTTTTGTGTCTGTCCTCACTGGCAGACCATGAGAAAAGGAAAAAAACGTCCTTGACTTAGGATAAACAAGACTTAGCAAAAAACCCAAAACATCAGTATGTTATCTACACCATTCTCATTTCAAATCCAAAACATAGCATTGTGACAGCTACTAAGAAGAAATTAACTCTAGCCTAGTTGACAACCAGGACAGGGGACATAATAATATGCCTTTTAAGGGAAGTTAACACAGTTACAAAAATTACAGTAGGTGTTGGGCATCTAGTTCTCTCTCTGAGCTGCTGTTCATGTTACAGGTAGTACTGATGATTTAATATTAGGAGAAACTACAGGGTTTTACTAATATTCTTTGTTCCACTTTAACAGACAATCAATGATGGCCTTTCTCATCTCCCAAGGAGTATATAGTCAAAGATAATTTGTGTTTCACAGAAAGAATCCCTTTTGTTCCTTGTCTTGTTTCTTTTCTCTCTAATCTGCTATGATCTATTAGCACATGAGAGAATTAATGGTGCAATTTAGGCTTTATGCCTTCCTTTCATAAATTCTTAATTGAATGTGAATTTCAGGAATGCAGGAAATGCAGAATGAGGATTTTCATCTGTATTCTTCAGGTAGAAATTTCTCAGGCTGATCTGCAAATAGTGCAAGTTAATAGAGTTACGAAGCGAAGTCTGTGTGGAGTTTTGTAAATTTACACAAGATACACAGGTTTGTTTGGTTTGTTGTTTTGTTTGGGTTTTTTGTTTTGTTGGGTGTTTTGTTGTTTTTTTTTTTTTTTTGTCTGCTTTCCTATTTGTAGTGCAATCTGTATATTCTGCAAGTTTCAAAAGTGACTTAGCTTTGAAATTTTGTGGGCAATGACAAACATTCATTTATACAAATGATCCAGGGGGATCACTCATTTGCCAGCCAAGGATATGGTTTTATTCTGATACTACAAGAATCCATTAAGTGGGTCTTTGATGGTATTTTGGGCCCAGTTTGATGTCATATTCTAGCAGTGCTGTGGCATTTGCTTTTTCATGGTGTGGAAAGCAGGAAAGTCAGCATTAGGGACAGGAAGGTAATCAGAACCTATACATGAAAGTGACACAGGAATTTTCTGATTGATGAAAAAGAGGGAAAATCAGGTGGATTATCTGTCACTTTTACATCTTCTCCTTATTCTGTTCTTCATCAGTGTTCCATTTCCTTCACTTGCTTCTTCTCTTTTGCCTCCAATACTTCTCACTTATGTTCTCTCTTCCTATGTAACTTCAGATATGGAAAGGAAATGCAGACTGACATGCTACCTGCAACCACAGTTCATTGTTCTGGTGTGCTCTGTCCTTGTCCCACACTGGGATGACTTGTCTGTTTCAAATCCTGTCTGTTCCACATGTCCTTTGAGGACCCACTCACGGATGTCCTAGTTGCATGACCATTAACTGTGTTAATAAAAATCCACATTTATAAGTGAGTAAACAGAGATTAAAGGGTCTTATCTTCACTAATTCAGATGATGATGACCTCCTGCAGCTTTGGAATGATCCCAGCTCATGGGTTTTGGTTCCTGCCCTACCCAAGGTTCAGCTTCTCATTGGGATGAGCTCCAGGGGCATACAAAATTTTCTACTGAGTACTACTCAGCACTCAGTGGTAAACAATTGTGCAGGCTAGAAATGAGCCATGATGTTCCCTAAAGCCTCTCAGTGTGTTCCAATGGAGTATAGGAACCAGTTTGCAAGATGTCCCACAGTGTGTTCTCATCTCTCAGAATTGCCATTGCCCCTGTGGAATAATGGCAGTGCCTTCCCTTTGACAGCTCTTTGCTGCTTCATCTCATCTGTGCCTGTCTACTCTCAGAGACTGAACAGCCAGAGTGTAGGTGTGTGCTGCAATGGGAAATGGTCAGCTCTGTTCCCAGCCACTCCTAGTGATCCTGAGCTTTTTCTGGCTCTTCATATTTTAATATAATTTGATTTAGTTTTTTCAAGAGTCTGCAAATAGCAAAGACGTGGAGGAAATACTGTTCATTTTAATATCAGGACACCTGTTCTAACGCCAGTGTCTTTCTTTGCTTTACCAAATCTTTTACTTTGCTTTCTTCACACTTCCTAATACAATGCCCAAATGCAAATTAATTCCTTGATATGTGTGTTGAATAAAGTAGGTGTCTTTGGAAACACTGGATGTTACAAAACAATTAAGATAGTAGCATAGATACAGAAAGTGTAAAAGCAGCAAGAGAACTATGTTTGGCGTTTGCTGATTTCCAAGTTTTTGATTTGGCAATTGATGCTGAGGAGTTCTTTCACTGTGAGGGTTTGAATTGAGCATCATTTCCTCCACTGCATTAGTAGGAGGCAATAGGAAGCCAGGCATCAACGCCTGAACTTGAACTTTACAAATAAGCTGCGGCAACCTGATGCAAAGAGGAACCCAAGGAGGAGCTGTCACCCTGCACCAGGCTGGGCTGCTGGGCCACCTGCTCCCTGAGAGTGTGCCTGGTGCCCTGCTCTGCTGCCTCACCCCAGCTGAGCTTTGTTTGCTCCTCTGTGGGCCCTCAGTGAGACTGGAACCTTTCTGTCCATCCCCTCTTCGGCATGAGGTGGACTCACAATGCAAATATGACAACTGGATTTTTCTGTTAATATTATGTAGCAGCTAAACCTGTAAAGAATTTTACAGGGTGTTTCCTGAGCCCAGATGGTTTGGAAAGATCTGACTAATGTCAACAGCAGGAGTTTCTCCAGAAAATACCTCTGAAATATTTTTTAACAGAGAATGTAAGGCAGTTTATTTTTATGAGCTTTAACCATAATTTTCAGTAAGAAATTTACTGTAAATAAATGGAGTTTTCCTGGTGTAAAACTGAGCACAGTGGCAAGTTGGATGCATCTGTGCAGCAGTTCATAACTGATGTATTAGATTTTCTCTTTCATAAGAAACATACTTGCAATTTAAACTAAAACAAACCAGTAAATATTCCTGTCTAAGTTTGAAACTTAGGCCTGTTTTTCCTCCACGATCTGTAACTCAAACCCTCTGGTACATATGAAGACTAACTTTTATGCCTTTAATTTTCACTTTTCAGCTATTCAATTTTTAAGATATTTACACCTAAACTTACGACAACAGGCTTATCTGAATTGGTTGCACCTGGTTGTACATGACACAGTTAAAAAGATGAAGACTATGGCATTGGACTGACAAAAGTTCCTATCAAACATGTCCACAAGTGCCAAACTCATCCTTTCTAGTGCTGTGACTCACCCAGTCATCTTGCCTCAAGCAAAGGCAGAAAGATAAACATTCAGTTGCATCCTGAAGGACAGCATTTATCATTGCTAACATCAAGCTAAAGCAGATTTTTAATCTGTTTTCTTTCTGTTTCACAAAAATTAGGTGGTATCTTTTAACTGTGGAGGTGGTATTGGAGACAATGCCCTACTTCCTAGTCATTAAAGACCAATATATTAAAATTTTTGGATTTTTGTGCTTGTAATTACTATATGTAAAATACATGCCTCTACAGACTCTGTCTGGATAACAGTCTTTTTACAGAAAGTCATTCCTCCTGCTCCCTGACAGCAGGCTAGTCAAGTTTTAATATTTAAAAAGTGGTAAAAAAAGATTAAATTTTATTTAACAAGATTGGATGTCTTTTGCTTCACAACAGAAATATTTGAAATTAGGGACTTGAAATTACAATTTCAATCAAAATTACAATGTCAGTACTGTGAAGTTATAATCACCATAAGAACAATTGTTGCATATATCCTATTATAGAGGAGAATGCCTGAACCAATTAATAGAAGAAAAGTGTTAAGTTGACGAATCAGAGCTTCTGCTATGCAGATCAAAACAAAAAAATGTTCTGATTTTCTCTGTGTACTTACAGCTTGCATGGAAGTTTGAACACAGTACGAACCCAATTGATCATGCGAAACATCCAGATAATAAAGCTACTTGGTCATTACCAAAGCGGGTCAGGCTTCAGCCAGCAACCTCATCCATTCTCTCCAGTCATCCATTCCCTAAAGGTCGTTTTTGATGAATTTTACTGGTTTTTTTGCTTCAAGCTAAAGCTGAGTCTTTGTACTGCCAGTTTCTCACTATGCCATGAGCATTGCCAAGTCAGCCATGGAGCTCACCACGCAGCAATCTCTGCTGATGTTTTGTGTGAGACATCTAATTGGTTTTGCTTATTTTATGCTGTGAGAATTACAGAAAAAGAACAACAGCCCACTGCTCAGTGTTTGCTGCCTCTTCCTGAGAGACACCTTGATTAAATTCTTTTAGAAGCTCAAAGTAGAGTTTTAATAACATCTTGCAGCTAAAGAAATTCCTCAGTTAGCTGCAGAGCAGTGGCTCTTTATCAGTCCAACTCTCTCTTGCTGCTCTAGCTTTTGGCAAGATCACTATCTTCCTGAAGTGATGAAAGACAATATTAAGTACATACATCAAAATGAAAGACATGGTAAGTCGTTTTTTATCTTAGTGTTTATTAAGGCTGTTCATCCATGATTTATTAAGAGTGGTGCTTTTAATTGATAGTAGTGAAAATTAAATTTCTGTTGTAATAGATCATATCAATATCTCCTTGTATCCAAGACTACAACCCAAAACCCTGTTATTTACCTCTTATAAGGAATACTGTGCTGCATGATTTCATATGGGAAGTTATTATTTTAGGTTTTACTTCTAGGCTAGAGTGACAGTTCAGAAATATGGAGTGATAATTCAGATATACTGGTACAATTAGAAGCCAATTAAAAATTTACAAATTAGGCAGGCTGGTGAGAGAATGCTAGGAGAGAGAAAGAGTGAGACATAATTATCAGGCAAGATATGCAGAGAAGCAGGTAGAAGTCAGCAGTCTGGACTGTCACAATATTACAAGAGTAGTTTCAGCTCTTTCTGGTAACACATCCCCTGTTTTCCCCTCAGATGTTAAGTCTAGAATCTGTCAGTAAGAATAGTGCAGCGAGAATATGGCTTGCGGGGGAAAAGTGCCTTGAAAAACATCCAAGGTCCAAGGTACTCGGGAGTGCACAGAATTGTTTTGGTATCCAAACTGCCATCACATAAACTTCAGAGCATTGGACCTGTGTTTCATACTTGCAGCAAACTTCTCACTTTTACAGAAGTGTGTAAAATAACATGTTTATTTCCTGAGCCCAAAACCCACGTGCACTTAACTTTGTCAGTGTCCAGCCCTTGATAACAGCTGGCTAACTTAAACTTTGTGATAAGACTAAGGCAATTCACATGAATCTACTGAACCTTTGGGCAAAATGCTGAAAGTACCACCTGTTCCCTGGAAGCTCAGGACACATTCATACCTCCCACTCAAAGGAAGTTAGGTGATTTCACATAGGGTGGCCTTAAACACTAATTTGGTTATTCCCATTTTTTTCACTTCCATACTACCCTGCCACTGATGTCAGTCAGCTTCTGACATTTTGCTGGCTGCACTTGCTTTTATATTCACACAGAGAAGGATTTCTTTGCAGGCATTACCATGGGAATTTGTTTGGTACATGAAAATGCAGGAATGCAGCAAGAGGCAAACTCCAAAAAAGTGATCCAACTTCAAGGAGAAGCAATCTAAATTACCCTGGATAACTTTTCTTTGCCCCAGTAGATACTTAAGATCCACATTTATCTTGAAGCAGATTTCTGTCCTATTACTCAGTTCTTTCTGAGTTATAATTTCACCCAAAGAGGAGTAACTATATAGTTGCCAGGGAAAGTAACCTGTTCTCAGGCGTAGAACAAGCAGGATTAGAAGAGACTTTCAAGATCTGATTGGTAAGGTTCTGAGAAATGCCTCTGCCTGAATTAAGTTGCAAACGAGACCACATGTCTGTGACAATAGTGTAGGTTTTATTTGATAGTAAATCTGAGAGAGAGAGAGAGAGAGAGAGAGGGAGGGAGAGAGAAAGAAATAGAAAAGAGGTGGGGACGACAGAAAGAGTAGTAGGGACAGAATAAGGAAAATATCACCACTCCATGGATCCCTACGATGTTCCATTGATCCTCTCCAGCTGGTCTTCTTGGTGTTGAAGGTCCCCCAAAAAGCTCAGAATCTGATGGGTTAATATACCCTCAGGCCAGGTAGGAAAATCCAGGCACCTCCCTTGGGGGGGATTTGCTGTTGTCTCTTACAACAGACTCTGGGTTTGCTGCATCACGTGCAGTGTTGTGATGGATGCAGGGCTTCATGAATGACTCTGGGGCACTTTGGGGGCCCTTTGGTGGATTAAGGCACCCCCCCAGCTGCCTCACATGAATGCCCCATGGATGTGGCCTTCCCGGAGTTGGGGGTTCCATAGCCAGTTGTTGCAGGGAGGATGGGCTCACTGCCCCTGAGCAGAGGTTACAGCACACCAACATCTCCTCCTCCCTACCTCAGCTGGGGAAATCTGTGCAAACCTGCTCCCAGCAAAGGGGTCTGTGGGCTACGGCCTCCCCTGCCCTGAAGCAAACCAAAGATGATTCTTAGCCCAGCTGCTGGGTTTGGATCACATTCTTTTCCTTGTTTACTTGTTTGTTTCAGGTGATTTTAGAATGGGTTTTCCCTTTATCTAATCTCAGTAGTTTGACTTTCAGTCCAAAGTCTCCATCAGGTATCCTCAGGGAGGCTTCTTTGGTTGTAGATTCTTCGTACCGCTTTTGTTATAATTAGAAAAACTTTATCAATGTTTGAGGCATGAACTATTTCAGTCTCTGACAACATTCTCAGTCACTAAATCTGTTACCTTGCTGTCACAGAAAACTATGTCTCAAAGACAGGAGTTCAATGTAGCAAGGAGGGCACAGTCCTGCTGAAGGCTTTATCTATGTCACTGTCTTAGAAGGACTGACTGGTTTCCAGTGCATTTCTGTCATCAATAAAATGAGTTAAAATATTTGGCAGTGGAGCTACTGCTGCAGTATCTCTTTCCAGAAGCAAAGGTTGTGCCTTTGGTTATCCAACAGGTGCAAAGATAGCCAGCCAAATTCCTGAGTGCTTTCCTCCCAGTGACTTATTCCTTTCTGGCACACTAAGACCCAGCCTTGTGCTGGGCTTAGGCCCCCATTCCTAAGCATTAACCTCCAAGTCTGGTCACCCTGCAGATGAAACTCAGCTTGGCTGGTGACATCAGGCACTCTCTCTGCATGAGCTTTTCATGGTGTAGCTGCATACTTGGTTACAATTCTAAGTATCAGCAAAAGTTCTCTGGTCCTGCAGCCATTGCAGGCAAAACTGCTTTGCCTTCTGCAGTTTGTGCTTAGTTTAATCTTTTTGACACAATAACCCAATCATTGTCTTTAATTAACACAAGATTCTGATCACTAGTTTTGGCATTAAAAAAAAAAAAATATATAAGCAAACATTTTAAAAGAAAGTTTTTCTTTCCCAGGCTGAACTTCAGCCAAACACTTGTCTCTCACCCTCACATCAAATTCCCTTATTTTCACTGTGGTTACACTCAGGCTTTTCCAATGCCTTCTGTGAAGAGATAGGGAGTATAGGTTGTTTGGATTGTGTGCATGGTTTTTCCTGCTAACTTGTGCTTCTTACTATCTCCCTTCTACCTTGGTGTGGGTCACCAATGACTGCAGTCCCTTGGGCATGTCCTTGTCCTGGCATCTCTCACACTGGTGTTGGAGCAGGCTGGATTCATTATGTGCATCCCAGGCAGTTCCTATCCTCTCCTTCCACACAGGACACCTGCAGACCCTGCTGCCCAAACCTATTATACCCAGAGGAGGTTATTCCAGAACAACACAGCCCTAAGGGGAACATGTTCTCTTGTCCCTAAGTCCTAGCTCTGTTGGTGTCTAATTCATTTCTCTAAAAGCATAGCTCTTTAGCTTTAGTTGTTATCCACCCTTCCAGGTGTTCAGCTGGGACTTGAACCAAATGAAAGAGGAGGAAATTTACAGCAAATCCCAAAACTGTGTTTTGGCCACGTCTCAGTGCCACAGGTAACTCTTTCAAGTTTTCACACACAGTAATATCTTGGTCATTAGCCATTTTCCGTGTCTGATATTTAGAGCAGATACTTGTGGTAACTTTATGGTGACTGCTTATTAAGATTGGCCCTTAATAAACTGGTAGGGAGGACCCAGTGGGGCACTGCAATGAGCATATGTTTTTAAGGATAACTGCTTCTGACAGGGATTTCCAATAAGAATCGATTGTTCACAGAATCCTTGTGGCTTTAAATAAATTGATTGAAGCATCTGTCACAGCCTAGCTTGGAAAAGAAAATTCCCCAAAAAGCAGATTACATAAAATGTATATTTATGAAAATTTTATGCTGACAGAAACAGCCCATGGATTGCCATGCCATTTCCACTTTCAATTTTTCAGCTTTTAAAATATATGTATTTACATATTCTGCCTTTTACCAGTGATTTCTTATACAGATTGACAATAAGACACAACCCTTTCTGCCTTTTCTTTGCTTTTGCATTTCATTTTGCCATTGTGTTTGAAGTGGAATAATATACACTGGCATAGATTGTGTTTTCTGTTACTTTTGATTACTCACCAAATCATTCCGGAGAGTTCGTTGGGCTTTTTTCCTAATTATTTGGTTTGATCTCTGCTTGGGGAATAGGGCATTCTTTGCTGTGAGGTCCTGAAAATAATTGCATTTGCAGTGATTGTTTTCTAATAACAGTTCTGTGGAATAAGTGCTTTGAGGCTATATCCGGCTTTATTTATGAGAACAAAAGAATTCTGCCCAAATAATAATTGAGTAAGGACTTTGTGTGTTGGTTCACTATTTGTAAAATATTTTTACACCCCATGACAGCTACTACATATCTTCACTTCTCCAGTACAATAAAGAACAACCATCATGTCAAACCAACTCTTATAATGTTGTCATCCAGTCTGGGCAGCAGAGTGCCTTGGGATGGACATGAGGCTGTCCAGATATTCATGAGAGCTGATGGCCCAGACAGAGCACAAAAATCTGCAGCAAATATCATTCTGTAAGATAATATTTCGTTGGGTTTTTTTAATTGTAATAACAGGCCAAGGTGATTGTGACACTTTTGGCAACACTGAAAAACTATTTGCTTTCCCCAAAGTATTCTCATTTATTTTAGACGGAATATTCAGGCTGATAGAAAGGTAATGAGGAAGAATGACAGTGTTTTAACGGGGTTCTCAGCATGTATTTGGGTTTAGAATAATACCTAGTGATTATGTGGCATTCATTCAAAGTGTTCCACAGGTTTGTGCCTAGGTATCCTGCAGTGCCACTCTTCCTGACTTTCATTCGGAGCAGAGTTCATAACAGTTCAGACAAAGGCTTTCCACTGATATTAGTGGTGGATCTGAGCAAATAATTCCTGCACAGAACAAAGACACTATCATCCTCCAGCTCCTCTTTATTCTAGTGCTACAATTAACATTCAAAGTAGTATTTTCCGTGGTATAATTTTTATTTTTAATTTACACTTTGTGGGATATTGAATATTTCAAAACATGCTTTTCCCAAGTTTTCTCTTCTCAGCTGCATAAATCTGACACAGAAGCTCTATCCTTAATTATTTATGCTATTCCAGTGCAAGAGTGTAATTCTTTTAATATATCTTGTGGGTTTAATTTTGCTTTTTATATTCTATAACCTGTAAGAGTACAGTTCTTTTAAAAGTTGCTTCAAGAAATAGTTTTTGCTTCTTTGAGAAGTCAAGAATCAAGTATAATAGTTAGAATTATATCTAGAGAGTTATCATTCTGAAGAATCATTGTGACAAGCTGTGAAATAAATGAAACCAATTGGTAAACATCAGTTATCCTTGAATACAGAAAATAAACCAAATGGAAACAGAGCTTCCAGAACTCTGTTCTGCAGGTGTCAATTAATTATTTATTATTATTGTTTGTCAAACAAAACCTCATTGTTAATGCAATATATTGATCATTATTTTTACATCTGCTAACTGATCTGCCTGCATATACACATTTCAGAGAAGTTATATTGATTAATGTCATCAGCACTGTTTATTAAGATACAGTGGCTTGTTCAGACTATCAGAAACCCATAAAAAATTATAAATTTGGATATCATTAAGGTTAAATAGCCATAATTTCTGTCTTTTCCTCTCCCTTCTTAAAAAATCTGGCCATTCCTTTTATTTTGCTATACTGACTTTTACATGTTCCTTTCTCCTTTCTGCCTACATAAACCTATTTTTTCATCAGCCAGCAGGGAGTTATCATCTGTAATAAAATAAATGCTGCTTTTGATCCTTTTATAAGGTAGTTGTGATTAATTTTCATGGGTATTATACAAAAAGGAAGAGGACAGAATTTATCCCCAATTTTAGGGATACAATTAGTGCTTAGGTATAATTAAATGCTTAGGTGTACCTTACTCAAGTAAACCGTCCAGTGGCATAATTTAGAAAAAAATAGATCAACCAAACAAAGTGGAAGACTATGAGGATTGAGTTTATTGCTGTATATTTTTCCTGACATCACTTAATACAGCAGTGGTCAGAGCCTTGCTGGTAATGACCTATTGATATTCATATTGATATTCAACATCTTGGGGTTGGGCCCCAAACAGAGAAAAATGTGATTGCAAAATCCCTTAATGGCAGCCAAAGTCTTTGTTGGCTCATCTGGCACTTTTCCTTTAGTTGTCAGTCCTACATGGACCTGAGATCATAAACTCAGCCATTTTTAGCTCCTAGCTTCAGTCATAACCCACAAAGAATCCACAGGATTAAAAGCAATCTTTTTTTACTGCTTCCTCATCTGTTTTATAGGCTATCCTATCAAGAGAGGTTTAAACCATGTATTATAGAGAATTTGTAATGATTTCATATGGTTTTGTTCTTTAATTTAGATGAAGTAAAAGGTGTAAACGTCAATTAAAATATCAAATTTCTGCATGCCTTTTCTTTAGTTTCCTCGCTATTTTGGAGCATTCCCTGGGTTACTGTGGCAGTAATTTGCAGTTTCAGACTTCCCCCATAAAGAAGTGCCCAGTGAGGGACATTTTCTTTGTCTGAAGATGTTATATATTTTTTATATGTGCCACCAAACTTAAAAAAAATCCTCAGTACATTAATATTTTTGTAGCAGGGTATATGAGGGTATTAACTTCTTTGCCTAAGAAGGCTCTGGTTTGAACAATGTGATATGGAAGTGTAACAATGCTCTGTTGTCAGGAATGGCTAAGTGTAAATGTATCTCCCCAGATATATTCCATACTGCAAAAAATTATGGAAGAGTTCAGCTCTACACTCAAAATGGTCTCAGAAAAGAAAATAGGGCTTGAATTCTGAAGAAATATAGAGAAAAACACTAATCCAGGAGATGATTGATACTGAAACATACTGAAAAAGCAGACATGCTTTTATGTACCTTACGTTTTCTGTTGTTGAATATTGTAATATATTCAGCAAATATTCCTGATAGGGTTTGATTATCTCTATCTGATCAATGACTCTTCTCTGAATAATTTATTCAAATCTTAATGACAAACCAGATCAAATAAGTTATGGGTTCAGTATTTTTTCAGTGTAGTCACTGGCCCTAAAAGCTATTACAGGCTTTAATTCATAATACATACAGTTCTATATATAACAATTTAACAAGCACCATGAATTATGGAAATACAATTTTATCAAAGGTGACATTGTAAACCTCAAAAATTAGTCTCCAGCAGTTCAGAGAGACACAAATATTACAAAACAGAGTGATAGCCTCATAATTCAAAGCACACTTACATTTTAATTTAAACTAAGATTTGGTGTAGCACTAAATCTTCTTTCTTCTTCACTACATAGCCTTATTTGTCCTCTTTCTACTTCAGTCCCTCTCTGCATAATCTGTTCTGTTCCTCCCAATCCTGGTGCTTCTCCCCAGCTCCCACTGCGCCCTCTCAGTAGACATCAGTGTGCATGAGGGCAGAGCCAATCTCCATCCAAGAAAAATGCTAAAATTCTTGCTTATAAGGCAGGGGAGTTGTGCTGCTGAAGCCAATGGGACAATGGCACATCTTGACCAGTGCTCAAGGACTTGGAGACTGCCCAAGGGGGTGGATGCCAGAGGGATCCTATTGCCCTGCCTCTTTCCATGTCTCTGTCACACACTGCACACACTGGATTCCCAAAGTTACTTAATCATATGCTGTTTTTTACAGAACAGGGAGAGAAACTGTTCTCCCCTACCCTTCACACTGGCAATTGTTTTTCAGTAAGTCTGTCTAATTTTAACTTTGACTAATAAATATATGATTTGAAAAATAGAAGGTAGCTGGTTTTGCTGCTGTTCAAAACAGATTATTTTCTTGCCTCTCTAAATAATTGTACTTTTCTGAATCCTTGTCATTTTACTTCTTGCTGTTCAGGAAACATTTCCAGCCTCAGGTTTGGAGTGTTTACATTGTCATTGCTCTCACAGAATGGTGAACAAAGATTGAAAACTAAATCCTGTGCCCTGAAGCATACTAGCTTCAAAAGTGAACCCGGTTCCACCCCATAAAATACACCTGTCTTGAACAATCAAGAAAAGCACTTTGACATTACTGACTTCTGAAAAATTGCATTGAATCCCCTCCTCCCCTATCCCTGTGTAGATTTTTTTCCCCCCAGAATTTGGTTTAACACTGTTTTTTGATGGAAATTTTGAGGCACAAAAATGAGAAGGAATATGCCCAGTTGTGTTTGGTACTCTCTAATTTTTCTCCTCTTTTTCCTTCCCTTTAAGCTCCATGGTTGCTTCAGCCTCTCTTTCTCTGCATACTGAGGCCAGACATGTTGAGGAATCAGCTTGTGGTCCCTCGACCACAGTTACAGAGTCCCAGGTGCAGGAGAAATTTCTTCCCATACTTAAAGAGTCACTTCAATTTTGCTTCAAAAGAGAGGACTGTCTAGAGGTCTAGAACTGCCAGAACAGTTTAATTCTGTTTAGAATATATGTTCTGTGTACTTTGGGTTTAACCACTAGCTGGAGTACTGCACATACTGTGATGTGACTGCCTCTCTTGCTTTTCCCCCAGCTCATTTATAAAAGGCTATAAGTAGTTAGTGCTGTTACTTTGAGAGTTTGTCAAGTTGGCAAAAATAGCATCTCAGGTTTCTGTCCATGGTAGCTTTCTAGGTAGGAGTATCCCTCTTCTACCAGCAGGTTTTAACAGAACTCAAGCTACTCTGAGAGTCACAGAGTCTTAATATGATTCAGCTTCCAGATTAATAAAATTTCTCTCTCTAATGAAGGTTCTCTTCTCTTTCATTCATCAGTATTTTGATTTTGCTTGCACTTTGGAAAGTGTCACACATTTTCTTCTTCCCTATTCTAAAGAAATTATATATTTTCTTTAAAAAAATCTGATCTCCACCAAACCACTGGACATTGTAGGTAAATGTAAAGATAAAACAGTTTCAGGTGATGCTGTCTGGATAGGAGAGAAGGTGATATTCTGGTCTAAGTTGAATGGTTGGAAACTGGTGACTTGTCAAGGTGTTTTACAAACTGAGCTACTGCATGAATCTATGATACTCTTCCCTACTGAGAAAACTGCTTCTTCTCAATGATGCCAGTCATCTTGAGGCTGGTTCCTGGAACTCCATGAACTCAGATTTTTTTCATTCTGGATGAAGCTCACAGCTACAGCATCACTCTGCGTTTGAAATACATAAAAAGCAGATACTACTTTGTTTAAAGCACATGAAAACATTTCTTTGTACCACAAGTACAAGAGAATATGAATAAGATTTCTTGTGTTTGTGAGGTAAAAGATTAAATGAACAGTGCCTCATTTTTTGAAGAACAAGATCCAGTAAATGAACAGGAGCAATGCCAGCTGAAGGGACAAGAAGATGTATTTGTCTGTTTCAGGGCTCTGGAAGTGTTTTATCAATTCCTGTAGCCTGCCTTTTCTCTGTCACAGCAGGAAAGACTTCAGAGAGGAATACCAGAGCAAACAGATATACAAACCCTTAATGACAGCAGTGGGTCTTATTACTACAATACACTCCAGAAATGTTATTCCCACCTTTAGCGGTTTGTGGTGGTTGACATTTTAAAAAATAGTCAGAAGGAAGAGAGTTGTGCTTTGTGATATCAAAGTTCATCAGCACCAGGCACTGTGAGAGTAGATTCCAGCTGCAAGTGTGTGAACTTTAATTCATGTGAAGCTGTTTTATCTTCTAAAAGAGTTTTTTCCCCTTCATGTGCCTTTTCTCAACTTTTTAAAAAGGCCCTTTTGTGTCATCTGAAATGCAATTTCACAAATGGACTGCCAGGATACATTGAATCCTAAGGCTCTTCCACCCAGAAAAGCAAAATTAGAGAAGAATATTCACCCCCAAAGCACCTATTCTGGCATAAAAAGATTTTTGTGGCAGCTCTCTTTTATCTTACTGTACTTTTAAAATAGAATCCTGAGTTATTTTCTTAAAAGCCTGAGAAAGCTCTCAGGCATTTTAACCTTCTTGACAAGGTAATGTCTGTTGCCATTTCCATATGTTTTGAGTGATGGCTTATGTACCATCCAGTTGAGGGTGGGGCACTTGAGAGAAAGGCAGGACTACAGGACTGTCTGTCCCTGTAAACCTTCACCTCAGCTTCTGGCAAGGCCATCCTACCTGGCTTGCCCAAATACTGAGAACTGCAGTGCAGGGGTTGGAATGTAATGTACCTCTTGACAAAAAATTAGGGGGCTCCAGTTTTTATAAGAGCCATGAGACATTGCAATGTTATCATCAAATCATATCATTAACATTGTCAGAAAAGGGGCTCACCTCCCTGCCAAAAACCTGAACTCATTGAAGTCCAAACATACCCCTTGCCCACCCTTCTGTTGAAATATTTAAGCCTTAGCAACATTTCAGTTGTTGAAAAGTTCAGGAACGGAAACAACTACTTTTTTTCCAAAAACCAATGCTGTTGCAAATAAATAAAGACTAACTGTTAAATTGATACTCTTGAGACCAGAGCATGGTTAGACTCCTCGGAGCCCCTTCTCAAGTAGAGACTTACCAGCCATTTGTGTTTATAAAGTCTGTGTTAAAAGCCTCAGTCCAAGACCCAGAAAGCTCTGAAGGGACAGAGAGGAAGTTTCTTTCAACTTTTTAGAAAGTTTATTAAAATCTTGTGTTCACAAGGAAAAAATCCAGTTTAGGCAAGTATAAATGTTTTGTCTGCCACAATCAGCAGATTTCTTAAACTGGGCTGTTCTTAAAATCAATGCAAACACTTTCAGGGTGGGTGTAGGTTAAGATAACCTGGTATTGGGGTCCTCAAGCTCACATTCCTTCTTTTAAGTGCAGTCACGATTTAGGGATAGAAATCCTTGAAGGCAATGACTTCAGAGCCAGAATGAGAGAGAAGATATTGGACTTTTACAGACACAAAAGGATTTACTGTAAAGGATTATTGCTTAGAAGTTCACTGTCATAGGCTGTAAACAGGTCCAACAGCATTAGGCTGTGGTCACAGCTGATTCCTCAGATCAGTCTAATGGGAGCAGACAGCACTAAAGCTATATGGCCATGATGCCCTCCAAGCCTGGATCCAAGTAGAGAGCAAAGAGGAGGAGCAGAAGTGTGGCATTTGTATAAACACTAAATTAGAAGAAATGTTAAATATTAAGCTAAATCCATAAAAAAAAAAGTAAAAAAGTAATTTAGGAGATTTGCAGCTCAGTTAAGAACTCTTCAAATTACTCTATTAATGTTAAATTGGGGTGAAAATAGGTCTAATACATAGTAATGGAGCTGAAATTTAGCCTGCAGAGTTAAATGGGCAAGCCCGTCATTCCGTGTTAGCATGAGTGGAAATCAGGAGGGACAAAGGGTGGATAGACAAAATGATAGCATTGGCAGACAAAAGCTGTGGCAAGCTGTTCACCAGATATTCAGTCTCTGCTGAGCAAACTCATCACTGGCTTGCTCTGAAAAGCTCACAAATTCCCTGCCTTTCACCTTTTGGACAGAATGAAAGATATGCTGGCCGGCTGCCAACTGCTAATTCAAGTGCTTTATTGAGGAGTACGACAGTAATTCAGCCAGGGAGAGACAAGGAGTTTGTGTGGATCCAGAAGAGACTCTTTATATTTTTCCTGGAGATTTCTTGGTTGACCCTGACTAATTTCCTCTTACTGGATTTACACCCCTGGAAACCTTTCTTTGAAGAACGTTTGCTCACCAGAGGAAACTGTCCAGACCATCACAGTTTGGAGAGACAGTCACTGAAGGGAAGAAAATCAATATTTGCAGGAAATTCATGAAAACTTCTCTGAAGCCTTGTAAAAACCTGTCTTTTTAGCACAGCAATGTACACAGTACATAGGGCCAAACCTGGCATCCTCATCCATCCTCATCCTAGAGAACATGGAGGGGTTTTCTGAGCATTTGGCCAGGTTTTTCTTATTCTTCCTCAGCCCCTTGTACTGCCAGCATTTCTTTGAGATAAGAAGAGACAATTTTTCCTATAGGGCATCATCCCCAAAGTTGAATCCAAAGTAGTTCCCGAGTGACAGCCTGGAGCCATGGCAGTGCCGTGTGGCAGAAGGAAGTGCCAGTGACTGGCTGCATGGACCAGCCAGGGAAGGAGAGGGGACAAAAGGATGCAAACACTGCCTCTTCCTTGTGCCTGAGGACAGAGGCAGGGAGAGCTTCAGACCCTCTCAAGAGGCTATGAGGGGCCTGGGGTTAAGTGTCTGCAGTTTGAAAGTACTTAATTCTGTTCCATGATTTTAATGCTGGGGGTGCTGGTGGGAAGTGTACACTTTGACTTCTGTTTCTGCTTTGAACACAATGCAAAATTCACATCCCCTGGTATAAAACTCTGCCCTTACTCTTCCTCCACCTTCCTGTCCTCAGTTACTTGCAGTCCATGGTCTGATCAAATTGTAGAACACATAAAAATAAACCTTCTGTTCAAATGGCAAACCAGACATAGGTTTTGATTTAATATAGAGTATGTCTTATTTATGAAATTATTTTATGTATTCATTTTATGTTGCTATCCTGATTTGGGTTTCTGAACAGGTTATACGAGTTATTAAAATGTTATTTTCCTTCCAAAGTTTATGCTTCATTCCTACACTTGTATCAATGTATTGTATTTTCCTGACCATGTATTTAGAAGTGAAAAAATATGACTATTAAATTTGTATGACATTTACCATCCACAAACATATTAGGCTCATGTGTGGCATTTGAAATGAGTTATTTGGTCTGCACTGACAACTGTGTAGGGGAGAGTTAAGTCAACAGTGCAGTATTGATGGAAAAGAAAGCTTAATAATATTAAAAACCGTAGAAAGAGCAGATAGCAACTCAGTCTCATTGAGATCACAGCTTATGCTTTTGTGTTCCCTGATGTTTGAGAGGTGCAATCTCCTGTCTTTGTTTTCCCATCCAAGAAGGAAGAATAATAAGAGAAAATAACAGGTCAGAAAACAGGAGGAATCTCTCCAGGAACCTCTAAATACCTGTAAGTACATGCATGCACACCTGAACAGTTTTAGATTTGTTTTAAATACCCAAATGCAAATCATTGGGAGTGTGTGTGTTGTGGTGTTGTGTGTGTGTGTGTGTGTGTGTGTGTGTGTGTGTGTGTGTGTGTGTGTGAGTGTCTCTGTGTCTGTGTCTGTGTGAATTAAATGTGTTAGGTAAAAAAATATCACAATGATAATGCACATTAAAAAAAAATTCTGCTCATATGATCATTAAGGTGATACTTTTAGCAGAAATCTAGGCTGTCACACCTCTTGAATTGCATGAATAGTTCTCATGTCAAAGGTGAGCTTCAGAGACAGGCAGTCCTTTTAGTCTGAATTCCTAAGGAAAAAGGTGCAGTTCCTCAAGTACATGTAACAACAGGCTTTTTTTCAAATCCATCATCCCCCATTTCACAGAGGCAGGTAGATGTCTCAGACATGATAATTACTGGCAAAGCTGTTCAAGGTGAGGGGCTGCTTAGAGGAGAGACAGCTGCTGCTGCTTTGACTGAGGGCAGGTCGGAGCACTCAGCACTCCTCCAGGCTGCCCAGCTCAGCAGCCCAGCCCTGCCTGCAGCAATGTCTGGGGCCCGTGGCACACACATATTCCCAGCTGGTGGGTGGCACAGTTACTCAGGGGATGGGGACAATGTCTGGGGGTAGCCAAGGGGAATGTGTAGAAGATGTAGAATGCTTCCCAAGGCAGTTAGAAAGGGTGTGGGGGGCATAGGAGAATGGGAAGGAAGATCTCTGCTCCAGTGGTCAGCTCACGCTGTTTGCCTTCTTACCAAATAACATTTCCTGCGTTATTCTCACTACCCCACTACTCCATGATATTTTTTTTCAGCTACCTGAGCAGTACCTTATCTAAGATATGTGGTTTATCGTTTGTTCTGACAGAACCCAGCTGTTTTTCCTCACCTGATTTTCTAAGGAGAGGATATGGCTGAGCACATTTGCGTTTGCCTTCATCTTGTCTGTAACTGTAAAACTTCATGGCTGACCTCACTTAAAGGATGGAGGAAGAAAGGAAACCTCAAAAATGCTAAATTCTTATATCTTAAATGAAATTTAGCTGCAGGTGAGAAGAGGGATGTCTTTAATATTCTGACCAAGGAAAGGGACTACATGTCACATCCTCAGAAAGGGGAAATCTGTAAGTTAATGAATGAGACTTTATCACTGTCTTTGCTGCAGAAAAGTTACACTAGAGAGCCCAGTCCAGCCCAAGATACCAACCTGGACTGAACCCTGTACTCTGACAGAGGGTTTCTTCCCAAAAGGTGAGACTGAGGAGACCCAATTTACTACAGAGGAGAATATACAGTGTATTTTCTTTCTCAGAACACTTTTTTTACTTTCTTATTTTTTCTCCCTTCATTTGAAATGAATCATTCAATCTGTGTCACTCTTTCACATTAGATTGTACCAGTTTGATTTTGTTTGATGCAGGGGAGAGGGGAAGCAGTGATGGGATGTGACATGCACTTTATCTTGAGTATTATTTGTCTCTACAAGCCTGTGGTGAGATAAAACCTCAGAAAGGCCCATGGTAAAGGACAGTCATTACTTTGTAAGTGCTTACGCAAATGTGTTGGAAGATTACATTTGGAAAAAAGCTTTTCAGGCTGTCACAGGCTCCACACACATTTTCTCTTTGAGAGCTGAGTTAATCAGAGCACACTGACAGACGGGTGGGGATGATGCAAATTTACAAGTTAGAGGCTTGGTGACTGACAGACACAACACATAATATAGGAGAAGGAACAATATGTGAGAACACTTTCCCCAGATTTACAGTATTTTGGCTAGAGATAAGAGTATAATTCCAGCTTTATTATTAAGTCATCTTGTAAAGTATATTATTTCAGTGTTACTTATTTTATTGAACAAGTCAGAAAGTATTCCTCACTTTCAGAGAGTAATGAGTCTATAGGTTTGGGCAGAGATGAGAGAGGGCGCTGCTCTTTTCTTAGAAAGTGTCAAAATCCCAGGTAGACCACAGGACTCACTATCACCATTCTGCAATGACTGAGAAATTGTCTTGGAGAAATTAGAGGACAAAATCAAATGGGTGCATATGTATGAAAGCATAAAATCTGACATTTCCTATTTAACCACAAATCTGCAACAGACCTAAGCATGGTAGAAGGAGGGGGATCTGTAGGAGTAGCATAAGTAGTCTGCACTCTAAGAGTTCATGAAAGCCACTTGTAGTGGTATTTATGGTGTGTTACACCATTTGCAGCATTTTATCTGAATATTTATTGTTTTTCTAAAGAATGATGAAAGTGCTTCCTTCTGACTTTAATTCAAAACTATTAAGAGCTTGATATCAACTGCAACATATAATAGCCTTGATGTTTAATGTTGAATAATTTCTAAAAAGTCCTGAAATTCTGGAAGGTTGGGCAGTGGTTCAACAATGAGATATATTGAGGCAGATATAAAATGGTAAAACACAGCAGTAAATTGTTATTCTTATTTCATGTTATACCTACACTTTGTATTTCTGGCCTTTAATTTCCTAGCGAGTCCCAATAGCATATGCACTTTTCTCCCTGGGAAGATTTCAGCACTCCAGTATTTTTTTTTGTATGTCTCCACTTTGCAAAGGACATCTATTTAATCAAGCAGTAAAAAAAAAATATACCATACAACAGGGCTGACATCCAACCAGTGAACTCTAAATAACAAACACTTGAAGTACTCACGATACTCAGGCTCAGATATGTTTGGAAAAAGCTCTTCATCAGCCAAATAATAAAAGCCATGATAAATTCACAGATAATTCTCCAAGAGATAAAGGGTCAAATCTGATGAATGAATTGTTCATGAGGGCCGTTTTGATGAGCTATAATTATGTGAGCAAAATCCCATCATCTTTTGTCTCCTGATTGCATGATAACCACATAAAAGGAAGAGAATAGCAAGGAGATTAAGTTCTCGCAGTGAGTAAGAGATGTTGCATTGATTCTAAGTTGTTGCTAGGTAAATAATTAAACCATGATTTCACTGTTGATTTTATTTGTCTGCTGTGTGTAAAAGGTTACTTAGATGCATCAGTGAAAAATTAATTAATATATTTCTGGCACTGCTCAAATAATGGAAATCCATGAAAATAAAATTACTGTAGTGGTTTGAAACCACTCGTTAATGATCCGCCTCAGGTTCAGAAAATGCCTCAGTAGTCTAATGGTCCTGACAGCTCAAACCATCTTTCTTCCTGTTTTTTTAAAGTCTTCACCACAGTTGCTACAATAAATAGATATCTATGAATGCAGCTTAACCAACCAGCTTTGATGTGTTGAGGTTTACCAAGGCTGTATACTCACCTTGTGTATTCTTGGTGTCCCACCTGGCAGAGCCCATCCCTGTGCAGATCCAAAGCTGTGCTCATGCCGTGCGCCAAGGGAAGGGCAGCGCTGAGCAGGCTGAGGATGTCACACAGTGGTTAGCAGTGAAAGCTTTCCTTTCCCACAATAAAACTTTGCTGCAATGTGACAGTACCTACGAACTGCAGGAAAAAACAAAAGGCAGTGAAGGTCTGAATGATGAAGCCTCTGAATAATTAGCATGGTAAAACCTGAGGCACATTTGTTCGCACCACATCCGTGCTAATTGCCCATTTACCAGGCTAATTTAGCATCAGTTATTTCTGGGTTCATCCCATCATCAGTATATTTCTCTTGTAACTAGGCTACTGTAATTTCAACATCAACTGTGTTTTGACTTACATTCACTTGTAACCCTTAAATATCCACAGGGGAGCTCAATTTGCTGTGAGTTTTACTGTTTAAATATCTTATATATAAAAGCTGGGGAATTTGCATTTCAGATACCAACATGCCCATTTCTAGCACACATGATACAGTAACTCCTGATCACCATGTGGTCACCCAATGCAGTTTTGACAGTTCTGTTTTCTGAAGATTTCATACTATTTCATTTCCCCCAATATTCCATCATTCAAAAACATTGCCCAGTCATTAAAATGATTAATTTCTTTTGTACATTTGAATGATTGTGGTAAATAAGAATTAGAAAATGATATTGTATAGTGTGAAATAGAACTTGATTTGCAAGGAGATTAACTAATTGATCTGGTGTGTCCTTTCCAACTTTAATGTGTTGGCTTCTGTGATAATTATAGACATTCATATTTTTCATTATCTACCAATAAAACTAAAAAAACCTATTGTTGTTTCTCTTCCTGTAAAGATTTTGTAGGATACTAAATTTCATTTTTACTTTTGGGAAAAGATTAATGTTGCCTTTCACATTTATGGAAACAGATGAGACGTTTGTAGTGGTTTTGTCGCTAAAACGTTATGCTTTTATTTCCAGCTATGAATGGAAATCTTAGCTATCCTGAAAACCTAAAAACAAGAAGACACTGGTGGATTTCCTGGTAGTTGACTGAGAGAAAATTGACTTATCAAATGGTGCCCGAGCTGTCTGGACTCACTTGACATCATAAGTACTCTGGGGATTTTGGGGCATAAGCAAATCTGCAGGGCCTCAATGTAGTACAAACATGATAAGTTGTGTTATTGGTAGTTTTCAGTGTTGGATCTATGCATGATTGCAAAACTTTTTATAGTAATCAGTGATAAGTGAGAAATACCACATGTACATGCTTAATATTATCTACTAAGAATGAGGATGTGTATTTCTTACTTGTACGCTTAAAACTGATGAGGTGAAAAACACAGAAGAGATCAAAAAATGGATCCGGATAGTTTACTTATATGTCAGGCCTGGTATATCCTCCCTCAAGAGAAAACTTAGAAATATGCAATGCAGCTGCTGCCTTTCTCTGGAGACACCAGAAATCCATGGTGTTAGTCTGCTTGCAGAGAGCTATGAAACCTTAAGCACTCACCAGCAAGGGGACACTGAGCTGTCTGCCTGGAGACCATGGGGAGAAAAAGTGCCTGGCTCATCCTAAGGTAGCTTTTCTATCCATGAGGACAATGGATGGGGAGCTGGTTGCACCTCCTCTGAAACATTGATTGGAGGTAGGTTTTGTCACTGTTTCCCACAAGTCTTGTCTAAGACTTGTCACACCTGGTGGGATTCAGAAGGTACATATCCCTGCAATTTCCATTTGTAACCGTGGTGGGTTTAGGGGTTATACCTATTAAATGGGGTCTTAAAACACAGGTGACACTGGAATAACAGCCTGGAGCTTCTTCAGAAGAGACCCCAGGCAACTGTTAATGTATTATAACAAATGGAGTTTTAATAGAGAAAAATGAAAGGTACATGCAAAGATGTTTTTGGCTTGGCAGTGGAGCACTGTCTTGGCAGCTGGAAGTCACTGCTTGGCAGCTGAACTTTCCAAAGTCATAGGTGTGTACCCAGTCCCTGGCACTTGCAAGAGGAAAGTTCTTAACTCCTCAGCAGAAGAGTACAGGAAGGAAATGTCACGGTTACAATGCCCAGCTGCATTTTATAAAAAAATTAATGGGTTTTGTGTCTAACTCCAGCTTCAAGAGGTGAATCTTTAAGACAAGAAGATGAGGTTTTTCTGTAGATCTATGTTCATTTACAATTTCCTGGTGGTGGCTCCTCATTCATCAACATGCCAAGTGTGTTTCCTTGAAGTAAGATATCTATCAGATATTAGGAGGGTGGACAGCCCAGCAGAGAGCAAAGTACTTTGCTGGGAGTCATTCTATTTAATGGATGGAGGACACTAGCCCAAAATTTCTGTGCTTCATGGAAAACAGTGTACATAGATTTCTTTCAAAAAGAGTCAAAACCTGGATAGTTCCCTTCTGTCATTTCCTCAAAAGTTTGAAATAGGAGAGTAGGAAATGGAAGCAATTAAAGCCACTGACAGATATTTTTGAACCATAGTCTTACCTGCTTTTTTAATTCCTTGGCCCAAATTTTCCAGAAAATGAGATGTTTAACTATAGAATTAAAAATTGAATATAGAATAATCTTCAGAAAAACAAACATGGGAAAACCAGTTGGTAATTCCTCCATAAAAAGAGCCTGAAAAGTAAAAACCAAGAAAGTTACAACCTTTTTCCATGTTAACATTATCATCAATACACCACAAAAATGAGAAATGCAAAGCAATTACTGCAGCAGGAAAAAGACACAAAGAGATGCAGCAAAATGCCTTGAATCTATCTCTGCATTTGCATACCACTACCAGAAGTGTCTTGAAATTTGCTGTGAGCATATGGAGGTCTTGATCAAAACCAGAACATACATTTTACACAAGGGGCTTTGTACAGATGCGCTAAATTTGCAAAGGCAATTGAAGGACGTTTCAGACAGACTTGACAGATTACAGGCTGCTGCTGTTACTGTCACAATCTCTGTGTAAATCTGGTTTAACAACAAAGAACTGACACCACACAAGGACAAAACTGAAAACAATTCAGAGGCGCTGTAGAACTTTTCCCATTACAAATACCAAGGCAGCCAAATAAAAAAGATCCTTAAATATAGGGGTCACAGACTGAAACCAAAATGGAGAAAAGGATATATCATGTGAAAAGTCTTATTTTGCATTATATTTTTCATGCATTGAAATGATGGATATAGGGAAATATACAGCAGTTTAGATTTGGTACCTTTTTTTAAAGGACTTGTCATCTCAGAATCATTTGAGTGATTTCAGCTATTTTGACTGAAATTTTATAGTGGTTGAGAAGATGACAGATAAAGTTACATGGCAGAACTATAACCAATTTCAAAGAAGTGTCATGAATGTGAGGCTAAATTGAGTAGGGACCTAAATGCCCCCTTCTTCTCATTGTCTTGGTTCAAAGTAAAAAAAGCACATTTAAGAGAGAGTACAGCTCTAGTTACTGGAGGATTCTATCTGTCAGATTGCATGAAGGCATGAAAGGAGGTGTGCGAAAAAGTCAGATTTTGTAAGAACCTTAAAAACAAAAGCCCAGTGCTTCTCCTCAGCCAGTGTCCTGCACCCACTCCCTTTTGCTTTGACTCAGTAGCAGTCCTAGGAAGCAGCACTATGCTTCATCTGCAGTTACTTTCCCTTCAGGTGGTGCCCATGGTTCCTGAGGTCTGTAACTGATCTCTTCTGCCTCACAGTATCTCTTCTTTCCCTTGGATCCCAGCGCCTTCCTTGAGTGCTCATATTTCCAAGGCACAGCTTCTTGAACTGCGCTTTGCACCCACACACAGCCACAGCCTGTCATAGTCCTAAGGCTAGGGAAATATCTCTGCCCTCTTAACAAAAATCCTGATTACAACTTTGACAACAGTGATGCTGACCAAAAAGATTTGAGATGCAGCACAACTGGAGGACATCACATACAGTATTGAAGGAACCAGAGAAGCAAGCTTACCTGTGAGGGCTGCTGGGAGGACTTGAGGCACCAGTAGAGGAACTGATGGTGGGATCAGGGAAGAGCTGATGGCTGAAATATGGCTGAGAATCTGTTTCAGAATGATAGATGTAAGAAATTTCAGAAAACCTTTAATAACATGGTGGTAGCAGTAAATAGGTACCAGGCACCATGCAAATGCCAGCAGCTCCTCATAGAGCTCATTTCCCAGGTGATTTTTCTATTTGGCGCAATTGCGCATGGATTACCGTGAACTCCTAGGATGGATTGACCCTGTTCCCTGCTGTTCCAGGGAATGCCACCAGCACACCTGCACTGCCTTCAGGAGAAGCAGTAACCTTTGTGGAACTAGTCCTGTTTATAGCTAAAATGTGTCCAGTAATGTATAAAAACTGTATTTATGGTCTTAGGAAACTCGAAAGTGTTTGTTTTTCCCCCTTTCCCTCATCTGCTTCTTCAGAGTGCTTTAGTTGTATTCAGACACGTATTGTGAGTGCAGACCAAGTAAAGGATTTTCTGTTTATTTATTTAAGGTATTTATTTTTTATCCATTATTGAAAAATATATCTGAAGTTAATCTATACACTTTCTCCTAGGAATTATATTCTTCACAGGTAATTTTCACAACAAAAGGCCCTAGTCCTTACAGTCTCAATCCTTAATGCAGGCACTTCTTAAGGTTATGATGTTTTTCACATTCAATATGGATAAACCTATTAAAATTAAATGACAGTTATTAAAAAATATTAACGTATTTCTAGACACAGTAGCAATAAAAATGTGTGAAAAAAAAATTAGGCATCATTGTCTATTAGTTCTGCAAGAGGAAAAGCATACCAAAAATGTCAAAGTCTTCTTAGAGGCATTTAATTAGAGTAATTTTGCACCATGCTGTTGTTACTGTTTGTGACTCACCAGTACAGAATACAGAGGGCCATTTAGATCCTAGTGCAGTTTGGCAAGTATTTGTTACAAGTTTTTAATTTTCCAAATTACTTTCCTGAGTGAAGAAATGGGAAAGTGTTCTAAATGGAGGTTATGAAACCTCTTCTGCCAGTTTACCACTTTATGATATTATGCAGGTTTCAGTTTTCCATGGATCTGTCTGACACCAATCCTGACATATTATGGGCCTGTACCAAGATTGTTCCTGTGACAAACACTTTGCAAGTAAAAAAAAATTACCCTTCTTTAAGTAGTGTCTACTTTAAATTTAGGACAATTTCAGTCTAACATAAAGGCTTAAATTTCATATTTCACTAACTTCTTAGCCAAGAAATCACACTAGCAACTGATGAGATGTAGGATAATTGTAACACTGGGCTTCACTGACACTAAAAATTATGGAAACAAAGATCATATCAATTTGTCTGTAGTTCCACTGAGGTAGGTCAAGAAAATACTTTCAACGCAAAACAAGCAAATGCTCAGAAGTCAGTCAACACTTTTCCCTCCAGCAAAACTGTTCATTGGAATGGATTTCTTGATTTTTATTTTTTAATTCCCATATTGCTGAAAATTAATGCTGAAGCAGCATCACTTTGATTCTCTTACTTTGATCATAAAAAGTTCTTTATGGGTTTGAGAGTGAAAATTGAGTCTCTACCATGTAGTGCTCAGCCATTCCACACCTTATGAAACAGACACACAACGTCTCCCTGTGAACTTGTCTTAGATTTTTCCTGTGTTGCTTTAATCTCACTCAGCTTGTTGAGATTTTTCAGTGAGAAACTTTTCTATGTTCTTACATGGTGCAGTGGAATGTCTCAGGAGATCTGAGGAACGGAATTGCTCTGTTGTTTCCATTGATGCATCTCTACCATGTTCAGTTTCAGCTCTGGCTCAGGAGGGTTCCACACTCCTTCCTGTGAAGGGACAACACTTATTTTTATGTCATAAGTAGCAAGCACTAAAAACATCTGCATCCATGAAGTTCCTTATGCCATCTTGGACATGTAGGTGCAAAGAAGGAGGGAAGAACATGGAAGGGAAGGAGGCTAAAGATAGCTATCTTTTCCCTATAGAGATCACATGGGTTGTAGGATAAAGATTGTACTTCTGAGCAGTCTGCATTTCCAAAGCAATCCTTTCTCCCTAGTTAACTCTCTAACATTCACTTCTAGACAAATATCTTTAAAGCATGCCTATCCTGGAAACCTGGAAGACTGTGCTGTACCATTTTAGATAGGGGAGATCGCAGCAGCTCGAGAACATGCAGGAATGAACTGACTGGCAGGATTTATCATGCTGGGAACCATGGTCTTGTCCTGCTACCTAGACCAATGCCAGAACCAAGTGTATTTCTCCTGCTGCTGCCTAGACCAGTGTCAGGAATCCACCTGGGACACCTCTCAGCAGGGCATCCATTACACAGGGCACATATTCTCAATCCACATTTCCAGGCGCTTCCTCTATCTTCCCCCACTGTCCTGAATTATTGCATCCACCAAGAGATTACACAACCACACACTTCTTCCTCAGTTCGTGTTCCACATCCTACTTCTTAGCATCCCTGCTAGCTCTATTTTTAAGAGTTTTTCAGTGTTAGTAATTCTTTGGTCCAGTTGAGAGTGAGAAAAGATAATGCCTGACTAGAAGCTGGGTGGTGCAACAACCTGCTGACATTCTTCATGTGATAGAAAGTGACTGAGTAAGTCAAATGTGTGGAAAATTTATAAAAATACATAGACACATTTCTAGTGTTATTAAACTTTAAAGACTAGACTTTCAGCTGGGCTGAATTTGAGATTTAAATCAATTGAGTTATTAGGGATTTCTGGAGTGTGTGAGTTGCTTCTAAGCAGTGATAGAAGATCTCTACAGCTTCCCTTCTTCCTACCTATGAAGAGTGTGTATTTTTGGTAACTCTGGTTAATGATTAATGAGACCAATTTCTCAAACATAGCTCATGTAATTATCTTTGCAGTGGTTCAGTTTGCATGCCAATTACCAAATTCCAAAGTGAAGATGCACTTGAAAGGTTCTCAGTTTCTTTTTATTCCAATTACTTCAGTGGTCCAGTAATATCGATTACCTCTATCTATAAACCTAGTTTGGCTTAGATGCCTAGATGTCACTATTATAATAACATTATTACTGTATATGTTATTTATATCATGCGCTTACTTCAACAAGAATAATTTTCTTTTGCCAAAAATTTCCTCTCAAACTTCCATTTTCCTTTGTTTTAGTACCCAAATGGGGACTGTGTTCCTGAGATAAATTCTGAAGTGGGTTCACCAGAATTAGCACTGCTTTGTGGTCACTGCACCAGGGTAAATGAATTATCAGATCTGAGGCCATGTGGCAAACCCCTTGTGCTGGTGGCACTTTGCTCCTTCAGTGTCTGCAAGTCTCAAAGCATGCAATGGAGGAATTAAAGGGGGAGGGTGGTTAGCTGATTGACTCCTTGGGTGCTGAGAGCTGGGAGCAGATGTTTAACCTTGTGCCTGCCACCAGATCATGAGGCCTCACACTGCCCCAGAATGCCCCTCACACCCCAGCCAGTGCAGCGTGGGACTCAATTTCCATTTTAATTACACAATCATTTATCAGTACTTGCCCATAATAAGCAGATAAAGTCCTTCATCTCTGTTTAGCAGTGGATAATTCACTCCCGTCTGCTAGTACTGATACTGTCTTTTCCAGGGGCCATACCTCAAGGTTTTTATTCAAGTTCCAACTTAGTACCCACATTGACATATTTCCTGTGAAAACAAAAAAGGAAAGTAGTGAGTCTAAGGCAATCAGAGGCTGCTAGTATTGTCCCAAGTCACCATTAAAGAAATTTTTTTCTCCTCCTGTTTTAATATCTGCTCTGAAGGCTATGGTCTTCCACTGTTACAGTTTTCATAGCCACTTTTTAGTCAGCTCATTATTTTTAAGGCAGATTGTCTGCTTGGGTATTTTCCACATGCACTATTTTTGTGCAGTCCTGCTTTTGCCAGATCTCTGTACTGATTTCCACCCATGGAGCTGGAATGTCAGAATACCATTGCACTCACCTAAGATTGAATTAATCCCACTTACTTCATCTTTCAATATAGGACATATAGAAACTATCATTGTAGAACTACTGGTATAATTTCAAATTTCAACTGTATCTGAGTTAGTACAAATTTAATTAGCCAGCACATCAGTATATTCTTAGGTTTTAATATCACTTACACCGCAGCCCAAGCAGTTTTTCACAGGGACTCTCAGACTTCACAGTCTCGCAGGGCTGCAGACAGACACAGGCAGTAAAGTCCATGTTCTGCAATTTCTTATGCTTGAAAAAGGACACTGGATAGATCACGCTCACTTCTTTGTGATCAGTTTTTTTTTGCCTAACTTCTCCTTTTTGAAGTTTTCTTTTATTTTCAGCTGTCATAAAAATATTGTCTATTCCACAAAGTTTGTTTTATTTTATTTATTAGAAAAAAACCAAACCATCTTGGGTTTGAGAGTAGAGGGATTTTTGTCAAAATTTGATAGCAGATTCCCTATATCATGTACTAGAATGAACAAAACCAAAACAAACTGGAATCCTGCAATCCCACCTGTGTTGCCACCCTAACTATTCCTGGATCAATGTGTTAAGAAGAACATTTAAAGCTCTAATCTTCTTAACAGAGAAAAGATCTTCCTATATTAATCTTAAACAATCTTATGAAGATTGTAAAATGATGAATATTTAAAATATTATTATTATTATTATTATTATTATTAATAATAATAATAATAGTAGTAGTAGTAGTAGTAGTAATGTATTTCTGTTATGTTATTTGATTATGATTCCTTAAGAATTATTTTTCTTAAGTTATTACTAAAAAGCACAATGCATTTGATGGTGTTGAGGACTGAGAGATATTCCTCCCTTTTTTTCCACAATCTGTTTAAAGGCTGAAAGGTATTAACACTATAATGAAAGTTATACAGATGGATTTTCAAAGACTTCAACAAAAAAAGACTAAGCCACCCATGATTGATCAAAGGGATAAGTGGATTTTCCCTATTAAATCTTGAAAGACAAAAGCTTGATATTCAGTATCTAACTGAAGCATCGATTTTAAGGGAACAATTTTTGTACGGTTAGGTGGTGAAATACTCTAAATCTGATGATTAGACTGATGAAAACTCTAAATCAATATGATGTAACTATTTTTTATATCTGGCATTAGTCTTCCCATAACATGTAGCTACTATCAGAGTGAAATAAAAGCAATGCCCTTTCATTAAATGGATGCACTCTTCAGCTCACCGCAAGATTTCTAACTCATCACCTGCTGTTGTGAAACTTTCTTGGGTCATGATCATTGTGTAAGGAAGTACATACTTAAGTATTTTAAGATGTTTCATGTGTAGGAAATCTTGTAATTTTGGATAATTTTCTTTTGGTCTTTAAAAAAAATTCCTGCTATAAAGTAATGACGTTTTCAGAACCACCCACAATGCTGTACTAACACAACCAGAGGATAAAAACATTTGCCTTTGTTCCATAAGGCAAGACTTTTGAGTTGACTTCAGATCATATTCAAATTTTTGATACTGTGCCAAATTTCAGGAATGGTTAATCTGCTTTGTGCTTTCTCTTCAGCCTGGAATGTTAAGATGTTTTGCTAATTCTAAAATCATGGCTAGTTGCCACAAATTTTGTCAGCTATGGCAGAGACTCTAATCTTGTTGTTGGGGAAGATTTTATTTAGTGGCACTTTAATTTGCCATTTGATTTAAAAGGAATGTCTCTTTTTTAGAATATTTTGGTGATGACCATGGGAGAGTGAGTGATTTTTTATTTTTTATCTTTTTTGAGCTTGTGGAAACTGAGAGAATGGAAAGCTCATCCTAGCTCAGACAATTTAAGGGCAGGACTGACTAAATACAAAGCTTTTAAAAATCTGCATGCTGAGTAATCTGTTGACTGGGCAACAACTATGAGTTTGCTTATGAGTTAGGAGAGTCAGAGAGAGAGAGAGATGGGATTTGGGTTTTCCACTGTATTAGGAAATGTTAAGGCAGATGGAGAAGGCTGCTATAGCACTAGCAAGGAAAACAGCAAATATGGCATAGGCCATGGAGGTGGCTGAAGTTGGGTCTGTAAGACTAGTGTCATTTTAGAGCTCATTCTTTATTAAAGATATTTCCTGACAGAAGTTCTGGAGAGGCTTCAGGCCCTAAACATATAAGCAAAGGCAACAACAGACCTTAAAAAAATTTTTAGGGATGTGGTAGAAAGCTGAGATGATTTGCAGATACCTGGCACCTGAAAAGAAATTCTGTTTAAAAGAAAGGGGAACACTGGCATCACGCATCTTCCAAGAAAACTCCTGGCTATGTGCAAGAGAAGTCAACCACTGGAGCAGTCTCATTCTGTTAAGGAAAGAAAACCAGCAGCCTGATAAAATGGGATAGCAAGACTCATAGGATCATAGAACAACTTGAGTTGAAAGAAACCCAAAAGGATCATCAAATCAAATTCCTGGCCCTGCACAGCAGCATCCCCAAGAATCACACCCTGCACCTGAGAGTGCTGTCCAAAGGCTTCTGGAGCTCTGTCAGGCTTGGCGCTGAGACCACTTCCCTGGGGAGCTGTTCATCCCCTAGGTGAAGAAACTTTTCCTGATATTCAACCTAAATCTCTCCTGATTCAGCTCCATGGTGTTCACTCGGATCCTGTCACTGGTCATCAGACAGAGGAGATCTATCTATGCCTGCCCCTGCACTGCCCCTCATGAGGAGCCTGTAGAGTGTGATAAGGCCTTCCCTCAGTCTCCTCTTCTCCAGGCTGAACAAACCAAGTGTCCTCATCTGCTCCGTGTATGGCTTCTCTTCAAGCCCCTCTGCCATTCTTGTTGGTCTACTTTGGACACTCTCTAATAGTTCAATATCTTTTTTTATACTGTGGTACCCAAAACTGCCCCAGCACTCGAGGTGAGGCCACCCCAGCTCAGAGCAGAGCAGGACAATCCCCTCCCTTGCCCAGCTGACCATGTTGTGCCTGATGCCCCTCAGGACAGGGTTGGCCCTCCTGGCTGCCAGGGCACTGCTGATCCATGTTCAACTTGTCACTGACCCCCGGGTTCCTTTCCATGGCACTGCTCTCCAGCCTCTTGTTTCCCAGTCTGTACATCCAGGGTTGTCCCATCCCAGGTGCAGAATCTGGCAGTTGCCCATATTAAATTTTACACAACTAGTGATTTCCCAGCTCTCTAATTTGCCTGGGTATCTCTGCAGGGTCTCTGCTTTCAACAGAGATGAAGCAAAGAACTAGTCTACAATGAACAGACAATGAGATGATAAAATCCTTCAGAGACAGTGTCCCGGAACAATAGGAGAGTGATCCAGAGAGCAGAGATAGCCAAAGGCAGGATGCAGTGCAGGAAGAAAAATGGGCAAAAAATAATACCAAGAGAAGCAGACATGTCTGTTGCTAGCGCCAGAGCATCAGCAGAGCCTCATTACTGAGAGGAGTGAGAAGGCATGTTATGAAAGAGAACCAAACAGTGCTTGGAGAGCAAACTGAATTAAGGAGAAAAAGACCACTGGTTGCTCTTCACATCAGAGCAGGCAGCCAGGTACTTGCCATAGAAAACAAACTGTTTAATGCCATGGGGAAACCTAGTCCAAGAATGAAAAAAAGGGAATTATTTCTGCCCTGAAAAATGGATTAAAAAGATTAAAGAGTTTGAAAAGTAATAACATAGTTCTTGATTATTATAGTATATCCAAACATACACCAGTACACTACCTATTCATGAGGTTTGACATTAATTTTTCAAAAGAGTGTTGTCAGAGTCAGGTAATTGCCAAAAAAAAAAAGTTGAGTCTCAGGTAACCTCTACTCCCTGCAAAACACCATAACCACTTGAAACTGTCTCTATGCTGCGATTGTATGGCTTTATATCAAAGCTACAGCTGCAAATTAAGGAATACACATAAACATGCGTATTCTGCGTGGGAACTCAGTTCATAGTTGGTGAAAACAACTGAAATGTTTATTTTCTGCTTGTGAGCAGACTGAAATTCTTGGGAAGGTTATGAAAACAGACATTGCAGGAAAAGTGAGAAATTGTAGGAAAGGTAGGGTTAACTGGAGTGAAAGCATTCTTACATTCAGAAAAGAGAAATGAGGGAGTTGGTTGTGCTGTGTACCCATTAAGTAGCTGATGGAATGAATTGTACTGTGGCAGCAAGAATAAAATGAAATCTTTTCTTATAAAGAATACCCCTAAGAAGGATGATAAAAGCAGAATTACAGACTTTTCAGAGCTGGAGATGGATCTAGCTAATAATGAGAGAAATACATACAAAGAAATGGTGGAGATGGGGGCGGGAGAGAGAGAGAGAGAGAGAGGAAATGTCAGCTTCTCAAATACATGCTGGAGGGATAAAATACCCCACCAAAAAACCCCAAACCACACAAAATACCAAACATGGTAAGACCCAGACATCTGGGATATTATATTTAGCAAAAATTTTAACAAATAGTCAGTGAAACAGTGATGCTATTTTAGATTTGGATTACATGAGCAGCAAAAAACATAGAGTAAATGCTCATAGAAAATAATCCTGGATTGGGTAGATGTGACAGAGTTTGATTTTTTTAAGTGAGAGATTGAAACATTAGGATAAAACACTGAATGACTTTCTAGGTATAAATGTAAAGAAACAGAGAAAGTTAGTTTGCAAAGCTAATGGGAATTAAACTCAGAGTTCTCATTAGGTATGGGTAGAACTGCTTTGGGTCTGCAGTGCAATACTCTGGGTTTTTATTAAGAAGGATGAAATAGTAAAGAAGAAATACAGTTCCCCTGGAAAAATATAAAAGAGAAGTGGATTAGCAAGGAAACTGCATTTTTGTAGTAAAAAGTTTCTGTACATTTATGTACAGAAAAGAAAACATAAATGAAACTGAGGTGGGACTTAAAAAGAAAATTAAAATAAATTGCTATGAGTAAGAGAATATGGAACAAATTTCAGGCATTCACTTTTGCATTAAGCATCTTCTGTAAAGCAACTTTGGAGGCCAAGACTCTGAGCCAGATGGTCCCTTCAAACTCTCCCTCCTCTTTCCATTCAATTTCTACACTTTCTGTCTGGCAACATGAGGAGGAAAATAGTGGAAAATTAATTCTAACATTAGCTAGCTTTTGTCTCTGTGTCTGGCCCCATTAAGTCAGCCTGCAGACATGAATGTACCAACCTAGAATAATGTTGCTAGCAGCATTTCCAGGAAATACTCTCACATTTAGGACCATAGGGTTCATTCTGATGCTAATGCATCCACTCAGTATTCAGCAGAATTGTCTGCATGATACCAACAGCTCAGGTGTAAAGCCAAGCAGATGCATGATTGTTACCATCCCTTTCCTTATGACAGACTGAAAAAACCCATCCATGATGGGCTAAAGGCACATTTGAGGCGCTTCTGAGTGCACAAAAGTTTCACAAAGCTCAGCTCTATGCCTTTTCTTCTTCAGGATGCACAGTATCTCTGTCAGTGAAATGCACAATCCCTGCTTCTGTGTCCACCAAGTAGAGTCCATCCTCATGTCATCAATTGACTGAGGGTCTCGCCCACCTGCTGCCATTCTAAAAAGGAATACTTTCTAACCAACACACAATTCAGCCCAGTGTATACCAAGATTTTCTCTGTAACAATTAACAGAGAGACTTTTAAAAGTCAGCAGTTTTGAGGGCTCCCACAGAATATTGAAACCAGGCGTAATTCTCTTTGATTTGTGATTGAGAATTAGCAAGTGGCCAGAAACATCCTGATTTCACTTTTGATTGACAAAAGGACTGTGCATGTTCCCCTTACTGAAATAAGCACATTTTAGCTCTTACTCATCTGCTGGGAAACCGTTCCCTACAGCTACTGTAAATTTATGCATGTATATATTATTTTTTCTTACAGTTACTGTGATCAGGAGCATAACATTGATTTTCTGGAATTAATACTGTTTCCACATACAATCTGGATGTACCATATGGTCATAATCCTCTTCATTAGTGGACAAAACCGTAGCTGCTAGAATGGATTTATTTCAAGCACCCTTCTGTATTTCACCAAAGATACGGTGATCAGTAAGATGGGTACTTTTCAGAGAGCTTTCAGTGGAATTAGTTTTAGGTAAGATAGGATTTTTTGAGTGGACACAGGCCTCATACAGTCCCAAAATACACTAGCACAAGTTTAGTGAACAATATAGGTGGTAATTGAGGAAATGTGTCATTCTGCCTTGGAGAGTTTAAGGAAACACATTCTAATGGAACAACCCCCCCCCCCCCAGCTTCTATTTTTGTAGGCTCAGCAAGTTTTCTGACTGTAATGGTGACTCCATTTCTTTAATTATTATGTCTATTTAAACATATGCTAGATAAAAACCTCTTGTAAAACTGTAATTCAAAAGCTGATGTTCTGTTGTGTTATTTATCCTCAACACAAAGTCTAAAACTAAAACTGCATTTTGAGCTGTAATGTAACCAGACAGCATAGATCAGCAAGATCATCTTCATTAGGGACTGTATCCTACATTAGTCTCATCTGTGGAAGAATTGGTCATGACTGACATTTACAAGTGAATAAAGGCACTAGCTGGATAACAGAATAAATAAAAATAAAAACATTCTACTCTCCTTGTGCCTAGACAGACAACAAACAAATTTGGGATAAAAAGTCACTAACATTTTAAAAAATTGATTGACTTGCTTTAGGGAATAGCTGCAGTGACAATTGCTCCAGACAAAGAATATCACCTCAGCTGAAATCTGCCTCCTCCATACAAATTGGATAAGAAGTGAGACTATATATGGCAGAAAACACTCCCAACAAGTGGAAGTATTTGAACTGCCCTTTGACCTTTATATGTGCCTTGGAGAAACTGAACTGAACAACTCTGAACAAATGCACTCACTGCAAACTATTTTCCACTGTTTTACACAGCTTGGCCTGTTTATTTTAATGCATTAGCATTATAATAACTTTCATTTCTGGGCTGTCTCAGAGGCAATGGATAATGATGTACTGTGATGCCAAAAGTCATGCCTTAATGTTGACAGCTGATGTTTCCAATATCTTACTTCCCAGAATACTTATCCAGTTATTCAAATCTCCTGGGTCAAGGTTTGCTCTGTTAGCATATGTGTCTCACTCATTTTCGGATTCTCTCCTTCACTAGGAAATTGAATTTTATTAATAATATTTTACAGGATTTCTGTGAGCTTCTATTTTAATTCACGGTTGAAAATGTTTAGAGTAGAAATGCTTGGGAAAAAAAATACTCCACCCTTAATAATTCCTCTCCATGTTTTGTCAATAGTTGAATGCAACTGAAATCTTTCTATGTTTGAACATTTGGGATTAATTCTAATAATATTCTCTGGTGTAGTACTCTAGCAATGCTTTTGGTTTTTATTCTTTACCAGATATGAAGAAAAGTTTTCAGGAGAAAAATTTAGCATATTTCACTTATCCCCATACTTGGACATGTCTCACAATGTCAGGAAGAAAATGCTTTCTCTTCTCTCATACTATTGAGCAGGGTGACTTTTCTGATTTATTTTTCTCCTACCATTGTATAGTGCCCTTTGAAACCAAAACGCAACAAGGAATTTTGAATGTATGAATTCTGACATGTTAATTTTTTGCCATCAAATCCAGGCTTGCTGACAAAGGTTTGGTATTATTCATGTCTGGGATTCTGCACTAGAATAGTTATTTCATATTAAGTGGAAATTTCTGAATGGCTCTTCCCTGCAAACCTCTTGCTGCTGTGTTGCTAACGCTCACTAGAAGCCAGCTGAATTAATCTCAAGCACAGCAGAACCTTCTGTAATGCCACATCGAGAATTTGCCGCAGTGACATTCCTGATTCTTTCCGACAGTTGAGTGACACACAGCATTGCTAATTCACAAAGTAATGCTGGGCACTTTTATGCAATGTGACTTTTCATCTTCCCCACAACTGCTTGCTCACATATTTTTTTCCATATTAAATTACTCATATGCATATCTGATATAATCTCTTTTCCACATTCACATGTGTCTACAAGAATTAGTTATTATCCTGTCTGGAATTAAATCTGGACTCCTCTCTTACAATTAAATAATTATTCTTGCATTTTATATCTCCTTACATTAGCTGCAAAGGAACACATTATCAAAATTGCTCTAGCCTCAGTTAAGGCAGCTTTCCTAATTTCCATTCCACTACCCTTATATACTGGATGAAAGATGGATGTCTTGGTCTGCATCCAAGTGAAACTGTGGTGGCAATTACTGGCAGGTGCATATATATGACAGAATCAATATACTTTATTAAAGTTTTCCCTTAACTTGATTTTATGAAGGTAAAGTTTTAGCCATTTTTAGCATATGATGCAAGATCCATTTTGGTTCTTATATACTAAGCCTAGGGTCTGGGGCCTCCCTGGTGACTAATCTTTAAATACTCACTCACTCACAACCCTTTGGTGCAGCTTATTGGACAGCAGAGCAGGTGCATGATCCATGTGATACGGAGAGAAGGCTTACAGCCACATCTGAGTGGAAATTTGTGACACTTGAGACTTCACTCTTCCCATGCAGGTTTGCTTAGCATTCAAGGCAGGTCCACTTCCATTATATTTGTAGGATGTATTTGCATGCCTCTCAACTATGACAGTGATTAAGATGAATGACAGAAGTTAGTCCAGAACCATCATGTTCTAAGTGAATCTTGTAGACTAATAAAGGAAAAAGGGCTATGTATTAAACAGTTCTGGTGCAGGCAAAGTGCTTCAAAGAGCCCTGCTTAACCAACCAAGGGTCAGAAGATGTCAACCCATCTGTAGACCTAAATATGAAATAAAAAGGGATTGGATTTAGACCATTCCTTATGAACTTGTAAATCAGACACAGAGTGCTCACACAGATTGCCTCGCTGCTTTTCAGTGACAGTGTACTGAGAAAAATCATAGTGTGTGCTTTCAGCAGCCTCCAGCCTGCAGAGGAAGTATTTTCCAGGTACCTTCACAGCAAACATTTGTGACAAATGATGTGTCCATTTAAAATCCCTTGCTCATTGGGACAGTCAGGCACATGGAAAATTGTAGTTTTGATTGCAGAGCAGCGGGTTTGGTGCTGTGGGAGAGGGTCTTGTGTGTAGACTGGAGGGTCTCTGCTGTAGTGGAATATAGGCTTGATTATGGCTATCAACATATTCTGGGGCCAAGAAGCATTTTCCATCTCTCTTTCCATTTCTACCATGAAAAAAGAATCCTGGTGACCTGTCAGGAAAGCTCTTCATGTGTGCTATTTCTCCACCTACAACCTCTCTCCACACACCTACCACTCCTTTAGAGGGGAATATTTTAAAATGGACATTTCTATCAAATTCTTAGTCAATTCCTGCCCCACAGTGAGTGAGGTGGCACATAAGTTTTGTCTAATCAAGGTTTAAATTGAAGTTTTACAATGTACATTACTGTAATGTCTCCCTAATGCATTCATATTGATGGTTTCTTTTAGTTAATAATTCTAATCCATCCCTCCTCTTGGAGAAAAAAGGCCAACAGAATCTAATCCAAGACCTAAAATACCTGGTCACAGTGGAGAAGCAAAGGACGCTGATACTGCCTGATAAATTCTTCAATAACTGGGCATTAGGAGTCCCAGCAAAGCATGCTCCAGCTGCACCATATCACCCTCTGATGCAAGCCCCAGAGCTGCTGCCTGGTCTGTCTTGGCTGCCTCAGCATTTGTATTTGACAGGGATTTCTGACTGACTGAAAATCAGCTATTGCAAAACACATGGGTCCCACAGATGGGTCTGTAAAGGCAAAGTATTTTCTTCCTTTTAGAGTTTCCATCAGTCCCACCGAGGCTGTGTGTGACATCTGCAGTTGCAGATGAGATACTTTTTAGTGGTTACTATATTTTCACTGTCGGCACCAGTCCCTACTGTGCTGCCACATGTAACTTTTCAGCGGCTCCCTTTGTGCAGTGTGGGGTTTATCAAAGGCAAAGCCATGTTGTCATGAATGAATGATGTCCTCATGGCACATGGTACTCTGTAATTTGTTTTGGTTCTCTATGAGTAACTCCTGTAAAGGGATTTTTGTAATGTTCTGTACTTGTATAATAGGTTTCTCATGGCAGTTTTGAACACATGTAGTCAATTTAATTGATTATGCCTCTATTAAAAATAGTCATACAGCAGTGACAGTCTTGACAGCCCATCTGTAAACAACAGAAGCTATTTAAACCCAGCACTGTAATGTTAATTAGTAAAACACTATTGTGGCTGCATATGAATCTCTTGAGTGAAATCCTCATACTTTCACTATGGGATGTACTGGGGAATGAGCATGAGGTTCTCCTTTAGGGATCCTCCAGGCATAAGGAGCACCTTTGCAAGGCAGGAGCCTCTGGCAGAGGAGCTGTGATTTTGTTTTGTTGGCTGGAAGCCTTATGCTTATGGAAGCACAGGCTGGTGATTTCTGCAGCATATGCCCCATCCAAGCATTGGCCTCTCCCTTTGGCCATTTCCTACCCGAAATGCCAGTAGAGAGCAGAAGGGCAGGAATACAGGCACTTCCAATTCTGTTGAAATGCCACATTTCCCCTTTATATTATGGTGACATTTCTGGGCCAAATAAACTGATTTATATGGGAGATTTGACTGGGATGTAGCACAAAGTAGGTATGTTGTAACAGTAAAACACAAGCATTATCCCTGCAGCTCTTTCAGATGCAGTATCATTCTTTTGAAGGAGAAAAGATGCTACAAAAAGAAAGGGTAGGACTGTGAACAGCTTTAATTTGACAGCTCCCTTGTCTCTGGAACAACAATGATTTATGCTGGTTGAGAGTGTAGGCCACTGAATTCTTTCTTGCGTAACTAACAAAAGATTTCCCTCTTAATCTAATTGCTTCTTCCCTCTTAACTCTCCCTTTGCTCTAGAGCTTCTGCTTTGAGTGGGTTTTAAGGCTTATTGCAGATAAAATGCAAGTGCACAGAGAGCATGTTAAAAAGAAAAGCTGATGTCAAGTACCGAGCACAAGCAAGCACTCCTGGAAAGCTCCTGCTTTGTTTCCTGAGCGTAAGCTAAGGGACCAACCACACTTCTGGGCCCAAGCCTCAGAGGTGCTAATTATCTGTGAAACCCACTGAAACATGATAAGTCAACAGTAACTTTCAGGATCTAGCCTCTATATCCAAAATAGTGTTTGAGGGAATGCCTTCTTTTTTCTCCAAAATACTTTTCAGTGTTGAAGAAATTCATAGTTCAGTGACATTCTCTAAATTACTAATTTTCTATTTAATTTTGGTTCTTTGAAAATATTTTTGACAGAATTCCTGTGCATGATTCATCTGAACTAGATGATGGGGGACATACCTCATATCTAAAGGAAATTTCCCTTAACCCTGCTCTGATTGATGCTATAATATCGATCAATAATTCTATTACCAGTACAGTATGAAGCGATCAGCAATTTTCTTACTATTTTTCACATTTATCTTCCTTTTGAGTACTATGAAGTTGTCATATTACTATTAAAGTCACCAGTTATGATAGATATTTGTGTAGATGCATTCTTGGGTATTTTGGTCACATACACAAGCCAGGATAATCCAGCAAAACCTTAATTTTTTTTCTGTTGTGGTTTTTTTTTTTTTTAATTGGAGCCTATCTTACTTCTTTTGACTTATTAATTTAAAAGCATCAGAAAATTTATCACAGGTCACCCCTATGACATGCCATTACACTTAAATCCACTTTAGCCATCCCAGGGATTATTTGTCCATTAATGGCTCACAGCAATGAGTGTGCATCCGGCACTTACAGCTTCTGCTTGCTTCTCACTTTCAGCGATGACTTCATTCTGAACATTTTGACAGTGTAGAATTATTCAGTGTAAAAAACACTTTCCAGTACTTGTCCAGCAGTTGCTGCAGTCTATCATCACAGCATATGTGAACTATTGCATTTTAAAATGTTTATAGACACAAGTGTTCTAAATTTGTGCTTCCCAAGAGGTGCCTAAACAACAGTGAAACTTGGTGCCCTAAAATCCTTGTGGTTGCAACAAATATCCAAAATGCAGTGTACATTTGGTATTATACCTATTGGTTTAACCATTTTGCTGAGACATGCCAAGAACTCTAATGCTTCTTCTTATTTCTTTTACTTCTTAGAAGCAAAACTATTCTCTGTAACATTAGACTTTTACCATGTTTAACTGAATAACTGGCAGAACATTTTTTGGTTGATTGGTTGTTTTTTGTTTTGCCAATGGGCTCTCACTGCTATAATGCATTAGGTACACACTGACAGTGCAAAGAGTATTTTTACTTCATCCATCTAGAAGCCTTACTCAACACAGCATTCATTTAAACTTATATGTTACCCACATTTTGCCATTTAGATTTCTATTTATTTTTGGCACTTTTCTCCCACCCTTCCACTTTAGGCCCCTGTCACTTTTAATTACTCAGCTCATCTGTCAAAGGGCTGCAGTTTCTACTTTTTTAGTCAAAGGCTTTTTAACAACTTTTCCTGAGATCATGTGTATTGCAAACTAAGCCAGTATTTTATACAGACAGCTGTGGCAGAGGTGTTCCTTGAAGGTTGCTGCCCAAGCAGTGGAGCACCTGATCAGGCAGCTGGCCAGGGCTGGCTGCACCGAGGTAGAGGTTTTCAAAAGTGCCCTAGAGCTGGACGCTCGGATCCCAGTTAAAAGTAATGTTTGGGGCATATATTTACTTTTTTTTCTCTTTTGAAACTCCAGTCTACCTCATGTATTAAGCCAAAGTTAATTTTGAAGGCTTCTGTACACATAAATAATATCAGCATATTTAAATCAATTTGTAAGGATGATAACTGGATCATATTCTTATACATCCAGCCCCATCAACAGAGAGGGTTGTTCCTTATTACTCCTGTGTGTCAGTCAGGAAAGCTGTGTCTGTCCTAGCTGGTGTTTCACGTTCCTATGTCAGAAGGATTCCTCTCCTCTCCTCTCCTCTCCTCTCCTCTCCTCTCCTCTCCTCTCCTCTCCTCTCCTCTCCTCTCCTCTCCTCTCCTCTCCTCTCCTCTCCTCTCCTCTCCTCAACACTTGACATGCCACCAGGCCTGTGTGATGCTGGGAAGACTTTCAATGCAGAGAGTAGTTTTTACAATATAAAAAAGCCTATTGTGGGCTCCAACAGACAATGGGCCACCAGGACAGCTGAGGCTGAGATGACAATCGGGGTCATCTCCCTGCAGGTGCCTGCCCTCTATTGAGGCATTAAACTCAGAGCACTAGTCACTGTCTCTATGCTCTAAGCTTGAGGTTTTCAAAAGCTGACTGACAAGCAGAGAAAGTGGGACAGGTAACTAGGTGTTGGTAACCTCAACAACTGAGAAACTGGCTACAATAGAGGGGCTGGACCCCAAAGTAAGCCAGCAGCAGTTAAACAGGGCAAACAAGCTCATTCCTGACTTGCCTCTCTGTTTAGTTGAGTCAAAGGCTGCAGTCACCTCTAGCAAAGCAACAGCCCATTCCACAGCACACAGGAAGATCTCCTTGGGTTTCTGTGTGCTCCGTGGCAGGTGGGCAGGCGGTGCGAGAGGCTTTGCTGAATTGCCCTGAGAAGGGGGAAGAGAGCAGGAAGAGATAGGGGAGCTGTAAATAATCTCATCCATAGCTGCCCATGCCCAGGGGCACAGCTTTGTGTGCTTCTGCCCATACGCACAGGTTTTGCAATGCTAAGCTGCTTGTTTGGTGTGTCAGGCTTAGCAGAAAGCTGATTTGGATCCCAGAATCACTGTATAGGTCTCTTGGCTGAGGAGAAGCTGGGAAGGGAAAAACTGGAAGGCGTGATTTAGTCCAGATTAAGCTGCAGGCAGTGTGAGCAATGTATTTCTCCCTTTCGCATTCAAAATCTTACTTCTTTGGCTAGCAAGTCTTCACTTCTCTATCTCCTGAATGGAGTAAAAGTTCATTTGTTACCTGTCTCTGAAAAAGTGAGGTCTGTATGGGAAACTGATTCATGCAGGACATTGTTCTTGTGGGGACAGCTAATCCGTGCAGCAGGCAGGGTGGTCCAGGAGGGGTCTGTCATCCTGCCTGGATTGCAGGTTTGAGGCTCACACTCTGCATTTGCCATTGCATCATGGTATTATTCATACAAGGCAGTAATCCTCCTTGGAGTATAATTATGCACAGTCTGCTGAGCTCCCAAAACATAATTACCTCTCTATGGGTCTGGGTTATGTTCACAGGCTAAGCCAGGGCATGACTCTGCCTTTCAGGGCCTGGGTGCCACACACTCTCCCAAGAATGTTTTTTCTGTTCTTTCTTGACAGGTAAATGGGGGGAGTGAAAAATAAGCATTTTCTTGACACAGGCGTCAGCTGTACCAGGATGACTGTGCTGTGGAGCTGAATAATGTGATCTTCTGCCCCTTACAGGCTCAATAAACTGCAAAAAATGTGTCATGGTTTAAAACACAGAAAAAAGATGCCTACATAAATTTCACTGGCCTCGTCAAATTGAGAAATGGGGCTTGGACTGTTCCAGAGACGTGAGACAACTTTCCCTTTCCAAGGTATGGTGTGTAAAGCACTGTCTGCAGGGCCTAAGAAAAGCATTTTGGTAAATCTCATGGGGGCAATCTAGAAAGTGTCTGAAAAATAATAGGGATGCTCATCACTTGTTTTGTGACAAGTTTTTTTTCCTCCTGCTGCTTATCTGTGCCCCTGAACTCTGCCCATTATATTTAGCTAATAAAGGGGGGATATCTATCAAGTTTCCAAAAGGACAGAGGTCATTGTGAGGGGGTTTTGCCAATATGTTCTAATAACTTGTCCCTCTGTGCATACACCATTCTTGGCTATGGGCCAGGAAAACCCAGTGTGTTTCCAGGGAGATTTCAGCTCTGCTGAGTGCCACATATTACAGTAAGCTCACAAAGAGTGAATTACTATGGAACAGTTTAGATACAGGAACAGGCAAATTGCCACACTAACACATTCTATGTTTCTGAAGGGAGGCAAGAGAAATATTCATACAGCCTTTCATGAGCTTCCTATTCTGCATCATTGTATAAGCCTTTCAGTCAAGAAAATCTTCATGGTACTGGATCTTAGCTGCTCACCTCTTTTGCTCCTCAGCAGGGAAGAGCAGGCTCTGCTGGATGCATCCAGGCCTGTTTTAAGGCCATTTCCCCAAGCAGATTAGCCAAATGTCTTATCAGTTGCTTGACTGCTTTGGAGATGCAGATTTGTGATACCATTATCCCTAGAGATGAGAGAACACCCTGGGCAGCACTGAGCTGAGGAAGGCAGCTACCTCTTGTTACTCAGATTGATTGCTTCAGATGATGCAGAGGGCGTCACTTGCTTTAGGGGGAGATGACTGTTTTGGCAATAATTAGAGCATGAATTTTTGCCCCTCCACAAGACTGCTATAGATCAACATCTCATTAACACAAAGTTGGACTTTTGCATTTCACCTATGCTGGGAGAAACAGGATGCCTGTAGAAGAAAACCCCCACTTTTTTGTTCCATGTGATTTTGTTCCTTTTTTTCACCTCATATTGCAATCTCTATGGTGGAAGATCTGTTTTGGTAGTCAGACTGTGACTTACACAGCTAATGAGCACTCCACAGAAATGCAGCGGCTGCTGGCTCTCCTGGTGAAGCATTTCTGCTGTGTTATGCACCTTCATGCTCCCCAGTGCACAGCAGACACAACTGGTCTTCAAGGCCCCTTCCCAAAATGGAACATGGACATGGTCTCCCAGCCTTGCACATTTCTCCTCCTTCAACCACCATTCCTACAACTTGTCTTGATACCTTAAGGTTTAGCTTTCATATTTTCCAGATTCTGTACTGCGTTAATATATAACTCTGAACTTCATATAAAGTATTAGCAAGTTCTCCTCACAGTTTAGTTAGACAAAAAAATCCTTTTCCAGCCCAAGAACCAGAGACATGTTGCAGCTTCAGGCCCAATAAGTATAAACAACAGTAAATTGAGGAGCACAATCTGGGAGGATGGGGCTTCATAACCTGAAGCTGTAATTGGACAATTAAACCCAATATGTAATTGGACCAAAACTTATAAAAGTGTGAAAACTTGTGACTCATTGTCCATCTTGGGTGTCCATCTTAGCCTCTGCCAGGCTCTTGTACTGCCCAGGGTGTATCCTTTGAAGGCCTTTTTAATAAATACTTACTTTATTCCTTTAACAAGGTCTAACACAGTTCTAGATAGCCTCTCAAGGCATCACTCTTCCTCCAGGCAGCTGAGGCCAAACTGAGGACAGGGCAATTTTCTGCTGCTATGTTCTGTATAAGGTTGTGTATAAAAACTGTGGTTAAAATGAAATAATACTTGAAATGGAAAATTTTCAGGTCCTGTGTTTTAAAAGTTTACAAAGCTCCAGCTTTGAAGCTCAACCAAAATGCAGGGGGTTTTTTTAAGTCTTTGCTCTAGAAACATCTTTTGAGCAGTCCTGACAGCTTTCAGAAACAAAAGAGCCTTCCAAGAGAATTTTAAAGATTTTTTCAAAAACACTTTTGCCTTTGTATTTGAGAGAGGCTTTGGCAGCACAGTAAAACAGCATTACTTCTCTTCACTCCTTCTTCTCTTTGTCAATCATCTGAATTTACACTGCATTTAGAGTTTAGAGTCACATAAAATACTGCAGACCTTAAAACCATTCCTTCTAAACTAGTAATTTTTTAATGGAAAATCTTGCAGCAAGGCTATGTGAAATGTTCTCAAGCAAATGAATAATTAGAATAATGATGAAATTCCAAATGTAAATATGTTAAAGAGCAACCACTTTCCCTATTGTTCTTCCTACAACAGACTTTTTGTTCTTTTACTAGGAGGAATACAATTGGTAGGCGTTCTGAAAGGAACTGCTGCTGGGCAACTCCACGTGGTTTTTTCAAAAATGGATTTTGCTGTAAAGGATCTGATTGAAACACCCATGTGAAAGCAAGAACAGAATTCCCGAATGATTTTTGTTTGTAACTGCACAAAGTAATTTGGAATGCACAAGAGTCAACATTATGTATGTATAAGAAGGCCAAAAGAAGCAATGCAATCTTAATGTGAGTGATGTATTAGTAATTTGTTATATATTGGTTAGAAAGCCTATTTTAAAGCCCAGTAATGAAAACACACCTCTTCCAGCAACAAATCAGTCCTTCCTTGTTTGCTTTCCTTCCTGTAAGTATGGAATATTTCTGTACCAAATCTGTAGAAAACAGAAGTGTGGTTCAGCTAGCCAAGCACAAGTCTACTGTGACTTCATATTTATTATGAAGCAACGATTACCTTTCTGTCTTTATTCATCTTTACAGTTTTTATCTAGTATGCATTTAGCAGAACTTTAAAGTCCTTTACAACATAAAATGATTCATGAAGAAAGTACAATTAACTAGGTCTATGAAACAGACATTCAAGATATGGCATGGAAAATGGAATAACTATGAATCCACACCCTCAAATCAGCAATATGTTAATATTTCTAGTTTAGTATTTACAGATATTTCCACAACTTTGAACAGCTCTGTGTTACTGTATTTGTTTGTTGAATGCACACTGTATGACCGTATAATTATTGAACACAATTATGTATGCAGAATTAATAAAACACCTGAAAAATTTTCCACATTCTTTTAGTGATTAGTAAGATAAAATAAGAATATTGTGCCAAAAGATATATATATGCCAAATAAAAAATATAAATTAGTTTGACCAGAATTTCCTTAACTGCATACTCACAGTAAGAATAAGGAAATGTATTGAGACATTTATTCAAATGTATTGAATCCAAGCACTCTGGGACTGGATTCATCTGGTTCCATGCAGATGTTGGGAATTTATATTCTTTTGATTGTAAGTGTGAAGAAATTGAAAAAAAAATCTGGGATATTATTAATCCTTTTTAAAGATAGTCATGTAAAAAATAGACATCTAAAATAGATCATATTGATTTCACCCTCAAAATGCTTACTTTTAAGAGTAGATGGAATTTTTCTCAAACATAAGTATTGGTTAGGTAAGAGGATTCTCACCCTTTTAAAGCCTATGTGTTGCTGAAGAATAGAAAGGATGAAGTCTTGCCTTCTTTGAAGTCAAAAGCAAAAATACTTTCATTTTATGAAAGCAAATATTTCATCCAAAATTAATAAAACTACATCAATAAACTCTTACTCACTACTATTTTTCCCCTACTCTTCGTACTTTCTTTAAAAGTGTTTTAGGATCAATACATGTATTTTCATTTTCTCTCTTTCTCTCAGGAATCTGCATCTTGTTGTTTTTTCAGAACTCAGTTCTTGAAGCCTGATGATTTTTTGCTACCATGTTTAAAGACTCACTATAATGGGGCCAGCATGTTCACATTAGCTGTCTTCTGGAAGGGGAGAAGGGTAGGCAGAATAGGATTTGTAAAACAAATTAATTCTGGCATCTTCACTGAAGCCCATACTCTTGGCACTGGTTACTGTTTGATTTATTAGGTATCTGAAGAAAGTATTGCAGTGCAGGACTAAATGCAGGTTTTCTGGGACATTTCTTTTGAACCCCAGATTGGGATGTGAAGGAAGGCCTGGGTCCTTGCTTCTCTAGAGCTGGCTGGCCTCAGTCAACCACCTCACTGCATAATATTCAACCCTGCATCTCCTTCCATACTTTTATTTGCCATCAAAAAATAAATATATTACTCTTTCAGCTGGTAATGTGAGGAATGCATTGCAAGATAACAGACAAGTAGGTTTTGGCATGAACCTGCTTTGCACACTCAGATGTGACTGAGATAATGAAACACAGTTACTTGATCAACACTGTCTCACGCCTGTCCTTTGGTGTGCACATGCTGAACTTTCCAAGTAGCCTTTAGTGTTGTCTGGGGCAGCTTTGCTGTGCTAGAAAATACTACAGTGGTTACTGGTGACCAGCTAGACTATCACAGAACAAAGGGAAGTTCAGCCCAGCTGTTTTGTGTTTCTGCAGTTCGTTCTTTCTCTTGTAGACTCCAGCTAAGCAAAAAGTGATGAAGGATTTGCAGGGGGGAGGGCTCCATTTTATTAAATGGTTTTATGTATGTATCTCAGTTTTGTCTGTTTTTAAGTCACAGCATTAAAGGCTGTAAATGCCAAATTTCAGTATCATCTTTATTGCAGGAGATGCAATTCTTTTTCTTATTAAAATAATCTATTTTCCCAACAAACACCATATTCTTATGGTGTTAAGTGACAAATCAGAAACAGTCCTTGTAAGGAACCCTTGAGTACTGGGAACAGGCAGGAGCGAGCTGGTTACTGATCCTTCTGTTTCTGCTGCAGAGAGTGAAATCAGTTCTTAGAGAAGCAAACTGAGTGACTTGCCAGGAGAGTGAGACACAAAAGGCATCACCAAGACCAAGTAATTAGAGAGTGTTCCAATATGCAGAATTACTGCCGCCATTAATCAGTACCCATTGCTTTTAATTATCACTGGGCTTAAACAGCATCCCTAAACAATGTCCCATTAAATTATTTTTCTGATTAAGCACATCCCAATTAAGTAGAGTGCACTGTTTGGCACTTGAAAAATGGCACCATTTACGTACAGATCGAATACAGATAGAGTGCTTATCAGATCACCATTAAGGAATCATTTGCTGACATCAGAATATTCTCCTACTGGCACTCTGCAGTGATATATGTATGAAAAAAGAGAATGATCTGACTGAGATATTAAAGACGAGACAAAGCAGACTGTGTTTTTATTTCTCTTGTCACCTGCTATGGAACAGGATAATTTGCAAGGAGCTGGTATTCAGGGAGCCCTTTATGGCTCTTTCAGTTGATGAAACAGAGATTGAAAACACTAGATAATCACTCAGAGAGATGAGCTTGTGCAGAATACTAGAACTTTTACTTTTGATTGTTTAGTTTTAGGTATTTAATAACACTTTATCAGAAACTTTCAAGTAAGTTGAAGATGCTTAAAATGTTTGTCATAGTTTCTTCTGCCTTTCTAACAGGTACTTTTAAAATGGCTGTAACAGCTAACCTGTTATTATTTTCTTATTACATTAATAATGGCTATAATAGGAGGTAGTTAGCTTTTCTCCTTAAAGAGGTGCATTGATGCATAGTATCAGACTCTGCATGCAAATATTGTTCAAGTTCCACATTATTTCCTAAAAAAATTCTCAGTGACATGATTCAGATTTTGCACAAAACTTTACAGAAATTTACTTACCTTTGTGAATGTAAGTAAGGTGCAACTGGTACAATAGCACATGATTTCTTTACCAAAAAAAGTCCCAAGTGTATCTATACATGTGTGTGTATATATATATATATGTGTGTATATATTTTTTTTTTCCTGTGGCTAATTATATCAATGAAGAAATAATTAAAATGAAAGTTGACCCGCTTCCTAGATTTCTACATGTATCCTATTCCATTCACCATTCAAAGTACTATTTCATTCTTGGAGCTTTTGAATTGCTGCACAACCTATGATGTTAGTGATTTTTGTGTTGTGTTTTTTTTTCTTTGGGAAATTCTCTAACAGATGTGTTTTCAGTTAATTTTGGCTGTGGTCAATAGATTTGGAAAGACAGTAATGCCACAGTTCTGTGCAGATGTATCAGAGAGAGCCTTTGGCACAGAGTGCATTTGGTGTTTTCTAAGGGGAAAATATTTATACATATGCAAAATCTGGAGTTTTAGCAAATCCTCTGCATGCTGCTGGTATGTGTGTTTTCAAAAGTAGGAAACTGAGGGCATGACTAAATTTGGGCTCTCAGAGTGATATTTATATGAGAAACAAAGAGAAGAGCTCTCACTTTTTTCCTTTTTTTCCTTTTTTTCCTTTTTTTTTGTCCTGAGTTACATTCTTCTTTGACTTCTTCCAGTCAAAAGATGTGGATAAATACAGTGATATTTTTAAATCCTCCATTCAGCCATTTGTTTTGCTGCCCCATCACGGTGCTAACCACTGCTGTCTAATCACTCTGTGCTTTAAAGGAGAAAAGCCTTGCACTGCCTAGAACAGAGTCCATCAGAAACTTTTAAATGTCAAGTAAAAAAAATTGACCATTTCTTCTTGGAATTTGCAAATGCAGATCAAGTCTGTGTCTCTAAATCACTCTTTTCATATACCTTTGCCATTCCAGTGATTTTGGGAAGATATGTAATGGCTGAGGAAATCTGAGCAGAATGTAAAAGAAGAGGAAGAAATTAGGCAAATTTTACAAATCACATTGTTCCCTGAAAACTTTCCAGTCTGGTTTCCTAGACTTGAAAGATTAAGATGGTTTAAAAAACAATTGGGATTTTTATCTGAATTTCCTAGTCTATCAAAACTTCTGAGTTGTAGCCATCATATCTTGTAGACACCATAATTGGAACTTAAGATCACAGGCCTGACTCTGCCCTTACAGCATGAAATATGCAGTGCAGACAGTGAGTCTGTCACTGTGTAAAACTAGAGAAATTTAAGATATTGACAGAGCACTAACATAATGCAAAGTCATATGCAGAATATCTGCTCTTTGATTTATGGTTGCTATGGTAATGTACAGTATATTCTTGGCCAGAGTCAAGTGGCATGGCATGCAATGCTGTGTGGTGGTGTACCAGAAACTTGGAAATATTTCTAAATCTAGAAATAATATGATTGAGCCACAGTAATATCTAGCACAGAATCACAGAATTAACCAGATTGGAAAAGACCTCTGAGATCATTGAGTCCAACTTATGACCTAACACCACTTTGTCAACTGACCGTGGCACTGAGTGTCACATCCAGTCTGTTCTTAAACACCTCCAGGGGTGGCTCCACCACCTCTCTAGGCAGCTCAATAACCCTTTCTGTGAAGAATTTCTTCCTGATGTCCAGCCTAATCCTCCCCTGGCACAGCCCAAGACTACATCCTTGTGTCCTGTCACTTGTTGCCTGGGAGGAAAAGCCAACCCCCACCTGGCCACAGCCTCCTTTCAGGTGTTTGTAGGGAGTGAGAAGGTCCCCTCTGAGCCTCCTCCTCTCCAGGCTGAACACCCCCAGCTCCCTCAGCCACTCCCTATAGGAATTGTGCTCCCTTCACCAGCCTTGTTGCCCTTATCTGGGCACATTAGAGCATGTGCAGAATCTTCTTGAACTGTCCGTAACACCTCAGTGCTCATAAGAATTGCTGCAAATTAATCTGTCTATATGAAAACATTTTACTGCTGTTGGGTTTTATTGCCGCAGTTCTTATACTGAGAAATTAAAATACATTCACAACTTTCTGCCCATTCTTTGACCTTGAACAGCCTATCAAAAATTCTAGATTTTCAATAGGAACTGTAAAAGCTCAGATCCATGCTCGACCTGTGCAAGACCCACTCAATATTAGTTATTACAATGTTTGAATGGTGTGAAACAGAGTTAATAGCCATTATCCGGGTTTGATTTAAATATCTTCGAAATTTGCTCTGAATTCTAAAAAGAACAATTTAATACCAGCTAAAATACCCAAGGAGAGCTCCAAAAGAGAGGAAAACCATTCTGACAAAGCAATTATATCACCCTTATTCTAACACACTATGATTCAAAAACTAGCAATGAACCAAATCTAATCTTTTCCCCAAGAAGGCATCATTATTTATCAAGCATGTTTTGTGAACCTTTTCAAAGATCAGACCAGTAAACAATAAAAGACATTTCATTCTTCAGTAGCAGAGAGTAGAACAACAGATGTCCTACAATTCAGCTTTTTGGCAGAAAAAATTCTAGCAAACCAATATTTCTTCCAAGACTAAGTTTTGATTAACTATTTATTCAAGAAAGTTGGTTTTTTTTTTTCTTGTTCTGCAGAGAAAAAGAAAAATCCACTGAGAAAGAAAGAGGATGGGAAATTGTAAAACTCTAATACTGATATATTGCCAAAAATATGTGTTCTGAGTCTTCTATTAATTATTTTACAAAATCAACCTATTATGTATGATATCTCTTTCTCTCTTGTGCCTGTTTCTCCTCTAAGAAACAAAACCCTCTCTCTTTTATCTAAGTGATAAAAGCCATTGTTTCTGTTAGAGAAGGTTATTTGTTGATATATACTGGTGTCACATAAAAATATGGAGAATATCAATAAAGGAAAATTCATGAAGTTCAATATATAAGGTGGGAAGTGCCACTTAGTTATTAAAAATAAAAATAGATCTCACAGAAAGGGGGGTTTATTAACACTACATTTATAACAATGCACATCTCAGCCTTCTTGTCAAGGCTGCAAACCACCCATGATCTTGTTTAATTCCCACTCACATCAGCAAAAAGAAATCCTGGTACTTTGTAGGTTAGTGTCTGGTGGTATGTCTTATGTATCTGCTTTGATATCACAATCACATGATTTCTGGGGCTGGAAGACGCTTCTGGAGATCTCCTAGTCCAATCCACTGATGGATTGGAGTCAGAGCCAGTTACCCAGGGTTATTTACTGGCAGGATTTGAACATTTCCAGGCATGGCTGCTCCACTGGGCAGCTCCACACTAGGAAATATGCTCCAGTCACTCTTCACAGTAAACCACATTTTTGTTATGTTTAAATCCAGTTTCATCCATTTAGTATCTAACCAAAGCCCATGCAAAACTCCTTCTAGTAATTATTGTTAGGTGTAGACACAAGACAGTAAAACATGATGTAAAAATGCATAATGGAAGAGATTCGCTGCCTGACAAAAAGCTATTTTACAGCTAATATAAAGATTAAAAAGTAATCCCCTAAATAGTGAATTTAAAGTGTGCTGCATGCTTTTCTCTTTCTGTAAAGTAGAATGCCTTTTTTTTTTTTTCATTTCTATTCACTACTCGTAAAGAATTGAAAATACCAATAAATGCCATGGAAACAACTGTGCCATCTCCATGGTGTTATTGGCTGTATTTGCACTGACTGTTCTGCAGCCTTCAGCTTGTGGCAGCTGAGGCTGCACATCTTGGTCCCAGACTGCACTGACCCTGGGGGAATTTGGCATGTGCCATCTCTGGAAAGGAAAAAGAAAGGAAAAGAAAAAGAAAAAGAAGCTTGAAGAACTATGATGTGCTCTATTAACACGACAAGAGGAAATGGTCTCAACATGCACCAGGAGATATTTGAATTGACTATTAGGAAAAATTTCTTCAGTTAAAGTGTAGTCAAGCATTGGAACAGGCTGCCCAGGGAAGTGGTGGAATTATCACATCTGAAAGTGTTCAAAAGGCATGTGAATGTGATCCAGGGATTTGGTTTAAAAGTGAATATGGTGGTGCTGTATTAATGGTTGTGAATCAATGATCTTAGAGGTCTTTTCCAACCTCAGTTATTCTGTGAATCTATGGTTAAGTCTCTTTATGAGAGGCTGACTGTGACATTGGGACAGATCTCATTATGCCTGGGCAAAATTTTGTCCCACAGTTTAACCACAGCCATAGAAACCCATATTGCAAGACAAAGCTAAGTAATAAGCTTCTTGCCTAAAGTCTGTCAGTAACCATGATAACAAGCAAGTCAAGAGACAACCTCATGCTGGAAAAGAGGATTGAATTATGATTTCCCTTTCTCTGCATTCACACCAGAACAAGAAGGGTCTTTATTACTCAGACCCTTGTTGCAGAGCTGATGGCACCTGAAGTGTCTATAATGAGTGATGTGCCTCTGCAACATGGGCTGAAAGGCATTTAATAAACCATTCAACAAGTAGCAAACCATATCAATGGATCATCAAGAAAGACATAATAGTGCACACAGAGTCATAAGACACTCTGAAATTTCCTTCCCCTTTCCCACTTTGCAACAGGAACTACAAGCACACAATAAAGGACCCATTATATTTTAGAAATTAATGCAGCCACATGTCCTCGAATTTTCAAGGTCCAATTAGGAGAAGCCTAAGCCAGAAATTCTCGAAAAGTCATTCAGGAAAGTTGTAAAGAGAGATAACTATTAAAAGTGAGAGAACTTGGATGTTACTTCTCCCATTGTCTCCTTTTCAGACTTCTTTTAGGACAATAATAAAGCTCTAATAACCTTTAATATAGATTTTTTTTCAATCCTACATCTTCAGACAAAGAGGGATTCCATCAAAAGCAGTAATAATTCCCTGTCACAAAATTAGGTTTGTTAAGAGAAAATGCAACCCACCTCCTGTCTTATTTTAACCTGAGAGTTTTAGACTTAGCATTTGCACTTTTGTACTAAATGTTCTGACCTAAAAGTACTAAATGAGAAATGACCTTTTGGGTAGAGACAGCTCCCATCTTAGGGCACTGCTCCTAAGAGCATGAGACTGGAAGGACCCTGTTTAATATCAGCACTGAGTCAGCACTGGCCATGCAGTAGATAATGCCTCCATGGAGTAGTTATCTGGCTTTGTGCCATGAATTATTTGCCTCATTTACTGCTTTAGCTCTAGCTAGAAGCTTGTTCTAGAACAGCACTGAACTAGTGGTAGGAGACACACTATTTCCAGTCTAAAGGTTTTCAGAGCCAGTTATTGTGCTTAGAGCTTTTCTTCTTCCCAAGGGAAAACTTATTCAAAAGTGATCTTTGCTCCCTTATTTACTCAAATATATTCACAAAGGAAATGGTCTCTCCTCCAAGCCTTCCCTGGCTGGCTTTAATGACCAAGATCTTTCTGTTACCTCTTCTTTGCCTTCTTCTATCAATCTCACTAGAAATTACTGAAACTACAGTTCATAAATGCCAACAATCAGCACTTCATAGATTTTTAAAGCAAAATTGGGGCATGTCTGGCAGTGGTTCTATTGAACGAGAGACCAGAGTCTTTGTGATTTCCTCTAATGGATTAGGAGAATTAATGTAAATTTTTTTAATACGTCTATACTATTTTCTAATGAAAAATTGTTCTTGGAAATCTGCCTGATCCAGATACTTCTTTGTAGGTATCTGCATTGTGGTCTCAGGGATGTGGACAAGAAGAATTCTCAGAAGATGGAACTACATCCTGCATCAGGTAAAGTTATAAAGCTGGAGGAAGGAGTTTCAAAAATTCATCTGCCAGATTTCATTTAAAGGCTGGACCTCTGTGTCCTTGCCTATGGTGCGGGGCCCGCCCTGAAGTAATATCAAGGGGGAAATCCTGTAGGAAGGTCAGTCTGCAACCATGGGAGTTAAGAGGTGTGACAGTGTTCGCAGGGGTTCTTGGATGAGGGAAGAGACGAGGATCTGACTCCGTGTTCAGAAGGCCTGATTTATTATTTTATGATGTACATTACATTAAAACTATACTAAAAGAATAGAAGAAAAGGTTTCATCAGAAGACTAGCTAAGAATAGAATAGGAAAGAATGATAACAAAGGTTTGTGGCTTGGACAGAGAGCCTGAGCCAGCTGGGCTGTGATTGGCCATTAATTACAAACATGCAAGATGGGCCAATCACAGATGCACCTGTTGCATTCCACAGCAGCAGATAATCAATGTTTACATTTTGTTCCTGAGGCCTCTCAGCTTCTCAGGAGGAAAAATCCTCAGGAAAGGAATTTTCATAAAAGATGTCTGCGACAAAGAGGGAACATTTACATTAAAAAAAACTAAAAAAATATTTAAATTACAGATTCCTTCTCCTCAGACCACCAGTGAGTGCTCCAGTTGCTCTTGTCTCACAGACATGAAATTAAACTTTTGCATTTACTTTAGTGAGGAAGAAAAGAGATAATTTTTCCTTGGGAATGTAGTTTAAAGTGCATTAAAACACTGCTCAGTTTGTTGGTGTCCAGTTGAAAAAAATGGGATCCCTTCTAGAGACTGTTGCATAGCTCTGTACCCACATAACTTCCATGGGAATTGTGATCACCAACAGGAGAACACAGAAAGGCATTATGCACTTCTCCCTGCTCATGAGTTTCTGGGCTGTTTTAATTTGTTCTGTTCTGCTTTTATATTCTTTTAATAAATCTGAAGGCCTTTCATCACTAATGCAGCACTAGACAAAACAAGCGGGAAGGATTATATGAAATTTGATCAGCAGCAACAAAAAGCCAATTTAACTGGGAGGTTATTGCTCTGCTTGTGGTGTTTTAACTTTTGTGAGAGGCAGAGGCTTAGTTTACACTGGGATTTCCTGCATGATTTGCAAAGCAGGAGTGAAACTCCTCACATCCATTCTGATAGATCTCTCCCTTCATCCATCAGTGCTGACAGTGCTAATCTGTAAAGAATTAGTGAGCTAGAAGTTCAAATCAGCTCTTCCCTTCATCTGGCTATAACCCTATTCATGGAAACTGCATATAAAAGGTACCAATAAATGTCAGTGTGCAATGGAAACAGAAATGATTGATTGTACATTTTTGCATGAGAAAGTGTTTTATAACAAAAAGGCTGATTATCAAATCATTGACATAAAAATGGTAATGGAGACAACGGAGTCTTCTGTGAAGGACTTGATTTTTGCTAGATAAATTGTTTCTGTTCTCTTTTCAAAAGGCATAATTTGATCAGAATTAAGTGGCAGCACTGACATTGCACCAGAGTGTCTATCTACAAGTCAACTTCTCATTTCATGTGGGAGACCTGATATCTCAGTGGACTAAAAGCATAGATAGTGTGGAGCTGGGCAGGATCATCTATGTCTAATTCATAAATGAAATGGCTTAGTGGCACAGCACAGAGGAAGTCACACTGACTTTAAAGACCCAAAATGCCTGTGATTGGCTCCTGTCTGACTGAACCTGGGAATATCTGCTGCCTCCAGCTGGCCATTTCCAACAGCTTCTGACTGATGCAGCTATTGAAGCCATGAGCTGGAATTGATTTGCACAGTTCAAAGTCAGGACATATAAATCTTTGGTCTTTCCATGAAGAACAGCAGCATATTTTCTCAGCAGGAAAGCATATGAAATATGGTTACTGTACTGCTACAGAAGAGATCAGAAACACAGACTTTCCTTCTTCTCCCCTCTATGGTTGCAAGATATGCAGACTGAAGAAAAGAAACTTTTCCGGGACCAAGAAGGCCAAGAGTTCCACACAATTTTTGTCCTCCTGCAGTCTTATGGAAAAACAGTACAGAGTCATAACAAAATAACAAGAGTGCTGACTAGACATCACAGTCATCCAACATTTCTCCCAATAAATTAGTTGACTAATACAACTGAAAGATGAGAGGTAAGATAATTGAAGGTAACACTAATTAGGGAATCCAGTATGGCAGTTGTCCTTTTCTAATTCTTAAGGTGCCCTTTTAGGCTTCTGAGGACCTTTATCACCATTTGCACTCTAGAGCAAATCTCATGACTATCTAAGGCAAGTCAGGCTAATCCTAGGCAGGGGCAAATAGTGTGCTTGCTCTGGAGTACTGTATTTTACAGGATTTCCCTGAAATCTCTTGGCTGCATTTCAGCCAACATCTCCTCCTCTACAGGCTTCTTTTCTGTTAGAAGTGGTACCAAGCAGAATGGGTTTGACTTCTATAGGAGGTCAGTACAGGCCTCTCCAACAGACACCTCTTCAAAACCCTGTCTGGATTAGAGATAAGAGAAATTGCTCCTGAATGCAGTTTAAATGTCAGTTTAAAGAGTTCAGAGCTTGATAAGGAGAAATACTTCACAGAACCATAGAACTCCTGCAATGCTGGGCAGGTGGTCATGACAATTGCTTGGGGGTGGTTAAAGAAAAGTACTTAAGCACATTTCATGCTCAGGTGTGCTTGGGCTTGCAGGGTCTGGCAATGTCTTGTCATAGCACCAAATTTCACAAATATCCCTTGGAGGAAGTGAATTGATGCAGGTTGAGAGTGCCACTTGGGACTTCTGCTGAGAACAGCTGCTTTCTTGTTCCCTCCAGTACCGCCTTGAATTACTGCAAGATTTTGGCTATCTGGAAGATCGTAACACTTGAGTACTCATTTTCACAGCCGCCTGCAAATGCTAAAGCATTATTTCATGATGGAATAGAAAGATTGCAGAAAAATAAATGTCAAAAGAGTGCTGAAAATGAGCTTGAGAACAGCAGAAGCATTTCACATGAAGAAAGGCTGTGTGGGTTTGAGGTCCTTGAAAGACAGGAGAGAAGTTTTAGATGATATTCAATAGGTTTGTCATATTTCCCTTTTGATGCAAGATACATCACAAGCCCCAGAAAGTTGTGTTTTAAAGGCAATAGGACAAGCCTTTCCCTTCCCTACAAATCCCAACTTGGAGCAAGGCAGAAGATGGGAAATGATTATCTACTGAGAGAAAATGATGTGACCAGCATATCCCAAAGCAATGCTCACATATCAAAAGAAGAGAAGTCTTTAATGTGCTCACATATTGACCACCACTGTAAGGAGAAGCTCAAAGCAGACAGTGTCAGAGAGTAGCACTTTTCTGCAATGTGTCTTGAGTGTGTGTCTAGATAGTTTAGGTTGCAGGGAAAAGAGGATTTCTGCTTGTCTGGGACAATGAAAGGTAGAAAAAAGGCCTCTTCTTTCTTAGAAAGCTATGTACAGTTTCATTTAGACTTTATTCCTGAAATGACTTCAAAAACTGTTTTTAAATATATGGTGGGAATTGGCATGAGATAGCAGAAAGAAATGCAACAGAATATATTTGTAATGCTTAACTTAAAGTTAGTCCCACAAGAATTACTGTGCTTTTTCAGCTCAGCCTGGAAAGATTATTTGTGAACATGAAGATTCCAAATTTAGCAATTAGTAGATTTGTGTATATGCAAATGAATACACGTACATTGCACTAACACATCGTTCATATTTCACAGGGCAACAGTTTGGCATCTGCAGCAATGATTTTATTTATCATCATTTTGAAATCGGGGCCTGAAAAATGAAATTTACATTCTCTTAATTGGGTCCCATGAGAACAACAAGTATTCAAACATTCTTTTAAGCATTTGTCTTTTAAGCTCTAAGCAGTAATTTGGGGTTAGTTTTATTGGATTGTAAAGCAACTTCAAAAAGTTGGATAGAAAGGTTATATAGAAAGCATAAAGACAAATCATGATAGGGAAGATAGTCTGTCATATTTCCTTCAGTCTTAAGAGCTGTGAGAAAATGGGATGAAAAGACATTTTTTGTTGCAATCAAAACCTTTGGGGAAAAGTGTATTGAAAAATATTACTGTCTTGGAGAAATATATAAACTACAGTTATGCCTTAAAAACCAGCTAATGCAAATTCCCTCATCTCTCTGCAACTTAAATCAAAGTTCCTGAGTGACCAAACTGTATTGGCTGATAAGATGGGCATATTCTTGTCACCTAAGAATAATTTGCAGAATGTCCTTAAAAGCTTTTCTGCTGCAATTTATTTGATTTGGTAGTAATACACAGAATTTTCCTGCATCTACAGAGCATGATCATAACTTTTAGGTGTCTATGTCACCAACAGTGTCTCTGGATTGTTTCTAATCAACACTAAAATCAGAATTAATTTATCTAAGAATAATATAATGCACAGAAAAGATTATATTTTTACTAACATTGACAATAAAGCTATTTGAATAGTAAATGAAGGTGGTATGAGCCTACAACTGCTGTTCAAAGGGGCTGCCCAGTCCTTAACTGAACTTATGTGAGTGAGGGTTGATGGTGAGAAACATACATTACCTAATGTTCTGTATTATTGCTGGAAACAAAAGACTAACACATATCAGCTGTACTTCCTTCTGGGAAGGCGTTCCTAGGATTTTTGTACAACATCTAATTTATTTCTGTCATGCAAATTCTCAAAGGTGGCATTGAAAATCTCAAGAAACACTTTTTACATCACCATAATATTTTCAGATCATAATATTATTGGCAATTTCTTATTTCATGTACAGCAATGAAGCTGCCACAATGAAATGTATGTCTTTAAACTTTATCCACTGTCCAACACTGCTTTCTAATCAGGTTGTTTCTTTTTTTTTTTTTGCATATTTTTCTTTGAAACATTGACACAGGTAGCCCCTAAAAGAAAAAAAGAGAAAGCACTGCTATTTAGATAGCAAATATTCAAATGTTGTATTTGCTATTTCAACTTTTAGTCATTGGATTCCCATTTCTCTCCCTCTACATACAACATGCATACACACATGCAATGCACATAAGCATAAGCAGAGTTTGCTTTGAATTGTCATTCTCTCTCTCTTTATATGTATATATATAAAGAGAAAGAGAATGACAATTATATATATATAGGTATAGGTGTGTATATATATATATATATATGTATAGGTATAGGTATAGGCATGAGTATGTATAAAATCATAATTTCATATAAATGTTCAAGATCAGAAGTAGATTTGGTTCTTTGACAGATTCCTTGTGATCTAAGCTTAAACACATTAATTTCCAAAAAGATAATCCAGAGGAGTCACGATGTAATTATATAGGCTTGTAGAAAGAAACACAGCCTGAGATATATATCTATAATTTACCCTTATACCTTACATGGAAATTTTGAGAGAAAAAATTACTATTTCAAGCCAAGAAACAAACTGTTGGTGTTATTTCTTATGAAGGAAGATACATTTATTGAGTAGCTATACTTAAATGATGACAAGGAACAAGAGGTGGCACAATCTGTCAAGAGAACTTTAAAAATCTGAGTCAATTTAATTAGAATGAGCTATGGTACTGTGCAATACTTTTCTGGTATTTTAGTGTGTCAACAGATAAGTTTTGCATTGAAGTTCTCTGGTATTTTTACAGCAGAAATCATCCTGGAATATAGTGTTTATGTCTACACAAGCTTAAGTTAAATTCCCAGGAGAGCTATTGAACACTTGCAACTGTGTCATTCATAACAGGACTCGCTTGTTTTCTTTTATTGTACAATAAATTAAGAGCCACTGGAGAGTGGGTTCGCTGGCTTGCTCAGTTTGGAGGTTTTCATGACCTCTTGATTAGATGAGTTCCTTTAGATCCCAGGCCAACAGAGGAATCTTATATGACACCCTGGAGCGGTCAACTACTTTGGACACAAAAAAGGAGCAATGTGATGCGTTTGCTGACTGCCCTGTAACAGTTTTTCCAAGAGTCGTATTGCAACGTTTTGAAATACAGTTGAAATAAGAGTTATTGTTTGGGAGTATATTGCTCTTTCTCCAGGGTACTTATGCTCTTAATTTGGAATGGAAATCCAGAATACAGAGGTCTCGAGACAGTGATTGGTAGGAGATACGTTGCCAGGGAGAAGCCTTGATGCTACTTTCGTTTACAGAATTAAAATAAAATAATGGAGCTTTATAGAAAAAACAGGTACTATTTACATGAATAAGTTAAAGAATATGAATGCTTTGGTTGCTGTAAGGTTTAAGGTCTTCTGCAACAGTGGTAGACTACAAGGGAAAAATTAAACCTACAAAAATTTCCTTCATGAAAGTGGAACAGACCTTCCCATATTTTTATTTGATTCATTCATTTACAATTTCAGCTAAGACTTGACTCTACAGAGGTTTGTAGGACCTTTAATTTTGATTTCACTGGGCTTTTCCCTGGACAAGAACCACTGAAAGTCATTGCTCTGAAGGAGAAGAGGAAATGGAAATATAAGTGCTTTCCAGTCAAGTCTGAGACTTCCAAAATTTGCTTTTGAGGAGTAATTAATATACATTATTACTCTGAAATTAGAAATTCTTGAATTGCAGGTCTGAAAAATACTGACATGACCCCCTTTGTACAACCCAGAAATAATGTGTTCCTTCAGAAAGCTTAGTCCTTCCTCTTGTTAGGTCTACAAAGCTAGGGAGATAGTTACTGTTTATCATTAAGAAATATACCCAGAAGGTGTAACTTATTTGTCATTCAAACCAAAGAAGTGAGAAAGTCTAGACATCAGTTTTCTTGACAGTTGAAATATTGTACTATTAACAACATCTAAATAAATAATACATGCTGTGGAAATTATATTGGCAAGGGACTATTAAAACCATTTCAAACTGAGAATTTGGGGAAGAAATGAAAACATTACAGAAATGATAAAGGAAAAGCAATAAGTCAAGGGGAAGTACTGAAAGTAAATGTAGAGCATTTACATATCCAAGGCATATGTATATATATCCAGTATATATGTATATATATGGATATATCCTTTATGTGCTCAAAACATCCTCATTTATGGAAAGGACCATATATTTGAATATTTCTTGATTTTACCAGATGGGCAATTGGGGCAAGGAGAAGGTTTTTATGAGCTTCCACTTCAGATGGAATATACATAAATCTGTATACATAAATTCTGTGGCAATGTCAAAATGTAATAATATGAAATCCATTTTCTGGCAAGTCTATTATCCACAATTAATTGCACTAGTAAGTGGTCAATTCCACTTATAGTCCTGATAAATTTCACTGTTACTCCATATCTACTCCTCTCCTCGCAAATGACATGAAATTTCACTGTGCCACTGTGAATTTTAGGGAGGCTTGTATTCCCATTATCTTTAACTCTTATTTTCATCCTTAATAGTGCCCTAGGTGAATAATACAGACAGTTGTTCCTTCAGTCCAGCTGCAGACAAAAGCAAAACAACAATTCACCTGCAGACTGTGCTTAGAGTAATATCATGAGATGAATGAGGATCTCAGTTGGTAAAGAAACCAAATTGCAGCTCTTCCTGGGAACTAAGGTGGAGGTTGCCAGTGGGGCAAAGTGATTACTGTGACATAATTACAATAGTGAAAGATAAATTGATCTATTTCATTTCAAGTGATGGGAAGACCTTACTCTTTGTACCTACAAACAAATATACACAAAATTCAGTCAGAGGCAGGAGTGGAAGAACAGAATATATTGTTAGAAGGCAATTGCATTGATAAATGTTTCACAGATAGGGTCTAATTAAGTGACTCAGGGAAATTTTTGTCACAGCTTTGCAAACTTGACCAGGAAATGTCCTGCTTTGGATATAAGTCTATATTCAGGCATAACAATGCATTTTCTGTGAAATGAATTGCACTAAAAGACCCCAAAGCTCTCTGTTTAAGTAGGATGGGATAAATGTCATGAGACCATACTCTCTAAGCCAGTGTTTGGCTCTCAATGGAAAAAATTACTCTCACTGAAGTATCTTAAGTCAATCTTGAAAAAGGGGGAAAAACACACTAATGATGCCTTCACTAATATTTCTGCATCAGTTTGCTTGCTCAAATCAATGCTATCTTAAAAGCTAATGAAGTCATTTGACATGTTTAGAAAAAATCAATCAGGAAAGACCTTAATGTGGCATATTTTTCTTTAATGTTAATGACAGGAGGACAACCCTCAAGTTTAAATAGCCACATTTTTGGCTTATTACCAGTCATCACCATGACCCAGTGAAGTGGGCACTGTGAGAAACAGACCCCCAAAAGAAAATGCATTCTTCAAAACATGCTACACTCTACAACTAAAAGTGACTGTAATTCATTATTAATATCCACTGGAAGAACTAGTGTCCATTCCCAGAGAGTACTTTTCTGTACCATTAAATATTGATGTGCTGCACTGGTGGGATGTGTCTCTCTGTTTCTCTGCTCTTTCCAGCAGACAAAAACCTGGTGACCCTGGAGCATCCATGCTTGAGTGTGTGAGAGCCTGAAGAGCAACAGGTCAAGCACCAGTTTCCCCTCATACTGTGACAGTTGTAGCCAGACAAAGGCTGTGAAAAGAGAATTTAAGGGGGAAAGGAAATTGGAAAAAGCAGGAGGGAGAGAGTGATATCTAGGGATGAAAACAGAGTTCAGGCTTTGGGAACTTGGGCAAGGGCTATGCAATAAAGAAGGGGAAGAGAACATCAAAACACGGGAAAGAGAGGAAAAAAAGAACTTATAGATGTAAAAAGAATAGTAAGGAAAGTGTGTGAGAGGTGTTATTTGAAAAATTTTGCTGAATTTATCTTGAAAAATTATTAGGTTTTAGTTTACCTGCCAACAACACAATCCAGACAAAAGGGTGAAAGTCAGAGGGACCACAAAGAAATGAACACCACCTCACATTACTGCAACCAATGGGAGGAAGAAAGAAAAAGAAAAAAATATCTCCAGGACTGGTATCTTGGTTTGGAAATAGGCAAGAGAGATTCCTACAGGCAGGAAAGGCTCCTTTTAACTTTAGATCCACACTGACCACATACCATAATTCACTTCTCCTCATAAATCAAGCTAAGACAAATTCCTCTTTTGTACCTGAAGACAGCATTGCCTTCAAGGCTCAACAGTGTTTAGTTGCCCATCTGCTGATAAAACAAGCCTTGACACCTTATGCGGAGAGTTCCTTCAATGTCAGTTCCATCTCCAACACCTGTCAGCACTTTTAAAGGGCTGGCTAAGACATAAATCTGCCTACACACAGTTATACCTCATGTTTAAAGCAGTTTTCCTGTTGGCAACTCTGAAAATGAAAAGTAGGGTCTATCATACACATATGTATAACAGAACTAGAACTCTTATCCTCACAGTGTTTTGGTGTTTTTCCCTTGCCATTCTAGAAAACCTGGGTTTTGCTGTTACTGATATCTGTCCTTGTTTCCTTCAATCTGTTTAAACATTCCATTACCATTCTGGGTATTTGACACCTGGTGAATGTGTCAGCCTAATACACTGGTCCATTAATTTTAAATTGACCATGAAAAGCATGCAGAAGGAAACAATTTACCTGTATTTGAAATAACCAATTATGTTAGTGTCCCAATCATTTTAATATAGCATTAGAATTGCTCATTGCCTTCACAACTCACCAACCATAGAACCAAATCTAGGTAATCCTCAGACATCAGAAAATTTTTGGGTTATAATTGGTATTTCCACTCCAATGGGGGCATCAAATCTTTTAAAAAGTTGAAAAGACTCTTTACCACTCACAGAAGTGAACCTGGAACCACATCTGGATGCTGGTCAAAATAGACTATCTAACAGTTTATGTACAAGTTTTCAACTTCTTTAGGAACTGCATTCCAGTTTTCTTATACCAAGTCTTATCTCTATTGTGTAGATTCTACATTTGTGAAAACATCTATTTACTTGATGAGGTTGTAATAAGGGAAAGTCTTGCTCCAAAGATATTCTAGAAAGAGCCAAATAGGTCATCAATAGTTGTGTGTGTATTGGTGGACACACAGGCATATGAATTAATATAAATATCTGTTGGGACACGCAAGTGTCAAAGTAATTTGGGAATCATGGATTTAGGAGGTTAAATCTCTTATGGATTTAGGTCTAAAAATTCTGTCAATGTTAGCAACAGTCTGGATGACTCCTAATTTTGCCGTGGACTGTGTCTGTGAGATGCCGAGGGTTGCTTATGGTGACTTTAGTAAGGGCTGTGTATTCCGGGCATGTCCCAGGAGCAGACCCACAATAATCTGACTCTAACTGCACAATAGATTCTGTACTCACAGCTGTCTGATCCTTCTAATATGTCCATTCCTTTCTCTGTTCCCAGGGAAAGTCTGCAAGAAAATTAGAGATACAGATAATGGCAAAGCAATTTAAGTGAAAAGAGCAAAAGTGTAAGGACCTTTTCCCCAGACGAACAGGGCTCAAGTTAGACAGCTACTGTCTTTCATTGGTTTGTTTGTACACCCAGCCTTCCCATTCTTTACCTCATTCATGTGAGCATATCTAAAAGCACAGCCAGTATGCCATGGCATTTAAAAAAATAGCCTATTTACCCAAAATGTCAGTGCCTGAATGGAATCCTGTGCTCATTCTTAAAGATCCAGCAGACACAGGGGCACCTGCCAGCATGAGGCAACTTAAAGAATTGGCATTTTAACTTTATGTCTTGCAAGAATTTGCTAAATGCCACCATTCATTGAAATGAGCTCTCTCACCTGAACAATGAGTTAAGTCTTCATGTCTTTTAGGAAAACCCAACAGCCCTGAACTTTGCATACTCTTTTAATCATGTTTTACTGGGAAAGAGTAAAAACTTTCAGAATAACCAGAAATATCTCTACTCTCTCCCCATTCCAATTTTATCTCATTTTTCTTTATAAAGGCAGAGCATTTCGTTCCCTTGAAATTGTTCTTTTTAGAACTGTAGCACATTTCTTGGGAAATAAAAAAAATAAGGTTAGCTAAAGGAATAGCAATTTGTCTGTGGCGTTTCAGCAAATGTGGCAGTTTTCTCCTGTGCCACTGGTTTATTTCAGTTATGGGAATACAACCGACCAATACGTTTCTGAAGCATGAGTGAAAAAAAGCCCACAGAACAAAATCTATCTGTAAGCACAGAATCAATCAGTGTTGCTGTAGTCAAAAAAAAAGATTTTTTCTCATAGTTAAAAAAAGTGTATCAGATTATTACAGACACAGAAGTAAAGTGTGCTAAAGGCAAAATCCAAGATCAATGGAAGTATTTCTATAGGAATTTAACACATCCTATGAAAAAAGCTTTGAAATAAAAGGATTAACACTAGATGAAACTCAGGGACATACATGATGCTCTCATGTTAATGAATGAGACAGATCCTTTCCTTTCAGCTGGAGTTGTGCTGAAGGGTGATGATAGCTGTGTGAGATATCACCTCTTGTGAATGAGAGCAAATCATGAGGTGGTTTCATAGGGTCATCTAAACCCTATCTCCTAGATCCTATCTCAGAACAGAAACATGCCACCTCATGTGCTTAGTTGGTATAAGGCTGAGGATGGGTAGCCACTAAATGTCTCTGCCATTAACCTGGGAAGTGATTTCGTTGTAAAAAGGTATTTGCCTTACTTAAGGTGTTTTTCTTGAGTCTAAAACACTGAAGGTGTGAGACTCAGGTGCCTAAACACAGGTTTCTTCCACCATGTGAGGCACTCTGCTGTGTGCTCTGTGATCTGTGTGATTGATGTATCTTTCTCCTCCCATTTCATCCTTCTTATGTGCAGTGTCCTCCACAGAAGTGGCCCCAAGCTCTCTTTCAAAAAACACAGTACAGGAGACACTTTAGTGAAATTAATAAATACCGATAAAAAAATTGTTGTAGCCACACTAAACATGGTGTAGCTACTGGTTTTTTCTTTTGTCCTCTCTTCCATCTCTAAGTTGTCTAATTAACTTGCAATCTGTCACAACTGTAAACATGATTATGATGATAATTACTATCAATGGTGTGCTGACTCTTTATTGAGACACAATGTCTCAGTAACCTGAATCAGTTGAAAATTCTCGAAAATAAAGGTATTTTGATTGTGTAACTTCAGTAGAGCTATTGAAGGTGGAAACAACTTCCCTTGGTTTTCCTGACCTTACTCTAACCTCCTTCTGAGGCCCTTAGGAATAAACAAAAAAGGACAAACAATTGACTTCATTGGGAAATGTCACCATTAACATTGAACTACAATTTTTGTAAGTAAGGACTAGACTTTTCTCAAGTCCTGCTCTGAAATGATGATTTGCAAGACTGAGCATCTGGATTAGTGTGTCAAGAGGATGGAGCCAGGCTGTTATTGGCTGTGCCAAACAATAAGGCAAGCAGCAATGGACAGAAACTGATGCACAGGAAGTTTCATCTGAACATGAGGAAAAACTTCTTTACTATTCAAGTGATTGAGCCGTGGGAGAGATTGCCCAGAGAGGCTGTGAAGTCTCCCTCACTGTAGATATCCAAGAACAGTCTGGATGCAATTCCTGTGCAATTGTGGTCTAGGATGTGCTTGAGCAGGGAGGCTGGGCCAGATGACAACTGTGGTCCATGCAGACCTTGTCCATTCTGTTTTCTGTGGCCAAACATTTAGAGTGTGCTGTTGGTGGGCCAGCCTTTGCATCTAGACGATAAAGAACAGAATGCCATGGGCCCTACCTCTATTTCATCACAGGCTCTGAACAGGTCTGGATGTCTCTCTAATCAAGCTGGTAATTATCTCATTGTTCAGGAAACCAGATTTTTCCTCTGAAAGAACTCATCTCACACCATTTAAATAAAATATTTCCAAGTAATACCTTGATGGTATTACTTGGAAATATTTTATTAACCAAAAGGTTAAAAAAAATGGTGATCCCTAAAAGTGAAGCTACCTACTAATACACCACAATGTAACAGCCAGAGCCATATCCTTGATCAGCTTTCTCACTTGGAAATTGACATTGTGGTCAAACGGTGCAAATTGCTAAACAGAGTGTTGATGCTTATATTGAGTACAAAGTAACAAAGAATCTAGTCTAGTGTGCTTTAGGTAAATGACACATAATAATAAAACTGAAAATGGGCCTCTATGTCTTGAAATCAAACAATTTTTGTTATATAATCAACAGTGCACTGAAGACAGAATTGCAATCAATCTTGCTAGCTGATATTCCTAAAGTTTTGTTCAGATGGATAATTCTCCAACGTTTCTACTCTTCTGTTAAAGCTGATGGGATGGTTTAACTCTGCAAAAGCTGGCAGGAACAGGCCTCTGGTTTTCATTTGGATTTTCTTCTGGGATGAAAATACAAGCAAAAAACAACAACACAAGAAAAAAACCTCATTAAAAAAACATGAATTCTTTTCAGTTTACACTTAGTGCTGCTTAAAATGCCTTGCATTGGCTTAGTGAACAGCTTGATGCTTCCATAACAACTGTATAATAACTTAACAAGTGAGTGCATCTAAAACCGATGCATTACATACATAAAGATGAAATAATTAATAGATGTTAGGTCTTGCTTTTTTTGCTCTTCCTTTCTTCCAAATCTCTTTATTTACTTTCTATTGAAGTGCATTCAATTACTCCATTGGGCAATAAACACTGGAGAAATATAGTCAAGATGCGTTCTGTGTTGAGAAAGTCACTTTTGTAAATACAGAATCCAGTAAAAACTTACTAAATTCAAGATAAAATGATTTTATAATGCTGGATTTTGATCTCTTTAAACAGGTGATTAGAGACTAACATGTTGTACCATCTGATAAATAATACTTGATCTAATGACCAAGTTAATGTTTCAACCCACCAAGATCTGTTCCAATGTGGTTACAGCAGCTGTGCCAACAGCTTCTCTCTGACTCCAAAATGTAAAGATTAATCATAGGAAAACCTCATGGTCATTGCTAATAGCAGACTACTCTTTTCCTTGCAGGGAGTACACGGAAAGTTTGGTCAGTGATGGCAGAACCACCCATCTCAGTTTAGAGATGTCTTGATACAGCTGTCCTTTGAGAGCTGCCTCCCCTTGGACTGAGTCACCCAATTCTACGCTCTTCTTTTCAGCAAGACCTCCACACATTAGCCACTGCTGACATTAGAGCAGCATGCATGTTGCTTGGCCTGGGTGCCTTTCAAAATTCCCCGTCATCATCAAGACCCATTTTGGCTGATACTGATAGGAAAAATGGTGAAAAGCCACAGGCTTAAGAGGCCAACTTCCTACATGGACACTTGCCATACTACTGCACTAAATCCCAATTTGCTAAGCTTTTAGTTTCTTAGGTTTTCCATAACTTGTTCACTGCTTTTTTATTTGTATGGCACTTCCTCCCCACTCCTTCCCCACCCCTCTCATTCCTGGGCACAGACTGGCTTTTGGTTACCTCTCCAGCTAAATTAAATTCTGCAGGATGCAAGTTCCCTGCCTTAGGCCAGCATAACCCTTTCTCATTGTCATCTTCAAGTTCAATGTTACCTTCAACTCCTGGGCAAGCTCTGTCCTTTGGGTACATCTTAAGAGGCACTAAAAATCCAGAGTCAATAACACACATGCACACACACGGGCAGTAGCCTGGAAAAAATAATTTGCTGGTAATGCTGTTTAAAGTCAGACAGTCTTCCCAGGCTTCAGACAGCCTGATGGCTTGTCTGGCTCAAATTATGAAGACTACATCTCTTTCTTGCTGATCACACATCCAGCAGAGGAGTCTAAACCCAGCTGCAGTGACCTTCTCAAAGCAACAACTTCAATGTGTCAGCCAGAATTCAGAAACTGCAGCAGTTGGATTACTGCAATGATCATATTTCATGGAAGATGCATATGGATACCAACCTTCCATGTCATGTCTGCTGCAGCAGATTCTGTGCTCCACCACAGGTCTTGTCCAGAGCACCCTTGTGCAGTACAAAGGGCAGTACAGACACATCCATAAGCTGCTGCAGGCAGGCATTTTCCGCTTTCCTATGTGGTTGCTTATCCTGAAGCAAAATCCTGGCCCTGTCTTTCCTCAGTGGGCTCACTGTGAAAAAGGTTAAGCAGAAGATTGAGACTGTGTAATTTGAATTTGGCTTTCTGAAATCCTTATGTTAAGTCTTCTTGCACCTCTGGAGGTTCTGAGCCCCCACGAGATCCAGCCATATTCTTTCCTATGCCCACCTAGTAGCACAGGGTATTATTACTTCTTCAGTACTGGGGGCTTGTATAGAGGAGGAGGAAAGTCTCAAGCATAAATTATATTTAAAAATTACAACACATTCAATTATGTTTCTGAGGATTTATCATTGCTTTCTAATTGCTCTTATTATTTGTTATTTCTATGCCTTTTGTTCCTCTGTGGACTCATGTCTGGCAAAAACAACCACCCTACACATGAATTCTTTGAGCTAAAATATAAACTCACAGTTAAGTGCATAGCAACATGGTGAATTTAAACCAAATCTTTGCAAAAATGCCTAGAGCATGCACAGGCAGTTTTGGGGGAATTAACTGAAAATAAAAAGAGCAAACTGATTCAGCAGTATGTTGTTCCTCTGCTACATTTGTCTCAAGTTCCTAGATGCTCTACTGGTGTAAACTGCACTAATTCCATTAAAAAATTTTTAGCTAAAGATCTACTCCAAATATTTTGGCTACAGCATATGGTCTTTTCATATAAGGAGCAACTTTGCACTATTTTACCTAGGTCAGAGTAAGAAATAAAAGAGGACTTTCCTAGAATGCCCTATTTGTGTAGCTAGGATAATCTCAAGTCTTCTCAGGCTTTCAAGGTTTTCAGACACCAAGTAGAATGCATTTAGATTTGTACATATTCAGAAATCAAAACCCCCTCAAGTACTAATGGCTTAATTTATATTTCATAGAATAAGAAATGTTAGAGTAGGATTTTCTGAGCTGAGTAAACCTTTATCAGCTGTTCTTATGCTTTTGGCATTCTTTGTTCTCATCTCTCTCTCTCAGAGATACAATAAAAATAGCTAATGTTCATTTTCTTCCCCAGTTTTTGCATCCACTGCTTCCGTTCAGCTTTTATGTGACAATCCAGCTTCCATGGTAGCCAGCGTAGGATTTCAATTCCTGCCTCTTTTTCTGGAGGTTGCTGATGATACTTTCTCCCTTGCTGTAGGTGTCATCACATGGCCTTGTGCCACCAGTGGTTGTGTCCTCACTAACAATACAAGGCTTGGTTCAAAGGCAGAGCCTTCTCTTCCATTAGGGACAATTATTTACCAAGGCATGGCAAGGTGCAACTATCACTCCAGTGGTACTGAGACAGAGCCTGAGTCCCTCAGCCACTCCTCACCTCCTTGTCATTTTCCCCCCTCCAGGCTCCTTGCAGTGTGCCAGGGGGCAGAGGCAGTGCAGCTAAGCAGTAATGGCCCAGAAAAGTTTTTTATGCCTCAGGAGGGAGTGAGGAGTCATGGAAAATTAGCAGACAGCAGCCTGGACTTATGTCCTGCAAGAAAGTCAGCCTGGGATGTCAGATTAATGATAGGAAATTTATTTGTACTTTCCCTAAAAAGAATAGTCGTTTTTTGATGTGACCATTTTCTGTGTTGTCTCATGTTTTCAACCATCATTTTCTCAGCTAGATTGCATTCATGCTGGATGTACATCCTTCTGTGTCTGGGAGCATCACTGTGCTTCTGGGCACAGGGACAAATCCAGGCAACATCAGGGCAGGGCTCCTCTTCCTCCAGCTCTACTTTCTGCCCAGATATGGGATCTGGACAGAAGCTGCAGCATGCCTCAAGGGGGTGTTGCCTCTGCCTCCAAGCACAACCACTGCATGAACACACTGCATGAACACACACATGCTCTGCTCTCCTAGGTTTAACCACCCTGGATGGTGTGGTGGGCAATGCTCTGTGCATAACCCAGGTCTTTGTGTTGTTCTCATGTGAGTTTAGGCTCAGAATGACGTGAGGACTTCTGTCCGTTTTCCCTTTCCATGTTGTCTTTTCCCCTTCTTCATGCTGTTAACCCCATTATCTTTGAAAAGACCTGGGTTAATCAGTAGCCCTTCACATTAAAAGGTCAACAGTGAAATCCTGTTTTTCCTTTCTCTTGGAAAAAGAGAAAAACAATTAGAAGGTTGTTGATTTTTTCTTTTCTGTCTGATAATCTAAAGGAATAGCCCTGGTCTGTTTCAAATCTGGTTTCTTGTAGAGGTGCCTAATTTTCTGGTGGTGCAGTACATTGTTCCTTGTTGATTAAACCTGCATAGCACAATGTTTAATGTAAAACCAGTCTTAAAGGAAGCTGTGACTGCAGAGAGTTGCAATGCAGCACAGTACCTCAGAGGTATGTGTTGGAATCCATAAGGTTAGAGGGTTTTTAGGAAATGGTTAAAAAAGTATAGGCCTCAGACTGAAGTTTTGTTAGCATTGCAAATGCAAGCAGAAAAGTTTCCCATGCAAGCAGAAAAGTTTCCCAAGCAGTAGACGTGACAAATAACAATAGATCTCTGTAGAATTGGTTTTAGGATGGCAACAAGGTTATTTAATGTATTTCTTTAGAAGGTTAGCATGAATAGAGCTCTGTTCATTGTCTCTTATGAACCAGTCTTTGTTTTAGCTACGATTACGTATACTTTGTGGGATTGGATAGAATGCTTGTCAATATGTGTTTTCTGTGTGTGATTGGCTGAACTCTAGATTGAGATGATTTTATGTATTGCTGTATGAGCCCTCCTGGAGGAGGCATTTTTTGGGGTGGATCAGTGAGCTGTCATGTCTCCTTTTTGTATTATGAGACTGATGTGCTGGAAATAAAATCAAAAATCTCTTCACTGGTCTGTTTACAATGTTATCCATATTTGGATATTTTGCCGCGGCCTAGTGGGTTCCTTTTTTAAGACGTGGGTTCCAAACACAATTGGACTTATATCTACCCATCCCCCGGCAGTATGCTCCTGTATGATTTTGTGATAGGCTATGCTCCCTATTGCTGAAAAGGAAATGTGATAACCTCTGCTCCTCCCTTACCTGGTCCTGGGCTGTCACTCTGTTTTACATGGAGTAAACTCATTCTAATCACTGCCACAGAGATCCATCACCGGCTTTTATATGCTGGGTGAATTTTCTGCCTTTTAAATGTGTTGAACTTCTTGTTGTGCACTCAGATGAGAGCCAGCTCTGGCTCAAAGTATGCCACAAAAATCACAGCTGGGATGAGGAGTTGGGAGAGGATAATAAGACTCTCCCTTTTGACAGAGGCAAGCTGATAATTAATCTTATATTGTATCATGAAACCATGCACAATTAGGCACATCCCAGACACTTTAGTGATTGCCCCACAGTTATGGCACTCAGGTCTGGAAGACATCAATACAATGACACATTTCAACTCTTTCAAAGCAAATGGTACAATCTCTGTTTTGCAGGTTTCTTTCCCTGTCACACTTATGTGATTCTTCCTCATCAAGCACAGCAGCACACACACACACACACATGCTTGTTAGCCTCCACCACAGCCATCCAGAGCCAGGAGAAGGAAACAAGCTCCTTTAGATCACTCAGGGGTTACTGGAAGAGCACCTCTATGGTGATGGAGAGGCAGCCTAAACAGACCTGCAGCCAGATCAGTTAACTTGAGTGCTGGTACGAATGCTCTAATGGCTGCGACTGAAATTTTCTGACACATTAAAAGTGCAGAGAGTGATAAAGAAAGCCATGCTCCATGATGACTTCCTGCTAGATCAAAACATGGGGAGTTAAAAGCTTGCTGGAAAAACACTGGACTCAGCAGCAACCACTTTTACACCTACCTCACCTGTTTGTGCTGCTGTTTCTCCATGTTTCATAGAGTTGTTGTTCTGCTAGCTGTCACCTTCCCAGGGCAAGTCTGCCCCTGGTATTAGTTTCCTAAAGTCCTTCTTTTCTACTTCTCAGGTCTTTCAATATGCCACACAATGGCAATTACTGTGCAAACTGCTTTTTTGTTTCCTCAGATTCAATAGGTGGTGATGGTCATCAAAACTCCTCAAATGTAAATAAAAGCACGGAAATGCTGTATAAAGTTATTTTAAGTTACTGGTGAGCTTTCAGTTGGGTTGCCTTAACTCCGCTTTTTGGGTTTGTAGCAGACACCAGCAGTTTTACATATGCTGAGGGCTTAACCAGTGTTCATATTTCATCTCTTTCAATCAGCAAGGGTAGAAAATGTAGGGATAGAAGCCCTCCACTACAGGATAGTGAGTGAGACTGAGCTTCTGCATGGATCTGCCTAGAACCTTCCTTACTATGAACACTCCAAAAAGCCCTCAATAGAACATAACTTCAACTCATCATCTCAGGTTTTATAGCTGTAAATAAAAATTAATTTATTTGTTTTATTTTAAAAAGAGAAAAAACAGTCACAAAAGTTTTATAAACAGTTTTCTCCCCAGCTCATCCTGGACTACAAAACATTATGTAAACCTAATTAGTTAATAAACATTACTGTGAATTACCTTTCTCTTCAGCTGACACAAGCAATGCGTTATTGCTGATACACAATTCCAAAGAATTGTCACTCACCATCAACTACTTCTATTTAAGGAGAAACAGCCTCCTCAGAATAATGAATTCAAAATTTCAGTGGCTTAGAAACCCTGAGGGTTTTACAGTTTGACCTTGAGGTTTGGGTTCTGTAATGACATTGCAGAAGTTCCTGCTGATTCTATGTAACTTTATAAAAGACACACATCAATATTCACAGGTGCTAAATCTCTATGTCAGAGAGAATCTCTATCTCAGATAGAATTTGCAGGCTTTTTACATGCTATGCTAGATTTAACAACACTACCTTGATTAATATTGTGTTGCAGATCACAGTTAGTATTGATGCAAAACACTGGAATTAGGTTTACCTGGATGTAAATGAGAACAGAATATAAGCTTTATCACAGAAATTTCACTCCTCCCATTCATGAATTTTCCATGAATCAAGGAATTGATTCTTTTAATCAATGGGGTGAAATCTTGCAGCTGTGATATTAAGATGTACATGCTTAATTCTGGCAATCTAGCACATATAAAAATCACTGTCTGAAAGGCTGTGTCTGTATCTTTGCTCTGTAAAATGATTAGAATTTTGTGAGGAAGGAATGAAAGGGGATAGTTATGTCTTCAGAAATCAGTTTTATCTCAGCTAGTGTGGTGTCACTCATGAGGCAGAAGCTGCATGCATGCATGATTTATGTGCTTCCATATATCAGATCATCCAGATTTCTTTTCATTGTAAAACTGATATTGATTCTCCTGTATTAGTAATACTGAAACTGGGATTATTCTGACATCATTATAAAGTATGCACTAATACCTCCTTCCTTAGTGAAACCATTCTGCTCAATAAATCATGGAAAGAGTAAGAAGAAGAGAAAAAATGTTATTAGAACTTGCTGGAATCAGTCAGTGCCCAGTCCAAATTGACTACCAAAGGATACCATATGCTGTACTAGGTAAATCTCTTCTTTTCAGACAGTAAGCAGGATACCAGTGTGTAAAACTTGTAGTTGATACTGATGGAGAGCAGAATCCATGCAAGAAATAAAACAAACCCAGGCATCACCCTCATCCTCCAGTATGTTAAATGCACATTTTAGTCCAGAGGTGTATTTCAAGTAAAATGTTGCACATCTCAGAGAAAATGAGAGGTATTTCTTTAAGAACCTGCTTCTACTGGAGGTCAATGACTTTAGTATTACTCATTAAAAATTAAGGATATTTATTGACAAGCAAACCACAGAAATTGGTTTTTGTCAAAGAAGAATGGCAAATAGATACATGTATCAGGGAAAGAGCCCTGAAGGAAACATTCTTTGCACAATACAATTAGATTCACAGGTCACAGATGATTTGTTAGTTCTTTCCAAGTTGTAGACCTGTAATTTGTGGAAGAGTTCTCCCAGATTCTTGCACTGCAAAAAAGAACCTTTTTTCATTAAAGTGTTAATTGCATGCACTCACTAGTGACAACCCACAGATCTGATTAAATTAATCTAATCCCCTAAGAGCAGAACCCTCCTATCATGATGGCAAGAGGTGTTCTTTGAACTCTGTTTCCATTCTTCTCTGTGAACCTTCTCATTAGCAAGCCCGGATGGAGGAATAGCTAAAGGGCTGGACAGTTTGTTTTTAATGCAGAAAGATCTCACATGTCAGCCATTGGGGCTGCCCTCCCAAAGTAAACACGTTGCCACTGCCTACTTGTAGTTTCTAGAAACAATCTTTTCAAAACCTGCACCTGCAGCTAGCACAGCTCACAAGGTGGGGAGGCTCTGCCCACAGCAGATACCTGCAGCTCTTGCCCAAGCCACGCTCCATCCTGCTGCTGGAGCACAGACATGCCAGCTGTGGGAGTGCAGCGAGGGTGCCTCAGGCCCCCCAGGTCCTGCAGTGAGGGTGCTTGTGATGGGAGAGAGGATGCTGACAGGGATCAGGGATCCCCAATAGTACTGGCAAAACTGCTGTGACCTTGGCAGAAGTCCTCTGCCATTCAAACATCATAGCTTGCCAATCTCCTGACCAACCTCTCCAGAGGATGAATAGACAGATGAAGAACGTGTTTTGTGATGCTGAAATTCCACAGCAAATGAACAACCAGTAGGACGTTGCAATGTATGGTCTATAGGTCACCAATAGCCCCTGCTTTTTATACCAAGAAAAACCAAGCCTTGAAAGTCATGGCTGCCTCTGTCTATGCCACCAATGACCCCACATGCCTTTGTGGCCATCTGCATTGGGGCTCCTTTAGGAACAAGAGGTGGCAGACAGTGTTAGTCTGCAGCTTAAACACAAGGTTGTATTTACCACCTGCTGCCTAATCCACTCTGAGCAGCCGGGAGGCAGGAGCAACAAAGGACAGAAATTTCCATCTTTTCATCTTCTTCTACTGAGACAAGTCAAAGCCTTGGAAGAAGCTTCTCTCTGTACACTTCATGTTTTATGATTTCCTGATAAACTTACCAGGTCCGAAAATTATTTGTCTTTGATTAAAAGTAAATATTAAGTACATGTTTTGGAGATTAATAATGAGGCAGCTGTGTTTGAAAACATCCCCTGAAAAATGTTAGCAGGCTGAACAAGGCTTTCATGGAACGTTGCAAAGCGCTAACATATTTTGGATAGAACTATCAATAAGGCAACTGTCAGTTGTGACTGATTTTTTTTTAATAGGCTTCTGTCAATTATTTTCTCTTCTTTTCTTCCCATTTCCATCCTTGTTTCGAGGTGCATCTGAATTGTGATACCAACTAATAGTCCTTAAAGTCATTGTCACACGGGGGCTCTGCCAGGCTGGCTCACTGGTGCTCCCCGTGTTGCTCATGGGGACAAAGTCAGATTCATACATCCTACTTACATTTTTTCACCCTTTTCTTCAACTGCTTTACAGATGACTCTGTAGTTATTTGAAATGTACCCAGACCTGGACAAAGCCACTGCTTTCTGGGGAATCAGGCTGCTGGTAGATTGAAGGAAGTGTAGGATTTCACCCCCCTAGTTGGTACATTTGCTATGGTGCTGTGCACGTGTGTAGGTGAGTGTATGGGTGATCATGTGGGAGAAAGAGAGATGGATTGATGGTGGGAAATATTGAAGAACACTTCTCTCTTTTACTTAGGAAAAGGATATTTTTTATCTCATTTTATCAAAGGTGACATCAGGAGTAATGACAAGATAAATAATTTTAAGTCTTCAAAGAACAAGGATTCTAAAGAATAGGATTCTGAAGAACTTTAAAGAAAGGATCTGTCTTGGAGATTAAGCTTTTAAAAATCCTTCAGATCCCTTTGCCAAATGCAATAATATTCCATTGTAAATCCTTCCATGAATTTACATGTAGCATTGCATTTTTCCTTTAATGGTGTATGCAGGTACAAAAAGGCAATGATTTGTATTTACTAAACTGTTACCTTTTCAGTTAGTGAATTGCTTAGCCTGGATGCTTTCTTTCATAAATACAGTCATTAAATGCATGAAATTATTGATCTAAACTGCTTTCCTGGGAGATTGTTCCTTATAAAGAGCAAAGTCAGGTCTCCTTTTGACTGCAAGCTAGGCTAGATTTTATAATAAAACTTTCATCATAAAAAAAATAAAACTCTGATCAACAATAACCTCTCTATGATACATCAATGACTAAATCTCTGTGAGAGCTGGCTTTAATTTTTCTTACAGTGAAAGAGAGTAGGAAGGATGCAATTTTTTGCAAGAGACTCCTTTTTAAAGAGATCATGCTGAAAAGGCTGCTGAAGGGATCGCTTGCTGCTACAATTTGTAGAAAGGAGCTCTCATAATTATAGTCAGAGTTTATTGTGCCTCTCCCTGTCTCCCCCCTTCCCACTGCCTCCCCTCCCGACCCCCCCGCCCGTGTGTGTGTATGTAGAGAGCTGGAGAAAGCTGGCAGCACTACCTGAATAGCTGCTGAAAGAGTGAGGCTTCTCAGCTCCTGCTTCATTACTGGGTAGCAGCGATTCCAGCGTGTGCGAGCTCCAAACTGCTTCCTCCCATCGGAAAGCCCTTGGTAAGTCCCCTCAGCCAGCAGAGCTGCGGATTAACTCAGCAAAAGGCAGGATGGGGGGGTGGCAGGGAGCTCTGGGGATACTCAGAACCCGTGTGCAGCTTAAGATTCATTAGATTTCAAGGATTTTGGGTAATAAATGTGTAAAATCTTCTGTGGATTGCTGGGATGTGCAGGCAATCACGAGGAATGTTTTGCGTGCTCAAGAGCAATGCTAAGTACATTCAGGAATGCCTGAAAGAGAGCAGAATTTTTCTACATAAGATAAGACTAGTAAATGCTTCTCAAAACTGCCAGAAAAGTGGTTGTGTGTTGCTTTCTTTTGTTTACCCCTACCATCTTTCTCTTGTTGTCCTTTCCCCCATCCCGTCTTTTTGATTGTGTTGAATGTGTTAATAGGCTCAGAAAGAAGAAACTGTGTCTTCTTGCAGAGTGATGACATTTGAAATGTAGAACTTTTATCAGAAGAGGGATGAGATCTGAAGCTAAAGAGGAGATAACGTGTGCTTTTTACTTGCATTTATATTCTTGTGCATGTTTCTGGTGTTGATTGTACAGACTTGCTATGCTCACAAAAAGTTCAAAAAGCTGGGAGATGCACATTTGCTGCTCAAGAGCTGATGTTTGCACTTGCATCACATGTTTTATTAGTCATCCACATGAAAAGTAGCACTCTTCAGGTAGGTCCTTTCAATACATGCAGCAAAAAGCATTCCCAGACACTCTTCTTCTTTGCCTTGATCCTATGAGCCAAACTCATTGAACTCCACAGAAAATTATAGAGGCCACTGGAGAGGTCAGGTCACAACTCTCCTTGCCCCAGTTGAGCAGTGGCATTTGAAACAAGAGGCTGAAATAATGCTGTTATTTGAGAATCCCAGTACCTTGGACCTGGCTGTGTTTTGATTTGAAAAGTAGGAATGAGTTAAGCAGGGACAGGCTGAGGTTTTTGTCAGGCAGCACAGAGCATTAACAGAATGACTGCCTCTGAACTGAACCTCAGATACTCACTCCCCTGATGGATAAATCCAATCTACAAGAGATGACAGCCTGACTAGCTGGGCATGAGGCCACTGGCTCATTTGTTACTGTCTGTCCAGTCCACACCTCTGTTGGCTACAGATGTCTGTCGGATCACACACAGGTGACACAGCTGTACTTGTAACTATGGGGTAACCAGCTCCTTGTATTTAGAAAACATTTACCCATGATGTGAAACTGCCACTCAGTGTCCCTAGACATTATTTCCTTTGCTACTGAGCAAACATGATAGCTCAAAGGATTAGATTTCAGGTCTGCAGTGATGTCTTTTCAGTCTGTATGAGTAAATTTTTTCTACAGGTCAAAAGAGTGATACTGACAGATTTTCCCTTTCCAAAAGATTTCAATGTTTATTAAGGGACAACTTTCAAGCAAATATTAAAACAGAGATTAGCCAAGCACAGAATAGATGTTCCTTCCTGAAACTCAGTCATTTTATGTTATGGTGAAGGGGAATAATGGAAAAGGGTGTGGAGGACTAGGGGATTGATAAGCAAGTTGATGTAACATGTAGCAGTGGAAATTGCAAGTAGGAGAATGTCTCATGTTCCAGGTTGTCAGAGTCAACATTAGTTCACCAATAAATTAAAATGTTGTCAAAATTGCATCATCACCTGGGCTGCTTAGTACATTAAGTATGATACTGGAGTTCAATATAGAGAATAATAATTTCCAGGGGGAAGAAAGTGATAAGTGAAGAAGATGTTTGGGGTCTGGCTGTTTGTTGGGGGTCTTTTGTATTTTCATCCATTAACTACATCAATCTCTGCTGCAATACTCTTGAGTACAACTGAGTGTTCTCTTTTCCAAGTTTGTTTTGCTTTCAACATCTGCTTGGATGTATGAAAGAGAAGAAACAGCACAATGAGAAGAATTCCAGTCTGAAGAAGAGCAGGAACAGGTAGCTCTCCAGCTCAATGCCACATCCTTGTGTCAAATTCAGCCCTGATCACGCTCATTTTAGTAAGTGAATTCTGCTGTCATCTGTTTGCTATCAGCACAGCAGGATGTTCTAAAAAACATCTTAATATCAGGTCAGGATGGTGGAGAAATACTGGGGACATTTCACCAGGGACCAGATGCAAGCCGTGCCAAGGGAGATGCAAGCTAGAATTAAGGAGGAAGTATTTTACAGAAAGAGTGGTCAAATACTGGAATCATCTACCCAGAGAGGTGGGGGAGTCATCATCCCTCGAAGAGTTTAAAAAAAGACTGGATGTGGCACTTGGTGCCATGATCTAGTTGAAGTGTTAGAACATGGGTTGGACTCGATGATCTTACAGGTCTCTTCCAGCCTAGAATTTCTGTGATTCTGTGATTCCGTGACCTTTCTGCTTATTGGAAGTTTGCTCTGTGAGGGTGATGCAACTCAGCACAAGAAAAAAAATGAGGAAAGCGTCTTTTATGATAGGCAAAATCTGTGTTTATCATGGGCAGTGTATGCTCTGCAGACCCTCACTCATGTCACAAGAGATCTGCTTCCCCTCCCTTCTCACAGAAATGTGGGAAGGCAGGAACTATTTGTGTCTTGCTGTAGAAGGGACAACCTGTCTCACAAACAAGACCACCCTATTTGTGGCTGTGTACCCACACATCCACACAGGAGCAGATCCCTGGTCAGTGGTGGGCAGGAGGCATTGCCTGTGCTCGGGCTGATGTGACTGTCACCCTGCAGCCATCATGTGTCACCTGGCAGAGCCTTAGTCCATCCTCCCTAGCAGCCCTAGGGGAGTTGTTCCTAGAGGATCACCAGGCATGGTCTTAAGATCTTTCTGATAAAAAGATCTTCAGACCCTGACAGTATGAGCCAGGGAGATCTAAATGTGCCTTCAAGACAACCTGGGTTTTCATCAGAAATTCTCTCTGTTGCTTCTCTGAGTGAAAATGAGCTCTTCTCCCTGCCCCCCATCAAAGATTACAATTCATGAAGCAGAAAATGCCAGACACTCAAGCACTGGCAGAGTTCTTTTAAATTATATTTCTAGTTTATCATCCTTTTATATGTCAAAGTTTTATATTTCCCCTATCTATTTTTATATATAGCAAAACTTATCAATCCAGGCATTTCAATATCCATCACTAAAGCATAAAGATCTATATATCATTGTCAACTGAACAAACAGGGATTTTCAAAGAGTATTGCCTGTGCCAGCTGTGGCTTTTTTTTGCATTACTTGACTACAATTCTGTTTATAAGAATTGCAAAACCAAACCAAGGAAGCAGAGACTGGTGTCTCTGCTTTTAGGTTTATCACCCTAAAACCCCCACTGCTGTACTCAGACATCTTCCATCTTTCCCCTTTCCCTGGGAAATCTCCATGGCTGTGATTTAGACCAATGCTCTTTGAAACAGATATCACATCTCCACTCGTTACACACCTTTATGTCTATCAGGCTACATGGAAATATGAAATATTATGTACAGCCAGATTATTTAGCATGTGTAAAAGCCTAGTGCAATCTCCTGATCATAACTGTTCATTTTTTTGTAACTCCTTGCACTTTGGCAGGGTCAAAAGGAGAGAAAACTATTCAAAAGTTCTGTCATTACCTTTTAGTTTCTGGGTCCAGAGAAATAACTCAAAATCCAAACAACTGTTATTTTCTTTTACTGCAGGGCAGTGGGAAGGGTGAAAGAACCTTGAAAAGCCATAATCTTGCAGTTATGAGGGGAATTATGTATGGCCTTCACATGATTAGAATGAATCACAAATTGTTTTTGTCATTGCTAGGAAGAGACTGGAAGTGACATTTAGTAGTATATGAATTCCCCAGTAATTGGTACCCTGTAATATAAATTAGATTAGAGCCTGTTTACCAAGTCCCAGTACAGCAAGTTTCCCTTTCACTATTTTCTCAAAGGAAGATAATCTATAATGTATATTTTAGAAGATGACTGCAGCAAAGGAAAGCTACCATCCTAAAGGAAAAAAAAATATTTCACTAGGACTTTGCAGTCAAAATTCCTTGCTGGTTTAAAGAAGAAAAAATTCCTTGCTGGTCTATACCCAGAAATAATACTGAGTTTGAGTGTTTCCTTTACTGCATTTCTGTGTTAACTCTGCTAAATAATTGTAGAAACGAAGAACAGCAGAACAGATAACTAGGTAATAGCAGGCATAATCACATCCCATTCCTTTAAACCTGGATCTGAGTTCTTTGACTTGCAATTGGTGTTTTTTTCACTGAGAATCTGTGGCAGGATACGTTCCCAGCACTATAACAGATGCTATTAAAACAGCTTCTTTTCATTATGAAAACAAAGCTGAAGCACTGTAACATATGTTGTGTTGATTCATGTCTCAGAAAACATAATTCCATGGAGATATATTTTATAAATGCAATAAGAAAGCAGCTGACTTCTTGAAAAAATGCATTCGACTGCAGCATTAGCCACTTGTATTTTGTACTTGACAAGTACTCAAATGCAATGTTTTAATACATTGCCACAACACCTAGGAATTTTCATTCACATGCAACACTGTTCCTTTCTCTTCACGAATGTCTTAAACAATGCTACTGGAAAATGGGAAAAATTGGTAAACAATTTCTTTTTTGGGACTCTGACCCTCATGTTCAGTGGCTAGTGTTCAGACCTCCAGATTGGATGTCTCCTCATCTGCAAAAAAGAGAAAATATTTCTTCCTCTCCTTCTACCTATGCACCCTTTATCTGTCTTCTGTGCTTATACAGCATACTGGGGAGAGAGGCTGTGCCTTATATGCACAATACCTACACAGGCAGCACCTACACAGGTCCTGCCTGCTGCCTTTAGGTGGAAGAATTCTCCCCACATACCACCAGCAGATATTCTTAGCATCAGCCTCAGACAGCTGGATGGTGCCAGTGGTACTGGGGAACATTTCCCTCAGAGTACAGGGCACAGAAGCACCTGCAGGCCCCAGACACTTTCCAGGACTGGTGCAGCAGTCTCAGAAAACTCCTGTTCCCCCATCCACAGCTGATCCTCTCAGTAAATACTATAATGTCTTCATCCAAGTGTTTGAGGAAAAGACTCAGTATATCATTTCTGGAAACGGTGTCTGGGAATGTATGTGGCAATTATATCAAGAATACTGAGAAATTCCAATTTCTTTGGCAGTTCTGTCAGCTGCACACAACTGACTGCAGTAAGTGTTTGTTTCTGACAGCTGACTTGATAAGGTGGATCTGTGGTGAGCTGACAAGTGCCTTAACAAAGCATATTCTTGAAGAATTCTCTTTCTGTCCAGAAACCCACTCACATCTGTGACAGGTGGCACCTTCAATGTAAAACAATCAAAACACCCCTCCACAATCCTGCTGTGTTTGTGTTCCAAACAAAAGTTGATGCATTTGGCTGGAACAGGCTGTGTGAAACAGGAGCAGATTTTGGTGTACTGCGTGCTCTTATCTTCTTATTTAGTATATTTTATATTAAAATATATTTCAACAAAATTTAAAGGGTGTACTCTGCCTCCTTTAAAGAGCCAGAAACCATCTCTCAGCTGAAGTTAAAATGGTCAGTGAACTGATCTGTGATTAATTTCATCCACCCCAGAGACATTAAACCTGGTTGTAGGGGCAGCACAGAGTAAACAAGGGCTGTTTCAGGGGACAGGGAACCTGTACAGAACAGCTGCTCTAAATCCTTTCTCCTCTTGTGCTCCACTGGGAGCACAATGAGGGGAGAATACAAGTCACAATAGTCACAACACAGGACAGAGAGAGACTAAAAATATTAGTGTGAAAAAACAACACATAAACTTTACTGGAAATCTTTTTTTTTTATGCTGAGAAAGACAGAATAAAACTGACCACCTCTCTAGCTCAACTAAAAGCCTAATTTATGATGACGGTCCTAAAAAGAAAACTCAGATAGTGAGATGCAAAAGGTCTCCTTCAGTTAGTTCTAACAGAATTATATTTCTAACAGAATTGTTGTAAAATGCCTCAAGATAAATCCAGATCCCTCCATCTCATAACTCTTGTTGTCTTTTAGATGCATTCAATCACAAGTCAATAAGGTGACTCAAGCCAAGGCTCAGCACAGAACATAACTCACAAGAGGTTTTTTCCAAGCTGCTATCTTCTTGGTAGAGATTCAAACAGCTCCCTAGAGCTTACTAATAGAGCAAGCACCCAGATTCTGGCATATTACAAAACACTCATGTCTTTTCCCTACATGCAGGAAATCTGGCAGTCCCATTTGCTGAAATTGCTGCTTCAGTCCTCTTTTGGGGGCACATCTGGTGTCAGGTTGCTTCCTGTTGCAAAGTCCAAATGTCCCTGTTGAGTGCTTCTGAGATCAGATCCCAGGAGGCATCAGCTCTTACCTCTAAGCTTATCCACAAACCCACAGGTGAAGCTCCAGGGAAATAATTATAACCTGTCATTCTCCTTTCCCTATGCTTTGAGACAGCAAATTTCCTTTTCTCTTGAGTGGCACAGCATAGTTGGCCACTTTCACAGCATTATACAAAGTCATTTGATGGTGAAAATGCTTGACAAGAGAAGAGAGCTTATTTATTGATTAAACTCCCCACAGATGTTACCTGATGTTGCTGAAGCTTATAGGATCAGTACTTTTCTGCTAGCAAATTGAAGAACATAACTTTAGAAATTGTAAGTAGATGAAATGTTAGATTTAAAAATGACAATTTTATTTCTTTACGAGAATGGTATTCAAAGCAGGCAAACATTTGTTCTGCTATGCTCATTGAGAAGTACCACTAAAATACTTGCTTTCCAAGGCACTATAGATGCAATGCAGATACAATGCACTGCCTTACTTTCACTAAAGATCCCCTTTGAATTTCCTGAGCGTATTTTTCTAGCTCAATATCTCTCAATATCAAAATAGACAAGATCCATTAGCCAGGTGTGTTTGAGGAAAAAATTAAGGACCATCATATTTCCAGATAATGTATCTTAAAAGCTGATCTCATAATGCAAAGGTCAGATGAAACCAAAATACTGTTTACAGCAGTGCTCTTTCTTTTCAGCTCTGAAGTTATTAAAGGCATTTAGACTGAATTAATTAAAAAAAAAAAAAAAAGGAAACTGTTCTTGACTAGCTTAAGGAATACCATGTGGCATGTAATTTGGATTGCTGAGTGATTTAGACAAGTAAGCTGCATTACTCATCCATCTCATTTAAGATATGTCGATTTTGTAATCTTCCATCTGGATTTTCAGACAAACTTTGAGTTGCTTCTTGGTGGTTTGAAGAGGGCTGGAGAAGATGGCTCATCTTAGAATGAACAAAGAAGGGTGAAAGCTGTCCAACTGGAAAAAGAGCATATGACAGAAAGCAAAGCTGGTTACAGCAGTACATTTTCAATGTATTTTGAATATATTTTCAAATTATTTTCAGTGACAGAATGATTCTTTAGCTTTGTTTTCCACAGCAAACAATCCCTCTGTATTTAGTACAGACCCATTTAGAACCAGAGTGGCACATTGGTTTCCAGCACTCACAAGCTTTGTCTACTCCTGCTGTTCTAGCTACAGCATCATCGTATCACACATCTGAGATCATGGACAAGATCATGGACATCCATTAGCAAGGAAATCCAAGTCTTCTACTCTTGGGGTGGGGGAAAGGAGGGAAGAAGGAAAGTGTTTTTAAGGGGATTTAAGAGGAAAAACAATACTACCTTTAACCCATCATCCTACAATGCCAGCACCATTCATTTAAATATGGAATGCAGATAATACAGATGCCCTGTTACTTGCAGAACTAATGGTATTAGTAGTTCAAATTCCTGTGTTTCTCCTCTTAACTAGTGCATGGAGGCTATTTCCAGGCACTCACTATCCATTACATGATGGAGGTCAATCTGTCTAACCAACCAACCAACAAGAAAACATTAGATATGCCTATCTCAGTAGAGGTGAGAAAAAACCTCCTATGGTAAGGCTGCAGCTAACAAGGTTTGAACAATGAAATGGAATGAAATGATGAAATGAGGAACTAAAAAAAGAACAACCCAAGCCCAAATCCCAAACCCAAAAAAAACTAAAGAACTCTAATGTTCTCCAAAAAGATATTTACAGACTCAAGGAGGAAATACATCTAAGGCATTAGAGCCATGTATGTGTGAAATTTATATGAGGGAAAGGACCAAAATCTAATTTTTTAATTTTGGTTTTGGAAATCAACTGCAAGAAATCCTTAGCCAAAACAATCTCTGGAAATAGATGCTCCACAGAGATAAAGAGAAGTGCCACAAACACCAATTCTCTCCCCCTGACTCAAATGAAAGTACAGTAAATAGGAGTGGCAGCTTCTTGAAGCTCATTTTTTTCCCATGACAAATTTTTCTGGCAGCAGAAGCTCAGAAAGGTTCATTGAAGCATCCTGATAGACCTCACAGGAAGGGTAGGATTACCTGCTACTTGAAGATGGAACTTGGTGTAGGATAATCCAGACAGATTGTCATGAAGGGTGCCCAGAAGGAGGTCATTAAAGGCTCCATGGTAGGTACAGTTCAATAAAGCTCCACAATTACTTTATAATTCAAAGGATCAAGGGACAGGCTTGAGCATTAAAGCTAAATAAAAATAATGAGGTTCTTTTTGTTCTAATTGCTTGTTTGGCAGACTGGTTCACAGTGAGGTGAGATGGGCTTTTTTAGTTGAACCATCAGCCTAATGTCTTGCCAAGTCCTGGGTACTGTTTTAGACATGTCAGGCACCTGGAGGCTGCTGAAGCCAGAGAATCTGTGAAGGCTGGGTGTGTGGGACAGCACACCCACACCAAGAGCCAGGGGCAGTTCCTCACTGAGGGCCCAGTGACTTCACAGGGGAACAGGACTGGCCCAGACAGCAAGGATGCTGACACGTGCTGCTTTGGGCCAGAACACCTTGGTTCTGTGGCACAGTGAGACACTTATCTGAGCCACAGAAAGCTGAAGGCAGCATCAAATTACACTCCGTTGCTTGGTTTTAGTTTTTATGTGGTCCCCAGGGGTGGTGGTGGGGTCCCACTCATATTCAGACTCCCTTTTGCAGCAGCAGAACCTGGGAGTTCCATGGAGCCAAGAGCAGCCTGTAGTGCAATGCAAGAGGCAACGGTTCAGTGTCTCGCACCTTCCCCAACGGGGCTTGGCAGTGTGGGTGAAGCAAGGCACTGCTTTCCACAGGCTGGGGTTTGCATTAAGCATAAGGTGAGAGCTGTGGGATCAGCTTCTGTGACAGACATGCCTCCAGAGACACAGAAACCAAGATGTTTGATACCAGTGGGAGAACCAGACCTGCTGAAACACACAGAAGTTTGCACAGCAGGGGGTGTGAAATGAAGATGATGGAGGTGATTTTCCTTGCCATTCCTGCCCTGAGCCATCAGACTGCAACAGAAATCAAGACATGCAGTGCTTTGGGCCAGGCAGCTACGGGTAACTCTGAACTAAAGGAAATAGAATTTTTGTAGAAAGCATGAAAACTGCATACATGAAAAAGTGATATGGTGAAGTTAGCACTACTGTTGTTTGAGAAAGAGCGAGCTGCCAAGCAGAAAGCATTTTTCTTTGGCGTCTCTGGTGAACATTTTGGTTTGCAGTGCCTAGAGTCCAGGCAGCAGCAAGGCAGGGCCAGAAGCAAGAACAGAAACTTTACTCACAACACAGATTCTCAAGTAAGTGGTTCAGAAATTGGTGGCCCAGTACATTCAATAAACACCAACATATCAGAACAAATTCAAAGCTCTTATTTCACAGATCCAGAGCAAACAAACAAACAAAACAAAACAAAACAAAAAGAAAAAAAAAAAGGAGTTACCAGTGTGAACACAGGGTAATTTGTGTTTGACCTGGCTCCAAATTCATGCTGTGAGATTCATAACCTGACAGCATCAGATGTGATTTTTTATTGAGAACAGTTATAAAAGTGAGGATCTATCAATTAACAGGAACAAGATTGTTGACTGCGTTTAGACATTGTAGAAAATTATGTACACATCATGTGAAAAAAAATTATGCTGCTAGTGGCAAGAGAGCACTCAGAAGATGTCACCATTGAAGTTGCTTCCATGAAATTTTCAGTTTTGGGGCTGATGTTTTCATTCCTGGGAAGGTACAAGCTTTGAATAATCACAGAAGAATGAGATGCAGCAAGCAGAAGTGTGAAGGAACTCCATGCATAAGAATTTAGACAACATTTCACTTTCACTTTAATTTATTGCAGTTGCCTCGTGTTTTTGTAGAGTACGCCCCCCCTTTTATATAGGACGTAATCTGTTTGAAAACAGTGAGTTGCATGATGCCTTGCATATTTACAGGAGTAAGACTATTTTAACATGTTTAGATAGGATAGTTTGACTAGCATTCAATTTCTGGAGCAAAACCTTGCAGGCAAGGTTTTTAAAAACAGGAATCCAAACATAGGCTTCTGAGACACATCTATATGGGTCTATATAAGTAAAAGTACTAAATTCTAAATATGGCTTTCTAGGTTTAGCAATAAGGTGCAAGACTGAGTTGCTGAAAGCAACATAGCTGCAATAGGAGGGTATGTTCACCTCGATGGAGACTTTCTGAACAGCACCATGCTGCTTCCAGGATCCACACTAGCTTGGATAACCTCACAAAGCCCTGTGTTATGCCACACAAATGCATCCAAAAAGAACTCTGCTTGAAAATGTGATATACAAGTTAGCAGATCATGTTTGATTTTACCATTTGTATTTCAGGACAGTCGCATTTCTTATTGTCCTGAATTTGGCTGGGACAGTTTCTTTAATCTGTAGTAGCTGGTACTACTGTGCTGTGTTTTGGATTCAGTATGAGGATAATCCTGATAACACACGGGTGTTTTGACAGTTGTAAAGTAGTGCTTATCCTTAGTCAAGGATTTTTCAGCATCTCATGCTCTGTCAATGAGGAGCTGCACAAAAAGCCAGGAGACAGCACAGTTTGTACTGCTGACCCAAACTGGCCAAAGTAGTATTTCACATCATAGAGCATCATGTCCAGTACCTAAACTGGGGGAATTACCCAGAAGGAGCCAATCTCTGCTCAGGGATGGGATGGGTATTAGTCAGTGGAAGGTGAGCAATGGTATTGTGCATTGCTTTTGTCTCTAAGGTCATGTTATTCTTTCTCCCTCTCCTTATAATTACAATTATTAATATTATTAACGTGTTTATAATTATAATTACGTTTCAATTATTAAGTTATTTTTATCTCATCCCATGAGGTTTACTTTTCTGTTCCAGTTCTCCTCCCCCTGGGGGCAGGGAGGAGGCTGTGTCAGAGGCAGTAATGTGGCGCTTTGCTGCCGGCTGGGATTAAACCACAGCATTTATCGTCACTACAGCAGAAATTTAGGACACACAAGTGTTTTGTTCTTCAAGGCTTGGCTCATAAGACTACTTTTTGACAAGCTGTGACACTGTTAATGCCTATGGAAGTACTTACACTATGAGTAACAGCTAGTAGGAATAGTATGGACAATAGTTAACTGCAGAAGCAGCACTCTCTTTATTTAGTCCCTTGCCTGGGCTATTTTCAAACAACTGCTGTTTATTGCCATTATTGGGTTCAAGAACTGACTCTCTTTGTTCTCTTTCCAAAAAACAGAGTAAATCAGGTCTGACATTCGAAGCAGTGTATTTACAGCAGCACGGAGCATGTGTCTCTGGAGCGTGGCTGTAACAAAAAACAGAGAACAGCAAAAGCTCTGGTTATGTTTGTCACCCAGGGGAACAGGAGAGCAGGATGGCTTCCTCATCATCCTATTTTTCCTGCTTTTTTTTTGCAAAAACATTTTGAAATAGAATATTAAAGCAGGTTGCTCTTCTTTCAGATTTAGGCCTAAGGAATTTCACAAGGAGGTATTAGTAACTGAATTTTGCATCCACATTGGATGTGTTTTGTCCCTGTCTCCCCATGAAGGGAGGATGCACCAGTTGTCACTGCTTCATTAATTGTTCAATTTCTCCCAGTGGTAAAGGGACAAAATTCTGAATTCCAACTGGCAGGGTTTGCAGGGGTATATAATTTATGAGCCGTGAGAAACTGGAAAGATAACTACAATCAGTATGAGCATAAGAAAAACATCCAGCATGCAATCTCTGCCACACAGCACAGCTGCCCATGCTTAGTTATCACACTGCACATGTTTTTTACTTTCCCAAAACCTAATTCTCAAGGTTGTTGTTTTGTTTGTGTTTTGGATTTTTAAAGGACTACATTCCTTTTTATAGGCTGGAAGGCTTCTCAAGGGAAAGAGAGACAGTCTGGAAAGAACACGATTTAAAAAGGTATAAAACAAAAATTACATCTTGCCAAAAGCATACCAACACTATTGAATATTATGGACAGCAAAGGATATGTAAAAGCAGAGGTAGGATTTTCACACTAGACATCTTCTTACTAGAAATAGAAAAGATCTGAAGAAAGACAGGCAAGGCAGACAGTCTTTCACAAACAAGAGAGGAAAGAAAAGCAGAAATGTAGGGATTGTGGGTACACCAATCTATTGCTATTAGTTTTTAACTTTTTTAACCAAGCTTTCTGCATTACTGGCAATATCACCAGAACACAAGCCAGGTGTCTGCAGATTTGCATAGATCTACATATTTTTAGTGATATCTGAACCACTGAGCAAGAACAGATACGATAATATACAAAGGGCAAATAGAAATACATAAATACTTCAGGATTTAAAATAATTTCTTATCCATATATATCCTCCTTCCTTCTGCCTGTCAGTTCTGATTCCTCCCTCCCAGCAGGAGACTTTCACTCTAGTGTCACACCACCCTTAAAAGGTTTCACTTGATGAGCAACCTCACAGCCACATCTCCTCTCCTAAGTTAATTCTAGTCCCCCAACTTCATTTACTATCTCCTTCAGAAAATCAGGAATTTCAGCCCACTCCTAAAGGAAACCAGCCTTGAGTTCTGTACAGCTTGGCTAGATATTAGCACAGATACCATCAGTTTCTTAGTTATGTTATATGTTTCCAATAACTTTCTTAAATAAGAAGCATCTGGCTAAAACAGCACAAAGCACTGGTGCCAGCATTGCCAGGAGGGTTTGGCAGAAACCATGGTCTCTGTTCTTGGAGGTGTTGTGGGCTGCAGACAAGAATTTATGTTGTCACGTAAGGAGCTCCAGCCTGGCACACAGACTGTTTGTGCAATTCTCTGTTACATATTTTTATTCATGCAGAACCTTTTTCTGGAGTCGGAGAACTGAGCAAGGGATGAAGCAGACTTCAGCTCAGCATCTCCAGCGTGTGTAGATAACTGAGAGGTGATACCTCAGCCTGTGCAGCCCCATGTTCTCCGTGCTAACTTCACCTGAGATGATCCCCTCCCCAAATGAATGTGGGCTGCTTGGGAGAAAATGCTGTTGGAGGGGCCACAGGGTTGTAGTTTAGGGTAGACTTCACTCACCACCATCAGAGTTGAAGCACTCTCACAGGCAATGAAGATTTGCTTTCGTCTCCACCACCTCTTGTGGGATAAAATGAAAATTCATTTAGCTTGACTAACTGCATTTTTTCTGTGTGTCTGAATTTCACCCTTAAGTAAGAATAATGTTCCTGAGTATTTCCCTTTAAAACTATATACATATCTCTAAAACATAAAATATGCACTCAGAAGCGAGTCTGATGCTAGATTTGTTAGACTGTCAGTCCTGCTGGAACTGTTTCTAATTGGTGTGGCAGGCTTAGGTTTCTAGATTGTAGTCCATGCATTATTCCTCTGTACTGTGCCGGAGTAGCAGGCAGGGTGGTAGCACACAGAATATTTATCAGGATGAATATAATGAAGTATTGAAGTGGAAAGTGCAAGAAACGAAAATAAATATCCACTGGAGCAATATGGACTAGTTATTTACTGAAAACATATGAGAATTTACATATGAAAAAGCATGAAACAAAAAATTATCTTTCCCCAGTGCAAGTAAAAGTTTTAGCTGATCTGCTGTCAAAAAATATTTCCTAAACCAGTTTTGTTTAAAGTTCCTCTGAAATGGTAAACTGTCTAGCAATCAAGGAATCAGATTAGTTAATTTACCTTGATTAACATGGTACTTTTCAAGTGCTAATAAATTTTAATTTCTAATAAACTGGAAACAGCACATAAATTGCTAGTACTCAAACTTCTGATCAGTTCTGAAAATCCAAATCAGTGTGCATTTTTATACTATTCTCTTTCAGTCATTGTCTGAATGTCCTTCTTAACCTTGAACTGAGAGACTTTCTGTGTAAAATAGGGAAAAGATTCCACCCTTCAGGATTGCAATTTTTAGTTATAATATGAATATGTAAGAGATATGAAGAGCAAAAATGCTTTTAGTAAGTAAGGTGCTCATAAGTGGCTTTTTTTTTTCCATCTAAAGGACATTCTTGCATGTTCTTCAAGCATATAGAGCAAACTGCTGGGTATGCTACTGTAATGAGTTTACTTAAAAGTTGCAGCCAAAAAAATCCTTGCTCTGAAATCTTCATGTTTTGTAAGCTTAGAAATATCCAAAGAACACCATGAAATAATTGATAATACAACCACATATGAGTTTTCTATGTACCTCTTTCATTTTCCATGTTGTCACAAATAAGCCAATCATAGGTCTTTAGGAGTATAACTCTACCTGAAAATGATAAATTTGCAAATGTTAAAGGATAGACGCTTTTTAGCAACCAAATCTGGTCATCAACCATCTGGAGCTTCTTCCATTTAGACATATACTAAAGAATAGAGATACCAGCTGTCTTCTGTAAGGAAGTCCCACTCCTAAATTAATTGATGCATTTTGTTGTACTATACCTATATATACCTTTCTTCTCTGTTTGTTTCAAAAAGAAACTTATTAAACAAACTAGCAGAAGGCAGAGAAGGCAGACCACAGATATCAATTTAGCAAAAAAAAAAAAAATCCTTTATACTGGAAAGAAATGTCACAAGATAGATAAGTTCTGTGAAAAAATGGTAAATAGCCTAGTGCAATGTGCAACAAGCAGCAGAGCAGTGCTGGCTTCCCCCAAAAGACACTGATGCATGACAATATTTTCTGATTTAAGCACGTTAAGTAGGGCAGCCAGTGGCCGCACAGTTGTGCCCAGTCTTCCCCAAATGGCACGCAGTAAGAAATAGACTATAGTAATTCTGCTGGTAGTTATATAGATGCCTACATTGGTATTTAAGTTTTCCTGTTCTTCCTAGACAGCCTATGGAAAAATTCAGAATATCTTTTTTAGGCTTTTTTTTTGGGAGTAACCCTCATTTGACTGCTTGTAGAGCATGGAAAGTCACCTCATATAGGAGCTTTTACCTATGTAACATGCAGACTTCTCCCCTGCATGGTCCCGTGTTGTTTGAGCACCATTTGGATCCCTGCTGGGATCTGTCTTGGCTTGTGGCCCTGTATGCCAGTGCTGCACATTTGGGCCCTGTGTACTGGGGAGCATTTCCAGACATTCCCACTGCTCCCAGCTGTGGTGTCCCAGTAAAGCATGTTCATCTCCATTGCCTCAGACACTGGTTCATAGGTAACCCACTTGACATGAATTAATCCTGGGCCTATGGCTGCCATTCTCTTGGTTCTGCTGTTTCTATATGGACACATGATTTTCCCAATATCCTCACTCAACACAGAAGTTCCTATTAATTTCTGTTTGGCTGGCCAGGGAGAGCCTGAGCTGTCTGCCTCTGTGCCACTTCTATTTACTGGAGACATACACAGCCCAAGAAAATGCAAACTGAAAAGCTTTCTTCTGATGCTATTTTTGTGCTCTTTTCCTTCCAGTCATGTGTTATTTTCCTTCCACAATCTGGATCCTCAGGTCAAGCTCCATTGTGGCTTGGACAGCAAAAGGCATAAGAACTTGTGGATCCTTCACATTCATCAAAACATGAAAGAAATTGTGTCCTTCATTTGCTAAAAGCAATGTGATTTTCAGCTTCCCAGACTGAGGAAGGCTGGGATGAAGGCTGAGAAAATATAATTTAGAAAACAATGTGTTTGTGTCCCACAATAATCATCATTAGGGGAACTCAGTTGCTTGTCAGTAACTGGTATAGTAGATGTGCAAAAGATATTGGTAATCTGAAATATCAGAATGCTGTTAGTAAACATTTTATGCCTAGAAAGTGAAAGTAAATATGCTAATAAGTTTTTCTGCAAAGGATGATACCCTCCTATCAGACAAATTTCAGGATGCCCTGAAAGCTGATAAACATGGGTTGTGGCAGGAAATGGATGTGTGGGGAAGTGCATGCCTGGGACAAGCATTGATTCCTGAAATGCTCTGCTCTTCTCATGGACAGTGATTATGAGACTTAGTGCATTCACTTCTCTCAACAGCATAAAGAAAATTAGATCCAACAACGTAAAATTAAATACAAGTTAATCACCATTAGGCTATTGGTAATAGCAGCAAAAATATAACCACTGTGTGTATTTGAAAGATGGAATAGAGGAAAAGAAAATGGAAGTGAGAAATTAAACTGAACTGAGAAAGACTGAAAAAGGAGACAATTCAGAGAAGACTGAATGGGAGAAGAGGAGACAGGAATTCAAGGAAATGGACAGTAAAGTAGCAAGAAGGCACAACCAACATAAAAATTGTCATACATGATCTGTGCCACTGCCTTGGACACCTAGCATCCCTTTTCTGCTAGAAACTAGGATTAGGTGTGTCAGAGGATGGCACATGAAATCTGTCTGTTGAAAACCGGCAATGCAGTCATCCTATCAAGGAGCTCTCCTCTTAAGAGTGATTATTTGAAGTCTAGAAGCATGAAAGATGGGTAAGAACTGAGGTGCAAATAAAAATATAAGGTGGAGATAATTGAGGGTGTGAAGAAAAAACAAACTGGGATATAAAAGGAGCCCAAAAGGTCATAATTTATTTTCCCCTGGTGTTGTGCTCTAGAGATGATCCAGCTCAAAGTCTTCATGCTCAGCTCCTGTACACTGTGCAGAAGAGCACATTACCTTTTATGAGAATGTTTTATATAGTTTCATGTGGTGCTTGTCAATGTTGTAGGATTTCCAAGTTACTAGGTTTGGTTCTCCTTGTAATTCGATTTTTTTGAACAAATCTAGGTATTTTTGAACCTAAATGACTCTATGATTCACTCCTAAATCCTCAAAAGATTTTTTGGAAAAATATCCCTGTCCCTTCCTTATATCTTCTCTGCTTATTAAAACTAATCTGAAACACATTGGCTTGACTATAGTGACGTTTCTCATTGCCCTTTAAAGCTCTTATTTAAAGTCTGTAATTTGCACAATTTATATTACATACTTACTCTAGTGCCTGCTGTCAGGGCAGGAAATTTCCTTGACTGATATGCACTCTGTATAGACAGCAATCAAGCAACCCCATCATGAGCAGCACTTGCCCCAAGGCACTTCCAGGAGGAGTCTCAGCTCGGGTAACCCCAAGCTTCCCTAAGGCTCTTTCATAGAGCGAGAGCCTGTTCAGGGTACATCCCTCTAGAGAGCCCAGCAGATGCTGCACTTGGTGCTTACTTAGCCAGCTTTGCTTGTGGTACCTGAAATAAGATACATGGAGCTCAGAGAGACACAGGAACAGCCTTATCCAAGTAATTTTACCTTAGCAATTCAAAACAATGCAAAACACAGCAGCCCCTGAAGAGTAATTTCTTCCAGATGAGTTCCTCTCATGATGGCCCTAGCACCAGGATATGAGAAGTGACAACCAGACCAGGCCTTATGCACCTCTGCATGCCAGATATTCCTTGAGGAGGAGGGGGACTGGGGAAGAGAAGCTGCTGCCTAACAGCATCCAGCTTGTGCAGAGAGAAGGGAACATATTTGAATGGTTTTGTACAAATACATCAGCTCCTGGCAGGATATTGAAACTGATCAGTGGGCCCTGTGATCAGCATATCAGAGCTGACTGATGTGCCAGTAGTGTCAGCCTGTTGTCAGGGGTAATTTTTTTTTTTGTTTATGGTTGTCACTTCAGCTGGAGATTAGATAGCGGACCTACTAAATTTGCAGCATTGTTATCTTGCTGTGGACATAAGCTTTGAAACATGCCTTGGACAGAAAATGTTATTACACTGGAGGAAATAGTTCCTATATACATCCTATATGGCCCAGATTTCTTCAGTTTCTACACTGTAATTGGCTCATGCTTTAGTACAAACTTTACTTCAAGGATGTAACTGGAATATCATCATAGCAAGGAATCCTATTCAAGAAAGCATGCAATTTCCTTGTATGCAGAGAAACAAAACCCTTTAAAGACAAAGAGAGAGCTAGAAAAGTTTCCCATGTTACCATAGCAGACTGCCCCTTTACATTGTTGATTTAAATGGCATTCCTGTTTTCATATTGTGTTAGTGTTTCAATTTCTGCCCCTCCTTGAGTTTAGCTTCTGGGATTTTGCCATTTATAACTCAGTGTTCTGCTTTTCTGTTCCTACTCTTGCTTACTTTGCCCAAGCCTGTAAAACCAGATGTCCATCTTGCCATGATAAGTTTTCTCAGGGTCAGCAGGATAAAATGTCTGAGAGAGGAATCATAAAAAAAACCAGATACACAAAGACATGAACATAGTCTCTCCTCAAGCACAGCTAAATCAGGTCTAGGATCAGTCTATGTTTAAGCTACCACTGTTTGTGTTTTGGGGAAAGAAATGAAGTAGTACTGGAGGAATTTGAATATGCTGTACAGAAAACACATTTGTTTGTCATGCACCTGATAGATCACCTCATCACATGAATGTCTGAAAGTAACAGATTGCTTTTTCTCTGAAATTTAGATTAGAAATTCTTTGTAATAAAGGAATTACTGTTTTCTAAAAATAGTAAATTTGTTTTTTTCTGAGATAAACCAAGTTATGTGGACCCAAATTAACAGCAATATGTTTCATATTTTCAGTTCTTGCTGCTATGTCTATCTCATCAATTCATAGGACACAAAAAATTAAAGTGCAAGAGTAGCATTTTTCAGAGGATGAAAAAAAGAGGATGATGTTTCTAGAAAATAAGTTAGTTCTTTGCACAAAGTGGAGGAGCTGGGGGTCAGAATGAAGGATGCTGTGAACCAGCTCTCTTCCTCCTAAAGAGAGCTGTGAGCATTTGTGTCTGGTTTAAGTCAAACACTAGCTTCTCATGAACTGGAGAAGAAAGGTGCTTTTGTGGAACAGGTGATAAGCTGGGACAAAATCCCCCCAGTCAGCCCTTGCCAGGTTTCCTGTGTGATACTGAATGTGTCGCTTTGCGACTCATCCCAGCTGCCTTCAGCCTCACAAAGTTAGTCTCCCTTAAACTACTTAAAAGGAGAGATATGGACATGTGCATTAAGTAATTAATTCCACTGATCTGAGAAGCCTCCTCAAGTCAGGGTGATCTGCCCAGCAGACAGTTTGGCAGCTGCAGCCTGGTGTCCAGCCACGGCCCCTGCGCTCGGGCTGCTCCGGTGGGCAGCTGTCCAGCGCCGCGTCCTGCCCGCGACAGCCCTGTCTGCTCAGCCTGGCAGCGCCTCAGGACAGGCTCTGTCCAGGCAGCCTGCTCCCAGAGTGCTGGGTGTGACAGTGCCCTGCGTGTGCTGGGAGACTGCTTAGCAATCATTATTAACTACAGAGTAATAAGCGAATAATAGCAGCAGAGTGTTGCTTCGGGCTTTGTAAAATTCAAGTTTTATAGCAGGAGGAATTTCAATGCAGAGAACTACAGAGGGTGAACAGCCGCTTTAACATCCTCTGTTGTTTTGTGTCTCAGCTTCTGACATTTACAAACCCAGTGATAATAAAACGAAGAAAACTGGCCCCACCAAGTGAAATACGCATTGCCCTCTGTCTTTTTTACATTTCATGGTTGGAAGTTCAGTGTAATTAATCTGACAAGGTAAAGCTTTCCAGATCACTGTTATACTGGTTTCTCTGGTAATCCTGATAGCATCCATGAAAGTGCACCAGGAGTACCATGTGACTGAGCTCATCCAGAGGGCTTTCATGGTTTGTTCAACTACACTGAAAAGTCCCAAGGGGATGGTTTAATTAACTGGAAATAAATCTTTTCGCTTAGTCACTTCTGCTCCCCACATGCACTTTACCCCTACTGCTGAACCTTGTGGGCACTCAAGCCAGGAAAACTTGGTTTTAGACAAGAGGTGTGCTCCCAGGAGTGTGGCTAACCCACAACACTTCATCTGAGGGACAATGGTCAGCGGAGGCTGCCATGTGTTCTCTGTACTCTCGTACTTTTAACTACACACACATTCCCAACTTGACAAGGAGCGCAGAAAAACCTGCTCACAGTGAACATCATGGTGGTGGCCTCAGCCAGTGCCACTCAGCAGCTGGGGTGAGAGAGGAGCACTGGCATGGCAATGGGTGGCAAAGGCTCAGCTGGCAAGTGGAGTGGACAGTCCACTCCTGCTTGAGAGAACATCTCCAGGGATGTGATGCTCAGAACACAGCTTTAGTCTCTGCTCAGCCCTCCTGTGTGTCCTCAGATAAAGTTCACCCCATATCCCCACCTGCAAATGAGGAGGACATAAATTCCTTTCTTGCCTCTGTTCTCTGTTTGCATCAGTGGCCCATCCTCCTGTCATGGTGCAGTGCAGCATTGGTGGGGCCACTGCTGAAATGGAGAGAATTATGGTTTGTTACAGCCCCTGGGATTTAACCTGACTGGTTCCCAACTTCTAGAGGTCGAAATCGCCAAAACCCTATTCCCATGTCCTCTACAGGCTGATGTGGAGCAAGTGCAGCTCTCTTTCTGATCTGACACAGATTACAAACCAGGTGGTTCTGACAGGCTCAGCCTAATCCCTCGTGGGATCTGCTCTCAGGAAAGTCACAACAGCACACAGTTTGGCTCTATCTGTACTAATAGTACTTGACACTTAGAAAACCCAAGGCATCAGAGCAGCAGCAGGTTTTCAGATCAGGCTACTCCAGTGGCATACTGAGGGGAAATCTCTCTGCTTCTCTATGCTCAATTTTTGTTAGCACTGCCCCTTTTCACAGGCAAAACTGAGGCACACAAATTGGCTGAGAAGTAGTGTTTGCCACTATCACAGAGGAAGATTTCTGATTCAAATCATTGTTCTTGAGCTGGCCTTGAAATTTTGAAACCCTTCTCATGTAAGTTGACATTCACCCCATTTATTTCCTGCCTCAATTCTTAAAGAAATTAAATTTTACAGAAATAAAAGAAGCACATTGAGAATGGATGCACGTTTCATTTACTCTAATTATGCACAGTGAAAAGTTTCCATTTCAACAAACCTCATTGATATTCTGCTGTGAACTTGACTGAGGGGAAAAAAAAGCACTAAAGGAGATTTTACCAGTCAATTAACTTTAACTTAAAAAAAAAAAAAACAACCCTTTTGTGGATTTAAGAATATTTCACTTTTCACTTTAATTTCCTTCCACTCTTTCTATGACTACTGTAATGATAAAACCTCTCCCTGGATCACCCTGAGATTCTGCAAGGGCTGTAGTACCTAATACTCTGATACAGGAGCTGGTGTTATTTTATGGATTAATTCCAAGTAGCAGGATATCGTGTGTCAATATTGCACTGGGCTTTGTGCTATATGTGAACAGGCCACCTCTCAGGCCTTAGGGAGAAATTCTTATGTCTCTCACATATGTGGTTAAATCTTTCAGTATTTTGTGACCTCTGTCACTAATGCACTTAGACTCTACATGATCTTTACAAACAGTGTTCACAAAACTTACATATATGGGGATTTAATAGATCTGAGGGCAAGCTCAAGAGTCATAATGCGAAACAATGAATAATTTATTAGAAAATGTAGAAAACCTCAATGAGAAAATGAGACAAGAGTATTTTTTACTCACAAACCTTATGAACATTGTTCTCTTAGAGGTAGAAACCTAAAGTCATCTGAGATTTTTTTTATCACTATCAGTAATACATAAATTGAAAATAATAAAATTATACTTTTTGCAACTGTTAGTATCCTTGCTTCCTTCTCAAACAAGGAAGAAAACATTCTGAACTAAGCCTACTGTAGTAATTGTCTGTTCCATGACAAATACAGTGATTTCATTGTATTCTGCTTTCCCAAATATGAAAAATTCTTCATTTAAAGATTTAATTTGTATCAATGGCTTAAAGAATATAAGCACTAATAGTATTTTACTGCTTAAGAGCCTAAACATTAGAAATACAAAACTAACATGACACCAGAAAACATGGTAATCACTGTAAAATAGAGAGAAAAATGCAATGATTTGAGCTTGGTCCCTGTATGTATAATCATCATCCTCTGAAGTTTTTTGTCTGCAGTCCTGATTAAGAAACTGAACAGAGTTTCCCTCAAAATATATGACAAAGATGTGTCCCTGAATTGTGCAAGTACAAATCTGAGTTGAGTTTGGGAAACTCGTCTTCAATATGAGTAGATGCTCATCTTGGTTCTTTTGAGCTACAGTATGCTGTAAGATTCCTCTTTCTGTTCAGCACAGGCTCAAGGCACCCTCCCCAGTGTGCCAGCAATGAGTTCACACCATCCTCACCTGCCCTGCAGCAAGCAGAACTCCATGGTGTGCTCCATACTGAATTTGAATACTTTCATCTGCATTCCCATGTGTCTATGATGTCACAACCTTAATTTATCTACAAGTTGCATCGACTAAGAACAGCTTTAGACCTAGGTTGCTTTATGTCTATTCCTTTCTTGCAGGATTGCAAGTTGCCCAAAATCCCCCCAGCACCAGCTGCTCCTTCACCAGGCCACTGACTCCAAGGAGGCATCTAAACAGATTTTGCTGCATATTTCAGAGGTCAATATTGCAATATTAAAAGCACAGGCCTTGCAAACTCTAAAAAGAGACATCTTTCCATGCTTTACATACTTTTCAAAGGGGACACCTCCATCTAGTCTTGCCCTGAGTCCAGAATTGTTTTTCCGCCATCCCCTTTTTCTGATACTACTAGCAAAATAGAGCCAATAAATTTAAACAGATTTACTAACTTGGAGTTATTGGGAGGGTTTAAGGGAAAATTTGAAATTGTATCATATTGATATAGCTCTTTTTTGGTTTTTTTTAAAACCTTTTTTTTTTGGTGCTGGAGTGCAGCAGCACAGTACTGTAAATTGCCACTAATAGTTACTGAAGCAGCTACTAAAATATTCCACACTGAATTCCATATGAATTTGTCATTATGTTTCCCCTCACATCCAACAGAGGATGGAGATAGTCCTTGGCCCTCCTTTTATTGCTGAAGTGTTTTTTAATGAATGAGAAGAAGTCCTAAGAAACAGGTGTGGCAGAGTTTAAAAAAGCAACAAAATAAATACTACAAGATCAACTCATGGAAAACCTTAAGTGAAATAGGGAAAGCCATTATGGCCAAGGGTAGGAAATAAAACATCTTTTAAGAATCTCTGCACTATTGATTTGTGCCAAACAAAGAACCACCCTGCTATTCTGAGTGTCGCATAGAGAGGTGTGGCATTTGAACCAAGAGGAGAAATTTCATATGGTAAAGCTGTGTGACATCTGTCAGTTAAAATTTTTTGAGGGATAGAAATGCAGATTTGTTTTTTCTGAAAGTTTTAATCAATTCATTTCCTTTTCATTGAAATGCTCTTTTCCACTGAAAGAAAATAGGACCAAAACCAATATATGTTCTGTTGTGAAATTTTCCAAGTGAAATTATTCAATTTTTCCATCAAGATTTTTAATTTCAATTTCCCTTTCTCTTCACTCTTTTTGGGAGGAGGAAGGGAAGTTCATAGATTTCAAAATTATTGCAACTGGAAAGAGATGTTTCAAGTTGAATACATTAATAATTGAAAAAGTAAATGAGAAACTGTTACTCAACTCAGCACAATTTTTTTTAACGCAAATTTGGTTTTGATTTTTTCTGAGTTTATTTTTTCTTTCTCTCTGGAACCACCAACAACACTGTCAAGAAGGCTGTGTATTATTAATGTACTACAAAATGCTCTTGGAACAGAACTCCAGAGATTGTGTGAACTTTCTGCATATGGTAAGCAAGAGTGAGCAAAAACATTTACAATGACAATGCCCCAAATTATTCTGACTCCACAGTTACTGTAACCTAATAACGTGTTTAGGATTAAAGAAAACATCCAGTTTTGCTGTACCTCATGAATAGCAGCACAAACCACTTACTGCCGTGCAACTAAACATTTTTCCTTGTGTTTCATTCCTGCAAAAGGGACAAATGAGCCCCTGGACTTCATGAGATTTTTTTCTGTCTCGGATGAGAAATATAATGTTACGATTATGACCACGTTGTGTTCACAGTGAAAATCTTGACAGCTTTGCTACATGAGAACAGTTGTCCAAGCAGTATCCCAAGTCCTGAATATGAGCAAAGAATAGTTATAGCATCATTTTGTGTACTGCAACAGTAAGGGTGTGTCAGTGTTTCAGTGTAAAATCTGTGGACCAAATCCTCGTGACACCATTGAGGAGCTCAATGCTTTTTGCCCTCAATAAAATGCTGTCTCTGAATTTTATATCCTTGACTTCCTTCATCAGAAATTAAGGAATGATTGTCAGATTCAGACTTATGTGCCTATTACTGATCCTGAACTTCAGTCAAGATATTTGAAGTATCTTAAAAAGCAGAGTATATTGGTCTCTAGCCATGCATCACTCTCACTGAAGAAAAAATTGTTTTGGATTTACACAGGTTTCCTTGGCCTTATTAGATGGGCACTTCCAGGAAAGAAGTGCCAGAAGGTTTATTCTGTAATTTAAACCACTAATTTATTTGTAGCACATGCTGGTAGCTCTAAGGTAAGTGTAAGAATTAAAAACCAAAACAAGTAAACAAATGACGCCACCTGTCAAAAAAAAAGAAAGAAACAAACAAAAAAGCATAGACATGATTCAAGGGAAAAGAGAAGAGAGGTGAGAGTACTTGAAGGCACGGAAGTGGAAAGAATTAGCAACAAACTAACAAAAATAATTGTAAAATATTTTTTAAATACAGAAGATTAAGGTAATTGCACCTCAGTGTCCTGCCTCTGAGTATGTCAAGAGCCCAACACACACAAAGCTTTGCACAAGCACTCCCCAGACTCCCAGACACCTGAGGCTGAAGGACTTTGGAGTGAGTCACACTTTCTGTTTGACCATATCCTTCAATGGATTTCTGCTCCAGGTGTATTTTCCCCTTGAAACCATGCAAACTCTTGTAATCTGAAAAAAAATTCTTTCAAGTCAAGTCCCAGATTAACCACCCCTATTTAAAGAACTTTTTGCTTCTTTTGAACTCTTTTCCCATTGACATCATTGAATGCCCCCAAAAAAGGAATGTAAAGAGTTGGAAGTAGTAGGTGACAATCCCTTTTACTTGTGTCATGTTATTTCATGCCATCAGAGACTGAAACTCAGATTTTAGTTTTCAAGTACATAGGTTTTATTTTTAATTTAGTACTTTTCAATACACTGATGGTTTGCAAAGCTGGTGAGGTCTTGCAGCACCTATAGACTTCTCTGGAGCATGGGTACTCTGCATGTTGGAAAAATTTGGCTTGTGGTAGCATGTGAAGATGCCTGATCCATGATGCCAACAAGTTTTTACAAGACCATTGCAGGGATAGATTCTGGATGAATTCTACAGAATAATGTGAAAATCATGGTATGTCTAAATAGTTTCGCCAATAATGTGTCGTAGATCCCAGTGTTAATCATAATCCTATGTAGTAACAATGGGTTTTGTATGCTTGTAAGTACAATAGAAAACCTAAAGGAAGGAGATCTGAAAGATCAAGAAAATAACACACACCAAGGAATTAATAAAGGGTTTTATTTCTATCAACATAAACAGGGAGATTTCAGAGCTAAACCTGCATTTCCTTTCTTAAGTCATCCTTCTCTTCAGAATTTCAAAAGTTTTTCAAAATTCATAGCTTAACTTGCAATTACTGCCTTTTAATTCATTCAGCCAGGTAAGGTAATACAGCACCATATAGAGATGTAGAGATGAACTCAGACCCTTGGCAGAACTCGAACACAAGTTTCCAGGGGTTTTTGGCATGCAAGTAATTATCTTGTGCAGACAGATGACAGTAGAGCCAAGTAAATTGGCATTTCCTAGAGAATGGCAGGGTCAAAGTGAAAAGTTATCTTTTGACTTAATATAATTGTTGTCTATATTGACAGATCATTTGAACTAAAGGTTTAAGCCCTATCAAACCCTCATTTCCAAAGGCCAGTTTCAACTGAACATGGCCTTAGTAACATTAACTAGCACCACTAGATCAGTAATAAGGCATTGGCAAATTCATTCTACTATGCACAAATGCTTCAGTTTCTAACAGACAACTTTTCTGCACTCTTTATTGGGTTCTGACCTACTTTGGAAAAAAAAAATCATAAAGTGTCAGGGAAAATACAATTACTGGATGAGGGGACTGCCAGGGAGTGTACCTCTGCTAAGTGCATTCATGCCCAAGAAATGATTAGATGAATCTTACAAGGTGGAGATTTAAATATTTTACAGATAATTCCCTCTGCCTCTCTTTGTTTGTTTGTGTTTTTGTTTGTTTGGCTTCTTTTTTCTCCTCCCATACCCAGAGAGGAGAGACTGCCGATTATTGTCTAAACTCTGGCTTTTCAACTGAAAGCTATTGACCTCTCCTTACAATCTCACCCAAGGTCCTGCTGCAGGTTTTAATTTGTGGAGAGCTCTTGTCTGATAGGATTTTTGCCGGCCAGAATTTAAGGAGGACATTCAGCCAGGATATAATTACATTAAAAGAATTTTCACTGAGAAATGTTCCTGGCAAACATACTGACCCAAAAGGACTGTGTTGTGCTTTCAGGCCTTTAAAAGGGCACCTAAATGAGTTCAGTAGAATAAACTGAATTTCCAGAGGTGATGAAAAACCATCCTTTAGATGCTACTGTGACTGCTCTTGGAGAGGAAGAATGTGTTGGTTTTGGTTTCTTTTGCTATAAGCAAATTCTATACTCCCAGAGCTCAGTAAAATCAGAGGAGATCAGTACTTCCAGAAGAGGATGTAAAAGAGAAAATACATGATAATAATAAATTGAAAAAAGGGGATAGCAAGAGTTCAGAGAAGAAAATAAGAAGTATTTTGTGATACGGTGAAGAGAAAGAACTATGGAGCTATGTGAGGTATGAGCAGGAAAGAAGGAGGGCAGATGAAACTAGAAATTGTGGATCAGGGAGAAAAAAGTCATGGAGGAGAGAACAGGAAATGATTCAAAATAGCATGTGGGAAAGTAAAAGTAACTAGAGACTCCTAATATAAGGCAAATTTACTTGAGAAGGCCTGATAAACCATAGAAATCCTGTGAGACTTGAGACATGCAATTACCAAGACCTTCAAAAGGCAGGTACTTTGCATCTTTGTATAAATAAAAAATGCTTTGATGTTGAAACCTCTGATAGAAATTGCGCCTTTTTGTTTCACTTTTTTTTTTTTTAAATTTCATTTTGAAAGTACATAATATTCTCCATTACACCATGTATTTTCTTAACTGTCAGAACAAAATACAAGCACAAGTCTACACAGACCAAGAAATGCAGTACAGAGCAATCCAGTGTTCCACAGTAGTTTTTGTGGGTAATTTCTTTTATTTACCTAGGTGAAATTAACTGCCTGTAAAAGTGTTTATTTTCATTAAAATGCAGATATATTCACCACTACAGTTAGTATAGAAGTAGCCTATAAACATGTATTCATGCAGCCATGCATAAACTTAAGAAATTCACTGCAAATATTTACTGGAACTGTCATATTACTGTTCAAACCTGTTACTTTTTCCATTTCCATAACTAAGTTGTGGAACACTCAGGTATCTGCCTGCTTGATGACAACGGATTAATTAACTCTTCAGAGAGTCAAAACAAACAAACAAACAAAAGGCAAGGAAACAGGAAAAAAGGAAAAAGAGAAAGAGAGAGAGAGAGGGAGAGAGAGAGAGAGAGAAAGAAAGAAAGAAAGAAAGAAAGAAAGAAAGAAAGAAAGAAAGAAAGAAAGAAAGAAAGAGAGAAAGAGAGAAAGAAAGAAAAGAAAAGAAAAGAAAAGAAAAGAAAAGAAAAGAAAAGAAAAGAAAAGAAAAGAAAAGAAAAGAAAAGAAAAGAAAAGAAAAAGTATTTGATTAAATGTGCTAGGAACAACTAAGCAATTAAAGGAAGACAATGAATTTTCAGTAATTAGCTTACCTGTCTTCTATGTAGTGAATCTATGAGGGAGAAGATATTACATGGCATACCTGAATAAATATTGTACCCTCCTGATGTGAGGACACCTAATTTTTTATTTTCTTCTAATTTTGCGTATTTTTTCACCTCTGTATTAGGTGTGACAGTTTTATTTGCTACAAGTCTTAGAAAAACATGGTAGACTATTCTTTGTTATCACCGGAATAAACCAATGATGGGTTTTGTTTACCTACAGAAATAAGGATACTCTTGAACTGGATTTGTAATTTGATATATGGACTCCTTAACCACCACTCTCCCTGTCCTAAGACAATGATAACAAGATGCATCTTCTGGGGACTTTTTTATCTGTAGCAGCAATCAGTTAAAATCTGAGGCAGGGATTTAATTTTGTTTGTGTCTGTGTTGCTATTAACACAGCAGGATTACTTATGAAATTCTAAAGTACATTAAACTATTGCTATGGAGCACTATTTTAGGAGACTGATAAATTAGGAGGTGACATTTAAAAAAGCATTTCTCAATGCCACTCAATGTCACTCTCAGACAGATGTCGAGAATTAAAAAGGAACTTGCCATTATTTCCTTGATAAGTGACTAGTGACCAGAGTTGCTGAATCTGGTTCTTGTCTACAAACGTGTATTTGCACAAGCAGGTTTGCTAAAAGCATTTTGTGATTTGGAATAATTATGGCAGTTGAAGCACAAAGGTAGAATCCAGGTCTCCTTCAAAGACTAAAGATCCACTTGGAGGTTTTCACAAAGATACAGAGACAGCTGATTATTTGAAGTACTGTTCTAAATCTTCACAGTCTATCTACATCATCCTCATTGAGATTAAATTCCCCTGTAGAACTGCAGGGGCTTTTGTCTCTTCTCCCTTTGGCTTGTCTTTAATGTCAGAGTCTGCAATTCTTTTTTATCTTGAGATGCTTCTAGGTCTCCATTTCATGCCAACACTTAGAATGCTAAGCACTGCTGATATTATAAAGATCAACATCTTTTTCTAGTGATAACTCCACACTTAGACAAGTGGGAGTTGGAGAATTGTTCCAGGTGCTTTATATCTGACTTGAAGCATGATGTTAGCTTCCATTTGGAAGAGTGGCTTTTCCATTTGTAATGCATATTTATGGATGGATAAATGAATGGACTTCACCCCTAAATGAAGATAAATACAGACAACTTATATTCCACCACATGTGCCTATCAGTGTGATCTTAGTAGAAACTTGAGATACTGCAGAAGTTTCGGTTTTTTTAATTTTCTCCAAAGAATGGGCAAAATTACACTGCATGATCTCTTGAATGGAATTAATTTTAACAACATATTTTACCCAAGGTGAGATCAAAAATTGAGAAAAGTATTACTCCCTGAGAAGAGAGAACTTTTTCCTGGGAAAGTGCAGTCATTTGTCTAGTATGTTCCCAGAACCTGAGGACCAACCTGAGGACAGATAATAAGCCTGCACACTCATATCTGTTCAGCTGGAATTGAGAACAGGGCCTTCTTTGTACTAACACACAAGTACCAAAGCATCATTTGGGATTTTGAAAAAAAAAATGCAGCACATGCTGCTTTATGCACAAATCAGCTGCCAAGATCTGAAATTTTGTCTCCAAGTATCCCTTGACACTACAATAAAGAATGATCCCTATGAAGACAGCTTGATGAACAATATGATTCTGCAAAACTTGATAACAAGAAGCGAAAATAAATTATCATTATTGGCACTGAATTAAACAAATTAGTCCTCTTGTAGGTCTTAATACTGCCAATAATGGAAATTATAAGCCTTGATCTCTATTGTGATATAGGTCAGATTGGTTTTGTTGTCATCTTCAAATCTATTATCACATAATTTCAAATAAATAAACACAAATAATAAATGACTGTCTTAACTGCTGATCTAAGCACGCGTCTGATTTTTCTTCCACTTCAAAGCACAGAGATCAGGCATGCTCATTACCAGGAGAAAGCATGAGGACTGATAAGCCTGATGCAGTGAAAAGGAAGGATTGATGGGACCTAGAGGAACAGCAATATGCAGTCTATGTAGATTTTCTTTAACATGACTAGAGAAGGAAAGCCATTCAGATTTATATATTTAGAGATTCATTAAGTTTCAGAACAGGCAGTCCCTTCAGTGTACTTAGAGAGGCAATGTGACCTTTCCATTCTTGATTAATATTTTTCTATTTACACATGGAAGAACAGCATTAATCCTTTCAGCTCTCTTCTTTCTGTGTTTAATGTGTTTTACATCAGCTACTTCCTCAGCATGGTGTTCAGGGTCATCAAACTACCAAAAATCATATTCCTCTGATTAGATTTAGGTAATCTAAAAGTTTTTATAGCAGCTCTGCTTTCCAGCTGTTTTTCTTTATCCATCTTGTGTATGTGTATATATATACAGGTATATACATATATACATGTGTATATATATATACATGTGTATATATATATACATGTATATTCATATATACATATACACACACACGCACGCACACACACACACACACACACATATATATAAAACTACTTGGAAATACATCAAAGTATTTACCAACAATTTAACCAATCATTTCCATTTTTCAATTCTTCCTAGCTCCTTGTTGGACAGAAACTTTCTCCAGCAATGATTCTGTGCTTGTTTCTAGGTTTGCTGGGATGAGTCATACTGGAATCAACCTACACTTGGCTACTTCAGAGCCCTTCTCATCTGTCGTTGCACTCAGATGTTAATGAATTCATCTGTTTTAAGCCTCTTACCACAGCCCACACTAAGTTTGCATTTGAGGGGCTGCCTTCAATCCACTCACCAACCAGTTTATCTACTTATGCCTTTACTTGTGCCAAGGCTTTTTCCTACTGCCAGACTAATGTGTGGCTGAGAAGATGTTTGAAGCCAAAGACTGGTCATGGTGGGTGAAAAAAACAAAAAGAGTGAATGAGCTCGGGCCCACAGTGAGAGCCAGTATCCTGGAGAGAGAAGATGAGAAGCCTGGCTGATGTTGAACGGCCAAAATAGGTGTCTGGGCCTCAGCAGTAACCTGGTGGTGAGAGAAAAGGCTCCAATAGGTGCTGGGGAAAGATGAAAGGTTATGGGGAGACACCAGTGCATAAAATGTCACAGTACGAATAAGAGACATTAGACCGTGATTAAATGGAGGAAGGTTTTTTTGAATATGTTAGAGAAATAAAAGAATATTTTGATCATTGTCCTGGTTGGCCCAGGTGCTCGCTAAAGCTGCTTTGTCCCTCCCCTCCTCAGCGGGACAAGGGGAAAAAACACAACAAAAGGCTTTTGGGTCAGGACAAGGGCAAGGAGAGATCACTCAATAGTTACCACAATGGAAAACAGACTTGATTTTTGGAATCTAGTTTAATTAATTACCAATCATATCAGAGTAGTATAATGAGAAGCAAATCCAGATCTTAAAAACACCCCTCATCCCTCCCTTCTTTCCAGGCTTAATTTTATTCCAAATTCTCTACCTCCTCCTGCCAACAGGTACAGGGGGGCAGGGAATGGGGGTTGCAGTCACTTTATCATGTTATCTCTGCCACTCCTTCCTCCTCAGAGGAAGGACTCTTCACACTTCTGCTCCATTGTGGGGTCCTTTCCATGGGAGACAGTCCTCCAACGTGAGCCCTTCCCAGCAGCTGCAGTTCTTCACAAACTGCTCTAGCGTGGGTTGCTTTCCGAGGGGTGAAGTCTTTCAGGAACAGCCTGCTCCAGTGTGAGTGCCCCACAGGGACTGCAGCGAGGCCTCCTCTCTCCAGGGATCCACAGGTCCTGCCAGAGGCCTGCTGCCATGTGAGCTACCCACAGGGTCACAGCCTCCTTCAGGCCACCACCAGCTCCACTGTGGACCCCCATGGGCTGCAGGGGAATCTCTGCTCCACTACGGACCCCCATGGGCTGCAGGGGAATCTCTGCTCTGGTGCCTGGATCACCTCCTCCCCTTCCTTCATTCCTCACTGACATTGGTGTCTGCAGGGCTTCTGCTTTCACATATTCTCACTCCTCTCCTTGGCTGCTGTTGCTGCTGCACAGCAATTTTCCCACTTGTTAAATTTGTTGTCCCAGAGGTGCCAACACTGTCATTGATGAGCTTGGCCTTGGCCAGTGGTGGATCCATCTGTAAGCCAGCTGGCATTTTCCCTGTCGGACATGAAAGAAGTTTCTGGCAGCTTCTCACAGAAGCCACCCCTACAGTTCCCCCTGTTGCCAAAACGTGGCCATGTAAACCCTGTACAATCATGCAATCTGAGTTAAGTAGTGAGAAAAGCAGCTATCAGCTGTTATGGCTGAATGTTTTTGTTTAAGTAATTTAATATATTGACAACACAAACTTCTGATCGTTCATTCAGGTACTAAGACAAGAAAAAAATAAAAGAGAACAGAGACACTTGGAGCACTTCTAATTCCACCTCCTCAAATTCCCCTATTTTCACCATGAGTTGTACTCACTTTGTCTCAGTTCTGCCTGCGAGGCACAGGAGGTTTGTGGTTGTGGGCATGATGATATTTGTCTGTTACTCCATGTGCTTTGGGAGTCTTTTGTCTGCAGTTATCTGCTTCTTGCTGATTTTCCTCTGCTGCTCTTTGTTTTGGGGTATCCCAGCTGCCGCATGGTCACTGTGGCTGTAGTGTCTTTGCTGGTGTCCCTGCTCTGGCATGGTCAGTCCTGGGGTGTCTCCCACAGTGGCACACCTCCAGCTCCCACTGTGCCCAGCCCAGATTCAAGGGTGACCCTGAGCCAGGCCTCGGGCACAGCCTGGAGTGCTGCAGCCTGCAGATCCTGGCTGGCTCCCAGCAGGCTCTGTCAGAGGTGTTGCACTGGACCAGGGCTGCCCCGAGCTGCTCTGCTGCCTCCTTGTCCCTGCACCGCTCTCTTCTGCACCCTGCAAGCATGCCCAGGCTTGTAAAAGCCTGTCAGAATAACCCTCTTAATCCTCAGAGGAAGGATTTAATTAAGTTATTCCACTCTGGCATACATGCTGAATGTTGGACTGTGTGTTGGATGACCTCATCGATGGATTATGAGTGTCAGTGTTTTACTGAAGCATATTAACATTTCATTGAGAAAACCACATTAAACATAGCAGCAGGCACAAATACAAAATCAGTTTGCTGAATGGTAAAAAGGTTTATCAATATAATTATAAAGAGTTCCTTCTACTGTTGCCAGCTCTGGAGAACTGTATAGATTAGGAGCAGTCATATCTGGAGATGAGCTTGTGGTGAAGTGCTGAGGTGACATCTATTACTGAATAACATGGAATGCTGCCAAGATAAACTGACACACCATTGTTCTTAAAAAAAAAAAAAAAGGAAAAGGAAAAAAGAAAGCAAAGAAAAAAGAAAATGTTTTGCTATGCAGCTCAGATATTTGCTGGCCCACAGAATGATCAGACATAGCAATATCCCCAGTAGATCCTTTAAAATCCTTGCATATAATGATTTTTTTTAATGTAGCTAAATGTGTTGACAGGATTTATTTACAATTTCATACTGTTTCCCTGACACAGATCTGTATAAAAAAATAAAAGGGCTAAAAGCCACTGAGTCATTAACTGGAGCACTGAGGTCATAAAATTTGTGATGGCTTTTCCCTAAACCTCAATTAAAACACTTGAAAACTATAATTATACCTAATCCATATTCTGGTAACCTACATCGTACACTGGTATTTTTTTCCACACAAGAAAGAAGATAATTTAAAAGTGTTTTTTGAATGCTGCATCCTGAGAATGTGCAGGCTGTGGTCCATTTGATGATGTGGCAATGGCTGGACCCCTCCATGCTTCAACACTGAGACAGAGCAGGGACTCTGCTTTTTGCTTGGTCCATGTCATGTCCTGATAATTTCTTTGCCTCATATAAAGCACAGTGATAACAGGCAGAGTTCTGTAGGTTTTGAAAAGCCTTCATGAGCATGTTTTAGAGGGTAAAACAAACAACCTCCCAATAACACCACTTCTAAATCTTTAATTTTTGCAATCTTTTGTGTGGATGTCAGCCCTAAGCCTACAAAACATGAATAAATGACTCATTTGCAGGAAAGAAAAGCAATGCCTGCATTTTATCAGCTCAGGGGAAAGTAGCACAGCCTTCAGACATATGCTAAATTCCATTACCTGTAAAGAGAGCATTGATTTAAAGTTTTCCTGTTTTGAAAACCATGACATGAGAAATGATAGCTTTCCATTTTATTTTTATTAATTGTATACATACAAGGAAGCTGATAGGGTAAGATTGACTTTAATTGAGCCATAAATTTAGCACTGAGAAATGCCATCCATTTAGCTGGACAGTTCTGTGATGAAATACATTTCTAAAGCAAGGATTGCTGGCAGAGTGACTGAGATAACAAATGACAAATGCTTTATACCTATAGCTACAAAGAGACAGTCCTAAAAAGTGGAAACATCTCAAAGGGCTACCATAAGTGATTTTCCCTTGATTTTGCCCCACAAGATTTTTTTTTTAATTAAAATACTGTTGAATACATTACTCCTTTTATTTGATAAAAATTTGTAGAAGATACATTCTGAAGTCCAAAATACTGGACCTCCTATCATTGCTTGATGTGTCACTAACCCTCTGCTCCACAGGAAAATCCTTTTACTTTAATCTGATTAAATAAAAGTATTCATATCTGTACACACATAAAAAGGTAAGCTCATGGATACTCACATTCATGTCTCCAACTATTGCAGGCTGCTCTACTGCTATCAAAGTCAATAGAGATTGAACTGTTTACACCAGACAAGGATGTGCTTCAAAGTGTGTATAAACCTATCGGAAGCAAATTTCATCACAAGTTATAACATATCTTGAAGGTGACTATGAAAAGCATAATTATCCTCCATGTATTTCTGTTATTTTCCCTATACTGAGTTTCATGAGGAAAAAATCCTGCCTTTTTGATTCCAAAGTCTCTTTGAGCAGCTGCAAGAGGATGATTTCTATATCAGAAAGATAAAAGTTGTGCCATGTGGATAAATGTGGATTTTTAATTTTCAGCCATATAATCAAAATCTTGTTCCTGAATTAATCCTTTTTTTCTAACTACTTAAATCAACCTCATCAGTCAGAGGCCTGAATGTCATTTTAAGTCAGATAGTTCTGCGTCCCTTTGGAAATGAGATGATTTGGCTTTGGGATGGAGAAAATGTAAATGGTCTTATGAAAAAGAATGTCAGAAAATAAAATGGTCATAATTAAATGTGAAAACAGTGTAATGGCTGGCCTGACTTCAGCTGTCATGCATCTATGAATGCCTTTGCATTCTACAGACATAATTATTTTTCATATTGATCACTGGTACATTTCTGTTCATACAATAAAATCTTAGAGGGGATGATAGCAAACAAACATGGTACTTAACCAGATAAAAAGCTCCTAATCAGTGTTAAGTTTTCTCATGTAGAATGATGCACATAACAAATATTTTAATGCATGTCCACAAAGCATGACAGAGATATTTAAAGTTCTGTCTTCCTACTTCCTTTGAAGACATTCACTTACCATGTGGGTCAGCAGAGAGAAGCAGCAGTGCTGAAACAAGATCACCTGATTCCTCCCTCCAGTTCCCATCCATTGTTACAGCCTCAGTATGGAGACATACAGGGCTGCTATTTCTAGTGATTCCTGATACTGCAACTAGCAGGAAAGCAACAGATTCTTATATATATATATATATATATAAGTTGTTCTTATATATGAACAACTTGTAAGAGAATATAAACAATAATTTATTTGTAGCATAACCACTCATTATATGCCTGAAAGAAAAAGAATATAGTGTTTTGAGCAGGAGTCAAGTATATGGTTCAATCAGTATTTTAGGTCCTAATGTCTAGATGCTTATATTGAGTCCTTTACAACGATTTACTTTCTTTGATCAACTCTTTATTTGATGCCAATTTTAAAAAAGTTGTCTGAAGCAACAGGACAGCTTTATCCCTATGAAAACAGAAAAGAATTTTGATCTGGTTTAAGTGATAGAGGACTAAAATATAACCAAGGAGTTTCACTGCTAAAGTGATACCAACTCATGTGATAATAAGTGATCTTCATTCCAGAAAAAGTGTCCAAAAACTGATCGCTGATATTTTTTTTTCTTTAGGAAAAATGACTCTTAGAGGCATTAGGGACTTTTGTCATTATTATGGCAACTTTCTTGGAAGACACTTAGGTTTATGTTTTGAAAGAAACCAAAACCAGAGCTTCCAAAATAAAAGGTATAGTGTGTTGGAGATGGAAACAAAACAATTTTTTTTTTATTCTTTAAAACAATGTAACAGAAAAATCTTAACTGCATGTCCACTGAAGCTCTCTCTCTCTGGAGTTAAGCTCTCTCTCACTGGAGTTAAAGCCCAAAAAACCAACAAAAGCCCCCAACAAATAAACAAGCAAACAAACAACAACAACAACAAAAAACCTACGAAAAAGCCCCCAACAAACCAAACAAAAATTCCAAAAAAAACCTCTACCCAACCAAACCTATAAAATCTCTGTATCTTTGGTTCAACTCAAATGCAAATAGCATTGGAGAATTTGTCTTATTCCTTATCCATCCTGAGCAACATGGTTTAGGAACTGGATTTGTGCAGATGCAAGGAAGTGCTCACCAGCACAAACATTCTGCTCACATAAGATGCATACAGACCCAGCATTGTGGTTTACTCCTGACACCTAGAATAATAGCTCACATCTTCTGCCAGAGATGAATGACTGCAAATGAGTGTTTAAGACACTCAACTTCATCATTGATTCCACAGGCTTTTTTTGCCACTCAGTCTCCTCCACCAAACTCAAAATGTTCACAAATTTCTGCCCCTTTTCATTTTGTTTTGCAACAGAAATACATCACCCAGTGTATGCTTTTGAATTTATAAAACACACAACAGAGAGTAGGGTTTTCAGCACTAGCATAACTCTGGGGAGCTCTGAAACACTAATATTTCTGCAGTAGCACATCATGCTGTGGATTTGGAAATGCTACCATTTTATTTTCTTTTGTAATCATAATATTAGTCAAAATCAGCAATTAATGCAGGCAATAATAAGAGTGATTAAATGGAGGAATCTAGGAGATGGATAGCAAGATGTGACCTCCTGGTAACAAGAAGCACATTCTGCTTGTCATTTGGCATATGTCCATAACTATTATGTCTTGGACTTCAACAGTGTTTCAACTTCCCAAAACTTTCCCCCTTCACCTCAGCAGCATGTCCTTCTGGTTTTTTCACCAGCTGCGTTGGGAGCACATTTAGGGATGTGTGTGTTTGCTTTCCAGGTGACAAAATGGTGTGTGCTACATCTCTCAGCACCCAAGTAGTGTCAGCAATCTAAGGAAGAGAGATCTGTCCTCCCATGCTTCCTTTAGTGTCTCTCTTTCTGCTGTAGCACTGACAGGCAGGTGTGAATGTGACACATGTCTCTAGCGCAGGTGGGATAGCTTTGACTTTGGCAAGTGGCCAGTAACTCTCCTTCTTCATGTCTTTATGGAAGAGTTTGGCTTTCTTGTCTAATTTATTTCATCTGTTTCTGCCTCTGAGTTGGTGGTGCTGTGAAGTGCAGGAGTTTTGTTATATTCTTTTCCCACTTACTACATGTTTTTTGTGCTTGTGGAACCAATATGGAAACCAGAGGTCTTGTAAATCACATTTTCACACCCTTTTACCTATTGCAAGTTCAGTCATTACTTCAGAGGCCACACAAATAAGTCTAAAAGCCAATTTACAGTACTAAGGTAGGTACATCTCTGTTTTAAAGCATCTTATCCGAAGAATCCCTTATGAACAGATAAGCCATGTATGGAAAGGGGAACTGTGACAATCAGAGATTTGTAAGCTCTTTTATTACTCTTCAGTTTAATATTCTACCTGGCCAAGCTTCTCTTCAGCAACTGTTCATTCTTTACTCTTTCTATTTTTGTTTCATAGTTCATAAGTTCATCCTTTTCTTCTTGGGCCTCAGAGCATCCTGTTTCATCCCCTTATTCTGATGTGCTGCAAAAAAGAACTCAATATGAATGAGAATAAAACAGGAATCACTCAGAAAGTGGGGGCAGAGAAGAGTTGAATCTAGAAAAATTAATATAAATAGTCTTAGAAATTATTATTACCAACTGTTTTAATAATCTGTCCTGTTGCTGCCTGCTAAGTAGAATGGAAATGGTGGAAGTTCACAGGTATTTTGACAGAGCAGGACACCAAGGTCGTAAGAATACACATACTTCTGAAAACTTGCAAAGCATGACATGTTAAATTCTTTCCAAATTTTGTCAATACTTCCCTGACTGCACTAAGGCCAGGCTTCTACCCTAAATATCAGCATTCTGCTTTGAAATTATGTGCAGTGGACCATCCCTTATCAATCTCTGTAAATTCTGGGCACAGAGTTCTTAGAGATACCCCTTATAATGAATAGGGTGTGCACTCGTTTTTACTCAAGGTGCAATCCTCAAAAGAAAGGTTTTTGGTATTATTATATTCTTTTTCTAGTTTTAAATGAGTGCCAATTTTTACATTTGCCGTTATAGCATTTACATTTGCATTTACAGCCTCAGAATATTAACAGAATATTTACAGGATGCATTTCCAGAGGTAGAATTTCAGGTTGTTGGACTTGAGTTTGCTCTGACTTATGGGAGGATTTTTTATAATTGCTGCATGTAGAAGATTTGAAACTTGGCATCCAAAGCCTGTCATTTTCTTTATGAATATTAATTCATAATTAGTTCCCAGTCTCTGCTATTTACAAAAGACAGTTTTGGTTAATTTTACTCCTTAAGCCTTTTTCTCCTCCAGCTGGAAAAAACCCAGACTGGCTGGATAACTAATTTTCAAAAAGATTTTATTTTCCTTTTTATTATAAGAAGATATATGGTCATCTATGTTTCTTGGGCATTCTCTGGTCTTACACAAGCTTCCAGTCTACAGATTCTAGAGAAGGCCTGCAATGGAATGATTAAAGGAAATTCCAGATGGTGTCTGTACACATGACAATTATACTTACATGTCTTTATTTCAGCTATTATTCCAACCAGCACAAGGGATAGCAAATCTCTGCACTAATGGGCAACTTTCAAAGCCTCTCACAGCAGGATTGTCTTGGCAGGGGAAAGGTCATGGCAATGGGTTTTGACAAAGAGTTCCTTAGAGTCTCTCTTTTCTTCCAAAAGTTTGGATTTTCTTTCATCTTGTACCACTGTTCAAATACACTAACGATCATTGCTGTTCTGAAAAAAAAAATCCTGAATAGGAGATGTGTCCAAATGGAGTAGTTATCATTCATTCAAGTTCATGACACAGCAAGTTCTGCAAACCAGAGTAGCTGATGAATTCATTGTGCACAGCTAGCCAGGAACTGAAAATGCTGTTTCCTTGCAAATGATGACAATTCCATGAGGAAAATGAGATTCATAATAAAAAAAGGCACTAAAAATATGACTTCTGCTCTAAAATGAAAATACTCTGAAAGCATACTTATGGAATCAAAACATTTTAATTTGGTAGAGTTCAGAAGTTTTTATTTGAATTAAATACTTCTAGATGTTTTAATTCTTTATTTCACGAAAACTTTAAATGTCAACAAAAACATGAACACATGAATGATATTGAAATTAAAATCTAAACACATAATATACAACACATACAAAATAAATTATATAGACACATAAATACATAGTTATATACACTGTGCCAACCATTGTGCTTTCTGAAATATTGTCTTCAAACTGCCACCCATGCTACTGTATTTTTAATATTACCATAGAAATGTAGAATCACAGAAGGGTTTTGATTGGAAGGAACCTTAAAGATCATCTGGTTCCAGCTCTGTTGCATAGCCAGACATGTCCCTCTAGACCAGGTTGCTTGTAGGCTCATCCAATATGTCCTAGAAAAATTCCAGCGACAGGGAAGACACAACTTCCCTGAGCAACCTGTTCGATTGTCTCACCACCCTCAAAGTACAGAATTTGTTTCTTATATTTAATCTAAATCTACTCTCTTTCAATTAAAATTGCTGTCTTTGTAAAAATGTCCTTCCTTTTTTTCCTGCAGGTCCCCTTTACGTACTGGAAAGTGCTCTAAGGTTTCCCCAGAACCTTCTTTTCTCCAGGCAAAACAACTCCAACTTATTCAGCCTGTCTTCATAGGGCAGGTGCTCCATCTCTCTAATAATTTTCATCTTCATGGCCCTCATCTGGACAGGTCCATGTCTTTTTTGTGCTGAGGGTCCCAGAGCTGGACATGGTATTCCAGGCAGGGAGAGAGAATCACAGAATCACATAATGGGTAAGATTGGAAGGGACCATGGTGGATCATCTGATCCAGCCTCCCTGCTCAAGCAGTGTCACCCAGAGCACATTGCACAGAATTGCGTCCAGATGGTTCTTGAGTGTCTCCAGTGAGGGAGACTCTCCAGTCTCTCTTAGTGTCTCTCTTCCAGTGCACAGTTACCTGCACACCAAAGTCCTTCTTCTTGTTCAGGTGGAACTTCCTGTGCATCAGTGTTTGCCTGTTGCCTCTTTTTGCCAGTTCCTTGTCACCACTGAGAAGAGCCTGGTTCCACCCTCTTGACACCCCTACTTCAGATATTTATAGACTTTGATTAAGTCTCCTCTCAGTTGTCTCATGTTGTATCTGGACAGTCTTGGTTCCCTGAACCTTTTCTCCTAAGAGAGGTGCTCCCATCCGCTCATCATTTTTGTCCCCCTCTGCTGGACCTTCTCCAGGAGCTCCATCTCTCTCTTGCACTGAGGAGCTCAGAACTAGGCACAGCACTCCAGATGTGACCTCAAAGGGCTGAGCCAAGGGGCTGGATCACCTCCCTCAACTTGTTGGCAATGCTCTTCCTAATACTCCCCAGGACACCACTGGCCTTCTTGGCTCCCAGGGCAAACTGCTGGCTCATGGACAGTTTTTTGTTCACCAGGACTCCCAGGTCCTTCTCCTCAGAGCTGCTTCCCAGCAGGTCAGTCCCCAGCCTGTACACGGAGTTGATCCTCTCCAGGTGCAGGACCCTCCTCTTGCCTTTGTTGAATTTCAGGCAGCTCTCTGCCCATATCTCCAACCTGCTGAGGTCCTTCTGAAGGGCAACACAACACTCTGGTGGGCCAGCCACTCCTCCCAGCTTTGTGTTGTCAAATCAATTCCCTTGACCTTCTGACCATGCTTCATTTGATGCAGCCTGGGATGCAGTTGACTTTTTGGGCTGTAAGAAAGCATTGCTGGGCCATATTCCGTTTTTTATCCACCAGTATACTTAAATACTTCTCTCCAATGGCATGCCACTGGGTATGAATAAATGAGCTGGAAACTGTGATGAAAGGATTTCGGACTGAGACTCAATGGTGTAGCACAGCGTGGGGGCATTGCAATCACTGCTCTTTCCCTTCTATACCTGGGAAGCCACATGCAAACAGACAGCCTTTGGCTTCCAATCCTACTTTCTGACCAGCCCAAAACTGTTCCTGCAGCATTGCCAAACATCCAACACCATGGACAGTCAAGGGACAGTACTTTGTCCTATGCTTCCATTCTTTTTAGCTTGCTCATGCAAATGTGGTAATAGATGCTATTCCAGGAGAGAAAGGTCCAAGTCTCCTTCCTGAGGGTTTGATTTCAGAAAGTGCAAACATATCTTGCAGCAGGAAAGCTGAGGAAAAAATAAATGAAATCTCTCTAGAAGAGACGTGTGGAAGGCCAGTGAAACCTCAAGGCCTGATGTGAGGTTATCCAGATGACTCAGGAAAAATAATAATGAAATTCTTTGGATTTATTTGACATTAAAGAAGTGTGAGATAGCCACGGACAGCATCCAGATAGGGATACAGAACTAGATTCCCAGCCAAAACAATTGAAGGAAAAAAAATAGCCTTCAGACTACCTGCATATTCATCAATCTTTTAGACTTTAAGTCAACTTCTGTAAAATTTACTCCTTTAGCAAGGTTTAATCATGGAGCAGTCTTATTCTTTCCAGACCATAAGGATATGTATTAAAGTTACACGATCGGGCTTTTAGCTACATTGTTATAACACATACATCAATTTTTAACATACCCATTATCACACGCATGCAGCACTCAACCAATGGTGATATATGCCTCCACTGTTGTTGTCAATCGGTGGTGACAAGTGTCCTTGCTTCATTCTTCAGGTTTATAGCATAGCAACCTTACTGAAAATTCCTGTTAATGGTGGTAGGGAAGAATGCATCAGCTGTATCTGATGGAAACTCTTATAGCAATGCTGCCCTGACATTATAAAAACCTCTGTAATTTTTCAAAACAGCAGCCATTTTTACTTCCTAAACCAGAGCAGAATTGATTCAAGCTTAGACACTGCTGAAGTCCCAAATGTATGTAGAGATGCTAGAAGTGTAGATTTTCTTTTAGAAGAATCCTACAGGAGCTCAAATAAACTGAATGTGCTTTTAGGGTTGGTTTAGACAGTAGAGCTCATAAAGTATTCACAACAGATCAGATTTACCCTTACAATATTTTGTATGGAAATCAACACATCATTAATGATCATTAAGTGCAAAACTTCTGTTCATACGGCATTATGACTGAAAGAGGGTAGAAATATCACTTTTCATTTCTACATCATGTTTTCTTTCACTTACATTCACAGCTGGGTTTCCTCCTCACTTGCAGCAGCATGTCTCTGGGTTTGGCCTGGTGATGAGACTGTCCAAAATGGATATACAACATACAGATATCCTTGTCACATTTTTTCCCAGGTATTTAATTGCTGACATCAGAATATTTGTCCATATGTAGAAACTGTTGTGGAAAGTGAAGCCTGCCCAGATGACAAAGAGGGCAGATAAGAGTGGGGGATTTTGACAGAATAGGAAAATATTGCTGGTACATGTTTATCTCGTGAAAGATATTTCTTACATAGCACAGAAGGCAGATATGGATCAAGTAGCTGGTATAAATAAAAGGATAGAATTAAAAGAAAAAGGAGAAAAGAGAAAATGAAGAGAACAGAAATTAGAAAGGCAAAGAAATGGGTCTGGGATCATATTTTGTATCCTCTTAAACGAGTGTTATTATGAAATATTAACATTCAAATTCTTTTCTTCTCCCTTCCTCATTTAAGACCTTTCAGATCCAAAGTTGAGAGCATAGTTACTTTCAATTCTCTGTGCAGTCTTAGGTATTTTAGCTTAGTACCATTCAACAAGATGATCTTTCCTCTCTCACAACTATATGGATTAGTTAGGGCTTAAATTTACAGGTGGGAGAAACCTGAGCAATGGGTTTAAAACAGACTCCTGTGTATCACTCTGAGGCTGGAGGACATATGCTGTGCAGCATTTAGCTTTTTTATTATGAAGCAGAGGACATTCAGCACCTTAGGGAAGGAGCTACTTTGAAAACACAGCAGTGGGTCGCATATACTTCATATTCATCCATACAAACGTTGTTTAGAATTTTTCCCTTGCTTTAAGGATTCCCCTGTATGAGTTCAGTAAGGTGTAACTATACTTCTGATAATTATGTTTCTTTGATATTTATTGTCCTTTCAAAAATAGTTTTTAAATAGAGGCTAATAGAGTGGTTTGATGTTTGTGTCAATTATTATTGAAATGTAACTCTGCTGACATAGAGAGCTGCTCTAGTGGAGTCAGAGAATTGAAGGTGACCTGCTGGAAAAGCATTGCTTCCTAGGGTTTAGAGAGGATTCAGGCTGGTGGTGCATGCATAACACCACACAAGTGTCTGCACAGAGCTAATGCACCAGACACAGGGAATTTCTAGCACAGAGCAATAGTAAAGACTCCACATTATGAAATGTGGAGAAATGGAGAACACAGCTGAGAGAGAAAGAGGCCTTCCCAGAGACGTACTACTTGCAATCAGAGACATGTTGAGAACTCTACAGGAGAAACATACCTGTCACAGGTTCAGTTTATAACCAACAGCTTAGGCAGAAACATTGATAGGGTAGAAGAGTATTTGCCAGACAGTTGCAACCATCAGGCTTGATCTTGAAGAAAGAATTGTTCAAAGAGTTTATCTGAATCTTCTTCTGGTTTACCCTGAACCTATATTTGTGAGGGTGGGGGAGGGTAGGGAGAAGAGGACAGAAAAAAATCTGTCTTGATTTTAGAATCTTGGGTCCTTGTCATGATTGCTCAGTTGTCTCAAAGACTACGCATCATCACAATATGAAATGTGCACCCTGCTTGTGTTCTGAGACTGTTGAACTTCAGCTTCCAGCCTTTGGCTCTTGTTACTTCACCTTCTCTTAGGTTGCAATCAAGCCTTCTTAAAGCTTCTTTTTTGAGAAATGGAATAGATTTTTCTCATGTCATGTTTCACTCCACAGGACAATTTCCAATTATTTGATCGTGCTGGCTGTCTTCCCTAACAACTACTGTTTCTGCCTTTGAACTCCAAGTCTTGCAACCACCTGCCATGTGCTACAAGCCATTTCCCCACTATAGTTCAAAACAGCAGTAATAAAGCCTCTCTGCTTCCACTTCACATCCCTCAGTTTACACAGTCTTCAGTCTAAATCACCTCTGCTTCCTGAGTTGTTCTAAGATCTCAACCTGACTGCCAAGCAAATCTCTTCTAGAGTCCCTATTCCCAGAAGTGAAGCCTGTATTCACTCTTTGAAAGGTATTTAATTTAATGTTTTGTCTTAGATGTACTAGTTCCACTTCTCCTGTGATTAGAGAGATCCTGTTACATTTTCCCATCATAGCTGGAGACATTTGTTCTACTTCAATAGGCAGCAGTTCTTATGAGCCATGACAAATTAATTTTCTGTGCTCTCTGGGATTTTTTGGGGAAAAAAGAAGGTCATGGAGGCAGCCAGGCCTCCCACAAAAGTCAAGAGTAGAGCACTTTAATCACACAATGATTTCAACTTTTCAAGCTAAAGAGGAGCATTCCTCTGAAAAGGTTTGGGAAAGTGACTGCAAATTTCTTATCTCCTTCCTCATCTCCCTCCTCCCCCACCACCCAAATTCAGCAGACTCAGAGCTCTGGTCTGTTCCATGAATGTTGAGACTGCTTAAGCTGTATTCCATAGTCTATCAGCAGCAAAGGACTTCCAGACTTCCTTAAAAGATAAAACAAACAAACAAACAAACAAAAAACCCCACAAAGCTGATTACACTTTGAATATTAATCACTTCCTCCCCCATTCTGTATGGTTCTTTCAAAGAAATCTGTGAGTGTATGTGTGTGTGTGATGTAAAGATTGCTTATTAAATGCCCTTATCTGGCAGATCAACCCCATCTCTTGTACAGTCATCTGGTGTGTTAGCAGCAGCTGTGAGCAATGGGATCACAGGCCACAATCACTCCTTCAGATCTCCAGGGGTTCTGTAAACAACCAAATCTGGAAGCAGATTTTGGCCCTACTGTATTCCTTGACAGAGTATGGAAGACAGAAAGAAAATTTGAAAGTGTATATTTAAGTCATGCTGAGAAACACTGACTGAAACATTGAAAGTGTGCTATTTTCACATCCATCATGGGGTTTTTCTCCTTCTCCAGGAAGTCATGTGTTCCTTACTTAAGCAAACCCAGGGCTATATCTCAGTAAGAGAGCACCAAAATTGCATTAACAGCAGTTAACTACTTGATTTAGCCCATCTGTAGATTTTGTCCATTATGACATGTTTGAGTATTTCCATTTCACTGAGAGTGGGTGTATGTTTGTGTTTGGGCATGTGGGCATCCATTAGGGTGTAAAGATGTGTACAGGTGTGTGTGTCCATGCTAGCACCCCAAAAGTAAAATATGTTAAATGGGTAAAATATGTTACAGTCATAAGTAGATAACTGAACTACCTAAGTAGATTTCCTTCAAGCCTATGTCCCCAAATTATATATAAGCAAAACCCACAAGTACTAAAACTGTCAGCACAAAGGTAATTTAGAGAAGAAAAAGTTATAAGCTACTGCAAATTAGATCATTGAAGGAGAATAGCTCTTGTGTGAGAGAAGTTCAATTTCACCTGGTTTTGGCATTGAATTTTTCAGGGAGAAATTATCCTTAGAATTGACTTCAAATATTAAGAAAAGAAAAAGAAGAAGTGCACAAATGCTGATAATAATTGAAATGAGAAAGAACATCAATAATTTAGATTCTAATAATTTCAAATGTAGAATCTGTCAAGGAAACATCTGGGAAGAATGTAAACTAGAAGTCACATTTACAAGGATGGCCTTTAATCACTAATCACACTGAATCAATTAGTGTTATATTTAACTACATATTTGTAAATCCAGAGGCAATTTTGGTTCGTGGATTGCACCCCATGAATAAGATGCCTTCATCTTTATTTTATATTTTTGAAATACAGCAGAACTATCACATGTGTCATGAAGTCTGGTGCTTTTTCTTAATGTACTAGATTCTGAATACAATTATTTTTTAAAAAACTGCACTGAATATTAAGGCTATGTTTAATTATAATCCATGAATTGTAAGCAGTACTGATGCTTCTTCATAAAAAATTGCTATAAAGGAAAATTAATTTGTTTTATCATTTTCTGCTTCTCTTATTTATGTTCTGTCAACCCTACTATTGCTAAAACACAGTGTTGTTATTTTTATTTTGACAATGAATGTGTGTTAATAATCCATGATAATAATGCAGCAGACAAGACAGGAAATATTTTGTTGTTTTAGCATTGTATTTAAATAGTGGAATAGCCTAGTGTGTTAAACTGCAGTGCTGGGACAGTGTAAAATTGGGGATAGAGCAAATTGCATGTGTATACTTCTTTGATCCAAGGTTTATAGAAATCTGTGCAAACCTTTACACTGACTTTCACTGAATTTTGATTCATGGTTGCATTGCTAGTAAAGGTCTAATGTCAGATCTTTCAGAACTCATGGGGAATGTGATTTATAGAACACAGGAAGAGCAGCCACAATTTAGGGCTTCCTGTCCCGTCATCTGACCTTCCACAGCTAATGATAGAAAAAGACAGAGCAAAGCAGAGCTCTAAACAGTGAGTCCTGGGCATGCAGCTCTTTGTGATCTCTCTTTGCATGGCTTCCTCTCCATGTGAGTCTTATTTATCCACATACAGTAAAACAGCTTTCACAAAACATGTCCTCTAGACCACAAAAAAGAAAACCCCTTTGCATCAGGTTCCAGACATTCTCTCAGCATAATCATCTCCATGATGCCCCCACACCTCCGAGATGAATGGTAGTTAGAGATAACATTATTCAACTGCACATCACTGATCTTTATCAGCAAAGTGCATAATTTACAGCAAAGTCTCTTTTGTGTTTATTGGGCTAGTACACAACTTTTCAGTCAGTCCTGGAGCTTCTACTTTCCCCTTTGCCTTTCCATTTTCCCACTGCCTTTCCATTTCAAACTTTTAATTACAGAACAATCCAGGCATGGTGACAAACAGAATGAAATCTGGGGATACAGGAGCAGGTGGAGTGGATAGCAAGTGTCAGACACCACTCTTGGAGTTTGGCAATTGTTGGTGGCTGTATCACTGAGGTTTTATGAATATTAAGTTTGAGAAAGCATCAGCAAATACCATACAGGAAAACTAGTTAAGGTTTTGTGCACACTTGAGTTAAGCAGAAATGAAATATCTGAGCCCACAGGGGCACTAATGATTAGAAGAGCTAGGAAGACACAGCATAAAAATTCAAATGCCAAGTACATATTTGCCATAATAAATAAACATTCTGATTTCCCAATGGTTTGGAAAGATGCCTTTTGCAGGTCATTTACCTTTATAGTAGCATCCTTCAGATTTGCTATAGTCATTGTTTGTTTTAAGATTTCCCTGAATGTTTTAGGCATGTTGCTATCTCAGTTTAAAATGTTAGTCAGTACACAATGCTAAGCAGAATATAGTATTTCTTACATAAACCCCATTGAAAATAGCTTTTATAAAGCACTGGAGTTAATAGGCTCTTCTGATTAATATTAAATTACAAGAACAATTAATGAGGGCTTCTCTACAAAGCAAAACCATGGAATGCCAAATTCACAGCCTCTGCCCAAGGCTCTCTCAAATTATACTGACTTTTCAACCTTCTGTGCCTTTCCTGTTCCCAGTTTCAGGCTGGACTCCTTGGGATATGCTTCCTCATGAATCCCTTTTGAGAGTGGTCTCACAAAATAAAGCTGGAAAAATCACCCAAAGGAGCCACGTTTTCTGGGGGAAAATATCTGCTATCTTGGCTTTCCCTCTTCCTATTTCATCCTGCCAAGGACTCCTAAAAAGGTTGAAAGGACACAGAGAGCATTTCTGCAAGGCCCATGAGTTCCCTTTTTTGTGACTAGTTTCTGTCTTGTACTCAGGCAATTGAGAGAACAGATACCTGCTCATTTCCTCCTTTTTTTTTTCCTTTTGGTATATCTGTCTGACCACAGCTCTGTGTGTTCTGTAATTGTCCAAAGTCAGGGGAAGAGCAGGTTTCATGAAACAGCTACCTCATAAAGTCTAGAGATAAATTTGTGTTCCAGTGCAGTAAGAAGAGAATATTATGTTTCAGGAATACTAATAAAAATTTCTCTGTTTCTTCTGTTGAGGATAGCAAGACAAATGCAAAGTTGAAATAAAACTGGAACTACCATGTACCTGTTGAAATGCATTCATTTATGCATTTTATTTTTGCTTTATCTGTTCAACCAGTAAATTATGTGGGGGAGAAATGTCTTCTCAAATGAAGACATTGGCCAGAAGGCTCCCTTCTGTCTGCATGGCATGTTGCTTTCAGACCCATGGTGTCTACCTTTAACTGCTCTTTGCAGCTGGCCTGGTGTATGAGGGAAATTAAAATGGAGAAAACAGGGCTTGAGAAGTCTTATATACCAGTTCCAACCTGGAATAGCTTCTCGGACATCATTGAAGGGCTGTTTTTCAAGCAGTAGAGACCAGAGTTTCCCTTGATGCTCCATTGTCTGTGCTTACCAATGTATAAATGCCCTAGAAATACTTCTCTGTGGCTCATGTATGCCTGTTATGGGAGGAAGATTAGGGGAAGGATGAATGAAGCTTTACACAGATGTTTGTTCTATATTTGTATTTCTATATTTTACTATTTTACTTTCAATAAGGCAGTGCTCTGTACTCGTGGTAGAAAAGGTCTCATGCTTTAGAAGGCAAATAGCACTGTTTAGGCTTATTTGTTAAAATGAGTCAATTCCTGTCTGAGACAAGCCCTTTTTCCTGTACTTGAACTTGTTAGCATTTAACAGGGAAGGGGAAAATGTCAGCTAGACACTAATAGCCTTCATTAGCAATTAATTATAAGTAATAGTTACGAATCTAAATCAGCATCAGAAACTAATGAATTCATCCGTGTCACAAATGAAAATGACTAATGAATATGGTCTGTACATAGCTAAACAATGTAAAGTAACTAAAACTTATCAAGCAAAAGAATGAATACTGTGAGATCCTGTGTCTGACTCTGCTCCCACTTAAGTTAATCAAGAGGTTCCTAATTCCCTTTAGGAAGATGAAGTGTGGCAGCGTCTTTTGTCACTGAAGAAAGAGACATTTTTTTAATAGGTTTGATACAGTTTTTTGTGGCAGATAAAAGACAAAGAGAGGAGTATTTATTGAGGGAATGCTGCCAAAATGCTGAGGTTAGACTATCAGAAATGTCTAGGAGGTTTAGATGCTGGACTCTAGACACTTCACTTTAGATAACATTAAAGGAGCATTACAGAGACAAAGAGTGAAACATCCACCCAGTCAATAAGCTGTCAATGCTTAGGGTACCAATTAAGGGGTACCTGTAAAAGAATAATGCCCACTAGTTGGGAAAACAAGCACTAGTTTTTTACATGGGTCTTCCTATAGCTGCATTAATTTCAATTTATTGTTTCCAACTGACAAATTTTTGAAGAGATTGTATAATAATAGCACAATCAGTTACTGATGCTTTGGTACTGTGGCACATCTCAATACACAGATTCAAAGAACAAATTTTCTCCTTCTAACATTGTAGCAATTGGCAAACTAGGTATCATCTTATTCCTGAAGGAATTTTGAGGGAAGAGAGGTGGCCTAGGAATTAATATTCTCTTTCTACTTCTGAGGGGGTGAAAATGTCTTTTCTTTCATGTTTCTTTCATTTGCCATTTTATGCTGCGCACGTGCAGTTTGTAGGCATGCAAAGACTAGTGGCAAATCCCAGCTGTGGCTTAGCATCACATGCCCGGTCTGTTGTTGTGAAGATGCCATATGAAAGATCAGGCCTTCAAGGGAACAAATGTACAGCTATCCTCAGTGCTGTCTAACTGCTGTGTTTTCACAGGATCAATCTTAGAGACTGCCTTGAACTTTTATCATGGAGCTGGAAGATGACACAGTGGGAGAAGTGACATTTAGTGGCATTTTTGAAGTAGGGCTGTTCATCTGCCCTCCTCTCATCTAATTGCAAAAGTGCTACCAGAACTCTGCTGTACCTTGCCCCAGGACCAACAGGAGCAAACCAGAATAAGGCAGCTTGCATTCACTGATCAATAGTGATTTGCAGTGGCCCCAGAATAGAGCCTAAAGAACCCATGTTTTTAGCTGAAAACACACAAGCACAGCACTAACTACAGGCTGAAATAGAGGCAGGAATGGCAGGTGCTGAGAAAGTCTGGTACTTGCTCAATCCTTTTGCTCTGAGATAAATAGCTTTTTTTTGGACATAATCACTTTTGAATGACAGTACATTTTCAATTCTCTTTCAACTTCAGAAGCACTCACTCTGAGTTGGTGGAATTCTATTCAGCTTCATTTCCATTCCTACTTTTCCTTTTCTGTGGCAGGAACCCCAGCCTTGGAAGTTTTGTCTTCTGCAGAGGCAAAAGGGGTCTTCCAGGCATACAGACTTCAGGCTAACTCCTTTCTCAGTTCTGCTCCTGGATTTTTGGGGTGCTCCCCCTGGTCTTGATTTTCATTGGAAATAAAATGGCCCTGAGATGTCCCTATATCAAAGTCAGTCAGGAAAACAAAAGAAAATAATCTGGATTTGGTTTTAAGTAGAAACCCACTGCTGCAAAAAGGCAATAAATGTGGAATGGTGGAAGCTTTGCAGACAAACTCAGAAAGTTTGTACTGCTGACAAGAATGACATGAAAGAAAACAAGGCAGTGATAGTGCACCCTCTGCTTTAGCTATATAAACGCTATACACTTGGACTATGAATAGTGTGAAGCTCCTCAGTCTCTTGTAAAAGAGAAACTCATAAACTCACAAAGTTTCAGTCTGGCCCACCTCCAGAAGTGCCTGATCTCCTGTTATGCACCATGACCGAGCATCTCTTGGCTTTTCCAGTACAGGATCTTGAGCTTCTACAGAGCAAGTCTCTGCCTCTTTGTCCAATCTTCCACAACTCTGACAGTTAATGCTTCCTAGAAGGTTTTCTGCCCTCTTCTTCTCACTCCTCCTGGTTTTAGGAGACCTGATCCACATTGCTCTTTCAAAAACAAAAAAACAAATAAAAACCCAAACAAACAAAAAAATACAAACCAAAACCCAAACAAAAATAAAACCAAACAAGAACATGAACAAGAAATCCTTCAAAATTTCTTCTGAAGTAGTCATACTCTTTTCTCTGTTTTTGCTCTGCACCATATTTTGACTGCATGCTTTAAGGGGATTCTATTAACCACAGCTGTTTGTTTTGGTTGGTTGGTTGGTTTTTACCAAAATACTTTCATTTCAATTATTTGTTTAGCTGGCATTTTAATAGCCAGCAATTATATCTGAGGGAGTCCTAATGCTGAATTTATTGAAAAATGTGTGGTGGTAACAACAAGACACTTTAGGATTGCAAACATAAATAATTTTCTACATATTTTACACATTTTATATATATTTTCTATATTTTGTCATTCATATCATTAATATAATTTCATTTTCTATATATTTTACATCCGGTAACTTCTGGAAATCTCCTTGAAAAAAAAAAAAGCAACATTTTTTTGTATCAAGGACACTAATTCAGAATTTTGAAGCAGAAACATATTTATGAAGGACACAAGACTGTTAAATAGTCAACCCCTTTCCAAGGCAAAGCAGCCTAGTGAAAGTCTAGTGCTTACTTTATATCTCAAGATAATCCACTGATCAGTGTGGATTTTAATTCCATTCTGTGTTAGAGATTGTGCATAAATTTCACTCAAATATAGATGAAAAAAACACCTGACATTGAAAAGAGTGTCTGCTCTTGAATCTGTATGGGAAGCACAGAGGGATCAGGTTCCTTTAAAGACACTGTAAACTCAGATGAGGCTCAACAAATCCCAGTGCCAGATCCTTTATGTGGGTCACAACCACGACAGGCAGTGCTACAGGCTGGGGCTCAGTGCCTGGGAAGCTGCCCAGTGGAAAAGGACCTGGGGGTGCTGGTGGCAGCAGCTGAACATGAGCCAGCAGTGCCCAGCTGCCCAAGAAGGCCAATGGCAGCCTGGCCTGGATCAGCAATGGTGTGGCAGCAGGAGCAGGGCAGGGATTGTCCCCCTCTACTCAGCACTGGTGAGGCCACAACTCAAATCCTGTGCTCACTTTTGGTCCCTCACTTCAAGAAGGACATTGTGGGACTGGAGCCTTTCCAGAGAAGGGCATCAGAGCTGGGGAAGGGTCAGGAGCACAAATCTCATGAGGAGTGGCTGAGGGAGCTAGGATTGTTCAGCCTGGAGAAAAGGGGACTCAGAGGGGACGTTACTGCTCTCTACAACTCCCTGAAGGGAGGTTGGTAGCCAAGTGGGGGTTGGCCTCTTCATACAAATGTCAAGCATTAAGACAAGAGGAGATGGCCTCAAGTTACATCAGAGGAGCTTTAGATTGGATATTAGAAAACATTTATTCACTGAGAGGATTGTCAATCACTGGAACGGGCTGCCCAGGGAAGTGGTGCATTCACCACCCCAGGAGATAGTTAAAAGATATGGATGTGGCACTTGGGGACATGGTGTAAGGCTAGACTTGGCAGTGCTGGCTTAATGGTTGGATTTGATGATCTTGACGGTCTTTTCCAGCCTAAACAATTCTATGATTCTGTGGTGTTCTTGAAAGACTAAGTTCCTCTTTCCTGGGCATTCCAGCCACAGGGATTCTTTTACATTTCTCTGAGATCAGTAACATTTTAAAATCTTTAATGTGGCTTTTAGTATTCTGGAGGCATATTAATAACTCATAATATTTTCCTACTCGTCTGCAAGTTTTGAATTGAAGAGGCAGACTTAATTTCCTAAATGTACCAAGAATAGAAAGTTTGGATGGTTTCTTTTTGCCTTCACGAGCTCAACACCTATTTGTTTCATACAAAATATGAGGAACTAATTTCACAGAATTAACTTGAAAATCCTTTTCTGAATAATTCATTCTGGAACATCTGGCTGACTCATAGAGACTTTGTTGCTGCAAGAAACTTCCAAGTAGAGATTGCTCTGATCGTATCTGCATTTCCTTTGATTATCAATGTGATGGACAGGTTTCACACTGGTTTGTGCAAACATATGGTAGCTGTGCAAATGAAATTTACTCAGAATGTGCCTCATGTTGTGTGAACTACAAGACTTCTACTGAAAGCTTGATTTTTGCTGTCATTGAACTCAGGGAGGAAGGAATAATTTTGTTATTATGACTAAGGGTGCTAGCTTGACTTTCCATTATCCATATTAGGCCATTCATAAACCTCTTTTTGATATTTACTTGATTTAAAATATTTATTTCTAATCTGATACAGCACAAGCATTTTGCAATTCCTGTGTAGAAGCAAAATAAATTTATAGTTCAAGTTAATTAAACAGAGAAAAGTAAGAGATGCTAAAAATACTGTTTGATGCAATTTTATAAGCAAATCAATTTACCATATGAAGAGGTGTCTCCCCAGATCCATGCCCTGAAGTTGTGTTATGTAATCTGTAGAAATGCCTACAGAGAAGCACCCAAATTAGCTTTACTGCTGACTTTTGAAATCTCACTCATTTCTTGGTGTCATCTCCCAGTTGCAAATCAGAGAATTCTGCAACCAGAGTGTTTGCTGCTCTCTGATTGACCCCTCTGCCCAAATCATACACAACATCCAGCTGTTCATGGCACTGCAGGAGTTACAGTCCCAATTAAAGCTCTATCATGTGACTTATGTGAAGTATGAAGGTGAGACTTAATATATATTAACACTGGCTTTTTATTTCCCTCATGAATTAATTGTTATTGGCTGCAGGATCAGCTCCTGTGTATCACAAGTTTGTTACAGACACCATGGGCTAGAACGTGGTGCACACAGAGACAAGACTTGTAAACTGGTTAAAGGGTGCACTGGCAAAAGAGCTTTTGTGTCCAGGCACTGGGCAGCTGATGGATGGACTCAAGTGCCCTGTGCAGTATGGGCTGGGCTGCACAAAGCTGTTGGGAACATGAGGGATGCCCAGTAGGAGCTTCTGGTTTTCTCGTACCTTAAGCAGTCCACAGGCCAGGCAGCCTGCAGGATCTCACACCAAACCTGGCTGGGTCCCACATTCTCCTCCCTCCTGACCTCCCAGGGCACTGGTAAGCAGAGTGCCCACTCTGCCTGCTCACCACCCTGTGCCAGGGCAGAGGCTGGGCCTGGATATCTCTGCTTTTCATAACAATCCCCATAACCAAGCTGGTGTAATTAACAGTTTTGTTAGGTCTAGACCATTCAGTCAGGTCTAACCTCTGCAGATGCCTTTCCTGCAGTAAGCTCTGCCTGTCACCCAGTGAACAAAAGGGCATCTCATGAGCAGGCCAGATGACAGGACTAAACTGAGTGCCTGTGGCTGAGGGAGAGTGAACTAAATTGACTACAAGAAGGATTCTGGAGGCTTGAAAATAATGACTTTCATTAGAGCTATGACTGTTTCCTTCCTTGTAATTACAAAGTGAAGCAGCTCGATGCTGATCCAAACTAATCAAGGCACTCCCACCTTGAAAAACTGAAACCTTGAGAAGGCCAGACTCTGCCACAGGGAGGCTGGGCAAGGTAGGGAGTGGGAGAAATCTTTAGCAACTGGAAAGGAGGTTAAACAGCACATTGGAGGCAGTAGCAGCTGCCTCTTCCCCCTTATTGAGGCAAAAAACCCTCAAATCCAGTCTGTAGCAAACATATCCTGCCCTTCTGAGTGGCTGTGTATTCTTCTGAAACACTAGCTGTAGCACAAAAATTAAATTCTCATCCTGGAAAATATACACCAGCAAATGTTTTTGTTTGTGAGAAGTTGCATAAATGTTTATAAAGACAAATAGGTCAGAGGAGATGCTGCCTATAAAACTTCAGAAGCCCTATTACTGAAGTCATTGTGCAAAGAAGCACTACCTAGACTTCAGAAAATGATCATAAAATTGCAAAAATCCTCATTAAACTGAAATACTGTCCCAGTAAAGAGCTTTTTTTATCAGACATGCTTTTAAGAGGGCTGATAAACACTGAAAGGAAGAAGCTGCAGGAAGAAAGGTTTGAAGTAAATGTGATTCAAGTGCTACCTATTACTGTTATAACATTTGACAAGTTTGAGCAAGAAATGTAAAATGACCCAACTTCACAGCAGCTTGAAAGAATTATCTTAGACTGAGGCTAACAAGAAATAGCCTCAGCACCATGGATAATACAAAAGGCATTGGGATTATGGAGATGAAATAGTTCTGTGTGATAAGATTTTTTACTAGCAAAAAGATTGTCACAATAGGGTATCATAAAAAGGTCGGCACTGTGGCACAAAATCCACATGGGATGTTGAATAGAGCAGAGCTCACATTGTCTGCTGCTGGTCACAGAAAGGAGCCTGAAGAGAAGCCTGTCCTGGCACAAGCAGTACTGCTGGAGACAATGTACCAAAGGGGGAAATCTATAGTACACTCAGGGAAAACATGTCAGAGAGCCAGCAGCTCCATGTTTAATTCCTGATTGCCCCAAGGCCATGATGGCACAGTCTGAATTAAAAAGATTTTGCATCTTGAATACTTGAATCCATGGTAAGTTTATCTAACAACATGCTTTACATATTTTTTTCCCTGAGATAATCAGTTTCAGAAGTGAGCAGGAAAAGAAAAAAAAACCTTTTAACTCTTGAGCTAAATAAATTAAAGGTAAGCAGACCTGAAATCATGGCAGAAGAGCCCTATGCCAGGCAGAAGGAATAAAGGATATAAATGATGAACACTCACATGCTAGAGGTAGAAGAGTTTTATATAATAGGACTCTTTTTTTTCTTTTTTTTTTTTTTTTTCTTTTTTTAAACACTGTTGCATTGGTATTAAGGCTATTGTATGCCAGTTTCTTTTCCTTTTTCTTTTTCTGATTTTTGACATGGAAATATTTGCTCTGGTGCAAGACAGTTTTTGTATCATTGTACCTATCCCAATTCTAGGAAAAAAAACCCTGTTTCTGTTAATCCTGGTGCTCACACATTGTCTGTTACCAACCAAGTCCCTGATCACCACTGCAGATATTCATATTCTTCTTAATTCATTTTGAGGACTCAAAATCCTATTTTTATCCTCCCTTTTAGTTATATTAGGCATTTTAGGTTGGGCAAACTCAAAGAGAATCCCTAATCAACTCCTATGTGAGGCACCACAGCACTTGTGAATTCTGTTTTGCAGCAAGAGGGGAAGTACAGGAATCCCTAATCACGTTAATAAGGTGCTAGAGACAGAGAAAATATTTCTAAAAACAACGACAAAGTCCCTCCCCCAAAGATACTCATGTAAATGTCAGAAGTTTCAAGCAAGCAGTCACAATGATGGATAACACTGCTCAAGTAATTGGAAGTGCTTTCAGCACTACATAAATAAACATTTTCCAGCAATGATATGTATTGGATTGGCAAAAGTTAAGCAGCAGTGTAAGACAGATCTGACACGGATCTAGAGTGCAGAGCAGCCTGAATATGCAATCCTCATTATGTTTGATTCCAAGATTTCAGTATGTGATATATTTTGCCTACTGTTTCCATACTGTAGCTCAAAATGTCTTCTCTGCTTCTCCCCAGTCCTAGAAAGAAGGAACATAAGAAAGTAAAATTTCAAATAAATAAATAATTAGCAGTTATATTGTCATTACCACAAATATGAGTATTTATTAGGAAATTACCTGAGTTCATTGAAAATAACTTTTGGCATATTACTGCAGCTGCTCTTGTGGGGCAAGATACACTCCAAGTGTAAATCAGTTTTGGGGAAAGCTGCCATGGAGTAGAGAACAAGTCAGGTCATTCATTGTCACTTTATATATTTATTTTATATTAATTTTGTCACTTTTATTAATTTTTTGTCACTTTATTATATTTATTTTATAGTAATATTTGGCAGTACTCAGACTATTATATTATTTTGACAGGTGTATTGAAAAAATCCCACTTCACTTCCAACTAATTTCATTAATCACTTTTTTCTTTTAGTTTTGAAAATATACAGTATCTGAACTATTTTAAAGTGCTATAGAACTTCATTACATTTTTTCTGATTACTACCATCTCCTCTACTATTGGGCTGCCAGGATCAGGTTGTGCACATTGGAACCATTGTGACTTTACTGGATTTCATTAAAGAATAAGGTCCAATTTTGTGTTACTACTGTGAAAAATACTTGAAACAAACAAGTATGAGGAATGGATAGATTTAGATATAAGTCAAATTATTTTATTAATTCTTATTCACTAGATCTGATTCATATTATTCACTGAAATGAAATAAACTTCCCTACATTCTTGGCTTTGTTATCCTATTTATTCACATCCTGCCATTTGGCATTCCTTTTTGATAGGATAAACCTTTTGAGATTTACTAGATTTTCCAAATTGATGTCCATGTCTCTCACTCATGTAATTATACCAAGTGTGTAACCCAGCAGCCAGTCCCAGTGGCTCGGGTGTCAAGCGGTCACCTCCAGTGCCCCTCACCTGACATTTGAGAACAGCAGCGTGTCATTTGTCATTCCCTCATCTCCCCCCTTCCCAAGGCCCTTCTAAAATTCTTCAAATCTGTTTCCAGTCTTTGGAAACTAATTAAAAATACTTTATGTTCTCTGCAAATGTCATGACCTTAGGGTCCTGGTGCTTGGAGAAGAATCAGCTTATACGCCTATGTTCTTTCTAGGCATCCATTCCTGGCCACTATTGAAACATCAGGCTAAAAATATTTTTTTTCCAACAAGAGCAGTTATTCTTACAGTCACCCATTGCCACCACTATCCTTGGTCATCACTTGTTTCACCAGATGCAGTAGGTGAGACCCTGAGAGTGTGTGTCTGCAAAAGGCTGCTTGGCAATGTAAATGGGGAAGCTGTGATTCAGCAGCAGCTCCTTGTGTGAGCAAATGCCTAGAAAACACAGGACCATCTCACCAAAACTCATAATGACCTTAGGCCATGCTCAGGAAATCATATTTACTGAATTCAAACTCCAAAACAAAACGGAGAATATGCAAAGGAGTATTTGAAAATAGGCAGAATACACCCACCATGAAAAAAATGTCAGTCACTCAGTTCCAGTTTAGGCAATATTTTGGTTACAATATTACCAAGCAGACTGACTGTTGGAGGAATATATTCTTTGCAGAGTTGTTCAGGTTGTTTCTGGTAACAAATTAAAGGGCAAGAAATGATGATTTGATGATTTGATTTTGAGTGGAAAGATTACATCTGATCTATATGCTCTCCATGCAGTCTTGTCTCTGCATTTCTGTATGTGCTATCTGCAGATGATCAGAAAATTGAGGGGATTGCTACATTCTACTAGTTAAAAAGAGATATTCTGAGACTTTTTAAATTAAACTGTTCCTCACTCATAAGTAACTAATGTAAGTTGTGTAGGAAACCTTTACCCTTCATCGATCTATCATATTAATGACTATGAAAATGATTAACATTCCACAAAGAGCTCTCATGCAGTTATTACTCAATTTATTTGTAAAACCTTATGCAATTCTTTTCTTGCAAATGTAATTGTTCTGTTGAGGCTCCAGACCTGAATTATCTGCAGTTTTTACAATAAGGTGATGGAAATACAATATTCCACACACTTGCCTTCCAGGAAGAGCTGAAAACACTTCATGCTAACAATAATCTTGGCTCACATTAATCATGATAGAAATCAGAAAGAGCACTGTGGTAATGGAAAATGAAGAAACACACTGGATAATTCCCTGCTTAGAGGGTTATTTCTCTAAACTAAGAGAGAGCTTTTTTGATGATTTATTAAAAACATGTCTTTGAGTCTTGAAAAATGGATAATCAGATTGTTCTGGTGCTAGGCATAAAATAGTAATTAATACTTTAGCTAAAGCTGATGCATTTCTTTTTTAAAACACTATTTGTGTTGTACATTGTTTTATTGCAGTTGTGATAAATGATACAAAGTTATATGAATGGCAGCCTTACCTTGCAAACCAAATCTATTATCTGCAACAGTCACATTTTAATAAATCATGCCCTGTATTTTTTTAAAGCTGCACTACATATTTATAACTGTCATTATTCACCTAAATTAGCAATTCTTTCTGACCTCCTGTGAAATCTGTTTGTGTTTCCCCAGATTTTTTTGTCAGATAGGTGCTTACTTGTACATACAATGTCATATTTGTGTAGAAGCTCTCCATAGCAACAAATGAGCTCTTGAGGGTAAGAAAGCAGTGAAGTTCAACTTTGATTTACAAAAACGAATCAATCTTGTCCACTTTTTTGATAGTAACTTTGATAAGATTTATAGTTCAGCTCTGTTGTCATTTGCTTCTCCTACAATTGTCATAGAAAATTTATCCTTATCCTTCAGAGAAGTACTGCTGTCTGGAACTCCTATGTGTACCCAGGTACACCAGCCTCTGTGCTGGATGTCTTCTTCTTATTGTCTGCCTGGGACAAACTTTGAAAATTCAGTGATCTGCCACGGAGGAGTGGCACCTATCAACGGAGCTGTAGTTGGGAGGTCTTTTTCTGCCAGCACTAGAGCTATTTCTCCTCTTCTAATGGTCACCACCTAATTTTCCTTCCATGCTGCTCCATTTGGATGGTGGAAGTTTTCTGGTCAGGTACTCCTCCCCTTGCTCCTCTGAATTCAGAACCTGTCAGAACATAATCCTCATCAGTGTAGAGGAGGAAAGGAACTTTGCCCAGGAAGGTCCCTATCTGAGAGCTACTAGAACAACCCCAAATGATGTGCTATTTCACATTTAAAACCTGTCAATTTTAAAGATCTTTGCTGCTGCATTTCAGGATCAATTTTAGTACTTTCTTCATAAGAAAACATAGAGTAGGCATAAAAACTTTTTAATATAGTGTGGCAGAGTAACGGAAGTTCCTAAATTTCACTGCTATCCATTTTATTCTGCAGACAGGTGCTCCTTTAGGTATGATCATCTTTGTTTTATTCCCTTCAGGTGTGTCTCAGTGAAACAGCTATATGTCACACTTTCATGCTATTTCCACTATTTCCATGATCCTGTTTTTCACCTTCCTCTTTCAGCCTGGTTGTAGACCTATTCACTTTCTCTATTTCCTCATCATCATCCCAAGAATTTCCTGGAAGCACAATGGATTGTCCTAAAAGACCAACCCAACTAGTACTAGTGGAAATTATAAGCCTCCAAACTTCTTGGTGGTTTGCTCACTAACCAGTGAGCTTGTGTCCATTTTGGATTTCATTCTGAGACTGAGCCATCTTTTTGCTTCAAGTTAAGAAAAGAATTGTCACACTACAGAAGTACTGGGACCAAAAGAACTTGCTTGCACTGAGTGGTTGCCTCTAACTTTCATCCATACTCCCCCTGACAGATTTGTATTCCTGGTGTCTATTAATGGTGGGATAACTCACTGGAAGTTCAAATGCTCTGTCTCTGGCAATAGTTGGAATTCAATATATTTGATAATTCTACCTCTCTGCCATTAAGTTAAAAGTAATCAACACATTCTAAAGTTATATGCCCAGGTCACAGACACAAAAGAGCACAGGCAGCATAGGAGGATAAGTCTTGTTTCCTTAGAAAAACGGGATATAGTTATCCATTCCCCTTTCTCTTGTACAAGATAAATTTCCTTCTCTTATTCCCCCTTGCTATAATATAGAGCAGATAACTTCTTGCTACAGGTCTTTAAACCTTCAGTTGAACATACACCAGAAAACCACAGAGAAATGCTCACTACTTTTAGTGACAAACTTGTTCAGATGTTATAGAAAAAGAAGGTGAGATTAAGCTAGTCAGGCTGCTCGTTTGGGGTTTTTTGAGATGCTTATAGGATAAGCAGTGTTTTTAAATTATTATCCATATCCTGTCTCTCTAAATCCTAAATGCTCTCAGCTGTAAAGAGCTATGACCCTTCACGTGACCTCTCGGAGTTTAACACCTATTGTTTTCTTTATGCAATTTTTATCCTAGCACACTATTGTTTATAAACATTATTCATCATACCTCTGTCTTCAAGCATATCACTCAATCAAAATCCCCCAGAACATTTTTTCTATATCACAATTCATGAATAACAGTATTTTACCCTTTTGAAGCAAAAACACCTGCAAAAAATGAAAATAATTTTCCAGTATGTGAAAATATTGCAGCATTTTGTATTTCATTAAAATTATAGGCAGACAAGTAGTATTTTTTATAATTTTTGCATGATTTCACATAGTGGTTAAACTCAATTTTTTACCATTTTCCCTCAGGTCAGGTTCCAGTTACCTTTCAAATGGTACAGGGCACCTTGACTTCCCAGGACGCAGAGGAGCAGGGTAAGTGGGTGGCTGTGCAATCCTGCTGTTCTCTAACTAAGACTGCAGTGTAGGGAATAGGAAACACAGTGGGATTTTTTCAGTGTGAAAAACCTGCTGGTGAACGTGTTCTGCCAGACAACAGCAGCAGCACACACAGGGCTGAGTCTCTTAGAGGGTGAACTTGGCTTTGTTGTCTCCTCTGGACTTGAAAAATATCACTGGAATGAATGGAGTCTCCCAGGATCCTGGCAGAAAAACTAAGGAGTGGGTGCTGGCCTCTGGGTTTTATCAGGGTTTTCAAACCTTCCTGTATTTTCCACAAAGTCCCCTAAATATGGACATTGTTCTTGCCAGTCTTGTTGGCTTTGGCAATGTTTGGCTGTTATGCCAAAGCAATGTCGAAGCATTCCAGAGAGGAACACTAAAACAAGCAAAATGTATGTCATTTCCTGGTATTAAACCAGAGCTTTTTTGTATCTCTTTACCTTAACACTTTGATAAACTTTGATCAATTCTCTTCTTTTTTTCCTTTTGCAAAAGTAACATTCAGCTATTTCATTGTCAGAAAATTTATGATCAGATAAGAAAAGGCAGTGCTAATGAATTGCTTACAACAAATATAATACTACTGAAACTATCAGCAACAAAAATACTTTGTGATTTGAGGCACTTCTGCAAAATTACTATTAGATTCTCTTTACTGTAGGCCAAGTGAGAAAATGTCAGACTTCTCATTTCAAATATCTGATGTAGTTACATGCATTTTCTTCTTCCTGAAGCTTCCTCCTTGTGTGAATATTTGTACTGACTGTCCTTCAGAGTGGCTAACACAGAGTTTCTAGTTTTGCAGCTTTACATAAAAGTACTGTTAGGATTTAAGATATGCCATATTTGCCAAAAAATCCAATAGTATTTTCCCATAAATACATGAAATCAAGCACTTCCTGAGCTGGATGTCTAGTATGTGTGTGCCATCATGCTATTTATATTACTGTGCTCCTGTTAATGAATACATAAGCATATGTTTTGTTTCAGATAAGAATCAAGTTGATAAATATTTATCTGACTATCCTTCATGCTTAGGCTGTCACTCCAGTAAAGAAAAGAAAAGCAAAGTTAAATATTGTGCATAAGGTGCCACCCTTTGCCTATTCATCCCCTCCCCTGTTCAGGGCAAGGACTGGAGATGAAGTTATGACAATGCTTTGGAGCTCTGGTCTCTGACTGATATTACTATAGCAAAAATAGAGACACAGATAACAATTCTGCCAAACACAGACATGTAGCTGGTGACCTCATCTGCTGGCCACAACAGCAGAAATGTCTGGCCACAGACTACAAAGATGGTAAGAGTAAAATGAAGAAAGCACATGAGAAATCAAGTGGAAAATCCTAGAGATCACAGAGTGGGGGAATGGTGAAAAAACCAATAAATGTTTCAAGCATACCAGGAGCAAGAGGTCAGTAAGAGATATAGAAATGTTCTTTGAGAAGGAACAAGTAATTTATTGACACAAAAAAATATTTCCTAGGCAGAACACTCTCTCCAAAAATTGGTCCTTTTATCTATGAAGTGGGATGGAGAGAAGTCAGAAACAGTCAATGACATTCTTGCAAGGATGAAAAGGGAGGAAAGTAAAAATTCAAGCTCTGCAAAAGAGGGGATTAAATATACATCTATTCCAAGAAAATCTAGTGTACAATAAAATATTAAGTATGATAGGAAATTAGTCACATCAGTTGGATGTGAAAGGATTTTTTTAGTATGTAAACCATGCATTTGGATTCTGAAGACCAAGAGCATGAAAAGAAGTACCACCTTTAGTTTCATCATCCTGTGTATTCATTGTTCTATGACTGTGAGCAAACTCTTCCTTGCTGGCATGGATTTAGGACAAGGAAGATCCTATAGCCTCCATTCTGCATAGTCAACAGCCTGCTTTTTACGAAATCTGATGTTACTGTTCGAATGAAGGATGCTGAGTGATTGACAGACGCCAAATGCTTTTCTTCCACATTTTATGTCATCTTTAATGCCATCAGATCTGTGTGTATGTGCATGTTGCATTCTTATGTGGGTGTGGGTGTGTCTTGGCATTACCATAAGGAACAGGAAAATTTCTCTTTGGAAATAGGAGATGCTCAGCAGTAACCTGATAGTCTAAACCATCAGTGAATATGTAGGACCCCTATTCTGCCTGACCACAAGTTTGGATATAGGTTTCCTATCTCCCACCTGAGTGTCCTGGGCTATTAGTTCTGCTGTTGTAGACCTTTTTCATTCCCAGCTGATGGAGGTTGTATTCAACCTTTATTATATCTGAAGAAAAAGAGAAAAAGGTCTCCAAACTTCCCACTGTCAGCATGCACCAATAATGTGCCAAGGCGTCCAGGTTCATTCCTGTGTGTTTTAGTATGTGTACACAGTGGTTTGTGTTCAATATGCTCAGAGCCATAAACAAATATACAGTGGATCACTGTTTCTAGCAGAGATGTGAAAGACTGGAGCATCCCAGGGAAGCAGTTCATACCTGCATCTCTCAGCTGCCACAGCCATGTTGTCACACAAGATCAAGCTGAAATGCCTCTTGCTTTGCATGGAACCCCTGCTGGAGACCTGAAAGATCTTCTCTAGCAGCAATTTAGCAAAGAAGCTGCACTTTCCAGCCTCTGAACTCAACAGGAACCATAGTCCCAAGCAGTTTGTTATTCATAGTCATATGTAACCAAGGGTTTCTTTGCAATGTGTGCCTACACCCTACAGTTTTTGGCATTTCTGGGACATTTTCACAGAAAGGTAGGCATCTGATGTTACATCTGCTTCCTCTGCACCTGTCTGTGCATCCTTTGATATCTATAACTGTCTGAAAATGAAGATTTTTCTCTCCTCTCTTGGCACTGCAACAAATCCTGGTGCTGCAATTACTCCTCTGCGTGTCATGAGAGGTGCTCACTCATGCTCAGTGATAAGTTACCCTTGGTACTCAGTGAAAAGTTACTCATGGTACTCAGTGCAAGGAACCTGGCAGACAAAGAAGAAAGAGGGCACTGAAAGCACTCTCAGGGGGAGGCAGCTTTGCCAGATCAGGGCAAGGTGGGTGCTAAAAATATGGGAATGGGCAGAACACATGCATGTAGATGGGAAAATGCAGGTGTCTCTAGACCAAAGAAAGGTATATGTTATAAATTTGACACATCAAATCCTCACCTAGCATGGTGTGCTTGATAATGGAAAGGAAATTTACAGTTAATTGTGAATCACAGCAGTCATGTCCCACTTTTGCTTCAACTATTAAAGATGGATGGGTTAATTACCACCTATTTATCCAGCAGAAAGATTCACAATATAAAATACTCTCATGGAAAACAAAGTCAGCATGGTTTCCACCTTCTGTCCTTAATGCAAGAGAATCAGAGAATTGTAGGCTAGACCATGTGATCAATAATTGCCAATGTGGAATAAAAATACAGCCAGAAAACGTGACTATCTGCTTTGAAAGTTTCCATGAAAACATCTCTCACAGAACTGCAAAGAAAAAATATTCAGAGGTTTTTTGAGTGGGAGACAATTTTCCAAAAATACTGTAATTTTACAGTAATTTTGCTCGTGGAATAACAGAAATTTGGCAAAAAATTTTTTCACAAATTTCACTCCTTACTTCATCTCCATTGATTGCATAAATATGGTCTTTCAAGTACAAAATAGGCATGCAGCACCATTACCTGGTGGCCAAATGCTCTCACAGAGGCCGCCACAACCCGGGGGTCACCAAGCAGTTGAAGGCAGGCACAGACTCAGCACCCCTGAGCCAGCTTTGAGTTCAGGCCTGATGTTGATACCTACATTACACTGCCACTCTTGCTGTTTCCCAGCCCTCAGACTCTATGTACCAAATAGCTGGGAAATGCATTAATATTTTCACCTCCATGAGTGCTATGATGAGGGAGCTTAAGGTTGGTGCAGATTTGATTCAACCAGACACCTTAGACCTGTGGTATTGTCTGAGACCCCTGTCAAAGGGAGGAATGATGAATCTGACTCCATGTTCTTAGAAGACTAATTTATTATTTTATGATACTATATTATATAAAAGAATACTATACTAAGCTATACTAAAGAATACAGAAAGGATAGAGACAAAAGGCTAAAAGATAATAATGAAAACTCGTGGCTCCTTCCAGACTTCCAACACAGCCTGACCGTGATTGGTCATTATTTCAAAACAATTCACATGTTGGATAAACCATCTCCAACCACATTCCAAAGCAGCAAAACACAGGAGAAGCAAATCAGATAATTATTGTTTCCTTTTTCTCTGAGGCTTCTCAGCTTCCCAGGGAAGAAACCCTGGGCAAAGAGATTTTTCAGAAAATATGATGGCGACACTAGACCCACCTTGGAGAGGAATGAATTTGTTAGCTCAACTCCTGTGCTGGGATAAATGGATGAATCTCCAGTGATGCCAGGGGGATTCAGCCACTCACATCAGCTAAGGAGCTGCCTTGCTGGGAGCACACCAGCGTGCTCTAATGAGCTGCTTTGTAACAGCAGCTGCACAGAGATCCAGAAAAGAGCCTTCCACGGCCTGGGCACAGGACTTTGAGCTGAGTTCATCTCAGTGGGAAGTATTCCTTTGCATATCTTCTGGTACACATGAAAGAGCATAGCTACCTGTTGTTTTGTAGACTGAGCTTGAAGAGAACTTTATATTGCCAACAGAAGGAGTGAGCATTATTCCCTTTGAAGTTGAAGGCAGAACACTAGACTGCAGGAGCAGAAGTATCAGGAGCATCATTAGTAACTTTGCTGTTTCTTCAGCACACAGTTGAAAGGCTTCTGTCATGGCAATTTTAAAACATCCCCTTTGAAATTATTTTAGATGCCTTTTTTGCACTTAACCTTACAGTTTTTCATCTGCCTTTTTTTTCCAGTTCAAACTGTGAAGCATTCCCTTCATTTAAGTTCCTTATATTTATTTCCTAATATTTAATTTTGTAACACTCATCTGGGCTTGGTTTTACAAAGTAAAATCCAAATGTGTGAGAACTAGGTGAGTGAGATGACTGGATAGATAGGCAGACAGACACATAGATTTTCTGTCCTTATAGATTAGCAAATCAAAACCTGGTTAACTTGTCCTATTTATTTCATACTGCTTGTATCTCCTGGTCAAGGAAGTAACCTTTTTTTCCTATTTGCTTTGAAGGTTATATCACAGAGCAGTCTAAATATCAGAAATAGAGCTGTATCCCAGCAAGTGCCAGCTGAGTAAAATATTAGGCCATTTTGCACAAAACAAAGTAGAAATGTTGATGGCTTTAAAACACAGTGGAACTGATGAAGACACAGGATTCTAAGCGCAGATAAACCTTCTGGACTTGGGCCTATTTATGTATTAGTAGGAAATGAAGGCAGCCAAGAACCACTCTGACTTGTTCATTGCAAGGAAAAACTTCTGGTTTCAGGTATTCTCATGATAGGAAAAGACAGAGACATGCTTTTGAAACCACCACGTTGTCATCTCAAGTATGGGGGAGGGTTTGTGGGGAACAGGAGACATTTCTTGTAACCAGCGGTGTTTTTATTACATACATGTTGTACATTCCAAATGGCTTAAATTACCTGTATGTCAGCAGTAATAAAGTATTTCTTTAGCACTTAATATAAAAAGTTCTTTGTATTTTTAAATCAGAACTGATTTCTGGAAAATACTTCATGGAGAGGATAGGTCAATGTACAAAATCATGCATCTCCCTGTAAATTATTTTAGTCCAAGGGTGGGTAGGAACAGAAATTTACAGGAAAGCCCAGCTCTTCCATACCTGCCTCTGAACAACTCTGGCTTTTCTCCTGGCTTCTCTGCAGTCTGTGAGCAGTGGGTGATGCTGAAGGAGACACGAGAGAGGTCAAAACTCGTTCCACCTTGTTAATGCTGTGGCAGAGCCTATTTCAGACAAGGTAAAATCTGAGCTGACCTGCTGCTGCTCTCAGTTGCACCTGCACAGAGAAGGGAGCTGGTCTCAGACTCTCTCATACACAGACACACATAAAACTTCGTGGAATGGCAGTGGGGAGCACCTTGCTCTCATTAAAAATCCCCCTCCCAACCAATTTTTCAATGATCAGCAAAACCCTCCTTCTTCTCCTAAGAAAGAAGTTCACCTTCCAGCAGGAACAGCTTCCATCACAAGAGAATATTTGATTACCCCTCCACCCTGGGCCTAACAAGAAAATAAAGAAGTAATGACAGAAAGGCTAAAAAGTACTAGGTCATGCAGCAAGGGCATGTGTTGACCACATAAATTAGGACTGAATGGCAGACCTTTGCCACTTCAGCAGAGCTCTGTCAGAAAAATAAACCAAATAACCTGTGTCTCGTAACAACAACAGTAATAAAAGTCATGGCAGGGAATTCTACTTCCAGCTGTGCAGAGGCAGACCTAAACTCCCTGAAGCCATGGCAATGCCTCCACCAGTACAGCTGGCTTTGAGTCTGCTCTAGGAGAAGCAGAAGAGGAAACAGAGCAGAGGTTGCCTCTGATGATCAGGAAAGGGCATGCAGGGCAAGGGCAGGATTGCTGTACTTCTGCCTAGAGGAACCTCTCCCATGTGTACCAGGACAGGAAAACCAGCATGGAAAATTAGGCACAGTGACATTAGGGGTCCATCACAAACGGACTCCTGTATCCCAGCTTCAGCCTAAGAAGCTGCTTTCCCATGGCTGTGTGGCCCCATGCAGGAGTCCCCCTCTTCCTGGGCTCAGAATGGACTGCCAAATGCAGGGGTCCAATGTGGTTTTTAATGAGAAGTATAAAAGGGCTTTTCTTTAATTTACTACAGCATCTTGTTTTTCTAAATTCATAGTCCTGTAGGTTTCATGTTAGAAGAAATGAGGAAAAAAGCCTAAATGAGTAATGCAGCTTTTAATACAAGCATCTGGTCCTGCAGACTTGCTGAGTGGGAGGAGGAGGATTTTTCCATTTTAAATAAAGCAATGATTATAAAAACATGACAGAAGTGTGTCTTCATATGGGAAAGCCTGTCACCTTTATTATTTCTGCTGGCAGCAGTGATGTACTTTCTGAAACATAAGCCTTTCACTCACAGACACAGCATTGAAGTATTTCTCTCATGAAATGAAAGTAGAAAGCCAGAGGTAGATTCAGATTGTATTGGGAGAGGCTGTTAAAATAATCACTCATTTCCACCTTTATTGTTTGTCACAGCAACACACCTTGGGCCAGGCCCTTCTTTTACAGAGGAAGGCTATGATCTTTCAGAGCAAAGAAGATTATATCTTTTTATGGATAAGTACTTAGGTAAAGCCTTCAATAGGCCATGTTTTGTGCCTTTGAAAGTGATCCTTTTATTTAATGTTTTTTGCATCCAGAGTTCCTTGCTGACATTTCATTATTAAAGGTGTGTGAGAAAAACTCTTCACTTTTTTCACTCCATTTCCCTTTCATAAGAATGGCTAAAAGTCCTCACTCTGGTCTACTGAAAAAAAGAAAACTTTTCAAGTGAGGATAAACAACATAAAACCCAAACAAAAAACCAAACATACAAAACCAGGAAAAAAACCCACATCAAATCCCAGAAATTATTGCTGAGAAAATGCAGGGATAAGGGATAGTGAATGAGGCAGAGAAATTATAATATTCTCAAAAAGAAAACAGCTGGGGAAGGAGGAGAGGCATGTGTTCCACCTATGCCACAGTCCTACAAGATATCCAGGATGCACAGAACAGAGTAAAGCTATTGTCCAATCTGGAGGTTGGTTGGCTCAATTTGACCAATTAATTTGTGATAACTTCACCCAATAGCCAGAATGAGTTTATGATAGTTCAGATCATCAGGTTTCAGTGCAAAAAACACAGAAGAGGGTTTCCAAGCAAGGCTTGGGAAGCGGTTTGCCCTTCTCACCAATGGCAGATCTAACTACAGAATGACAGAAATAATATTCAAGTATGGGTGGTCTCAGGTGGAGAAGATAACTGGCCTGATTTTGTCACTTCTGGGTAAGCATTCTGACCCAGGGGGATATACAAGATGGAAGAGGTGGAGGCTTCTAATTTTCCTGTTATGTTTAGGGGGAAAGTAGCAGCCATAACCACAGTTTGCACAGGAACTGATAGAATGGTGAATGTGCAAGCAAGAGGAGACCCACGTGTTTGAGACATCCCAGGAGGTACAGGCCTGAGGAGTGAAGGTGACGATCAGCAGAGGTTCAGGGTCAATGTTTTGGGGCAGCTGCCTTAATTCCACCCACGTTTCTTGGGTGCCCATCTCTATTATCAGGTTTGCCCCTGCCTGGCTTTGCCCACATTCCCACACCTGTGGAGCAGAGGAAAGAGAATGCCAAGGGCAATTCTGATGGTTGGCTCTAGCAGGGAAAGTGATAGGACTTACTGAGCCATAGTGGAGAAAAAAAAAAAAAAAAAGGCATTTAAATGTAAAGATTCTAAGAAATCACTGAAATGAGTCATCAATTCTGAGGCCAACCCACTCACCAGACAAATGCCAACTCACAAGAATGGAGATGGACAGCCAAGCACACAGAGCCTGTGCACTTCCAATGCAAAAAACTAACTCCCAGCCTTCAGAGAAGGGTCTAGCAGCCAGTTACAGCAGTAACTGAGTTTTGTGGTGCTCTGAATCCCACTAGGGTCTGAGGACTGCTTTGTGCTGGTTATTGCCCAGCAGGTTTGATGGGAGACACAGCATGTCTCAGAACTCTGAGGATGTATACAAGAGGTGAGCAGAAAAAATCTCCTTTGGTGTGGTAGGAAGAAGGATTGAAAAGAAAGTTTAAAATCAATATTTAAAGCAAAACAGATGCTGGAGGTCCTGAAGGGTAATCCATCCATTTTTCTTGAGGAAATGTGTTTTGAGAAGAATTTAAAAGGAATTAATTATGATCTTGCATGCTTCTTGGTGGGAGAAATCCCTAAGCCAAACCACTTGGGTGCAGGCTAAGCTGCAAATTATGTTCATTCAGACCCATGTTTTGAGAAACAAAAGGGAATTTTGGGTGCCATTCTTTGTCCTTTTCTCTTTTTCTGCTGGCCTCAGGTATACATTGAACGTTTACTCTCCAAAACCAAAAAAAAATCAACTGTCTCTTGGTGGATAGTAAAACTCACTGATCACTTATAGAAACACAGGTACAATGTGGTTGTGAGGGAATGCAGTGAGAAAAAGACTCAGTTTTTACTTCTTTTAGGGTTATTTCTGCATCCATTAGGAATCATCTGGAGTTAGCAAAACTCACTCAGGTCACAGAGAAGACATCATAAAACCACATTTTCTGTGTGTCATCATACTTTACTTTCAAGTTAGCCTGGTTTTGGCCACATTATGATTGGATAAAATATAGTTATTTAAATGATAATAGATAATATGCCTAATTCAGTAACACAGTCTTCCTGTGCAGGGTTTTCTTTTACCTTTGTAATTTGTCCTGTCACCATCACTTCCATTATCCCTACTGAGAATCATACCCTTTTCTAAGAATCTCTATAACAGTAAGAGGTCTGTGGATATTACCATGAGACAGACAAAAGCAAATATGGAAAGACACTATAATGTCTCAGTATGCTTCCTACAATTCCATATTCTTGCAAGTCTCTGGTACTCAGAATCATAGAATCGATTGCAGAGCCCAGCCATTAACCCTTGCCAACCCCCATGTCCCTAAATGCTAAATCTACATGCCTTTTAAATACCACCAGGGATGGTGACTCCACCACTCCCCTGGGCAGCCTATTCTAACATTTAACAACCCTTGCAGTGAAGAATGCTATCACAATTTCCAATCTGAACCTTTCCAGGCACATCCTAGGGCCATTTCCTCTTACCACTTGTTACCTGGGAGAAGAGACTGACCCCCACCTGTCTTTCACTTCCTTTCAGGCAATTGTAGAGAGAAATAAGGTCCCTCCTGAGCCTGCTTTTCTCCAGGCTAAACAACTCCAGGTGTCTCAGCTGCTCCTCACAGGACATGTGCTCCAGACCTTTCTCCAGCTCTGAGGCCCTTCTCTGGACTTGCTCCAGCCCCTCAGTGTCTTTCTTATAGTGACAGGCCCAGAACTGATGCATTTGATAGGGGGGAAAAAAAGCTATATGTTTATCAACATCTTAACTTAATTGCAAGCAAAAGGTACATTGTTCTGTGAGGTTTTTTAATCCATCTTCATGCAGGAGTGAACAAACTCCTGTACAAAGTACTTTCCTTTGAACAAAGCACACAGAAGTGAACAAAGCATCCAGAAGGCCTTACCTCAAATCCGCGTTGTACAGCCATGCAAGCTCAGTCCTCCTGGAATTAATAAGGTGTTAGTGACAGTCTGGAGTAGAATATGAATTTTCAGTGTATTCACTTCCCTGAGCATTCCTGCACTTCACCCACTAAAGATGTCCTTACACTTTCAGCCCAAAGTGTGTCCCACAGCCTTCTGTTAACAGTTTTCTAATATAACTGTTCACACATTATTTTCAGCTGCAGAAACAGGTACTTCTTCATGCTGAACTGTCAAGGAATAACCTCGAAGTTAACTTAAAATATAAGGGATGACATGGAAAGGTTCTCTCCTAATGCAATATCTCCTTAAATTAAAAATAAATAGGATTGTTAATGCACAGAAATTGCATGGCATTGTCTTCTCAGTGAACACTTTATTCCAAAATAAATCACAATATTTTGAAATGTTCAGCCCATCCTAAAATAATTCCTGGAAAAAAAAATACTAGAATAAAAGCATCACATTCTGGGATGTAGGAACAGTAATTTGGGGTTAATCCTGACAATATTAATGTGGTTGCATCAGAAACATCATTTTGGAAGGGCAAAAGAGTCTTCTCTCAGCAATTACATCTACAGGTTGCTACTGTATACATATGAGGTAGCTTTGAGCTGGAACATCCTCAGATAAACGAGGAAGCTGGGAAAATATTATTTTGAACTCATTCTGCCCAATCTGCTTCTTGTGGGCTCCCACACCAGAATCATCAGTAAGGCACCAAGGGCACACACTCAAATTTGCTCAGAGTTAAGGGACCAGTTTCAGAAGACTGAAATTTAATGTAATAGAGATGAAGACCTCAGAGGATTACAAGGGCTGACTACCTAGAAACAAAAAACCCGCAAAACAATGTGGTCTTAAAGGTTTGTTTAAATTGACTTTAATGACTCTTCCTCTCAAACCAATAAGCCTGAATGAGCAGTTGCTAATTAGTGTGTCAGCGTCTTAGCTGATTGTCTTTCCTGGGACCACAGTGCAAATAACCCTGTGACTTTTCTTGCACCAGGAGAATGGGTTTACAAAGTCTAATTAGGGCACTGAACAGCTGATTGTGACAAAGAGCCCAACATAGCCTGCTTGTTTTATAAATATCATGGGAGGGTTTCTAAAATTCTCCCTATTAGTGCTTCTCTTTGGGAAAGTAGTTCCACCAAAAGGAGACAAACACAGAAAGAAGTGGGAAGTGTCAATATCCAAGCAGTTTATGGTTTGGGAGCAGGCCTCTTCTCAATGTGTTATTTAATGAATGAATCAATTTGCTTTCCTCTTCAGAGAAAAATAAAAAAAGGATTTCATCCCACTTAATCAATATTAGTCAATAGTAGTCTTCCTTGGTGAAGCTAGAAGGCAGTTAACATTCACACACCTCCCACTATAATTTTATCTTCATACAGATAAAATAAATTAACTGTAATGATCAACTTTCCTCCCCTCATTTGAACACCATGGTCTACCTTTGGCAGAAATGAGCTAATTCAAGCAACTAAATTGCTATCAGGAAAATAAAATTATGATCTCAACAGCAGAGGACAATGTCTAGGTGTTTGCAGGATGACCTATCTGGTATGTGCCCTCTGAGATTAGAAGGGCCACATATTTTTATGGAGTTTGCTTGGTCAGGTTTTGGTACTGGGAGTGGTGGCATCTGTGAGGTTGTTTGACACTTCTGCTGTCCAGTGGAGCCAGTGCCAGCCAGCTCCAAGACAGACCCACAGCTGGCCAAGGCCGAGCCCAGCATTGACAGTGATAACAAATGTAAAAGGGAAAGTTACAGCACAACAGCAGCTGCAGGCAGAGACAGGAGTGAGAACACGTGGGAGCACCAGCCCTGCAGACCCCAAGGTCAGTGAGGAAGAAGGGGAGGAGGTGCTCCAGGAGCTGGACCAGTGATTCCCCTGGAGCCTGTGGTGCAGATGCTGGTGAAGCAGCAGGGCCCCTGCTGCCCTTGAAAGTCCATGGTGGAGCAGAGATCCATTTGCAGTGCATGGAGGGCCCCCTAACAGAGCAGGGGGATGCCTGAAGGAAGCTGTGACCCCATGGGAAACGCAGACTGAAGCAGGATTCTGGCAGGACCTGTGGAGAGAGGAGACCACACTGGAGCAGGCTTGCTGGCAGGATGTGTCCCCCCATGTCACCCCATGGGGGACCTGCGCTGGAGCAGTTTCTGGAGGCCTGCACCCTGTGCAAGGGACTCACAATGGAAGAAGAAAGGCAGCCCATGGGAAACCCCTACATTGGCAAAGTTTGTGGAGAACCCTCTCCCATAGGAGAGAGAGGCAGCTAGAGAAATATGGGAGTGAATTTAGTTCAAGAAGAAGGGAGGGGTGAGAGACAAGTATTTTAAGAATTGGTTTTACTTCTCACTACCCTACACTGATTTCATTGGTAACAAGTTTAATTAATTTGCCCAAGTTGAGACTGTTTTGCCCATGACAGTAACTGGTGAGTGATATCTCCCTGTTCCTGTCTCAATCCACAAGATTTTCATTGTATTTTCTCTCCCTTCTGCAGCTGAAGAGAGGCGTGATAGAGCAGCTTTGGTGGGCACCTGTTTTCCATGAGGGTCTACCTACCAATAAAGTTATTTAAAGAATTGTATTTCAACAAATACAGGGGTTTTTTTTCTGTAATATAAGCAGAGCTCTTCACAACTGCGGACCCTAATCCATCTACTTTGTGCAAAGTGCCAAAAAGAGCATGACAGAAGAGACTGGGGGACAGAATAATTCAGATTCTTTGGCTGTCAAACCTGTACTGCAGACCAGAATGAGATGTTTTGATATTTCATTGGTGTGGATAAAGACTGCCTAATCTCCTTTCACAGTGTGCAACTGTTTATACACCTTCCACTGACATTTCAGTGGTACTCTTTTTACTCTGCAGTCCCAAATGTCCAGATCTGTGAAAAGCACATTATCTCATTCTAAAGTGAAGTTTAACTTTGAGAAAAAAAGGCATTCTAGAATATAAACCAATAAATACCTAGAAGAAACACAGGGAAATCCAGCCATTGAGTTTTCTTTTGTATCCTATCAATGCATTTTTCTCTGCTAGGAGGATATTTCTGCTACTCATTTTACCAGTTTCTCTGCTCAGCTTTCAGGTTCTATAAAAATATTTATGACTTCTTTTTCTTCTACAGAATCATTTATTGATCTTATATTAAACATGATATCATAATTTAGAGCAGAGCTCAAGTTTACTCACATCCTCAGTGATCACTATTCCACTTCCTCCTCACTGTCCTATTTTCCTACTCATTCCCTCTCCTATCATAGACACAGCCTGTTAAGAGCTAGGGATTGATGTCACCCTCTGTTGGCATTTGCAGAGTAAAGTACTCAGGAATATAATGTTTTTTTACAGTGCCTTTTTCTCATCCTTATGGATCCAATCCATGTGGTTTGCTACAATCCAGCTAAGCCTTTGTGCTAATCCCCCTTACAAGCATTAGCAGTATCCAATATAATGAGATCATTTCACTAAGTGAGGTTTGGGGTCTTCACAGAAAAGCCAGTGATGAAGCACATGGGGAATCTCTGTACAGATGAGATCTTTCTTTGATGGCATCACCTCTGATCCCAGAGAAACACTGTGGGCCTCCTGATCATTCTTCTTCCCAATCATAACTATATCCAACAGGGCAAGCTCAATTCTTACCATTACATTATAAGTTCTCTGCCATAATTAATTTTTTTTTGTTGCACTCCTGCCTGAGTGATTTCCTTTCTAACTAGATATTTCAAAAAGAGGAAGAAAAATGATCCTTGAATTGCAGCTACATGGCTGGCTTTATGAAGATACATGGTACAGCCAGAAAAACAATGACTCCCAACTTGAACAGCCTTCTCTGAAACCACAGATATCAAGCAGATACTGTTCAAAATAAAATGATAAATTTTTAGCAAGGGGGAAAAAAAAATCCCACCTCTTTTAAATCATAGAAATTAATTATTAATGGTCAACTACATCCTTTCATCCTATTCCTGTTTGCTCCTAGGAATGGAGAGGAAACAATTTACAAAAAAGGCTGCTGAATTTCCTGTCAAGGGTAAAATGACTTTGTTTTCATGTCCTGAGGGCTGTTCATGGTGATATTGCACACTGCATGTCTGTCAGTGACACTTCAATTGTTGGGACTCCAGTAAGGCTTGACATTCTCTAAATGCCCTGGAAAATGCTCCAAAACTGCTCTAATCTTACATCAGCCCAACCTGCAGAATGACTTTGGAAGTACTTCACATATATTTAAATTAATTAAGGGCCTTCGCAAAGGACCTTCGAGGAAATTAAACAGTGAAACCAACAAATATTTGGCTGAGCTATAGACCCAGAACCAGACCAGTCTTTGCTATTTTGGCTCACAAAGTTTTGCAGAGCCAGACAAAGTAGATCTCCTCCACCTAGCATGGAATACATACTCGAGCCTTAATCCAACAGATTCACAAATTTAAACCTTTTTTAACACTGTCTCCTTCTGAGGGATCTGTATGTAGAGTTTCATTCTGTGGTTCTTGACTTGCTCTTCACCTTTTTCTGTATTCCTCATATCCTCTCCCTTGCTTGGGAAAGGATATGATGAGCAATGACATTTTAAACCCAGATTATTCACAGATGTTGAGTGTCTTTATCTCAGGGACAGAAATGCTCTTGCTACTGCTACTGTTTCCCCCATGGACATTGTTCTGATGATTCACAGGCTGTTTTGGTTCAAATTCAATCCGTGGGTGATCCTCTGGGTTTGGGATCCCTTGGTTTTAGTGGGGGCCAGGAAATCCCCATCAGCTGGCAGCCCTTTGAGTTCCATCAAGAGTCTGATCCCATTGTTGTTGAACACTTGTGAACAAGTAGACCAGATACTTTGCCTGCACTTTTTACATAGGTGACTTATATGATTTAACTTTGTCTACCCACACCTACCTGACTCACAACCAAAAAAAAATTACTCCAAACTGGGATTGTCCTATGCTCACAGTGAAAGACCTTTTGAACTTGTTCAGAGCTTCATCCTTTGCTTCATTTCTGAGTGTATCTGCACCATTTATCAGCATTAAACCTGGAACATGGGACAAAGCTGCCACTTGTGTTTCAACTGCATGTGCTTGAATATCTAATCTTTTACAAATACAGGTGCCTGTTCCTTTGAGAAAAACAACACTGTCTATGTCCTGCTTTCTTGCCAAAATGGAATAGTTGAGAGAAATGTTAGGTTAAACATTTGTCAAACCAGGTATCACAGAGGAGGAGTACCAACTTGTGTGGGCTTTTTAACTCTGAAATTTCCTCGGGATGGCAAGATTACAGTCCCAAAGCAGGTGTGTTTACTACACCTGTGCTAGGCCAGATAGATAAATCTACTCTACTCATGTGCTGTTGACTACTATTTTTTGTCTTTTGCCTACAAAAGTTTAGTTTATTCTTGCCCTCCAGAGACAAGTTTCTTCTTGTTGCTTTCACAGTGTTAAAATCAATATTCTTGGAGTATTTTCTCCCCTTATAACATTTTAGGTGTACAACTAGAAAAACATGCTATTCCAATTTTCTGTTGTCCAGCTCCTTGGCTACTAGGTGAAAGGGACAAAATCTGTGTTTATACTAACCAGACTAAGGGAGTTAATTTTCATCTCTCAAAAGAATGTTTTTTTATTTCTTTCTCCCTTTTACTGTCTTATATAGATTGTGGGAGAGAATAAGAAGGAAATTTAATGTGTTGGGTTTGTCACCTGAAGGAATTAATCGTAATTCTACAAAGCCCAAAGGACTTACTCCAGTTTGCACCAACAGTGCAGCCAGTTTGCTAGAACAGTTTTCTGATTGTTATCCTGTTTTTCCAGCAAAACTGTCACATCTTTGTTTTATAATAGTTTGCTATTTTCTTCTGGTAACATCCATTGTTCATTACACACTCTTGAATACAAGCAGAGGAATGGGGGTTTTTTGTCAAAAAACCCCTACTAAGCAGGAGCCAGTATATATAATTCAGAAACTCTGTAATTGCTTTAAATAAAAAGTTATCACTAACTCATGCATACAAAACCATAATTTCCAAATAACTTCAATTGTATGTTATAAAAAAGACGAGGAATTGCCGTGTTGTGACTTTATTCTAGCCAGTGCTCAGGGCTTTGGAAACAGCTGGTTTAAGTTGTGTAAAGTAAGACTAATGTAATCTATACAGCAGCAATGAAAATTTTTTGTGGGTTTGCTATTGACTTGCACTTATAATGTTTTTTTGTTTTAATTATTGGTTGTAACCCCAAACCTCAGACCTGTGCAGAAACGACTATTGATATGCATAGGCATTTGCTGTCAGGAGATAAGCATAGTACCCAAACATGGAATAACTCTTCCTCACCTCTACACTTTGGGTAAGTTTTACCCTAAAATTCATATAGACTGGCACTACTGATGGAGGCCTAATCCTGTACTGACCTCAGTGCAGGTATTTGTCTGAACTTTTTTCTCTGTCATGACAGATCTTGTCTTAAACTGGAGATGTGAAGTGGGCTTGTGTATTGCAAGACAGAGAAAAGATCTGCTCAGGTAATTTCTTCCTGTTTGAAATCTGCAGTTATTTCATCTATAAGGGACAGCAACCAGATTTTCAAATTGATCACAAGGAGGACACAAAACATTAATTTTAATTCTAACTTTAGTTTTTAAATTTTATTTTATTTAGTTTTAGTTTATAGAATTATTGTTTTCTCTCTGGAGCTCAAAAAATATTTCAATTATTGTTGTCCAGTGCCCACATTGCAAGCTTTACATGACACAATTTGCTGTGATTGATCTGACCTAAGAAGACACTATTCCAGGTGAGGAGAAAAGTCCAGTCCCAAATCACACTAATCCAGAACAAACCCGTGCCCAGTGCAGAGCAGCAGCCCCGTGCTGGGATGCAGCGTGCAGGGGATGGCCTTCCATTCTCTGCACTGGCTCTAGAGATGTGTGCCCTCCCCTCCACCTGCACAGCTGCAGTGTCTCAGCACAGCAAGGGGAAAGGGATGGGTCCAGTCCAGGCTGCAGACTCCATTCCATGGACCCAGCTGTAAAGTTAATCTCCCAGGAAATTCCATTCCCTGTCGCAGGAGCTATTCCCTCCTGTGCCCCCTGATCCTGCCCCCAAGATTCAGCTGGTGTTAATTTGGCAGCACAAGCCCAGGAAGAAATGGGAGAAACAGAATCCAAGGAGCAATATTTGAAGAACATGGTCACTGTCACTGAGGGTACCCCAAAAGGAGCTGAGTCTGAACTCACCTGAGCAAAATGCAAAGGGTGGCTCTGAGGCTGGTGCTGAGGCTGATGCAGTAGAGCAGGAGAGGAATGAAGGAATTGGCCAAGGAGAATCAGCTCCACATAAATGAAGGCATCAGAGTAGGGCCTTTCTCTGAGGTCCTCAAAGACTCTTACATCTCTCCACTGACAATGCAGCTAACTGGAGCACTTTCATCAGAGGACTTTTTCACCAGAAGCTTATAGATAAGTAATTTGCATTAATTAAGAGGATGAATGCTATATAGTGACACTAAGGAAGTGACCTGCATCATTCTAATATGTTCACAAAAAGTAGACTATTCTGGCAACATAGCTGAAACTGTAAAATTTTAAGAACTTGACTTCTTTTTGATCTTCTCAGACTTCCTCAGAAAGCCTCCCTCTGGAGCAGCAAAGCAGAACAAGGATAAGCAGAGCTCGGCCTTGCCCCTCCATTCCCTAGTTTTTCCTTCCTGCAGTTTTGGTAATCCTGATGGGAAAAGGAATCAGATGAGAAGATAGTCTAGCATCTCCTTTCTATTCCTTTCTTACAAGGGCCAGGGAAAAAGATTTTACAGTGTCTGGACAGGGTCATGTCATTGCAATATTTCAGCACTGAATCTTAGTGGAGAGATTTTTACTCTGCTTGGAAGCATAGAAGAACATACTGCTAATTTCTCACTGAGATAACAAAATTGGAAACCAAAGTTTTAGAGTTGTAAAAATAACAAATTCTTTTAGAAAGGAAAGGCAGGTCAGGTCGGGTCAGGTTGCTCTAAGTCAGTGCTCAGAAGACTGGGTCAGTCAAGAAAATTGGTGATGATATAATAAAAATTGGTAACTTCAGAGCAACTTGGGTCTGAATGCAGTAGCTTTGTACTGCTAAGTGTCAGAAGAGAAGCAGCCAGCTAATTTCCATGGCCCAGAATCAATAAAAGCATTGCTTTGCTGAATTGATGTGCTGATGAATATTATCTGCCTCTTTTGAACTTTATCTGATGGTTTGCCAGTAAATTTGCAAAATTTCTGCACAAACTGCAGACCCTGTCACTGAATGCAGATCAGTGTAAGAGCACAGCATGAGGAAGCATGGTGGCTATGGGATAGAAACACTGCAGTGAAAGCGTGTGAGAACTTTCACAATCAGTGTGCTCTCCAGGGCTGTAACATTTCTTGAAGAAACCACTTCCAGTGCTGAGTTGGGATCACAGCAGTGTGTACCTTTCTTCTCAGCAGCAATAAACTCAGCTCCAGCCTGGCCTGAAGGGAAGGACAGTGCTGCCTTGTGACCCCATGGCCACATTTCCTGCCTTGAAACAATTGGCAGTCATAGGGCAGAAACAACATCCTTAACCTTTCACCTCCTTTTGGGCCATCTCACCCCCTAACACTGGCAAGAATTTACATAAGTAAATTCACACCTGAGTTTCACACTTGAAGATTACTAAGCAAACAACACAAATGGCCACACATATTGAAAAAATCTTATAGAAATGGAAACACATATTCATTAATAATACTCTGAACGTCAGATAATTAAAATATAATCAGACCCATGATTTCTGAAATCCACCCTTGGAACTGCTGTTGTTCACACAGCTCCCAAACCTGCACTGAAGGGATCACTCAGAGAGTCAGTACTGCTTGTTATTTAGGGATCTGAGGTGTACTTCTGTAGGAGCAATCTGAGTAGTAAATCTGAGTGAAACTTAAATGAGAGTTTAGATGAATATTATATGCATTGCATTGACATTAGTCTCCACTGTGGTGGTGTTAGTGCCGTGGGATGTCTCTTTGCTGTTCTCCCAATAAACATGTGTGTTGTTCTAGGTGTTGTTTGATGACTTCTCATACTGATGAGCAGATTTTTGTTTTTATTATAAGCTTAGAAACACAACCTGAAAGCAACAAAGCAGTGGATGGCAACAGAGATGTAATTATTATGAACATGAAAATTGGTAGTTATCATGGGCCAGGTATTGTCAGGCAATAAAGAGTAAAGACATGCCACAAGTGACTGATAGATATGGAGGAAAAGGGAGGATTGCTGACAAGGTAAATGTGGTTAAAGCAAGAATGCCTGTCATAACAGTATTTACATGCACACAGGTGGAGCAAAATGTCACAGGAAAAAAGCAGCACCCGTTGACACTATTCATTTCTTCCTCAGATGCAAGTTACTTTTACATCTGAAAAAGAAAATTTTACTCCTATGAGAGCTGGGAAAATAGTTTCTTCATTTACAGAGAGCAATTTGAAAGATTTAGGAGTAGGTTCCAAACATAGCTGATGCAATTTCTTTTTCTGTTTTAGTTAACATAGTTTTATTGATCTGAATATATCATTAACAGAAGTAATTGAGGGGGCAAGGAAATAGAATGTCTACTATAGTTTAATTTTCTGTCAAAATCTATATTCCTGCTGTACTCTCGGTTTCAAAATGTAGGTGTATTGCCACTGGCCCACTACTCATTGAGAAGATTCTGCTTTATTGAGAGCACAATGTTCGTGACTTGTCCTCTCACAGTTGTGGAGACAAAAATACATGGACTTGATTTAAACAGGATGGCTGACTGCAGCTTCAGTAGTGATACCAGGACTGACTAAAGACAGTGCAAGAGCAAATTAGGCCAACAAGTGCTTTTCATGTATGCATGATCCTACAGCCGTTCACCTATGAGTAATCTTTAAAGGTAATTTGCTTGTATGAATGAGGATTTGGCACATCATTCAATGAAAGCTGTGGGATTAGATTCTCTGCTCTCTGTGCTGTAAAATATGGGAAAATGGTCCCTTTTCTACAATTGGAATGAGTCTGTCTTTTATTATGTAAAATGACTGAAGCAGGACAATCACAAATTAAGTATCACAAAAATTAGAAATCACTTAACATGGAGCTGTAATGCAAGTACCAATGTTACTCTGATGTTTTTACTGTGCTTATTAAACCATCAAATCCAGTTTCCCCCAAAGCTCCAGGGTGCTTCACAGCCTCAGCACAAACCCTGGGTTCTGCTCAGACAGTGTGCCTATCTTAGCCCAGACCTGCAGCCCTGCAGCAGGCTCGTGTGCTTACCCTATCAGAAAGCAGGGTAGTCAGTGAAAATGAGAGAAGGAGGGGAACAGGGCTAGTATCTGTATTTTTCAGCTGGGGATCTGGCATCTGCATCTGCAGCTTCAGAGCAAAAGCCATCCTGGCAGGGCCAGCTGCCAGGTGGATTCAGCACTCAGAGCAAGCTTTGGTTGATCAGAAGCCCTTGGCTGTGAGACTTTGAGAGCAAGTCCCACAACCAAAGCACTGCTAACAGAGACAAGTCCTGTTTTGGTACAGGCCAGTTTGAAGTGGCTGATGTGCTGTGGTCTGGAAGCCCTTGCTAGAGGAAAGAGCTCATTTTTTATCCCCGAGAGGCTTTTGTGCACTATGGAGATCCAGGCATTATTTCCTTCAACTTGCCAGTTGTTATTACAACCAACACCTTGTTCTGTTCTCTATGAACCAGAGGGAATGTGTCCCATTTAGCCCAAGACCATTGGGAAGGGCGGGGGGCAGTCATGCCCTGAGTCTGGTGCACAATTTGCAATACAGCTATGACTGTAACGAGTAGTTTTCCCATTTTCAGGACTTGATAGCCTCTGCTGGTTCACACAGGTTACTTCATGCTTACCTGGGTCTTTTCCTAAAAAAAAAAGTGTGAGGGTGTCTGGGGGCTGGTGGGTGTCCTCTTAACCTTGCCAGTGAATGAGAAGGCCTGCTGACCACAGAGGGGCTTCTCCTGGTTACAGGATTTGGTTTGCAGTGATATTTTCCCCAGATGAAAGCCTTTTTATTTTTTTGGTGGTTTTTGTTGCTAAATCGGAAAACTCTTCCCAGAAGTATGAGATTCTGAGTGCTATAGCTCATCATGGCAGTTCCTGAGTTGTCGCAGACATCTTTTCATTAAAAAATCCTTTTTTAGGATTTTTCTTCCTGAGAAGCTGAGAGGCTTCAGGAACAAAATGTAACCAATGGTTATCTGCTGCTGTGGAATGCAACAGGTGCATCTGTGATTGGCCCATCTTGGATGTTTACAATTAATGGCCAATCACAACCCAGTTAGCTTGGACTCTCTGTCTGAGCCACAAACCTTTATTATTCATTCCTTTCTATTCTTAGCTTAGCTAGCCTTCTGAGATGAAACTTTTCCTTTTATTCTTTTTAGTATAGTTATAATGTAATGTATATCATAATTCCCTCACCTGAAAACCCCTGTGAACACCGTCACACCGAGTGCTCAAAGAACATTTCAGAAAAGCAAGAAAAGGGTTAAAACCTCTGCATCATCTCACAATTCTTAGATGCTTATGGATATATGCTTTAGTGGCTAAGTTACAGCTTATTCTCTTGTTTTGCTGCTGCCTTTTAAGATCTTTACTGGCTGACTCTAGGTGGTGCAGGAAGAGCAGCACATCTACAATGCAATAAAATGTAAATTGCCCTTATGTGTGTCTGTTGTGATAGACACAAGACGTGCTGAAGTGGCCTAACTCTGCTCTTGGTGGCACTGAACCTGTGTGACTGCTGCTCCAGCAGAATTACCTGTGGACTTCAGCAGGGCACACAAAATCGGGTTCACTCCTGTGTCACATCTTCTTGCTTTTCCTTAACACTCAGAGGCAGCTTCCTGCTTTTACAATTCATTCCTTGCTGAAAGGCAAAAGAGCGCACGGGTTCTCTCCTCAGCCTTCTAATATCACTTCAATCTCTATGGGGGCAGGACAGATTTTCCCCTCCAATAAGGGAAGGGATTAAGAAACTCATATTTGGCAGAGTAATGGAAAGAGATTAGAGAATTCAAGTAATTGGTACAGGGATGACAGCTCAGTTCTTGAAGCACATGAAAGCACTTTGGAAAGAATTTGAGAGGTCAAAACATGAAATTACTTTCTACCATATTGCTAGTTTTTCCTGGCTGCTGTATAAAAAAGCACACCAGAGGACCATTTTCCCCTTCTACTTCAAAAATTTTTGTTTTTCTCATTAGAAAACCACCACATAAAATTTTGTGGTATGCCATATCTGATTCTACTCTCTCTAGCATTTCTGTGAAGAGATCACTAACTACAAGTGCAATATCTTTTTGAAGTTGCACTGCCGTGGCATGCCTTGAGCGGGGAGAAAGGCACAGTCCAGGTGTTGAAAACTATTTTGGAATAGGAAATGTTCAACTTACTTCATTTCACCAGGCATTCAGAAACAAGTATTCTTCCTTTTTAACACAATAGTGCTGCAAAGAACAATTTTAAATTGATTTGACATTGTTATACTGTACTAGTCTTCCAAAATCCATGCTGAATTAAATGCTTTCAGAGTATAACTTCTCATGGTCCCTTGCAGCTCAGTTTTCTATGATTCTCCAACCACAGCAATTTCCCCATGTTTCTCTAGAGAGATTTCCTTATATATTTCCATAGCATAGCCTACAATTACTTCAAAGTGCGGTAAAATCAAATAAGCATGGAAGCCTGTGCAAAGATCAAAGAAGACCTTATTAACAGTTGTTTTGTATGCGGTTAAATCTTGCAAGAATACAATTCCAGAAAGTCAGCGTTATAAAAAATGTGTCCCCACTGCAAGCCACTATTCCCAAAGCTGGGTGCTTGATCTGTGTGAGGTTAAGGGGCTGCCCCTTGTGTGCTGGAGTTCAGAAGCACTCACATGCAGAAGACAGGCACAGGGCTAAAATCTTTTGCACTACTTTTGCACTACTTCCACTGGAGCAAGTGAGATTGGGTTACACTGACAGACACCAATACAACAGCCCAGGAACTGAACCCCCTCTTATTGCAAGCTGATGTGAAGAGCTGCATAGAGGAAAGCATTTGCAGCACACAGTAACATGTTTTTATTGGCCCAAATAAAGCACAGGAAACATAGTAAATATTTTCAAGAGCCACCTCCTGGCATTTCATTTATTATTTACATAAATACAGCTATTTTCCATTTCATAGAGCAGATGAAGGGCTCTAGAAATTGCATAAATCTCATCAGCTGTCTGGCCAACAGTTGAGCAGAATTCAAAGCTAGATGTTTGCACATTTTGTGCACAGCACAGATATTGCACCTTTCTCCTGGGCAGTTCAGAGACCTGCAAACGTGAATGAAGTCTCTGTAAATCCAAGTGAAGTAAATGTAATCAGTGGAGAGAATTCCCTTATATGCAGGACCCACCAAGGACAATAGTTACCAGTTCTTGGTTCCGCTGCAGACCTCATGATAAAGATCTTGTGAACACTCCAGCTCATGGAGCCAAGAAATTGCAGGAGAATATTAGTTCTATTCAGGAATAAAACTGATTATGTGTGCAGCTCTGGAAGGCAGTGGTGAGAACCTGAAAATGAGAACCCCCATCAGCCTAGAAAGCAAAGAAACAAGAAGTATTTCAGAAATATTTTTTTAATCTCAGTGGCTGGTGAAGTGAAGAGTTGGTAAATTAATTTGCATATTGGGGCTTGGCAGCATTGCAAGAGCTGAATGATGAGGCCAGCATCTGACAGGAACTCTGTGATGCAGCTGGCAGGAAATCCCAAGTTTTCTCACTCCTAACTCCTGCCTGCAAATTGCTTCACTGATCAGTACATCTGATTTTTACTGATGATACATACTAAATATGGCACTGGAGCCTCTGATTTGTTTTGGTTAGTTATTCCTGTTTTGGTTTTAATGTTGCTATCACTTAATGTGAAATCCCTCTATATGGCTCTTTTCCATGCAGGGTTGAAATGTCTAGAATGTGGTGAGAAAGAATTTTATAGACTTTGAGAAAAAACAAAATTAATTTAATGATGTGAGAAAATGATTCAATATAACCATGAGTTTTTAGGACAAATTATTGGCCTTCTGCAAAAACTCCATCCAAGATTTATACTGCCTACAAAACCCACTAATGATATTGAGGCAATAGTCTTATGAACCAGGCTAAAAGAAATTATAAATCTAAATGAGCACATTTGAGCAGGAGCCTGCCATTTTCCCCAGACAGAAACAAGATTTATTGTGAGAGTTATGAAACTTTGGACCCTATTATACATTAAAGAATCCTATTTATGACCATGCAGCGAGATTTGAATTATTATACTTATTTTAAACATTTCTTTTGCAAGATTTATGTGTCGGTCATTTTATGACTTTCAGGGATGAAACTTTCCATTCATGACCACAGCACAAACAAAAATTCCTAAAATTTTTGTTTTAAATACAATCAGTCATGCTTCAAAACTGGAGAGGTGAAAAAATGTTATTCTTATTTTAGGGTATACTCACACCTATTAAAAGATGTTGTGACCATGCTTAGCTTTAAAAATTACTTAATTTTAGAAGCTATGATTGTATATCCTCAGTCTCTGAGCTATTCAAGTTGGCTATTTACAATACTGTTTTTCAAATATAAATGTCTAAGAATTATTTCATATGAAAGGCAGTTGTTGTAAGCCTAAGTAACATTCATTAGATTATTCTCTTGCTGGTGGAAAAACATTTCATTTGAATAAAAATAATTTTGTCAGAATTTTCTGTTAGAATTGGGAAGAGAGTGTTGCTTAAGATCAAGGAAAAGAGGGAGTGATTCTCATGTCCTACTGTCTAGGTCTACCAGACATCTAATCTTTAAAGAATTAACTGGGAGAAATGTTTTTGATATCTTGGTCACATACCCCCTGGACAAACCATAATTACTTGTCTCTACAGATGGACTAGATAGCCAGCATGTGGCACTGGATTATAGCTGGATCAATCCAGGTTTGGTTTAGAATTTTGTTTTTTAAACAAAAAGAGTAACCAGCACTTACATGTGGGGGCTTTATCTTGCCACAGCTCCTGTGGCTTGCAGACTCCCACCTACTTAGCACCTGAAAATATGAAATGTTCTCAGTGTTTCCAGGTGATCAAGAGCAGGGAGAAACAAGAACAAAACTTCCAGCCACTGTTTAAACTACAGCAAAGTCCTATAGCAGAATTCCAGGTGAGATGGTATGGAGAAATTACTCTTAAACTTTGTCATGCAGAAGGATCCAGTGACACCTCTGAGGTGTTGAAAACATTTTGCCGTCTGGGCAGGACAATGCATGAAAGAAAATAGCAGAATGTTCCCTACATGCCATCTGTATATGGCCCAGTGTGTAGAGTCTCTGGTGGTATCCCTGCCACACTGACAAGGAGAACATCACCACTCCAGCTAGGAGAAGGTCAGACTGAGCTTCATTTATTTAAGTTGGTCAAAGATTTTTATTTTTTTTTAAATACAGAGTGGCATAAGAATTATGCCACCATAATTCTTAACATAGGCATAATTGTGTTTGGACAAAAATACTTTAAAAATTGTGCGAGAAGAGACTGCCTTCAATAACAGGGAGCTGGAACCAGTTATTTGGAAGTGTGGTTCCCCCCCCCCCATGAAATATTTCATGTGTCTGTATGTCTGCACCAGTAATTTAAAATAACCAAGCTTAAAAGTCTGCACAGTTCCCCATTTGCTGTTCCAAAATCATAGCCAGCTCTCTTTTGGAAAGAAACTACAGCTGAATGAAAATGATGTTGGTCTCAAATCATATTAAATTGTAGAGCCTTGTGCACAAAAGGACCACTCACACAGTTGTTCCTATGAGGCATAACACAGAGTTTGGCCCTTTTTAGGAAACTCATTACTTAACAATACATTGTTGTGTTTGATTGAATTGGCTCAGATAAGCCTGGCAAGGCTGCAAGAAAAATCTGTGTTGTCATGCCAAATGTTTTTCAACCTGTGTGTGCCTGTGCTGAGGTCTGATAAGGTTATCCATGGTGCATATGCTTGTCATCAAAAGGTTACATTCTTGTACTGTCCATACAGGCTTCAGGGTGGTGGCATTTAAAGCTGAAAAAACCCACCTGGAAAGGAAATTCTGCCCTAGCACACGGCTAGATCAGCACCCCTTGCCCTCTTCTGCTTATCTGCCTGTGACTGGTTACACTGTCTCTCAAAAAGAGTGGGACAGCACCCCTTTCAAATTCATCCTCTGTCTATTTTGTGCAGCACTTATGAAGACAAACGTGGGTTTGCACATTTTGGGGATTGATGGGGTGACAGAAGCAACTTCCCCTTACCTCATACATAAGCTTTAGTCACCATACCAGAAAAGAGGGCCTTGCCTTTCTCAAAGGTGTTTTGAAATGAGCCTGGACCTGCTGCTGTTCCTGTACATTGGGTACATGCTGAAAATGCTGCATTCCTGGAAGTGTATGAGGCCAGTTTGGATGGGGCTTCAAGCACCTTGGTCTAGTGGAAGGTGTCCATGCCTATAGGAACTAGATTAAATTTAAGGATCCTTCCAACACAAACCATCCAATGAGTGCTGGCCATATCTGACCAGAGGACTTAAAGAGGAGGATCTGCCTTTGGGTAGGGACAATATATCCAGCTCACCAGTCTTTTATCCAAACATGCACTGGCATTCGTATTTAGGCATCTGCTAGATTTTGATGGCTTTTTAAAAGCTCATCCCAGACTGGGGACTTCTGGGCTGTGGATGGTTTTCAGCGCTGCCATATGAGCTCTTAGTTTAGGTGCCATTGCAGGTTCTTTGATTCTCTTGCCAAAGCAGGGAATGCTGGAAAGTTTTCCCTATCCAAAGCATGGGTACACTGGAAAATTTGGAATATTGAGCTCTCTATCAGTCCTGATTAAACCTAATTTGAACACAGGTATTTCATTGTCTTAAATTAGTGAAATTACTTATTTTCTTTTTTAAGATAGTAATAATGGTACAATTCTTACTGTGTACACAATTATGTCAGGCTAAAAAGTGTTTCATATTTGTACGTGTACACAGGAAGGGGTACTGGCAATTTTGTTCATACTGAGCTACTGTACCTCTTTATATTAGACTTATCTAAACAATTCATTCCTAACATCTTTTATAGACTTCTGAGTTGCCATTGCTCAGGTTTTGTGTCTGGCTCTCTGATGTGCAGGTGTAGTGGGTTGCTAACCAGCATAGCAGGGTGTTGTATTTTTTAAGGACAAGTGCATATTTCTGTTGCTAGAATAGGGCTCTGAAGTCACACATGCTTGCAAAAGGTCAAGTTTGCTAACCTGGTATTCATCAGCATCTGTTTTCCACTGGTTTCTTCCTTTGGTCTAAAAATGTTCTGTTTTTTAGGCAGCTCCATTTCATGTGCTGCTGTCTCCATGAATCTTTTCACCATTTTGTCTTTACTGTATACAGATGTAGAAGTGCAGGAAGTGTCCTGGATCATCCTGATTTCTCTTTTTTCCCATTCTCTATTTCTTTCTTCCTGTTCTCATTCCCTAGACAGCTATTAATTTGATACCTGGCAGATTTCCATGTTTTGAGATGCCTTCCCCAACTAATTTCTTAACACCCAACTTCTGATTGCCTCTCTCTTGGCAAAATGCCTCTCTGATGTCAAGAAGAAAATAAAATCTCTGAATCCATAGTATCAGTTCTTACCTGGAAGGTTTTGTTTGCCAGTCTGAGGACTCAATTTTTTTTCCTGGTTTTATGTCCTGCATTAAAAAAATAAATTGTTGAGACAGCTGGCTGTTTAGGAACAGATGCTCTTAGTGTCTAGCGATAAGAGCTTTCCTTCCTTGGCTGGGCAAGTTCTTTGTCCTCCGTAGGACTGAAACAGTACTGATTCAAGAAGCCCATTTCTGTAAAAAGTTTCAGATCAAGGTCCTTTGTGAGTTACTATCTCCAAAAGCAGGTGATGAAGAGGAAGCCATCCCTGAGTCACATACTGGGCAAATACATGACATGGTTCATGGTGCCATCTCTGCTCAATCTGTGTAACCAGACATGGCTCAAAAGCACTTTTCTTGGCTTACCTTCATTTTTTTTGGCTGAACACAAGTCTATTTGTCCTTCCTATTTAGACAACTGCAACTTGTTTGCCCAGGAAGAAAATTGCTTTGGTAGCCTTATCCTTGTTTGTGGCAAAAAGCTGTGGAGAGCAATGTGTCTGCTCTGCTGCAGCCTCCCATAACCTCCCTGCATGTACTTCTGCTGTAATTCCTCACAAGTGAAAAAATGGGGTGGAGACAAGGACCCTTCTCTCTTCATCATTGCTGGCATTCAGACATAGAGAGAAGCTTCATGCCACCCCCTGAGTGAGAGCTGAGCCACCAATTTGTGTCAGTCATGTTCCCCATGTTTATACATGAGAGTAGCAGCAGTTGCTACTCTTTGAGCTCCCACAGATTTGGTAAAAATGCCTTCAGGAGTAGCTCCCTCTGCACCTTCCCCCCACTGCTGGATGTTGCTTAGAGCCACAATCCAGCCCTTAGACTGCAAATGGCTTAGAGCAGGGATTATGTTTTTCTTTTATGTTAAACAAGAGCAACCCACACTGAGTGTGCTCATTAAAAAATCATGTTGTTCGACACTGTTCCCTTGGGCTATGGTTAGAGCTTTGCAATTTAACATGCAAAAGACAGGTTGGTTTCTCAGGCCAGCCAGGCTCAGAAACGGATGAGTGGATGGCAAAACAGCGTGATGGAACAATAAATCCCATACCCACGGTGGGGCAATAAGCCTTCAACAGGAGATGTTCATAACGATGCGATTGCTTAAATTAATTTAGAAACACTCCTAACAGATGTTAAAGAAATGGCTGTTTCTTTCAACCAGAAAGATAAGTTCATTAAAAACCAAGTTAAATAGTACCTCGTGCCATTACTAGAAGGTGCATTTCCCATCCTTCCCTTTCAAGGTAGCTTACCCTTCTCTAAAGACCAAATGCATAGGTGGATAAATAACATAGGAAAGAGGAAAAATTACTAAGAAGTTAATAATGTTATACATTGTATTAACTTCATAAATGACCTTAATAACTTTGCTGTGGGTGAAGGGCAAGAGGGAACTAGGAGAGATAAAAGATGTTATATCTGTAACAGTTCAAGGGTTCCATAAAATAGATGCACCACCTGAGCTGAACACAGAATGATGTTCTGAGAAAAACATTGAGACTTCAATTTTTTTCCGTCCTAAATATCAGGAGTTTTAAATGAAGAGAATAGGCTTACACACACACAGTTTTTGCTTCAGATGTTTTGACCAGTTTCAGCGTCTCTGGGCAAACTCTTCCAGGCAAGGTCATCCTACTGTAGCCTCTTGTATTGGCTGCCCCCACAATGCTCCTGCTCCAATAAAGTTGCATTGGGCTGTGTGCAGGAGAGATATCTCCAAAGAGAATTAAGGCACAAAGGAGGGAGAAGTGAAACCTTCTCCATTCTAATGGAGGCTGCAAAACCAATTGCATTAATACTCCCTCAATTCCTTAGTGCATCATTTGAAGATGAAATTTGTTAAGCGACTATCTCTGCATCATTATCATGATGAGGCAGTTCAATAGTTAGAGCCTCAACACTCTACCAGCCTGAACCCAGGGAGGCAGAATAAAAACTTCACTCTTAAAATTTCAATTATGCTGTTCACTGCTGGGATAAAAAAATATTAAAACTTCTAAGTAGTTGGCAGAGACATAGACATTACAGAAAAGTGGTGTCTCTGTTAGGTTCAGGGTACAAGATTAAAAGAATGTAAGTAACAGAAGAGTTGAGCATCATTTCTCTGCCTCCGTGGCATAACACCAACTATCTATGAGATATTCAGAGATGATCCTCAAAAAGATTCTACCTAGCTAATTTTCAAAAATAAAGACATTTCCCTGCATTATTCCCACTCCTACAGGTAAGTATGCCAGAGAATTTGGGGAAGGAAGCCAAAGGTATTGAAACGACACAAAGTAAATCCTATAGGAATTCACTCAGAGTAAATCCTACTGAAATCTTCTTCTGAGGACATCAGAAGAAAATGGGCTAAGAACCTCCAAGCCCTGGAAACATGTTGTCATCTAACTTGATCGACTTGTGAGATTTTCTTTCCTCCTTGTTGCTTTTTGCATTGATATTGTTGTACATTAAAGTCCAGGTCAGATATTAATGGGCTGATCAACTGTGTTTACAGCAAGCTGTAGCCTTTAAAGTACTTTCTTTTTTCCTTCTCCTCTGCAAGGTGGACACAAATCCTACTGCTTCCTGTAGGCTTGATCTGCAGGAAAGGAATTAGAAACTGTTTTGTCAGAAGGCAGGGAAAGGAAAAGGTGAACAAAGGTCTCATTATTATCCTTTTGAACCTGAACAACTGCACTAAGGACACAGTGGGCTGTCCTGGGGTCAGTATTGGCAGAACCTAGAAGCTTTGCTGTGTGCATGAGGGAACCATTTGCCTGCAGAAATCTTGCTGCTGGAAAAGAATGATGGACTAAACTAAACCTCTCTACTTTGTGCTGGTAAGCACAGTGTCCTCCTGCCTGGACAATTGTGACAGCTGGGTCATGCAAAACATATCATCCTAAAGAAACCTCTCATGCTGCTGAAGCACTCTGTGCAACCAGCACCAGTGGTGACCTGACTTTGGGAACAGCACAGGAGAGCTCCTTCCTGACTCCAAACAGGGGATCCCGCCCCTTCCCTCCTGGGAAACCTCAGACACATTTTGAAACAATTCCTTGCTTGTGACTGGGAAGAAAAACATTTGGATTTATATTCTCCAACAGTTTGGCCTGCCATGACCCCATCCGAGATCATTTTGTAATCATTATATTTAGTGGGTTAGTGTACACCCTTCCAACAGCTGGAGAAGAACTGATGATAACTACCGAGAGTGTCTTGATTTATAGCGATACTAAGGAAAGTGTTTAATTGTTTACAAAGCTGTTAAACTGCTTTTCTTAATGTAGATGAGTTCAGCAATAAAAATTCGAGATAATCATCAGGAATCTGTTTTAGAGATACACTACTTTATTCTTCTGGAAGCAGAAAAGTTGCCTACTGGTGCATGCCAGGACAGTAGGGCAGCGTCCTTTCCATGGTGTTTTCTTTCCCAAGTGTTATTTTATGCCTCAAATGCTAAAAGATGTTTTGCTGCTGCTCCATGGGAGAAAGGTAGCCTGTAGAGCAGAGTATGCAGGCAGAAGTGGACCAGTATTTTCCAGCTGGAACTAGGTTGTTGCTATAGTAACACTCAAATGATAGACAGATTTTCTGAATGTGCAGTGGTCTACTGTGATAAGAGAGCTTCCGGGATTCCTCCCAAATTGCTCCAAACTTGCTGGAGTGCAATACATGAAATGCCACATTTTTGAAATAGCACAAGCCAACAAAAACCAGCACAGTAACCAAATAATTTTTCCCCCCAGCTTTCAAATAAAAACTGCACTTAACACATGGCATTTATATTCCTAGACAATATCTTCCTGACAATCTCTTTTTAGTGCACTGGCATTCCAAATGACAGACCACACTCTAAGTTTAACACCACCTACAGACAGATTTAATACGCAGCATGCAAAGTCTTGTGTGCACACGTCACTGACTCCTTTGGAGTTTTATTTCTGGGTGAACACAAGCCTGTGCACTGGTGAGAATCCCATTGAGCCAGTGGAGCCTTGCAAGAGCACACCACTCTGTTCAGAGCTATATTTTGCAGCACAGAGACCTTAGAGATAAGCACATGGCGGAACAAATATTACGTTCATAAACCATCCAAAGAGAAGTTTCCCAGGGGCCACTTCCATAAAGTACAAAACTCACTGCCCTTGGTCATGTGCCCCTCACACACACTGTGCATGTGGTTTTCATTCAAAGCAGTTTCCTCCTCTGCTCTTCCTTCTTGCTCTGCTCCAAGGGAGGAGGGTTCAGGATTTTGGATTTCCAGGAAGAAATCTTTCTCTGAGCACAGCCGGGGCTCGTGAGCATTGCAGAGACATTTTGGCTGTGTCTCTTCATCATCCATTAGCTCTCAGTGGGAGTGCTACTGCACAGTCTGCAGTCTGCAGCTGACAGAGTGTGTTTAATATCCCTGTGCCCCAGTACCCAATTCCCCCAGCATTTCCTCTCCCTAGCAAGCTGCTGCCAATTATATTGGTGAAATCTTCCACTGAACTTAGCCTGATTTTTTGTAAAGGCAATTTCATCCCCACTGAAATGTCCAAGACAGAGGTTTTGACCTGTTTGTGTGTATGAAATATAGTGTGTACTTAGATTACCCTCCCTACCCTTAGACTTGTAACCTAGCTATTACTAGTGCCTTTATCCTCACAAGAGATGTGGGACATAGGGAAGTTTTAACAGCAGCTTTGATGTAAAGGTAGCTGTTAACTTGGAGACCTTTGCACAAAATGTTAAATGCGAAGCCTTGAGATGGAAACCAATTTTCCTCATTTCAGGGCTTAGATCTTATGCACACAGTCCTTCTGCTATCAAACATTTCTAGATAATAAAGAGGAAAGATTTCCTACACCTGTATGACAAAATCTCATCGATTGCAAGAGGAATTACATGCGCTGAAGGGTGTCAGAAGCACTAAATCACGTGCATGCCTAGATATGATAACAGATATATAATTTAGGAATGGATTAATACATGAAAGAATAGCTTGGAATTTGATTAAATAGTTACATGTATTTGCTTGTTATATTGGGGGGTGGGGGGAGTTCGATTGTCTTATTTCTTAAGATTGCTTTGGAACTTTTTTTTTCTTGTTTACTTGGTTTATACAACTTTGATAATGTCCCACAACAGGGCTTAACTAAACAAAAACATTAATTGCTTTTATGATTCACAAGGCACTCTGGATAATTAATTACTCAGCATTTATGGTTTGGCAGGTGGTCATCAATTGTTCAAAAAATTCATGTTTGTAAACATATCCTTTGCAGCTGGTCTTCTTATGTCAGACTTCAAAATGACTAGTGGAGATATGACAGAGCTATAAATGTCTTCCTTTAAAATTTACTGCTTGTGCTCCAGTTTATTTCTTGTGGGAAAAATTAAGCAACAGATGTGGCAGGGTAGGAGCTCTAAGGAAGAATAGTAAAGCATCTTAAATGATTCTCAAATATATTTTCTTTTTCTCTTTCTGTTATTAGATGTTGGAATTCTTAACTGTTCTTTGTTATGGCTTCTGTCTGTGAGCATTAGTTCTGGTTGTAAGGTAACTTGAAAGAATTCTGAAATAAGACCTGTGGCAGAACAAGAAGAAAAGCTAACCAACACAGTTAGTATCTACTCAGCTCTGCCCAGCGGGGGAAGGCAGTGTAAGAACCACAAATCCTGAAAGAATAGGCTTTATTTTTTTATCAGAAAGATCAGCAGCTCTATGGCTTCCAAAATAATTCTTAATACTCTCCTTGGTAAGACTCTCTGGTCAGTGTCCCACAGCTGACTGATTCTCCCACTGCACAGTCCTGATCATCACCATCCAGGGCTGCTCAATGCCCTGAAAGGGGCAGAAATTCTGTGAGGGAAATGAAATGCCTTCTTGTAAAGTTAAGGATCAAATGATCTTTGAGACAGACTCATCTTCAGATTGCTTGAGTTATGTTATTTCTTCATTTCCTAAGTTGCAAACACCTCCATTTCAAGCTGTGCACTTTTTACCAAGTGATTGACAGCCACTATATGCATGCATATATGTATGCAAATACTGAGAGCGTATGCAGCGTCTATTTTTAGAAGTGATACAGGAAAAGGCAACTGAACACCATTTCTATTTAAATTATAGTGTCAGTTCATTGCTTTTTTAAAGACTAAATTGTGCTTTTAAAATCAGATCCCAGCTACTATGCCACACAGTGAAACTTTGATCTGCCTTAAGTGTAGGCTTCAGCTTTAGTATAGACCTGTTGAAGGACACATATTTAGAATTAGAAGGACCTTCCTGGTTGCCATGAGACACCTCTACAGGCTATGCTGAAAGGGCTGACTTCTTCTGGGAGACCAGAACAAGGGCTTTTGAACAAGAGTAAGTATCATTTTAGTGACTGCAGAGACTCCACATGCAAATCGATGTAAATATTATGCTTGTTTACTTTGACCTACTGTGTCAGAGAGATTTCTGTACTGCAGTTGTCATTCCCTCAGGTATCTCTGTCCCAGAGTTTGTGGCCCTATCTCCATATCTTTCCTCCTAATATTCTACCCCTGGGGGGTAAGCCATGAACCCCCCAGACCCAGTGTGTGCTTTCCAAGCCTGTTTTGGGGGGTGGAAGAAAAGGACTCTTTAGTATAAATAGTTTTTCAACTCAATAATATATTAAAAGGTAAGCAAACTTGCTTGTCTGCTGTCTGTAAGACTTGGACATGCTCAGAGGTGACAGTGTTAGCACCCTGTCTTGCATCATCTGAACCCCCAGTCTCTCACTGTCATATGTGCAATCCACACCACTTTAGGGGGCAGAAGGAGACAAGAGGGGTTTAAGGCTTAAAGTGAAACAAATTCCAGATACTGAAGTTACCTGCAGCATGCAAACAAGACAGGCCACACTCTCTAAGGCTGGGTTCATAGAATCCTATGCTAAAACAGCCTACAGTATGCATAGTAGAAGCAGGGAAATTATCTATATTTGTATTTGCTTGCCTCAGATCCTGGTGTGCCATGTTATTACTGGTTCATTTTTGAGGCAGCTTAGGGAAGAGGGAGGCAGCTGGAAGATTGCCCTGTGCAGGGGCAGCTCTGACAGCTCCAAAATCTGGTTGGTAGTGTCAGTTCTTCCCTGGTGAACAGGTGAAACAAGCAGCAGGCTCTGAGGAGCCTTGGGAAGCCTCATGCAGGGAAACACTTGAACTCATAAGAACAATAAAGAAACCCTTGAGTACCACTGTAGGGCATTTTTTACGTATGTGGAAGGAAGAAGTGGGTAGCTGGTGCTGACAGGACTCAAAGGCTTGGATGCTTGGCAGCAGTACTGAGGTTCACAGAAAGAATCCAGGGGGAATAAATCAACAGCACTGCATTATGTGTTATGAAAAATCTACAGAGAGGCTTAACACAGCTATCTCAATGAATGCTGTGAGCGAGTTTCAGCATAAATTACCCAGTCAATTCCTTCTCTTGCTGATGCACATAATAGGGATGGAGATTTTGCATGGCTAAATATAGAAGGATTGTGGGGCAGAGATAGTTTGTACACCTTGACTAGAGCTTGCAGTTTACACAAGTCTCTCTATGTGTCAGAGAGGGTAACACTCAGAATACCATGGTTTTTCCTGCCATTTAGGGCTGGCCTGTGTTAGAGAGGCTTTATGCTGCTATTTTCACTAGCACTCAAAGATACAGGCCCTTTTTTGAGTGTTTTACATCTGTTTCTGGAAGCTGCAGTTTATGTAGTTTGAAAGTACCATTTGTGCTAGAGAAACTCATTTTGCAGCTGGAAGCAGAATAAGCTCTGCCACTAGAAGAAGCACCTTTAACTGGTATGATTACATGGGATCTCAGGAAAGTAAGAATGGCTCCTTTACCAGTGCAGCTAAAGCTGCAAGACTTGCTAGCCTAAACAAATCTTCAGATGCGCTTTTCCCACTCCAGCTGTTTCCATCCATAACACTCCCAGAGCTCTCAGGTCCTTCACTGCAACATGGAGTGCAGTGAGGGAGATGGAATTGAAAACTACATCTGCTTTCTTTCTGAGTGCCAAACTAGGGGAGTGGGCATGGTATGCAACAATGGTTTATTTTCAACCAGCTTGATTACAGTGACGAACCCTGATTAATCTGCATGTGTGAATAATGCCTTTGCATTCTGCCTAGGAATAAGCTCGTTCTGTAAGCATGGCCTGAGCTCGCCAGCCCTCCTTCAGCACACAGCTCCCTCCACAATCCCCCAGATCACTGCACACACTCTCTTGCTGCCTTATAACCACCGGGAAATTGTCTGCCCACGTTCTGAAGGACACTGCTTCAGCTAGAGCCTTGCCAAGTGCACAGTGCCTCTGCATAAAGAGAACAAACGGGGGAGAATTTACTTTAAATGGAGCAAACTTAATTACAAAAGAACTTTTCTTGGGTAGAATGATGGCTTTCTCATGGCTTTTTCTGCTTCCAGGATTCTTTTTGCTTAATTTATTTTTACTTTTTTTTAAAATATGGGTGTGGTGCCTGAGGGCTTGGCTTGGGACAGGCAAGTGCTTCATGCATGTGGCCAGCCCAAGCCACATTCTGACACATCCTTCACTTTCTCAGAGCTTGAGTTTGAGGGTTTGTGTTCTGGGGGCCTCCCTGCTCAGTGGGGAGCTATTCAATACAGTGATAGAACATGGGGAGAGGTTTATCTCATCCTGAAATAAATGCCTATTAGCTGGTTAGCTGAATCCCTTCCAGACTCCAGTGAGTACAAAGAAACAGAGAAGGAGGTAAGTACATGGTCAAATCAAACTGAATACAACAGCTATAGACATTTTTATTGATTCTCACCAGGGACAGCATTAATTAGCTAGGATTACCATAATTTTGTGGATGCCAGAGATTCAAAATTGCTGCAAAACCAAGAAACCAACATTTGATGTGTGCACGTGTTTAAGATAGCCGAGGAAAGATAAGAGGCTCTAGGACTGAGAAGCTCAGTTATATAGACAGGAACATTGTTTCTGAAAATTTTCAAGCATATGATCTCACAGATTTTTTTTCCCAAAAGTGTCAGAGACCTGTTCCTAGCAGTAGAATTATAGAATCATAGTACCATAGAAGAGTTTGAGCTAAAAAGACCCTTTAAAACTCATCTAGTCTCATCACCTGGCAATGAGCAGGGACATCTTCAACTCAGTCAGGTTGTTTAGATCCCCATCTAAACTGATCTTCAATGTTTCCAGGGATGTGGCATCTACCACATCTCTGGGAAATATGCTTTGCTGCTTTACCACCCTCATTGTAAAATTCTTCCTTATTTCTAATCTAAATAATCTTATCTAAATCATAGCTAAATAATCAATGATCAGCTGATTTGTGAGTCCTTCAGTGCTTAAATGAGTAGTAAAGTTTTGAGAATTTGGGGGAAGAGGAAAGGGGCTATGCCTGGAATATTTGGAGATCAAGTCCAAATCTGAAGTACTCCGCATGATGTCCTGGAAGTCTCAGGACAGACCCTCCAGAGTAAAAGGAGGTGATGTGTCTTCCTTTTCCTTATTTCATTCATTACTGCAAGTTTTGTTCCATTATAATGAATACTCAGCTCCTGTATGAAAGCATATTTGTACATACACACTCATTTTCTGGTCCAGCTCTTTTGAATACATTAGGAATTGTATGCAGAAACATTATTATATGGAGGGGGATCCTATCTCTGAGGACTCTGAAAGTAATCAGAAACAGTAGATGAAGTGAGTACAGAGAACCTACTCCCAGCTGACTGCATACAACACTCCCTGAAATCCTATTCCATATGGAATATGTATGTGTTCCCTATAGAACATATGTGGTGCCACTGAATTTGCTGCAAGTACAGACTAGTTCCATACAAATACCTACTATCTGATATTTAATCTTGCACATTCAGTAGTTTGTGCTCTAAAAGCAGGCAAAAAAAAATTAATTCCCTTTTTTGATTTGACCTTTAAGCACTGTAACCTGTACATGGCCCACATCAAGGTTTAACCCCGTCAGACATTTCACTATTTTTAAAAGCAAGGCTAGCTTCTATTGTGAAAAATACAACATATACACAGACTGTCTCCTCGTTGTTCCTTTGGCAGAGACAGGAAAAAACCCACCAGCTGTTCTAGGGGGTAGGGCAAGATATTTGTAAGGGATTAAATTCTCTTGTATAAGGACACTGCTGATTTTCTGCCTAGATGTAACTTCCCTGTCTACTGTGTGCTGCTTGTCCATTACAAAGGAATAGTGATGCCCAAATGCCCTGAAGTATGACAGAAATGAAGGTCATGGAACAGATATAGTTGACTCCTATTCTTTGATCCAGCTTTGAATAAAGACCCACCTAGAGGATTGCTGCATTGTGGCTGCATTCTTTGCCCACCAATACGGATGGGAAAAACATGTGAGTTTTCAGAGATGTCAGAATGGGCATCCTTTCTTCAGAATAACATGTTCATCTTGTTTTGAGGACAAATGCAAATAAAGCACCTGAAATGATTACACTGCAAGTGTAATTCACAGCTCTGCCTCTAAAATCATGTGACCATGAATGAAATAAGATGCTCCTGACTTCAAAACGTATTTTCTCTTATGAAGATCAAACCTTTGTATTTTGACTTAGTGTATATAGTACCATAAATTGGTAAACATATTTTATAGACATAAAATAAAATTTTTTTACTCCATTGGAGAAAGTAACATGGGGGGTCTTGAATGTCTTCTGACACCACAGCTGCTCTGTTTCAATACAACCCAAGTGGAAAATGCCTTGCAAAAGTACCTGCATCACCTCCATCTCTTACATCTCTGTGGTAGTTCCAGGGATGTGGCAAGTCACAGCTGCTGCCATAGACCTGCCAATTCCTTATGTGATACCCAACAGCTGTTGGAAGCTGTGTGTTAAAACTCATGCTGAGATTTGAATTTCTATATACTCTTCCTCAGGAAGTGAAAACTGCAAAGCAATCTTTATGTCCCCTAACTCCCAGCCTGTGCTTCCTTATCAATACGGATTCCACTTTGGCTGAGAATATGCACTACAGCATGCTGTTATTCTTAATTTCTTAATTTTTTTTTTTTTTTCACAAAACTACATTTTGGCATGCGACCACTGCCTCCATCTGCCTACTACACATGCATGTGCTCTCAGTTACAAAGCACTCTGATTTATATCTTATGTAAAAATGCAAAGCTTCGGGAGCACATCTCAGGAGGGCTGCAGCTTTCTCAGGACTGGCAGCATCTGTATTCCTCTGCCTCTGCCAAACACCACACAGAGGGCTCAGTTCCAACACCATTAGTGCTGCTGAAGCTGATTTCTGACTACTGCTACATTTTTCAAGGGCTGCTGTGGGCTGTATCCCCAGCTGGAGAGTTGAGAACCCAGAGACAAGGTGCAGAGAGGAGCAAACAAGGAAGCTGCAGGTAGAGTATTGCTCACCAGTCTAAGCAAGTCTCTGCCAGACAGGGTCCAAAAAACTGCAGAAAATTCAAAAAAGGGCAACAAAAAATATTTAAAGGACTTGAGGGATTCATTTCCAGAGAAGATTAAAGAAATAAAAGTTTAGCTCAGTATCACTAACAGACTAAGGGGGAATAGAATAACTCCATAAAAGCCTCTGCAGGTGCAAAGAAATAGAGAAACCTTGTTTAAAATGATTTAAGGAATAGCTAGTAACAAAAGCGTGGCATTGATTAAAGGAAATGTAGTCAAAACTCCTGGAAGCTTTTTGTAACATTGTTGTAACCTAGGGATGGATCACTGAACTCCAGAATCCAATGGAAGTTCTCTTGCTTTGATAATTTGAAAAACAGACTGGACAAAGTTGCCAGTACTATTTGGGAATGAACAAGATAAATATTATATGAAAAAATATGTACTTTTTTTTAAGAGGTAGGAAAACACCACTAAGAAGAAGGTGAACCTGTGCAGCAGAGGTGTAAAGGAGACTTTAATGGCTCTCTCAGTGTATGGCACCAGGAGCTGAGCAGTTTGACTCAGATACCCTCTGGCTGATCCACAGATGCGATCCACATGAGACAAAACCTTTCAGACTTGTTGGCCATGTAGCAATAAGCTGCTTTACCCAAGCAGATTTCTGGTGCTGGACTTAATGCCAGTCCCAGGGTTCACATTTCAGACAGGAACCATGTAGGAGGATGAATCCCATCCTGTCTACCACCCGCTCAGACCCTTTCTTTTTTTCCTCATGTGGTGCTGAAGTAACCCTGATGAGCAGAAGAACTGCACTGAGAAGATCTGGTGCAGAAATATGCAAAAATGAAAAGTGCCCTCTGTTGTGGTGAAGAAGTCCAAGCTGCAATAAATAGAACTTGAGTCATCATTTGAGGATACAGTCTGGGGAGGTTCAGCTCTGCTGAAAAGGAGCTGGGGGTTCTAGTGAGAAGCAGACCAAACATGATCCAGAGTCTGTCCTTACAACAAGCCATACCTGAGCCTGTACCAGCAAGAGCACAACCAGCACATCAAGGAAAATGATTACCTCATAGTAGTAGAGGTAATGGTGCTTTTTAGGATTCACATAGAAAGAACACTGCGCCCCAGTTTAACAGAAGCATTGAAAAACTGGAGGGGACCCAGAGAAGGGTCATGAAGGTGATGAGAGGATTGTAGAATATGGCATGAAGAAATCTTGAAGAAATTGGCTTTGCTTGTTCTGCAGAATGAAAGGCTCCAGGGGGATGTAGTCACAGTCTTTCAATACCTGAAATGCAGCTATAGAGTTGATGGATGTCCTGACAATGATGCATAGAGTTTCATCAAGAGAAAGTCTGTCTGGATATAAGAAATAATTTTTTGTTGTGAAACAATTAAAACACTGGCTGAGGCTGTCCTGAAGTGGTAGAATCTCCCTCATGGCAAACATCCAACACAGAAGTCCCTTCCAGAGGAGACTTGCCAAGCTCACTTGAGTTACATGACAAATATAGAATACTTCTGTCATACAGAAATGATTCTTACTCACTTTCACAAAGCATATCCCTGCGTTTCTTTCCTGCAGTTCCTTTATTAGTTTTCTTTTTAAGGTTGCCTTAGAAAAGATCTTAGTTATCTTGTTCCTTTCCATAGGACAGGTGAATTTTTCTTTCTAAGATCCAAAGGAATAGCTCTCCAGCATGATATCAAGCCACATCCCTTTGATTTCATTGTGGCAAATTTATTTGCTCAGATAATTCCATATGCATTTTGCCCTAAAAGAGATTTTAATATAAAGATCACATTTCTATCCAAATCAGTTACTTCAAAATGTTACTTTAACCATCTCTTTTAAACAATAGCCCAAGAAAATTATCCAAAAGCTTTAGGCTAGTAGTTATTTGTAATGTTTGGTTTCAGTTTTCACATTTTGTCTTATTAAATCTTTTTCAAGCATGTCTTCACCTTTCTTCATAAGATAGGAAAACTTTCTTTTGAAGCAACAAATTTCTATAAGTGATTTCAGCTACTTTGGTGTGAATCAGAAGATCTGGCAAAGCTGACCCTCTTCTGTGAACTTTCCAATTCAATCAGACAATATCATTTTTCAATGTTGGACCAAGCTGCTTTTCTGGAACATTTCCAAGGCACTGAACTTTGGATACTGAGCAGAGTAATCCACAGAAGTTCAGTATATGTTAGCAAAATGTAAGAGTTATTTCTTTAAATGCTCCTGTGGAGCCCTTGCTGGCCAGGAGCACTGCATCCAAGATGTGAGCTTTGCTTATGAAGGAAGGCTGTGCCCTTTGAAAGAATGGAAGTGTGAGTGGTGAAAGAGGCAATGTACCCACTCTAAGTTGAACACTAATGAAGTTACCTAGCCTCAGAGGAAGAGAATGGATGTTCCATCTTCCTCTGTCAAGCCAACATTTCTATGGGCTTTTAAATCCCATACTTAATGTTGATATGCATCTTTGTAAATGTGATATTTTTCCTCCTGGGCCAAGCATATTTATCAATCCCATGAGCTGCATTTTAAGTAGTTAGAGATTAGAATGTTTTAAAACAAACCAATGTGTTTTAGTGAGTTACTGAACAAATGGAACCCAGAATGGGCCCTACTTATAAAAAGTAGCTATATTAACTATGCAATCTTATTAATTAAATTGGACTTGAATATATATATAAATAAGGTGAAATTTGGTCCAACATTTTTAATTCTCATCTTGTTGTGGTCATAAAGGTCAGGACAGGGGAGGGAAAAAAGAAAAGGAAAAGGAAAAGGAAAAGGAAAATGAAAAGAAGAGAAAAGAAAAGAAAAGAAAAGAAAAGAAAAGAAAAGAAAAGAAAAGAAAAGAAAAGAAAAGAAAAGAAAAAGAAAAGAAAAGAAAAAGGTCTAAAGAAAAGCTGGAGAAATAACCTACTAATCTAGGGAAAAAAAGAATCAAACACAATTTCCATAGGCTTATAAGCACACATGTATCATGGGGATTAGTGAGAAATTTAATTGTCAATGTACTGCCTTTGAGAGCTTTGCCAGATCTCATATCTTTGACGGTTCTGATTTTCTTCTAGCTGGTGTCCCTGCCTGAGTTTCTAATGCAGCTAATTCCTCAACTAAATCAAAAGAAGAAGGCTTAATTTTAATGCCCTAGACTCTTTGCAAGTGACTTTCGCACTGGAACAAACTTGAAACTATTTTAATATGGAAGAAAAGCAATTAACTTTGTCAGTAACTTTTTCACTTGCATGTTTGGTATTATTTCAGCTGTGATTTTAAATGAGTTCTCTGCACCTCACTTTGCTTCTTACTTGATTTGCCAATGAAATCTGATCTCAGTGTTAGTCACATCACAGTCTTGCATGAAACTAAGCTGAAGACAGGCTTTTCTCCTAGCTGAACCTGCATAATTTTGATGGAATGTGATACTCAGCCACTTCACTTCTGACTTGGTCAATAAACTACAATCTCTTTTGGGGTTGCAGATAAATTGAATGATTTTGAGAAAAACTAGTTGGTTTCAACATGGTATTTGTGTTTTACAGCGAATCTGTGTGCATTGGGGCTCCACAGTTTGTCATGCTTTAATCAGGTAGGCTCCATCCAGCATAAACAGCGATGCCATTTCCTTGTTGGGGTGGCGTGAGCTCCCGTGTGCTCCTGCAGGACTGGCAAGTCCGTGCTGTGTGCACACCGGAGCTCCCCGAGTGCTAATGAGGAGGAAATGCAATTCCTCACACATCCCAGACTTCAAAGTGTGTCTTCATCTCTGCTGCTGGCAGCTGGTGAGGAGCATGGTTCTGCATCATGCCTTGGAAAAGCAGGCAGTCACAGCTAGCAGGCTCAAGTCATTACAGTCAAAGATAATGAGACACTTCAAGCTGGAGCCTCTGGCACAGCAAAAGGATGTTACTTATGGTAACATCAACTTTAGACATGAAAAAATCGTAGAATGTTTTGGCCTGGGTTGGGAGGGACCTTAAAGATCATCTACTTTCAGTCCCCCTGCCATGGGCAGGGATACCTTGCACTAGACCAGGCTGTGTAGGGCTCCATCCAAACTGGCCTTGAATGCTTTCAGGGTGCTCTGGGCAACCTGTTCCAGTGCCTCACCAATCTCAGAGCCAAGAATTTCCTCTCAGTATCTAATCTAAACCTTTCAATTTAAGGTCATTCCCCCTTGTCCTGTCACTACATGTCCTTGCAAATGATCTCTCTCCATCTTTCTTTTAGGCTCCCTTCAGGTACGGAAGGCTGCAGTTAGGTCACCCCAAAGCATTCTCCTTTCCAGATGAAACAATCCCAGTTTTCTTAGCCTTTCCTCATAACTTGGAGAGAGGTGCTCCATCCCTCTAATCATCTTCATGGCCCTCCTCTGGACTTGCTTCAACAGGTTGATGTCCTTCTACGTTGGGATCCGAGAGCTGGATGCAGTGTTCCATGTGGGGTCTCACCAGAGCAGAGCAGAGCAGAGCCGAGCAGCGGGGCAGAATCACCTCCCTCACCCTGCTGGCCACACTGCTTTGGATGCAGCCCAGGAAATTGCTTTTCTGAGCTGTGAGCACTCACTGTCAGCTCATGTTCAGCCTCTCATCCACTATCCAAAATGTCATGCTCAGAGAAAATCATGACTGTGTTAAAAGTACATTTCCTTCCAAGTTTTGTGTTTTCCATTCTCCTTCAGTTTTCAGGGTCCTGAAGGCATAGCAGCCTTCCTCTTTTCAAGAGGTTCTTCCTAGCTGCAGAGGCAAAGTCTTTTTTCTGTGAAGCTGGAAGTGAGGGGTGCTTGGAGAAAAGTGAAACTCCCTTGATACAGCCTCGTGTCATGCCTCCTTAGTGCAGCCCATGCCTCATGTTCCAGCAGCCCAATGCCACCAGCTATTTCCTGGCTGGCACATCTCTCCCTCTAAAGCTCAGTGCTGACAGTCAGTGGCTGTCCTGAGGCGCTTCATTATCCCTGTGTCCTGCCACCTACAGCAACCCACTCTCCCCTCTGATTTGCAAATTTCAGTTGTCCATGCCCACACCACAGTGACTTGTTGCATCTTGTCCACTGCTCATTTTCACTTGGCTGGCAGACAGAGCCTGATTCTTCACCCTCGTGCCTGCTTGGTTTGTGATGTCCTTCCATTCCCTGAAATCTCTAGGCTGTCTCTCATAGAACTGCTGAATTGAATTACCTTTCCCAGAAAGATCTTGGCCACAAGTCCTTTCTCAGATTTTTTCTCAGGAAAGAATGGCTGCTTGGGAGAAAGCTGATAGACTGACTGCTGCAGATCCTGTTTCTCATAACACTCACAGCCCAGGGCAGGAGGCACACAATGAACCCTTTACCACCCAGGAGCTCTTGGGCTGCACTCATGCCAAGTCTCAGTCCTGAGTTAGTAATGGTCTACATGCATTATTTCATTTGGTTGTTTCTTATGTATGGCTGTCAGTCATGAACATGTGAAGACAATTAAGTTCTCAACTCAAAAAAGAGGCTGCGCTTTGAGGTCTGTACTCCATCGTACTTCTCTAGGCAGCATTTCCCTCATAATGGATGAACAGCTTGTTTATAATTAATCTGAGCCCAGGGACATCCCTTAGCTTGATTTTCTGTATGCCTTCTTCCTATTCAAGCAGCAGCAAGGCAAGAACAGACAATGGTTGTGTGGAAAATGTGCTAAAGAGTATCTGTATCAAGTTCAAGCAGTACAAACACAGCTTGGGTGAGGAAGGGGATATTTTAACTGAACAAAGCCCCTAAGAATCAGAAACACCTCTAGATGGAGATCCTTTTGGTGAGGGACACTCACTGGACCATGGCCCCATTTAAACTTTGGAGCTCATCTTAAAGAGTTCTGGAAGCATCCCAGCAGCTGCAGGAGTTGGAGAGGATGTCCTGCAGCTGAGTTTGACCATAAAGTTTCCTTTTCTTTCTGTGCATCTTTCTAGAAATGCAGCAACTCCACCACTGTTTTTTGAAACATGGAAGTCAAGTCTGTTTTTCCTTTTTCTTCATTTTCTCTGGTGATCAGGGTGATTTTAAGACATTTGGCAAACAACTGATGCTCCGTTTCCCAATGAAACAATAAGCCATAAAACAACTTTACTAGAACATTCTTGCAATTCTCAGCATGTCCCTCAAGACTTGGGCAGCAACTGAGTGCTTCCTTACTAAACAGTAGGGACCACTGTGAACTCTGGTCATGTAAGGCATCAGCTGGGAGGGATGTTCTCTAGGGATCATTGCTAGCCAGTGTTTCTGGAGAGGGCTCTCCAGGGATCAGTGTTAGGGGTGTTTCTGGAATGTGCTATACAGCAATGGGAGGATATTCTGGCCTCTTGCAAGTTTGAAACAAGAGCCAAGAGGGAACATAATTTTCCAAGGCTGGGAGAGCACCATTTCAAAGTAAAGGCCAAATAACCGATGCTCCCATCTAGTGGTGAAACTGTACCCAATGGCTGAGATGCCAGACACCCACCTGAGCCTCCCAGGAGACATGGAATTGGAAGGGCCATGCCACAGGACAGTGCCACTCCTGGGAACTTCTATAGGGCTTTGCAATCTGTGGGAGGCTCCCTAAACCATTTAAAAGCTCATGAGAAACCAACTAATAAACTAATTTAAAACTACAAGACTAGTAATGGCAAATAAAATGATAACATCAGGATCAAAGGTGCTTTGAAGGCAAGGGAAGCATTCTCAGCAGCATTCTCAAAATGTCTTAAGTAACCTTCAGTGAGATGCAGGCACCCTCATTATCTTGGCATTGGTTCCTAAAGCATGAAGGCTGCTATCAAAATGCTACCCAAAGATCGTAACTAGGAACACATTATGGTTGGGTTGTTGCTACAAGATTACCATATAATTAATATGCTAATGTTCTGCTGAACACTGTTGAACTTATAATTATTGGCCAGAAGAATATCATACTTTTGTTTATTTCATTCTTTTTAGTTTACACCTGAAAGCTTACAGTCAGATGTGAGCAATTACCATAGGCTCAATTTATTGGAAATTGCCCTGTGACACTATTGTAAATAATTTCATGAGGACTGCTTAATTCTTTCTAATATGCTTATTTCCATTTGATATGCTTGGAAGCTGATCAGATCCGCAGGAAAGGGTGCTGTTCTTCTCACTATATTTTTTTTAAAGGCATAGCTGATGCCTACAGGATATCCCCAGAAGCAAAATTCGTCAATGATGCTGAGACTGTATTTTGTCACAAGAATGGTAAAAAGGGTTTTAGCATATTCTCTTGTTATACTGTAACTGTTACTGCTCTCTTTTGACTTCACTGCCCTTCTTTACTATACCTACATATGGTAAAGCAAATAGGAAAATACTTCTAACACTGCTCTTGTATGCACACATTTTCCAACATATTTTGGAGCACTTCACAATGCCATAATTCCCATTGTACAGAGTGCTAATTCCCGAATCTCAGTACAATGCAACATAGGATAGGGCTTCATACAAAGCAAAGGGCAGGACACTCCTTGAGAGGACAGAATATTCTGGAGTGCACTCTTAATGTAGCTGAAGGACAGAAAGGCAGCTCTTCTGACAAGCAGTAGGGCTCCAAGCAACAGACAGAGATTGGCTGGCATTTCGCTGCAGGTCACAATAAAGAGGGAACTACACATTTTCTGTTTAACCTGAGTAGGAAGAAGAGGCAGCAATATGGATAGAGCTTGGCTAGATTTTAGCTGAATATCTAAACTGTTCTCTCTAAAAAGCTAATCCAGTATTGGCAAGCCATGAATTTAATGACTTGGAACAAGATCCAAAGGGAGCCCACAGAGTGGTTTATGACACGTTTGCTAATGAAGGACTCTGTGTTTATTTATAGGGATGAAATTGATCCAATACTAAGTAATATATGAGAAAAAATCAGTAAGAATTCATTTAGGTTGACAGAAACTAAGCAAAAAGTACTGCTAAAACTATTGGGATGATGAAAGTGCTGATAAAATCCATTCCCAATCAAAACATAGCTGTCAGTGTTTGCATCCTGTGTGGAGGTTTTACACCTGCATATGAAGGAAAAGTCTGTGGCAAATGAGTGAGAAGCCACAAACACAGTGGGTGGCTGTCACAAGAAATTATGTTGCCAGAGTAAAAGAAAAATCACTCTTCAAAATGAGAGCAATACATGGGTAGCAAATAGACCAAAGATGCTGCCTTAATGAAGAAGAAAGTTAAGGAAAGAAAAGATCACATCAGAACTAATGTCACCTTGTCAGTAAGAGACCAGGTGTCACTGACAGAGATGATTCCTAGGATGAATGCCACTGCAAAGCCCAAGAAAATTCCAGCACACCAGTCAAAAGAATGCTTGTAAAAGTCCATAAGCAGTCACAGCTCTCACACCTTGCAAAACTGTCAGGCAGAGATTTTTTTATAAAGGACAGAGCTGCTAATCATCATGTCAAGTGTGTCCACAAGCACACTGCATACTCAAGCACATATGGATCTAACATTCAGGTTGTGGAAAACTGCCATTCCTGTACTATAATCCTAAGAACTTCAGTCTAGGATACAACATGATACAAATCTGCATCATGTTCCAGACACCTAAGAAAGGAACAAGTGCATCATCAGAGTAAAATATTTTCATCCTTTTCTTTCAGCTTAGGATAACCCTAAAAAATTGGTAGAAAGATGTGCTACTGTTGTTGTGTATTTGACTTAAAAAGATATTAGAGGTTTCAAGTTATCTTGCCCAGCTTTTACCTTATTTTTCAGAAGACTTGGTAACACTCAGATCTGTTAACGATTGCATTTCAATGGGATGCTGGCAGGAATACACCTTCATCAAATGGTGTAAATAATAAAAATTCAGATGGATGCATCCAAGAGATGACTTGTGGCTCTGTTACTGCAGGTAGGGCAGTGAGCAGTTTATGCATGCAGCTCTTCCAGCTCTACAGTAATAACGTATGCACAGATTGAAAAAAGAGATGTGTGCAATTGTGTTTGGCTGAGAGGGTTTCCATCAGGGTGTGTGGGAGAAATGTGATTGTGGAATCTCATCGTATGATACCCATACTGCCTCTATTGCAAAGCCATCTGAAAAATGCAATCCATAAATATTTTTATTCCTATTTGAATAATGTGGTTTGTCATTAAATACCAGGGCTCTAATTTTATGTTTATATTAATTGAACTTACCTTATTGCTATTTTACGTCTGTTAGGAATGGAGAAAAAGTAAGGGATCTAGAGGCAAATGTAATAAATATATTTTAATTCGTTTTAGCACAACATTGGTATTGTTGGTGACAGAGAATCATCAGTAAATAAAGTGACCTTGAAACCACCAATTGTGTGAGGCATTAACAAGAGGGAAGACATGACAAAAGTGACAGAGCATTTTCACTCCTCCTGCATTCCCCTGTGAAAGAGGAAGCAGAGAAAACCATGGCATCTGTGCTAAGGAAACATCTATGAGCATTTATTAATTATAATGCTAGTCCTCTCTGTGCTGGATGCAGTGTCACTGCCTCATAAACAGTTTACTCGTTCCACTATCATCAACTCAATTATTTGAGATGCCTCTTGGCAGGTGCATATGACGTGCTCTTTCCTAAGCTCCTTTGTGATGAAATATTCTCAATGGCTTAATGTATATTCCTGTATGCCACAGACTGTTCAAAGCCCAGTCACATCCCTAGCTCAAAAACCCCTCAACAACATCCAAGCTGATAATGTAGCAAGAGCCAGTCACAATGACAATAAAATTTGTGACTTATCAATTGAGACCAAACAAACCACTCAAAAGCATACCACAGCCTGAGTGGGTTGAAGTCTATCCTTGCCTCATCCTCTGGCATGAAGAAGTGTGAGGAGTAAGAGAGTGGGAGCACTTGGAAAAGAGCAGAGCAGCGTGACTTGAAGCCTCCTCTCTAGCCAGTCTGGACGTGGGAGAGAGCCCACACTTGGCACAGACTGGCAGCCTCTGAGACAGCACCACCAGCTTGAAGCAGACTCCTGAATAACAGCAGCTACTCAGACCAACAGGAGAACATCACACCATGCTTGGGGGTCCTATTTTCTCTTCTGTGTCAGAGGGAAATCTCTATGCTTCGAGGGTCTCCCATGGTTCAGGTAAGATCTTAAGCTCTTGAAGAGATTTCTCTGTGACTGTCCTGGTGCTGCCAAAAATAAGACTTAAAGCAAGGGGCTCAGCAGACACCTAAATCAAACCATGGCTGACCATATACATACCAATCCAAAACTACTGGTGTAGCAACTCCATCCTTGGGACCTCAGTTTATGCTTTTTAGTTGCTAAAATAGAAATACTTCATAAGTGTTGGCCCATTGGGTGTATGTTATCAAGCACCAGGTTCTACAGCTGACTTCCATTATAGTGGGTGACAGTACTGGGAGATGGACCCACTTCCATGTGCTTCATAATCATTCCTCATTAAACTCCTTCCCTTCCCCATCCACTGCTAGAGACCAATCTGCTCCCATTGTACAAAACCATGAGAAAACTCTAAATGAGAAGTCTGGCTACAGATATTCAGGAAATTCCCTGCCAAAGGTTGTGCTATTTATCCACAGTGCACTGTATATGCTTTACAGATGTGGAATATAATTAATGGATAATATTACCTGTCTCCACTTTTAAAGCTGTTGTTTCAAGATGATGTCACACACAGACAATACTCTCTGGCTAAATTAAACTCCCATGGAAGTAGGGAGGGAAGAAATTTAGGTCTATGCTACACAAGCCCAGGTCCCATTGCTTCATTTTGTAACAGAAATGATGTACAAGTAGGCTAGCTTGTCTTATTTGCAGTTATTTTGTACTCTGATTTTCCTATATTATGGAGCAGTCAGACCAAAACCATGTTGTTGTTGTTAGAGACATGTACAGTCTGTTCTTTCTACTTTGAGAATGCTTTGTTTATACGGCTATTTGTTGGAGAGACAGAGGACAAATAGGAGAGGCCCATTCCATATTGCTGAAACTAAATTCAGATATGATAGAGACACAGAAGTGGTGCCACAGTCCTTCCAGTTTCATCGTGCCTCTGCTTTTGATCCTACCTCTGTGGAAAATAACAGCGAATCCCCATTGATCCCAAGGTTAGAGAGCAGGGCTTGACTTCAAAACATCTGCTGAACAGCTCTCTGGTGAGTGCTGACATTTTTGACTCTCAAACCCTTCATTAGGGTTTGCTGGCTTGTTTCATACTTAATAAACTTGCTGTGCAGTCATGGTGTTCCTGCTGCTATGGGAGACAGTCCATGGATGATATACACCCCCATGAATTCCCATCAGGAAGTGTAGATATTCCATTATAATGCAGGTATATTTACAACTACTTCCATCCTGTTTGACATTCACTAGACTTTGTTTGTAATCCATCCAGATTTACATGCTCCTACATTGCTGAAATCTCAGTGTGCTCCTGCATCATCTCTGGCACCAGGCACACTTTCTTGGTCTTCTTCACAGATATCAGGATTTCTCAGAACACAGAGTTTTTGAAACTCCACCTGCTGTAGTTTTACTTTGGGTTTATGATTTTACACTTCTGGGACCAGGTGATAATTGGAGCAAAGGGTCTTTCTGGGGTTAAGAAAAACAGCAGCTCTTTGCCTTAGCAAATACAAGAAGGATACAGATCTTATAGACCTATAAGCTCAAACTCGTGCCCACCATACTATTTCCTTACCATGCTGAAAGTTTCTTTACCATAAGATCAAAGCCTTGCCAGGCCTTGCCTTGCCTTCCATCTTTCAGCTCTCATTTATATGTTTTTTCCCTTTTTCTCCAAACTGCTAGTGAATGATTGCAACCTTAGCTAGACTTCCCACCAACTTGACTGGTTCAGACTTTTGTAACAGATTTAAGTAATTGTCTGGTTATTTAAGATACAGCCACTTATTAGTCCAAGAGGATTTCCATTTAATGGAGAAACACAGATGTTCTGCAATTTTCTCTTAATAGGTGAATGTCCCTGCTTCTTCAGTTTTCCTCTGGTGGGCATATGGGCCAAATGTTCCAAGAGCTGCAATCTGACACAGAAATGTATTCATGGTCCCTGATGAGAAACAGAAAAAACTTTGTATGGAGGCCTCAAATTGATACCATTGTTTGTTGCAAATGTCCCAGATGTTATGATTCAAATGTTTTCATGATGCAGGGGAAAACAGCACTTTCCCTGCAGTCAGAGGAGCTCAAGGCTTTCCAATTATGGTCACACACTCAGACTTATTAGCACAAAATTTAATTTGAGTTAATCAGACTGAGGTGGGTAGAGCGCGAAATTAACTTGACTTCCATTTTGCATCATACAGCAAACCAGCTTGGTGAAATCAGTGTAGAAATCTGAGCTGTGAATGATGGATGAGCTGAAAAAAACCCAGAGAATAAAGAGTTGTGCAATCATCACTGCACTGAAAGGGACACAATATTCAATTCACTTGTTCAGAGAAATGCTTTATTTCCCTGGCAAACCAAAGGGTGTGTGCCCTCAGCTGCACCCATGTTTTGCCTCTGAAGCCAAGAACAGACTTTCAGCCTAAAATAATTTTCTTCAGCATCCCCTCTGTTCTGAGAGCTGTATGTGCTCTGTCAGTCAACCTTGTCAGAATTTTCCAAACCGTTATTTTTGCCAGGAAATGACAATTTAATGAAAATAGAAACACATCAGTTTCAATGAAATTTCCATCTGCAGTTCAAGACTCTTGTTCAAAATCCAGAGGGAAAGAGAAGCATTCACTGGGGGCAAGCCAGAAGTCACAAGTTGTCCAAGTGGAAGGGATACGGGTTTCAAGTGCCTGCTCCTTGTGAGGAAGAGTAAGAATATACACCTGAAATTTTCCACAGCTCAGAAAAGTGCAGTGATGACTGGCTCTTCTGGAAGCATGTGTTCCCTTGAACCTATTAAAAAAGCTTCTGTTTCACTTTGATTAAGAACAAAGTCTTGACATTTTCCTTTGATTTTTTTCTCTTTTTTTCAAACCAAAATTCCATTTTTCCAGCAAGGAGTAACATTTATTTTCCTTTTCCAACTCTCTGCTAAATCTGTGGCTAAAATAAATGTTTGGGAGATGGAAGAGGGCCCATACACTGGAACCATAAGTGCCTCTATCTGAGCCTTATAAACGACTGGAAAAATAAAACAATGCTTCTCAAGCATTGATCTCCAACTTTTTCAGTAAGTTTTCGCAAGTTGACTCACCTCTTGCTATAAACTGTCTTGGTTTTGGAACAGAGATATTTCTGTCTTGGAGAAAACTGCAAATTTGAGAAGGGTATCAGCCCAGCAAGAAAGCTTCAGAAAATATTAGAACATCAAAGGGGTAGGTTTGGAGGGGAGAATCTAGAGAGAAAGGCTTCCATTCCCTTCAACAAGAGCATAGATAACAAAAATATTAAAGCTCAATTCTGTGCAGAAGAACTGGGTGAGACAGGGACTGAAGCAATGTCAGATGGGCAAAGGAATCAGGAAAAGGGACATGATCTGACAGCCATGGTGACAGGTGCCCGGATGCCACCTCGCTTCTGACAGCAGGACAAAGCTCCTCCTGTTTGTACCTGGTGCTATCTACAGGAGGAGAAGATTCCCTGCACTAAATGGCCATGGGTTTTTTTTTCAGGAAAAGACTAAATTTTATCACCAAATGGGAAACAGTGCTTACTATCTTTAAAATGTGAAATATGCTGGAAAATAAAGACTTCAATTAAAGTTGTCTTTTCAATGCCTCTTCCTTGTAGAAAAGTGACACCATTTCAAAACTCAGCTTTTCTCATATGCCTCTATTTGCTTTCTCATTTTTCATACAATAGCTTCGATTTAACCAATTTCAGCAACATATTTAACATTGTTGCAAAAGTAACTGCAATACAAGTTAAAAGCCAGTAAAGTCAAGAGCCCAGTAAAATAAGATAAAATTCTATGGTATACTTGGTGCATCCAAAAAAGTGAGGAATACAAGATCAATTAGCCTAAGAGTTGTTTTCCCATACTGACGTCAGAACTCCTGCCTTTGTTATTTAAACAAACCAGATAATGTCTGCACTGTAAAGTTCTGAAGTGAAAAACACCAAAGCAAGGTAGGAACAGGTTTTGCCAACTCTCCCTATTAACAGTGGAAGCTAAAAGTTGCTGACTCACTTTGTGACACTAATTGGCTGAACCTCCCCTAACTTGAATTGTGGTTTTAACTGTCTTAAAAATGTATCTGCATATTTAATGTATGATACATAGCCTGTATGTATGCAAACCACCATTGAACCACAGCACTCTTCATGTTTCTTTACTTGTCTTAAAGCATTAGGAAAGTATGCACAATGAGAGCAGCTTTGCTCCACTGATCTATCTGCACTCCCTCGCAGCAGAGACAATGCCAGGGGCTTTTCTCAGGCTGTGTACAGCAGAAACCAAGGCAGCATTTCCCAAGCCAGATGCAAAGTTACATGAAACAGAGCAGTAAGAAACTAGCAATAACCAGCTCTGGAGCAAAGAACAGCCAGCATCCAAGTTACTCCTGGGAAAGAGTCCTTGCATTTTAAATCAAGAAGAAAATGATGACCCATTTTTAAAGCATAAAGTCATTCCTGTAAGAAAACTAACTTTCTTCAGCAGCTCCTACCCAGGCAAAACCAGTGTAAGGGACTTCTGCAAAGGCACAATTCCACTTGAGTCTGTGAATCCCATCCACAGGAACATTGCACATTGCCCTGGAACTGCAAATGCTGTTGGCCAGACAACACTTGCAGGAGGGACACTTGCAGGGGGAGCAGGCACTAAGGATGAATTCATGAGTGCCTTCTGATCAAGTGGTATCAGGGTACTCTTTTTTGACTTTTTGGTTATGTCCGATAAACCCTTAATTTAAGGAGAGGAAGGCTGGTCGTGGTGATCAGGACAGATGGAAGGATCTTCTGGATCCCTTCAGGTACAAATGCCCTAAATCAGACTCCACAGGGGTCAGCAGGAGGTCAGAGAAGGGGCAGAGATGGCAGAACAGGAGAGAACTTCTCCTCCAGGCAGGTGCACACTCTGCTGTGCTGCCCTGCTGTGCCTGGAGCGCAGGGATAACTCCTGGCCTTGCCTGCTGCCCTGCCGTGCTCTGACAGCCTGGGCTGCTCTGAGCCAGGGTCTGCTGCCTTGGCCAGGCTGGGCTCTCTGCCCGCAAAAGTTTTGGGAAGTGAATATGTACCTGTCTCCCTCCTGATAACACCATCCAGGCAAATAGGTATTTCTTCTGTGGAAGGAGGTATTCCACTGTACATTGAGAAAACTCTGATTCCAAACACATTTTTTTCCTCCATTCTCCCATCTTGATGATTCAGCAGATAAGGCACATTATTTTTCTTCAAAAAGCTGCTACAAAAACCCATGTTTATTTCAGTTAACCTTTTCACCCAAAGAGCCAGATCACTTCAGTAATGCCTCCATACATCACAACCACTCAGAGTGCAGGCAGAGATTAATTCAATGTAATTTTGCGTATAAAACTTGCTCCAAAACTCATCTGTCTCCAGATATTTATTTACCTATACAGAATATCCAGGGTTTGAATTCTAGCACTGACTGATTTTTAATAAAAATTCCCCAAACACTACAAATTATTTTAGCATCTTCAACTTCCACTAGAAGTTGACAAGGAGTCAAGGCACATAGTACGCAATGAGTGCTGCCAGTAGTAATAAATAACAGTGGGGAAAATGGACGGAAAGTTCCTGTGCTTCAGCAGAAAATTGGGTGAGAACATTGTTCAAGTTCATCAAAGCAGTCAGGTTTTAGGAACATTTTACTGCCCATGTCTTTAGGATGCTGCTAGTCTTTTGCTTGTGTAGGATTTGTGATCTTGTTAACATGACAAACTGAGATTTATGACATTTGTGATTTTAGCTGTGTGGCTATGCCTATAATGCTTGTTCAGTGCCAGGAAAACACTGGCTGGGGGATAACAGTGAGGTCAGGGGACAGAGCACCACAGGCAACAGCAGGGAGCTCCTGGCCCTGCTGATTTTGATGTCCCAACCCTGTTACTCCCTTGTTTTATGAATGCAGCTGAAGTCCACCTTTTTCACAACTTGGGGATGACTTCTGCAATGATGTGACAACTAGCAAAAATAAACCCATGCTGAAGGTAGTTCTGCTACCTTTGGCTTTTCATTTCAGCTCTTTACTGTTTCTTATGAAACTCACTTGATGAAAAGTCAAGAGAGGTGACTTGCATGTATCACGGAGTGAATGAACAGGTGACCCTAGTGTTGTTAAAAGTTCATGGAAGTCCTTGTTTCCTTCCTAAGGCAAATATGAGGGAAAGCAAAGAATAGGCTCTGACTCTGTTTATTGGCTTCCACATCTGAGCCAGCACTGAAGGATAAGAATTAGTTATTAATACAGCAATAAGTTAGCCCTTTCTTTCAAGACCAGAGAAAACCGGAAAGAAATTGTGTCCATTATATCTTTGAGTCCCAGGGCTGCTTCAGTGATGGTGTAGCTCACCCTTGGTGGCCAGACTCTGGATTTGTAATTAATTCTGTTTCCTACTGCACCTTGCCCAGACATAAAAAACATTAGCCAGCAACTGGGCTGGCTTTTCAGACACACATGCAACAGGACATACACAGAATTCTTCCTGACATCATCTAAGCCATGCTGGCAAATACTATTTCTTCCCTTCTTTTTTCCCCTGCCAGCTCTGTGCAGGCAAAAAGAGTCCTTGGAAACTTTGTGCACACATAGAGCAAGGATGTAACTTTATGCAGACATCCATCAGCAAGGATGTAACAAGCCTTGTGAGCACAGCCAAATGTGCATACACCTCTGAAACTAAACCACCCCGCCAATGAGTCAGGGAGAATTTTGTCACGATGTTCCTGAAGGGCAGAGAAACAGCTTGCTTGGGAGAGGAGGCAATTCTGCCAATCATCTGCCATGAGATGATGAGAAAAAGAAACCAGGCCACTCTCTCTCCTAAGGGAGAGCTGTTAATTGAGGTCTGTAGGTTCCAATCCTAAATCCACATAGGCAACTGAACAATGGCAATGCTGAAATGCATCTGATGTATGCAGAAACCAACAACAGGATCTTCAGCTTATTAAAAATCTGCTTGATGACTAGAAGCAAAATGCAGGTCTGCACTAACAAAAATCATGGTGTGTGATAACTGCAGGTCCCTCCTGGTGCAGCAGGATACAAAGCCAGGCCAAAAGAGCCTCACCCAGAGGCAGCACTGCTGGAGATTCACCACTTCATTGCTAAAGGCACCAGTCTGAAGCAGGTTTCTTCCTTCCCACTCCAAGGAGGGAAAGCACACCTCCCCAAGATGTTTGAGGGTTTGCAGAAGGCCGTGGGAACCCACCTAACAAGTTCCTGCTGAAGTGAACAAGCCCCTTTGGAAGTGATAACAGAAAAATACCTCAGGGAATCCTGAGAAGTGGGAGGTGCTCAATCTGTGGACACCCAGAGCTTACTCATTTATGTAACCTTAATAGCAGTTATTTGTTCAATACCAAAAAAGTTCTAAAATAAAATTGCAATTACTTGGGTGAAACTCAGTTTTGGTAGACTCAAGAGAAAAATTCTCTTTTCCATCAGTGAAGTCATATTAGCTAAGAATATATTCTGAAAAGGTTAAATAAGCTTGTGCCTGGGCTTTAAGGATCTTTGTGTACTGTACCTGCCAGTTTAAATGATGACTGCAAAGATCTGTCATAAAACTTTTTCCAGGAGAGGCAAAAGCTTTCTCTGTGCCACTGTTTTTAATATACTGTGACTCTTGCTCGTAGTAAATTAGGTTATTTATCCCTTTTATTTATATGCACTGCTCTAACACGATAACAAACCATAGTGATAGATACATCTATACCAGTCATCAAACTCAATAACAAAGCAACAGCAACTGTGTGTAACTTTACCCTATTGCTATCAATTTATATAAAAGACAAATTCTTCCAGCTGCAAACCTGTGAAAGTAAATTCTTTACCATTCTGGACTTCCAGCTATTACTACATCCTCTGATCTAAAATCCTTCCCCAGGCAGCTCCCACCTCATGGAGACCTGATGTTGATCTCACAGACCTTATGCCAATTCACCTCTGGCTACCAGAGAAGCTGTTCTTTATTACTCTGCTGAAATCGAAGGCAGAATCAGGCCAGTGACCAGAAATACACAGGATGCAGAGTTCTTCCATTTTGGAGTTCAGAGTCTAAGCCAAAAGCAGAATGTCAAAGGCTGAAGCAAACCTTATTGGATTGCAGAATAAATCCTTCTGCCTTCTGCAGATAAATTTTACATTTAGATGCATAGGGGAGACTCCCACTGCAGTCAATAAAAATTATGCTCATCCAGTGTTATTTATCAACAACCCAACTGCCCATTCTGTAAGTGCTTGGCTAAAAAAAGGGGAGTCTTCAGGCAACAAGCATTCCTGATACTGCGTTTAAACTGCCTCAGATTCTCACGTAGAATCTCTTAGCTTTATCAGCTTCCCTGAAACACTCACCTAATTTATGCTATTCATTCACATTCTATTCCAAATTGAAGTTCTATTTCACTGGCATATTAAAATAAGCATACTAAAGAATGGTGCACTTTAAAATAGTAACAGATGGATACGTCTGTAGAGTTGTACAGATTTAGATTCCTACTTTAATTATATAATTTTAAAAAATTGAGTAAGCAGTATCCACCTTTCACTTTGTTTCTTGAAACACGTGCTTATAGTTTATTCTGTGAGCCAGCATGCAATAAAATTTCATTTTGTAGACAGATGCAGCAAGTTTAGGCAAAAAAAAAATAAAATTACTGGGAAAATATCCATCCCTTAACTGCTAACTATCTTTATAAATTTAGATTTTTGAATTAATGCTATACAGGGCTATTCCTCAAGCAGCACTGTTGCCCAAAAAACCCATTTTGTGGATATGTCTATATCACAGTGTCCCTGAATAGAATTTTTGCTGTCTTTATGTATGTGAGACAAGTTCTCCTATCAGACTGATAAACAATGATTTTTATTTTTTTTTAATTAGCTCTAAGTTTGAAATTTGTTTTCAAAATGTCCTACACTGGGGGAAAATAGGATATTTTTATTCATTAATTGCTTTGCTATTAATGAAATTCTTCAAAATGGAATAAGTAAGTGCATGAACTTACCTAGAAATTAGAAACATTATTTGCTTTTGGCATTAAGTGTTATCATTTCAAACAATCATATCTTTTAACCTGTTAACCTATTCTTGATTGTGCTTTGCCTTTCACATCCTTGTGATGCCACCTCTTAATTTAGGAAATGGCACCTTTTTTCCTTTAGTTCTAATGGCTCTTACTTCGACACTTGTTTCGCAGCTTAGAAGGCGTGCCTTTTGCAGGCATGCTGCTCCGATCAGCTTACACCTTACAAACACGGGCACAAAGAAGATTCAGTCTCAGATGCATTTACACAGATGCTTATCTTGGAGCACAGACTCGGCACAAAAAAAAAGGTTATCTGTCATTATCCTAATTATTTGTAAGTGACGACTTACTTAGACTATTTGCAAAGTAAACTACTATTAAATTTGAACCAAAAGTAAAATATGCTTTAAGGTATTTCTAGCCTTTCAGCAAGCTGAGAAAGCACACCAACGACTGCACGGAAAACATTTCCCTTTTCCTGTGCCGCTGGACAGACACTGGAAGTCCCAGCGGAGCGATCAGCGCCGCGGGTCCGGCGGCGGGACCGCGCATTTACCGCGCTCCGGTAGCATCTCTCTGATCCCTCCTTTCCTTTGTGATCGCTGATCCAACAGCCTGTTTCGCATTGGTTTTGTACCCGCTTTATTAGCGAGTTAATGTGTTTCTTCTCAGGAGACCTTTAAGCTTAAAATATTTCTTTAATTAACGGAGCCTAATCTTAAAGAGCCAAAGCCGGCTGCGGCGCTTCCGCACCGCGTGAGTGCGCGAATCCCACCGCCCCGGCTCACGGGGGATGCTGAGGAAAGGACCATGCCTTGAACTTGCCGGACCGGTCACAGAGAGACCCGGTGTCCTCGGTGGAGCCGGCACGCCCCGGGGCTCTCGGCGCTCGGCAGCGGGGCTCACAGACACAAGGCGAGAAAGCAGCCGGCCCCTGGCCCGCGCCCCTCCCACCCTTCCCTGCCGCTTTGAACTTCTCCAGCACGGACCCCGAAGGCGCAGCGCGGCCCCAGCACGCCGCGCCGCGCCGGGGGGAGGCGCAGCGCCAGCGCCCCCTCCCCGAGCATCCCCCGTCCCCGCCGGCGCGGAGGGAGCTGCCCCGCTGCCGCCGGCCCCACGCACTGCCCACCGCGGCGAGGATGCCGGGCTGTCCCCAGCCCCTGCCCGGAAAGCGCGGCAGTGCCCCCGCCGCCGGGTGACCCCCTCCCGCCTCAGCTCCCGCCCCTCCCGCCGCTGCCCTTCCCGAACAATGAGCCGGGACGGCGCGGCACGGTCCCGGGGCACCCCCGGGCCCCTCCGCCCGCCGGCGAGCGCAGCCTCCCGCCCGCCGCCGTAGCGCCCGGCTCCGCCCGCGAGGTACCGGGGCGGGGGCACCCCCATCCCGGGAGGGGCGGGCGGCGGCGCGGGGGGCGCTCGGCCGCGTGCGGGGGGCGGCTCCCGGGGGCGGTGCCGAGCCGAGCCGAGCCGTGCCGTGCCGTGCCGTGCTGTGCTGTGCCGAGCCGTGCTGTGCCGCCCGTGCCGCCGCGATCCGGCCGCGCCGCGGTGCCGCCCGGGCCGGGCGCTGCCCTGCGCTTTGTGCGAGCGGCAGTCACCAGCAGCGGCAGCGGCAGCAGCAGCAGCAGCATGCGGGGGGAGCGGCTCCGCGTGGGACGCGGCGAGGCGGAGCGCCCGCGCCGCCCCGGCTGCTGCACCTCGGGGGGCAGGGCCCCCAGAGAGCCCTGAGCGCCCGGCGGTACGTGGGGGCACCCCGGGCCGAGAGCTGCCCCCTTTTATTGCTATTCTTTTGGGGGTTTTGGGGGTATTTCTTTTTTTTGTTTGTTTCTGGGAGGTGGGTGGTGATGGTGAAGGGGAGGATTTCTACTGTGCAGCGTTTGCTGGAAGGAAAACCCTGTAGGTGAAGCCATATGGGTTCTCAGTGGCATGGCTTAGTGGCTTCTTGGCTTAACAGTTCTCGGGCGGGGAGTGTGCAGGGTGTGTTTCAGGAGGGCTCGACTGCTCAAGAGAGCTTGAATAGATACGTTTAGAGAAGCAGCGCTTTCCAGGAATTTAAATGAGACCCTTTTTTTGTGGTTGCTTTTGGAGGCTCTTCTGTTAGTTCTATATTTGCTTTTGCAGATTGCTCTTATCAATAGTTAGGCAGCTGTGGTAGCGTATAAAAATCGATCTTCTCAAAGGAAAAAAGAAAGTCTCGGCGAATTCACTTCTGCTAAGCGGTGTGGATCACTTCTGTGGTCTGGTTTTATAATTTATCGGGAATGTTATAGTCTCTAATGCTCAACTACCATTTCTAGTTTATTTTGTTATGGCAATGTGTTTCTTTTGGTACTAGAAAAAAATGGTTGGGTTACTCATTCAAGTAATTTGGTTGGTAACTTGGAGGAACGTTTAGTTACCTCAGATGTGGAGGGAAATGCTAAGAGAAAGGCAGAGGGCAGTGGCAAACCTCAAGGTTTAGGTTTTTGCACATTTTTAAATTTGATTTTACCTTTTTCAGTCTTGCAAACTTTCTGAACTTTAACCCTTTTGCAATGAAACTTTCCAGGAGTGGTGTCTGCATCCAGGTAATGTTAATACATGTATACGTATTATATATCTTTTTCTTGTTTGGAAAACTTAGGTGGAAATGATTCAACTGGTTTGCATAGTGTTGGGCTGTTGGGTATGGGGAAAGAATTACTACATTTTTTCCATTTAAAGATGGAGCTCTTGCAGTTTTTCGTGTTTTTTTTGGTTTTTTTATTTTAAGGGGGTTTTATAATTTATGTAAATCTGAACTATGGTTAGGAAGTATTATTCTTTCATGGGCAGTTTCTGATTAAAATACTCTTTGATGGCAATCCTGCCATGGATACCTACTAATTTTGTGTGTATCTTGCTAAGACCAACTGCAGCACTGTTTGGAAAATATGTGCTATATTTGCTGAACAAGAAGCTGTGATAAAGGGTCTGGAGGTGAAGTCCCATCCATGTACTCAAACCCAAGGACTCAACACTGATTTCTGCAGCTGACAACTTTGTGGACACCTGTGCTGTAGGAGGCAGGCTGCTCTTGCCATTTGCTGTGGAAGTGCTGGATTTGAGATCTTGTAAGTGAAGACTTCAAACTATTTGTAGGCAGAAGCCTTCTCTGATTGAGTTTAGGATGTCTAAAACTCCTCATGTGGTAGTCAGAGAACTCTTTTCTTTTCTACACTTCATCTGGGCAGAGGACAGGATTTCCCAGCATTGTCCACACTCACTGCACATTCAGAGTTGGAGGATGTATACAAAGTGTTAGAGGTTTCTTGCAAGGTTACAGAGTTCTACATCTATGGTTTGTTATGTCTTTTCTACCAAGGATATGAAAAAAGGGCAAACAATAGGGAAAATATTACGAAAACTTTTTTAAGGGGAGCTTAAAGAGAGGCTAGGGTTGCATATGTAAACATCATAGTGGAAAGACATCATGGATGAAGTTGTGTGTTCATCTGATCTCTTGTTCTTTGGAATCTGCAAAATGATTGTTACATGCCCTCTTAGGTTAAATGTAGACTTGTGCATAAGTAAAATCAGAAAGCATAATTTGTGCATAATTTAAAATCAAGAAAGCAAAGTTAAAAAATAAATGTCATACTACTGATTTTTTTATAATAATTTTTTTTATGCAGTTTATTTAAATAACGTAGAATAGCATCTTGGTGGTAGCATCCTAACAATTGCATTGTGAATTGATGCTGTGTGTGCTGCTTACTGCATAAACTATTGGGGCATGCTGACTTCTACGTGAGTTGTTGGAATGCTACTGGCCCATCAGAAATAGTATGCAAATCTCTCTGCAGTAATTTTCAGACTGTGATTTGGAAACTTCTCTGTACTTGCTAGGGAATTGGCTAGCAGTCTGCAGAGAAGTACTTGGGCATATGGTATAGGCTAATTTTCCATGTATTTAGCTACTAATGGCATTAGAATAAGCCGAAATACATTAAATACCTCTCTAATATTAATTATCTTGTTCAGAATTTGCTGAAAATACTATTAAAATCACAGATGTGTACAAGGGCAGTGTGATCAGTGTGGCAGCAAATCCAGGGAATAGGGTCAGTGGGAAATCTGCTGATCTGCAAAGGTTTTCTAAGATGCTGCTGTTGCTACAAAAAATGTTTCTTCTGTGGCATTGTAGCTTTGGAACAAAGACATAGGGACTTGCTTCAAGGAATGGAAAATCTGACTTTACTGCTACTTTTGTGGTGAAGGGATCATTTTTGTTGAGTAAGGCTGTTGGCTTCCTCAGCCTAAAGGTTTACAACCCTTAAATAGCTCTTCCTGACACTAAGCAGTATCCCTTTGATGTGTTTCAAGTGTGTTAGAAAGGCTGGCTGGCAACATTGCTACTGATGAATGAAAAAGAGAGAAATTTACAACATCAGATAGTTTCTTTAAATTATTTCCCTTGTTGTTAGTTATTACCAAGCATTAGTAATGCCACACTTGAATATAATTAATGTAGTAAATGGCTTATTAGGCGCCATCTGAACTTTTGCCTTGTTTAATTATAGAAGCTTAGTGCAGTGGTCTGTGTACAATATTCACCCCAAATAATTGCTTTCAGACTTTTATCTGACTATGGTTATTTTTGGAGCAGCTGCATACATGGCTTTTCCCTGAACTTTGCACTTCTTAGGCTCTCTGCAGTCCTGATACTACATTTTCATTTGTGTAACTAAAAGCAGTTGTGTTTTGATTTTGCTGGTAGCAATTCAGAGTAATTTTTCTGCATGCCATTCATATGTTAATGTGTTTTCAGCTTCCTTAAAATTCTCTAATTCATATTTAGGTATCAGTCAATCCATGACACAAATCGGAAAGTTGTAATAATTTTTTTTTTAATTTTTAAATTGTGACTGAAGTTAAAAGTATTTCTTCCAGTGACATTGTGTGTATTGAAAATTATGTTAGAAGTGTGAAAGGAATGGCATGGGATGAAATCAGCACCACAAAGGATTTACAATAAAGGGTTCAGATTCAGCAAGCCCTTCTTCATGTGCTTAATTATGTATATTAATTTCACAATAAATGCCATCTTCCTCTAGTGGAACTCATGGTGACATATTCAGAATGCAAGATCATGTGAAAAGCTGAGTACAGCTACCATATTATACCTGTAAAAACCCCTGATACTTGTTGCTAGGTTTGTGACCATTTTGTATTTTAGATCCAGTTTTTTCTAAGGTGCAACCATAGAAAACTGATTTTCTTGATCTGTAACACTTTGAAAAAAATAATCTTGTAAAGAAATTCAGATTTCTTTTTATCTGGTCGGAAAATTTTATGTAGATTAGAATCAGTGCTTCAATAGTTGGCCTCAAGGGCAAAGCATGCCAAAATCATTCTGTTAGCTGTATGCATCTCTCAGAGATTGTCTCTTTCCAGAAGGATAAACTCTTGAAGAGTTAAATATCAGGGAGTGGTTCCCAGTGTTCATGATGAGGGTCCTTGACCTTGGAGCTCGCATGGGACAGATGTTTTGGCAGACCTTATTGGTCTGCAGACCTTCAAAGCCCTCTTTGACACCAGTCACTGTGGAGAGGCCAGTTCTTCTTTCAGTGCTGCTGAAGATGGCCAGAGGCTTGGAGGAGCTGAGGAGGTGGAACAGAGTTTACTGAGAGGTGTGGCAGCCTGGATTGCTGTTGCATTTCACTGGAGATGCAGCCGTACAGCTGGTTGTGTGTGTGTTAGCACACTGTGCTTTCTGGGAGGTGTGCTTAAGAAATCTAAATGTAAATTAAAAGTAAATGTTATTCATTGCATAGCTCTGTGGTTGTCATCAGAGCAGGATTCACCGCGGGTTTTGTGCAGTCTCCTATTTATTGTATTAAATTGCACCAATGTTATCCCAGAGCAGGGTGTTACATAGCTGGGGTTGTGAAATGACTGTGAGTGCTCTGAGGTATGATCACAAAACCTTTGTAATAACCAAATGGTTGTTAACTTTGGTAAGTTTCTTCTTCACATGTGATGTGTATTTGTCTGGCTGGAAGATATGTGGCCAACCAGATACAGAGGGTTTAGCAAGATGGAGAGATTTGTTCTGTCTCTTTCTGAATCCCTTATGTCATTGATGGAGCCAGAGCTCTGGAGGGTGTAAAATTTGATGAAGTCTCTTTATAGCATCCTCAGTTTAAAGTAACTTGCTAAGTTCTGTATGTAATTTTGGTAGCAGAGTTGTCTTTCTGTCCATCACTGGGACGACTACTTTTGGTCTAGTCACTGTGATAGCGGGGTCTCAGCAAAGGCTCTGATCCTGTCTCTGTGAAATACCAAGTCACATCTGCCCATGATGTTCTGAGTAAATACCTTCTTTGTATAAAAATGTAGTGATGTACTCTACAATCATAGTCCAAAATGCCCTCAAACTTTGCATAATTGAGTAGTGAAGAATCTGCCATTCTCTTATGAGGCTGATGCCAAATGAGAAAATGCTAGTTAAGAGTGATGTTTCAAAACAATCTGGAAAATGCAGATATTTTATAATTCAGTGTACAAAGCAGGAGTGTGTGGCTCTGGACTGACAATGGAATATCGGGCCATTCACGCTTTCGCTGTGTCAGGGAAGGGAGGTCGGTAACAAATGAAAGCTGTTACCATCTGATGGCTGCTCAGTCACCTGTGAAATGTGGTTTCTAATAGGCAGGTTTCCACATCATAGGAGCAGCAACCTCAATTAGATGAGCAGAGCCAGCCCCCTTGTCAGAAGCCTCATTCATCATGCCTCATCTCAGCCTCAGACCGATCCTGCCAGTTAAGTGTTTCCAAACACAGCCCAGGGACTCGGGATTGCTCTGTCTGCTGGTGGAGGAAGAGTGTGTTTATTGTCAAAGCTGTTGGCCTTTCTCTCCTAGAAAGGCTTAAGCTGTGAAAGCAGCAAAAAGTAGAGCTTATAGCAGCATCCATGAGGTCCTGGCTCCATGTGAATAAGTTCCTTGCAAAATGTTCAAAGGCTTTACTGAGTTTAGGATTTCATCCTGTGGAAGCATTATAGAGGGCACCCTGTATCTCCCAGTGAAGCTAGCTAATCATGTCCAGACGTGGTAGTAGTTAGCTGACGAATTGGCTGAGAAGTCAGTGATTAATTTTAACAAATGAGTTTTCTTTGAATGCAAGCTCATGCATGACAATTATAACACTATGCCTATGATAAAAATGGAGATTTTTATTCTTTAAGCTTCAAACCTAATTGTGTATGATTACTTTTTCCAGTGTCTTAAAACATCTGCCTTTTGTAGGGAGTATCACTGGGGGAAGGGGACAAACACACATAGAAAAGAAGAGCTCTTTCTTTCCCCAAATATCCTAAATACCAATGAAATGGTCAAAGCGATTGCAAAATTCTTTTTTAGTTCTAAGAAGTACTTAATATATGGTATCATACATTCTGTAAGGCCTCTGGTGTCTTCAGTGAACCACAGGTCTAATATCCACTCCCATAAAACTAGTGAAAGGTTTGGTATCACCTTTAGGTGAGCTCAGGGTCTAGACCCCAGTGAATCCTAGTTTGTGTTCTAGCTGCAGGCTTCTCTTAACAGGACACTCTGAACTTGGGTGGTAGGAAACAAAGCCTCTAGCAAACATACCTGAGTTGGGTCACATTGTGATGTATTATGGAAGGTGCTTTTAAAATCAAGCATGCTCGGGCTAAATATATTGTGAGCTGTTAGGGAGAAAGCATTAAGAATAAGAGGAGTGTAGGATTTTTTTTAATAAAGCAGTGTACACTATGTGGCTTTTTTTTTCTCCCCCTAAAGAGTGTGATGCTAGCACAGAAATTGCGTTATAGCTGCATAGACAAGAAGACTTCTTTCTTAAGAACACAAATTCGTCCTATAAGAAAATCAAGCTGTGACCTGTTTTTAGGCATTTAACTTGGATCCAGTCTTGCAGATGGATGGAAGTTAGTGATCAAACCACCTTGACTCCACGCTCAGATCTTTATTAGCACAGCTGAAGGGCACAGAGTATCAAGGGTGGCTTTGCAGCAATGAGTTTGTGTGACTGTAGCAGTGTGGTATTGACATTTTCTTTGTGATATGCCACCCAATTTTCAGAATCTTATCATTCACCTATAAACCACACATTCTGATATGAAGCGTAGTTAAAAGGTCTATTTAGTGGAAGGAGAAGTTTTAGTAAGTATAAAAATGATAGCTTTGACAAAATAGAGAAGAATGTGGCATTAACAAAGAGAACTCATTTTTCTTTTTCTTTCTTTTGTTTTTTTAAACATGCTTAACTCTCAAGCACCCTTGGATTTAAAAGGCGTTTAGAGAAAGACCTTTAGAAAAATGGAAGTCTCTTTAAACATTGTTTCTTTCATTGTCTTGACAAACCTTGAAAAGTAGTTTCTGTGCCTGCACATTTCAGAAACAGTTCTTAGGGGTTTTATTATGTGCTGAAACATATGTTTATAAAAAAGCCTATAACCTGGTGGAAAAAGTGTCTTATAATAATAAACCTGTCGATGGGCCATATGCTGCCATCAGTATGTTTGAAAAAAAATAAATTCTTCTACAAGTGTTAAGTAAGTTTACAGCCTGAGTGTTAAGTTAGGGTCAGACTGTGAGTCACCCTTTGTGGGCTGAGAGGGGGAGGAAAGTGCCTGCGGATGCTCCTCATGCTCTTTTCATTAGCTCACAGGGCGGCAGGCGGGCTGGGGCTGGGAAGCACCCTTCCCAAAGGGCAGTGGAGCCTGGAGGGGACTGCGAGAAGTTCTCCTCCTGTAGCCTTTCCTTGGTGCTCTGCAGGTTTGTGCCGGCCCAGCACATTTTGTGAAACTTGATTGAGCATTGTGTGGTCTCCGCTGAGAAGAGCGCACCTCTGAGTTAGATTATCTGCATTTTAAAGGTGAAAGAGGAGATATGTGAAGTTGGTACAAATAAAAGAGCTCTGATAAATCTCCAACTGGATAAGAAATGGGAAAAAGCCTTCTATTCTTACTGTCTATTAGGTGGATAATTCTTATTTTATGGGTGTTTTTGGTGATTATACTACTGGTTTAGGTTTTTAATGTAGGGGTCGTGGTCATTGCAAAGCCTTTTGTTTTTGAAGAGCAAAAGTAAGATGCAGAAGGTCAAAGGAAATGTCATTCTTAAAAGGCACTTTCTGTGTGGGATCAGTGTTTGGTAGATGTAGACACTTTCGAGCCTATTTTACTCTGGATTCGCTGGCGTAGCTCCTGTGAATGGGAGTCATGCATGTGTGCATCTCAAAAAGAATGGGTCTCTTTGTAACACTGTGTCCATGTAGAAACATACTTCACCGGGAAGTGTTTTAATAGCCTAATGTTTCCCAGCACCAGTCAGCTGTGCACTGCTTGTTTTCCTGGCAAGGTAGCAGGTGATAGTCATTGTCAAAGGAAATATCAAACACTAAGGAGAATTGTTTAAAGTAGTTGACCATGCTGAAAGCTGTGTCAAGTGATACATGTGGTTGCCATAGTATCTGTTATCAGAATCAAGATTGTGAACAGAACAGTCCCCATCAGGAATGAATTCCTTACCCACAGGGTTCATCAGGCAAATTAGAAGTTTGTTCAGGGGAGCAAATTTGCTTCTTGAGGGCTGAAATGTTCCCCCTGGGTGTTCCTGTCCAGAAGTCTAATGCTCTGTGTTGTGTCTATGTGTACAAGGCTCCTAGTCTAGAAGAGGGCCTTGGAGATCAAGAGAGTGGAGCAGAGAGGGAAAATCTGATGCAGAAGAAGCACCCAGACCCCAGCACAGATTCTGCAATCAGCATGGAAATGGGAAATAGATTGGATCAGTAATCCATGGAGGAAAGGGTTGGGAACTATGTGGATGTTCACTGAGAAAATTTTTTGGGTTCATCAGAGAGTAAGGCTGAGTATGGATTTAAGGAGTAGGAAAAGGACAACACTAAGTCAGGGGAGGAAACCATCTGTGTCTGGTGTTTGCTCACCTTTCCAAGAGAGGCGCTTTGGTGCTGGCAAGGATGGGAAGCACCCCAGGACCGTTCCTCTCCACCTTGACAGAATGCCTCCCCATGGAATCTGTAAACTCCAGCCAAGTTCTTACACCCAACTGGACCTGAGGGAAGGGTCCTGGGTTTCTGGGCTGCATCAGCACAGCTGATGAGGTGATGGAGGAGCCTGCAGCGGGCCAGGCTGGCTTGCCTGCGGCACGCACAAGCCAACGTATTGTGTTAACAACTGCAGCACTCAGAGTTTGCACAAACCCACATTCAGTAATAAAATAGCCTGCAACTAGTCACAGGCACCAGTAGTAGCCAAGCAAATTTGGAATGTGTAAGCCAACCATTTTTAAGTTATGGTGGGCCAAAAAAAATTAGGGAATGGTCCAAGAAATGGAGAACACCTCACTTTTCAGGAACTCTCATATCTTCAAGATGCCTTGGCTGATCTACCTCAAACTTTCCAGAGGAGCTTTCCTTGGCAGGAGACCACGACTGAAATTTCATGTGACTGGTTTTACTTTGTTGAAGTTATGAAGGTTAAAACCAGAGTTTGTTATAGAAAGCTAATCTCTCCATTAGAAATATTTGTGTATATTTAATATTCATTCCATTGTCATTGTTCACTGCTTGTTCAGACTGATTCTATTTTTGCTATTTATTGCACGGTTGTTTCTTTTGGGGGAATTTTTTCAAGGGTAAATTCAGAGCAGTGTAGATTGGAGCCAAAGTGTGCATGGCTGGCTATAGGCACATGTGGTAAAGCAGAAGCATTAGCCCTGTACCTGCTGAAGAAGGATTTGCACTTGGAGTCCTACTGCCACCATAATGTCACTGAGAGCTTTTTGGAGTGTCTGGTTTGAGAGATCACTATTTAGTACAGCTTTTCCCTCTCTGCTTAGTTGAAGAGAGTATCTCTGTTGGCCTAGTTATACTCTGGCCTCGAGGCAAAAAATGTTTCTGACTGATGGCCGGCTTGGCATTTAGGGTTTCCCTAGTGGCAGCTCCTGCTGTGGAAAGCTGTGAGGGTGGCAGTGGCCTAAGATGGGGATCAGTATTCTCCATGTGTGCTTTTGAGCTGCTCCTCTTTGTGTCTAAAAATCTGTAGTCTGAAATGTCTAGCTTTCAAAATTGCAAGATTTGAGACAGGCATTAGAAAACAGAGAAAAAATGTTTGTGGGCCTGGAAGTGCCTTTTAGTTTTCAACTCAGAGGCACCTTAGTAGTGACTTCTGTTCCAGGATGAGACCTGGTTGTGCACCAGCCTTTTCCTCTGCTCTGACTGCTGTTTTCTGAATGATGAGAAGAGCACAGCATGCTGTTGCAGATACTTGTTATTGCTGGATGGAGCCAAATGAGCAAAGGTCTCTAAATATGCTGTATTTCAAGACATTGAATTAGTTTGATTGAGCCACTGTATGGACAGAGCAAGCAGGGCTGGAACAGATGTCAGGCTGGAACGAGCCCTCACCCTGAGGCACAGGCTGAGAGTGTTTGAAGTCACTGCTTGTCTGTATTTTTCTTTCTGGGGCTTAAGTTATAAAGCTCCAGGAGAGACTTGGCAGAAGTCAGGAGGTGCTGCTGCTGCTGAGACAGGGTGCTGTACATGACTCTTTGCTAGGGCTGCCTTTTAGGCTGGATCACTCAGCACCTGCCCAGCTCTGCAGTCGATGGGGCCAGGAGTTTCTCTGTGTGTCTGTGCAAGGCCAGGCTTTGTCCTGTTTGCCATCTGTGCTGATACTGGCTAGCAGCTGCAGCAGAGGGGCATGCCTGCTTCTTGCCTAATGCACCCCACACCAAAAATACAATTCCTACATTAGTTTACAATGAGTTAATTCCTGTAAAAGGGTATCTGCATAAAATAGTGATCAGTAGGTTTTCTATTTGCTCAGGCCTTTTATGATTAGGAGCACTGAAAAGACCAACAGAATCAGCTAAAAATCAATGTGCCTCTATGTGGGCAGCCACTGAGAAGGGTGCAGGTAATGTGATCACAGCTACTTAAACCAGTGATACCGCTATTGCCTGCGAAAGTTTCAAGCACGAGAGAAACCCTATGGAAAACTCCTGGACCACGGAATTAAAATAATTGTCTTGCAGTCTCTGAAATATATATTGCCCTTGCAAGGTGATCATGAGATAAATAGGGACACTAGCACTGGGTTGAGCACACTGTGTACGTGGAACTTTGCTTCTGTCCTGTGTGACATTAGGCTCTTTATTTTTATGAAACAATAACTAGTTGGAGTTGAAAGTGCCCTAAGAATTCTTCAGGTGGTGATAGCACCTAAACCAGAGCCATCAAAGGGGAAACGCAAAGAAAAATATGTGGATATGAGGATGCATCTTTTGGTTCCTAAGTTAGCTCAGATACATATCACTGCATGGCATTGGGGTGCCTGCATAGTGACTCTCTGCATGATTTCTTTGCTAAGCAGGACCTCGAAGGAGGAGGTCACCCCAAAGAATTTTTGTCTTCTTGGTGTTTCTAGAAATAGTGTCTCTGCACTCTTCAGGCTGCAGGGCTGCAGAGCCTTGAGTTACTACTGGTGCTGCTCCATCCTGTGCTCCCAGATGAGAGTTTCCAAGGAATGTCATAAACCCGTTGCACAAGCTGAGAGAAGGAACAGAAAACTGCAAAGCCTGTAATGCTGCAATATTATAGTATTGTCTACTGCTGCAATAACCCTGCTGTGCTTGGAAGGTCTCAGGCATACCAGCACCATGGTTAATCAGTCAAGCAGCCAATAGTAATTCATAGCCTTGACTGCTGAGAAATTCAGCACGGCTAAGATAGACATCTGATCCAGCTCAAGAAAGTAAAGGCATCCCACAGCAGTTTTCTTTTTGACTTGAGTTGCTTTAACCCTCTTTCTGATTTTTCTTACTTATTTTCTAAATACTTTTCATGTTTCTTTCATTTAGAGTTCCTAAACAAAATGTTCTTTGAAATGTAATATCTTTTAGAGCAAAAGGTTCCCCTCATTTATTTTCTGCCAATCTGAAGTGAGTTACAAAAGAAGACAGTTGCAAGTCCCATGTATGCAAAGTACATATGGAAAATGTCAAGTGACTTGGAAACAGTCATGCTAAATTAAAGTGTCATCAAGAGAAAGAGAAATTGGGTCAAGACTTATAGCAATGTGACTGTTTTGTAGGTCTTGGAGTTCAAAATAGAGGTACTACTTCTGAATTTTGGAAATCAAGGTGATTATAGTGATATGGTGATACTGGAGAAGACACACTGCTGTAATCTGGAGCTTTCAGTCACTGGCTGAAATGCTGGACAAATAGTAGCAGTAAATAAAGTACATAGGTACATAAAGTGTTTATTATATTAACAATATTTTTCAAAGAAAGATAATGCTTTTAGAGAGCTAATATTGTAAACTAAAAGTCTATTTTTCCCCCTGATTCTCTGATGCCCAAGCCAAGTGAATTGATTTTAAACTGAAGTGTGCCTGTTTTGTACAAGTGTACTTGGCAGAAAAGTGATGCATTAGAATTCACATAAACTTGGATTCTTCAGCTCCTGGAACAGAGACTGTATATGTTACCCACTGATGGAAACACAGGCTCCTCTACACTGTGCCCTTGGGCATGTTCTGTTTCAGTGTCTTGAAAATACGTGGTTATTTCTCATGTGCTTGTCCACGCTCAGTTTGTTTATGGAGACTGTGACATTTACAGTATCTGCAGTCTGGAATATTGCTTTTGCCATAGCTTTTAATGATTATCTCCTTTTACTAAATAAAACCCTAGGAGATCTAGGCAAGGCAGTTGCATAGAAGACTTGGCAAATACAAATTGTTAACTGCATGTGGTGATAAAGTTAGAAAACACTTTAAAGAAATCAAACTTGCCATTAGCCTGATCTGAACCATACAAATTCTTCTCCTTTAATTTCTCTTCCCTCACGGTATAAAAGTCTGCTCATTCTTTCATCAGAAATGATTCAGACCTGAGGGACACTTGTAATTTGGAAGTAATTAGTAAATAAGTCAGATAAATATTATCCATTGAGATTTGTGAAAGCACATTGGATAGGATTCTTAAAGAGCTGTATCAAATCTGCACAATTAAAGTTTAAAAAATTATCTCTAGTTAGTATGATAAGTCCATTTCATCATAAATTAATTTACTCTTAATAGTTTCTGCTGCTTTTGGAGCAATCTGAAAGGGTTTGGGGATCTGAAAAAGTAGCTAAAATAGAAGAAAATCTGTAATAGCACAGCATATTTAGATAAAATTTTGACAGTATCCAGATTGTGAGATCTTGCTTGTGTGCAAATGTCATTAGTGGGGTGCTGGGTCCAGAGCTGAACCTCAGATTTGTGGGTGTGAGTACTCACTCCTCACTCCCTATCTAGCTTCAAACAATATTTCTCTTGGTTCTTGTTGGGCATAATATATTGTCTGCCTTCTTGTTTGAGAAAAGCTCAGTGGTACTCATTTTCTTATGCTGAATCAAAAATCCCAGGTTATGTGGCTGTTACTGTTCACAGCTTTGGGCTCTTTAAGTAAAAAAGCAGAATTTTAGGTACAAGAAATATTTGAATAAGTGTGGTTTGTAAGTAGACTGGCCAACACCTGCTCCTAAATTAATCTTAAAATCTTTGTATACCTCTACCTGAATATACCACTACTTCTACCCTTCCGAACTGTGAGGTGCTCTAGAATTCTCCTGTAGCTTTGCATCAATGCCCTGGTGGGGTACTGGGAGCACACAGAGTTCTGCCATTACCCCCTGGGAATGACCTGGTGACTCTCATGACCCTCCAGGGTGTATTGGATCTATTATCAGGTTTCCCATTTGGAGGGTTTATATAATAAAAATCACTACAGTTACTGGAAGTACTGTGAAATTATACAATGCATTGAAATGGATTAAAACATGTTCCCACATAGATTTCCTTCTGCTTTATTGGAATGGTAAATTTGGTTTAATCAATTCACCAAACCAGGTTTGGTGACTGATATGTTTACTACTGGTGGCAGGTGTCCTGCCTGATTGCCAGCACCTTTCTGTACTGCTGCATGTCCAGACACTGATTTGTAAGAATTCTACTCTTTTCCTGGAGCAGAGCAAGCACAACAGACTGTTTTTGCATAGATACTGAAAATTTTGAAAGAGTTTGGAGCAGATTGAACACAGCTGAACACCAGAACAAGAGTCTTGTCACTGCTTGACATCATTCATGATTGCTACTAATATATCTATTTGCATCTTTATGCTCATCTTTAGTATGAACTTCAATGCATTTTTCTCCAACATTTAAAAATGACAATCCAGTGTGATGAAAGTAGGAAAATTTTGCTTTGCTTGCAGTCATCCTGTGTAGTATAGTCTATATATGCTGTAGTAGTTTTAACTGTTAGTAAAACATCTCTACTAACATGCTGACTAGAAGCATAGATATAAATCAGAAAATAAAAGCAAAAATCCTGAAAATTTTAGAAATCTTAAGCATTAGTTTTTAGATCAGACTAATTTTTCCCCCATTTATTTACTGTCTGAATGGGACTGAAGGAAGACTAAACCCCATTAGCAGAATATGTTTGACAGGATTGGATGTTGCTGAGGAATCAATCTATGTTAAAACAAGGATTTCTTTTTCACAAGACTCTTCATGTTGGTAGAGAAAACCTTCTTCTGATTGATTTAGGGCAGTGAATTGGCTTTACTTTATTGCTGACCTTGTGCCTTTAGCACTTAAAATCTGCAGGCAAGGGTTGGGGTTATATTATCTTAGGCAAGGGTCAAAATCACATAAATGTTTCATCTCCACCATTGCAAACCTTTTTCCTAATTCTCCCAGTGGCTGGTTTGAGTGTTGCCAGCAGGTTTCCTAAGTGGCAAATGGTGGCAAGGTGAGGGAAAACTCCTGTTTCCTGGGAAGGGCACGAGCCAGAAGAGAAGCAAGCACTGTCTCAGAAGAGTTCCCTGGGAGAGGAAGCAGGTGGGTTTGCTAGGGCAGGGTGGGCACACCCCACGTGCCCCTCGCCACAGGTCTGGTGTTGTGTGTGTCTGTTCCCATGGATGCTGAGTTGTCAGTGTGCAGCAGGAGAGGAGAGAGGGAGAGTTTGGGATGTTTCTGACATCTTGACGAGAGGATGGCTGCGCTCTGTGCTGGGCAAGAGGGTGCACTTCATCAGCACCTTCTCAGCAGATGCATCTACATCATCTAAACAGAGTGTGCAAAAGGCAGGCAGGGCTTTGCATGTCTTGGATGCTTAAAGGCAGTGTTAGAAGGAGGGCTTTTTAATTGAAATTGTTGGTAACAGCCCTTCCTGTTTGCTGAAAATCAAGAAATGCATAGCCAGTATTTGAAATAGTAAGAAATATTTTGATGAAAATTTTGATTGTGCCACCTGTTGAACAATCAAAGGAAGGGACTATATTGCATATATACTGGTTAGCTTCAGGTTTTAAAGTCTATTTAAATTGAGATGTTACTCTAGAGATAAAGGCACAAAAAAACCCCCTCTACCAAGTATCTTGGAAAGTAAAGTATTTACTTTTTCACAGATTCATCTGTAGTAGCCTGTAGGTCTCAAAATAAAAGGTTTTAGGTTTTGCTGTATCTTTTGATGGTGAAAATTACCATCAAATGGTAACTCCAGTTGTATCCAGTGAGGGTGGTCTCAATCTTATCCCATCCTTCTAACTTTTATAACAAAAACAAGTACTATAAAGAATCTTGGGAGCTAGCCAGCTGTGTATTGCTTCTCACTTACCTCTGTGTCTCATTGTTTTAATGGTGCCAGAGCTTTCAGAGAACCTCATCCTTTTTGTGCTACCTTCCATCTTGTAAAAGTCAGTTGTATTTGTAGGGAATGGATGGCAAGTGCTGGGGGAAAAGACATCTTGTGTGCTGCACATGGGCATATATGATTAACAAAGGGGATGAAGCACCCAGCCAGAAACCTTGGTTTGTCACAATTGCTCATGCTAGTTTCATGCTGGTAGTTGTTAGAGATCCTGTTTCTCTTTCAATCTGTAAAATTTCCAGGCAGATAGGATTCAGTTTCCAGTGGTTCATGTCAGGTTAGAAACAGCTGTATCCCCCACGGAAGAGATTTCTGTTGAGCTAGTCATAGTTTAAACTAATTTTGCCCGCAGCCATGCATAAAACAGTGCCAGAATGGAGAGAGAAAGAAAGAGGTGGGGGGGGAAATACTAATGCCACTTCATTTTGTTTTAGGAAGCCAACCAAAATACCCCAGCTAGTGTAGGTTGGCTTATTATCAGCATAATCATGTTAAGTATTAAAATATACAAAAAAGAAGGGAAAATTGTTTCAGTCCAGGAAATTTCATTTTTAGATTGTAATGTAACAAAGGGTTTAACTGACTTCATCCTTCAGTTTGGCAAGCCTTCTTCCAGGGTGAAATTTTTTACTCAAGATTTTAGACTAAGGCAAACAAGCACATAGAAAGAATGTTGTTTGTATGTATATATATGAATATACAGAAATGAGATGTAAACAATGATAATTTGCTAAATATTCTCCTACAATTATTTTGCTAACATAAACAAAATGGGAACTGGCACTGAGATAGAGCTGAGAAACAGGGAACAATTTGTTTAACACTGTTCTATATTAGAGTTTTTAAACAAGGGCTGAGTTGCTTGCTTTCTGGAACAAATGTAAAAAGACAAACTACAGTCCAATAAAGAAGTTAGTAATTAAAAGGAAAGCGGTACCTACAGTGTTAGGAACATACAGTAAGACCATACTTGGCAGATGAAAAATACACTGGTACACAGAGATGTGGATAATTAGTATATCTCAGAAATCTTGCATCAGAGTGAAAAATCAAAATTCTCCAATCACTTCTGCCTGGAAGAATGAGTGAATTTGGTCAAGTTTTTGTGATGAGATTGAAGCAGGTCTTTTGTAACTGTACTCTCTGTTCGTGTGTGTTATTATAAATGTTTCCTTCTTTAAGGAAGCAATTCAGATTGCCCTTTTTCAGGGCAATTACTGCTGTGTTAAGTTCAAGTAATATAGCATCTAAAAACATTTATGGAGCAAAGAAAAGAAGCCTTTTATTCTAACCTTGCCAAGAGCAGAAATAAAATGAGCTGTTGTGCTGGAAGTGTAGAACTGCATGAGGATTTGTAACGTCCTATTTCTCGTGGTTTAGTCTTGTGTGCAGCCTGAGATTTGTGTGATTTAATGAGACTGTGATTCGTTTATCCTGTCAAGCTTTAAATAAAAACCCTCAAAGCACTTCCTTCCTTTTTTGAATTATGTGTTTTTGCAAGTATGGTATCAAAAGCTGTCCCTTAAAAAGAGGGAAGGGAACCCAATACAGTTATGTATGTTGGCTGGATTTTTTTCTTCTGTTTTATTAGACACTGAGTAGTATTATCCATTTCTCTGTGCCCCTCTGTCTTGTTTTGGTGCATTAAGAGGTTCCATCCTGTTCAGTTACACATGAAAGCAGAACATAAGCACAGGCTGCTCCTAAACTCTGCTTTTGCAGGGGGCATTGAGATTAAAACCTTACTCTGTGGGTGGGAATAAGTCCCGCAGAAAGCCAGGCTGTGCCAAAGATGGGCATAAACTCCTGCTCATGTTGTGTGTCCTCAGGCACCATCTGTGCCTGTATGTTGGAGCATCCCTGCATGCAGTGTGAAATAACCTTCACAGGGGAAATATGTGCAGCCTTCACAGGGGAAATGTGTGCAACTCTTTTGGGTGCTGGTCCATTGCAAAGCTCAGTCTGAAAGTGCCTGGTGCAAGGGTTGTTCTGCACCTGCAAGGACCAGGCTCAGTGCTCCAGGGTCCCCTTTCCCAGTCACAGGGGGGGCAGGAAGCAGCACACTGACCTGGGAGTGGCCATCCAGAATGAGGGAAAGACACAGCATGGGTCCTGCCACTTACCCAGACTTCCCATCTGCTGAAGTAACGTGGCAGCCTCTTCCCCATCTTGGGGGGAATAGGATAGGATCCTCGAGTCCAGAGCCTTCCCTTAGCAGTAGCAGGGCTCTCATGCTGCTTCCCCAATGGGAAGGATGTGATCATTCTGGTGGGAGGAAGTTTTCACTTCCAGTTCTCCTCCCTGTGGTGCTGAGGTGTCGCTGCCTCTCTGGCAGGTGTTGTTTTGCTCCTCCACCAGCACTATGGGTGTAGTTTATTTTCAGTCTCTCTGCCTTCCTGGTGTCTCTGCTGCCCTGCAGCCAGGCTTCCTTCTTTCCTGGCCCAGTGCCACAGCCTCCCCCAGCCCCTGCTTCTTCCTCCCTGTGTTGGTGTACAACTCACTTCCTCCTCATTGGCCTACTGCAGCAATAAAACTGAATGCTTTAATAAAGCAGTTATGTGTGAGTGGAGGATGCGCAAGTAAGTGACGGCCATCAGTCTGGTCACCTTGTTTCCACACATGGCTTTTATCTCCTGCCAGCTTGATCTTTCAGTCTGCACAGCGTTCTGCTTCCTAGGACCTTCATGGTGATCAGATACCCTGGGAACAACTGCAGTTCCTCTGCAACCTGCAGTTTGTGAGAGGGAGGAGAGCTGCACAAAGAAGGCACAGAAAAACTACATGCAGCTCTGTGGTTGGATCTGCAGAGGAGCTACTGAGGTGGAAGAGTGGAGCCTGCTGGGATGGTGTTTGTGCAAACCTAGATCCCTCCATGACTGTGCAGTGCCATACTGAATTTCACTTTGGAAAAGTGACTTGCACTGATTTGGATATTTGCAGTGGTTTTATATTGGTGTAGGTACAAGTGGATTTTTTCCCCTGCTATCTGGATCAAGAGACAGTGCTGTGGCAGCTGAAATATGACCAAAACCCATCCAAAGCACCCAGCTGGTAGATCTGCAAGGGCAGTGAAAATACTTCATCTCCTTCTTTACTGTGTGTGAGGGCATGCCAGGGACTGTGGCCAAAGTGGTGGTTTCTGCACCTGGTTGCTGTGGTGGAACCAAGCTCTGTTGGCAATTGCAGCAACTTCAGCAGCCTTGAACCTTTTCACCTTGCTGTGAGCAGGACCAGGAAACAGCAAAGGTGTGGCAAGAGCAAAGGGCAAAAAAGGGTCAGAAGTAGATAAGGCTGAGTACAGGTACTACAGGGCTCTCTGAGACACTCCTTGAGAGGCTCTGTGGGGTAATTTATGTTGTGAAAACTGCTTGTCTGCACACAACTCTGTGACAATTCTTCCCCTTTGTAGTTTTGATTAAAGAGCCTGGAAGTGATTTACACTAAAGTTGTACTGAATCCACATGAAGTGGTGTGTACTACATTTCTATAGAAACCCTCACTTAGAATAACAAGACTGTGGTCAGCTCATACCTCTCTGGAAAAGACAGAAGTTCAGTTGTTTCCCCTGACCTGAAATCTGTGAGGAAATCCTGGCTGGAGTGGTGAATCTCAGGGCAGTTCAGAGTGAGAGCTGCTCTCATGGCTCCTGAGAAAAGCTGCTGCAGGTTGGGTAGGTGGAGGTTCACCTGCAAGGTGCAGTGAGTCACTGGGAAACCAGGTTCTCCCTGACACTTGTTGCTCTGTTAAACATTTCCACTGGTGGTGGGAAGGTCTGCCTGTGAAGGATCAGAGCTGGTGCAGCTTTTCTTTTCTATTTTTATTTCCCTCCTGTCAGCCCACACTCAGACAACCTGTATGTGGTCTGTGGGCTGTGGGAAAGTGAGAGCTGGCTTCAATGCCAGGAAGCTTGAACTTGATGATGGAGCATGGAGACTAGATATCAGATGCATAGAAGATAACTTTGACCTTCCACTAAGCCCCAGAGACTGATGCATCTAAGCCTCCGTGCTCCTACAGAATAATCTAGGACGCGTTCCTTGGCAGAAACCCCACTGAGCATTTCTCCAGCTGCCGGGTTGCCAGCTTGAGTGAGTTTTACTGCAAGTTTCACTATATTTGGCAATTTTCTTACAGCCTAAGCTCCTGGAAATGGGTCATTAGTAAAAATAAATAAAAAAGTTGCTTCGCTCCCACCCCCTTTAACTTGAAATCCTAGGTTTTATCCGAGGACTGAAGAACAGGCACACTGCCTGCCTGCATCCTCAGAAGTAAGAACCTGAGACTAGTCTTTCCAAATGCCCTGACTTGGGACAGTCACATTCAGTAGGTTGTTCAGGTTAGCAATACCATTATTTGAATACCTCTCAAGGAATTTTCTCTAAGTAGATGATTAAATATAGGTTTAAAAGGCAATATTGGAAAAAAAAAAATCCTACTTCAGATTTCTTTGGGTATTTTTTCTTTATTTCAGAAGACAGTGTCTTAGGTTGCCACAAAAAATACTGAATGCAGTTTGACTCCTCTGAAGGAAAGAGCCAGATTTATTGGGACTAACAAGGAAGTTGTCCAAAAGAGATTTATTAATTAGGAGACCTAATCAGAGCCAATAAGACAAATGCACAGGCCATCCACACACTAATATACATCTTTTGGCAGGCACCACTCCCCACAGGCTTGTCTGTCTGTTGCTGCCTACTCTATGCTTCCACCATGGCAGAAATGATGTGATAACACTAAAACCAATTTGGCACTTTCCACATGAGAGGACGAGTGTATTCCCCACCCTGGAAATGCAGCCTCCAGCTGTCTTGCCCTATGCCAGAGGTTTCTTAATACTCTGGAATTAGCTGACTAAGAGATGCAGCAAACTAACAGAGCATTTGCTATCTGTTCAGGCTGCCTAAGCTTTCCATCAAATAAACTTTGGTTTGATTCTCAGCCCTTTGGGAATGGTTGCCCACAGCTAACATTTGCTACCCCAAATAACCCTGTGGTGACCTTTGCTGCAAAGCTGCAGCCAAGAAAAACCCTGTTTAACATAACAGTGCACATCTTAGCACATCAACTTGAACCATCCTGACCTCTGAGCTGCCAGGGTCTGTACAAATTAATTTTAACAATAGACAGTGTTGAAAGGAAGGAATGTTTCAAAGGAATTAAAAAAATCTCCCTTATCCATCTCTTCTCATTTAAGAAATAGTCAGGAGGCCTACTTTAGAAAAATGAAAAGTGCTCCTTGTTGCAAAACAATGGGCTTTATAAAGGGAGGGGGAACTCTTTGGTTTCTTGCATCTGAGCTTGGCAAGATGAAATTTCCCACAAGTGGGTGCTGCTTCTGGAAAATCAGCCTTTAATTTCCACTGGGGAATTGCCTTTATTTCATGAGATGCCTCAAAGATACCATTGGGGTTTGCCTTTCTTTTTCGTAGCTGCTGCTAAGACTTCTATTAAGCAAATAAGAAAGTCTTCCCTTTTTGCCCACTTCACTGGTTTGTACCTTGCCTCATGTTTTCCAGAGCTTTTGTGTGAATGGCCAGACTGGGAAAGGAAAAAAGCCATTCTCCATATGGTAGTTGGAACTTAAATCAGTTAATGATTGAAGGAGCCATCGGAAGGGAGAAACATAGGAAAATGAGGTCTTCAGCCTCTGGGGCAAAACAGGCTTATCACTTCTGCTGGAGAGGAAGCTGGGTTGGGTTAAGTCTCCAGTGTTTCCCCCAGGGGTAGACTTATTCCTCTGCTCCTCCTCTGCAGCAGCTTTGACTCCAGCAGCCTGTAAGTAAGGAGATTATTACAGCGGGGGGAGGGGGGTAGGTGAATTTGGAGACAATAAGAAATGCTAATGATAATTTAAAAACTTGTGTAGAATTGCTTTAACAGTTTAAGAGCTGTATGTTGAGCATAGGTAAAAAAGATGGAAGCTTATCCTGAAGCATCCAGTGGACTTCAGTAATTGCACCCATGAAACCACCTGTTTTTATTTATTTAGCCAGTGTAATTCAGCTAAACAAAAAAGTTGCAATCCTCATTTCTGGTTTCCTACACAAATGCTTTTCTCTTTGCAATTGAGATGTGCTGCTGAAGGCAGCACAGGGCAGGAATCCAGGGGCATCCCCCAATGGTGCTGAGGAAGATCCCCCTTGAGCAGCAGAGGGGTCTGCTGCCAGCAGGAGGATGGTGGGGAGCTTGTGGAAGGGCTCCCCTCTCCTCCCTAACATTTTCAAAGCCAGGGACTGTGAGGTGTGAGAAGCTGCAAGGGCTGAGGGGGAGAGGACTGGATGTTCAGTGTAGAGGGAGATAAGATAAAATGATATTTCTCTGAACTTCGTGCAGCTTTCAACACACAGCCTTCAAGATCCTGTGAGGTTGTAGAGGTCCTCTTGCAACTAATACAGTAATGACCTTGAATTTGCTTCCAGCTCAGCTGTACTGCTGGAGGACAAGGCATTTCTTGTGAGCAAAAAACATTAAAGCAGCACAGAGCTCCAGTTTTCAAGAGATTTGGGTATCCTTTCTGAGGCCTCACTTGTAACAAGGAATTGCAGATAAGCTTCTGCAGTATTTAATGTGTAAAGTTTTTGGATTTATTCTCACTGCTGCCTCTCCTTTTGCTTGTAGTGTTGACAAATATATTGTTGGGTGCTGTTTTTTTGTTTTATGTGGGTATTTTTTTGCTGCACAATTAAGCTAATCATATGCATGCTAATATGTGCATGCTAACCAAGATGAGTGTGCTTTCATGACATAAGTGTTGTGGAGGGCTTGGGGGGGCAGATTTTTGTTTGCTTTAATTTAAAAATAATTAATAATGCATCTCAGTCCTTTTTCTTGTTTTAGGCTGAATACTGAGTCTTGACTTATTATGTTGTGGCAATCTGCTGTGCCAAACATATGATCACAGACAATTAGAAATTTGTAGTCTCACGCCTGATTTAGGACTAAACCTTTCTATTTCTTAGCAACTTCTGGTTATAAGATATAACAAAGCTGGTGGGGGAATGAGTAAATTGTAACATTTATAGATTAAATTGTATCTGGACTTGCTACGTGACTCAGTGCAAAATATTAGTGACCTCTTCCTTTATGACTTTGACTTCCTGCAAGCTTATCTGTTAAAAAGATCATGAGAGATGCTTCCATTGCAGATCTTGTAAGAAATGTATATTCAGCAGGAGAAACATCTGACTGAGCAAAGAGTAACTTACACAGTGGTTTGGAAACCACATGTTGAAAAGTGCTGGGGAAACACATCAGGCAAAATGATAAAAAGAGATGAAAGCAGTTCAGATGGGTGAAGAATGCTGATTTTAAAATGCGAACCATCTGAACACTGATGAGTGGGCAGGTTGCAATAACTTCAGGGCAGACCTAACTGGCACAACAGCCATATACTGTAAGGCAACTCCCACAGGACATCACCTGCAGTGATTTAAAATTGGAAGGTGTGGGAGTGTCGAGGTACTGCAGAGAGCAATCTTGCAGCAGCAGAGTGCAAGTAGGAAATGGGTCAGTTGGAGTAATAGCTTTCTTCCGTGTGGTTTCTGTGAGCTGAGCCAAGCCAAACATATGTGGAGCACTGGGTTATCACAATCATGATTTTTTTTTTTTCTGTGTGTTAGAAATTGCAATGAAATTTGGTCATCCAAGCGTAACTTTATGAATCCTCCCTCTGGCTGGACACTGCCTTGAGCCCCAAAGTCAGTTGTCTTTGTCGAGATCGTTAAAATGGACGGTTTGGAGACGTTATAGTGCAGTCTCACATTCTCTGGAGGTCAGCAGAAACATCTCTCAGTTATCTCTGCTAATACCACCTGGGGTTTGTTCTCCCTCTACATTGTGGTAGGTGATTTACCCATTTGTGCTGAAACAACTGGATGTGTGACCACACTGAAGTGGATAAAGGGGCTGACCCAGTTTAAAAAAAAAAAAAAAAACAAAAAAAAAAAAAACAAACCAAAAACCCAAGAAAACCCTCTAACCTGTATTTCCCTCCTGTATCAGTTCCACACACAGGGGTGTTGGCAGCAGCAGAGGCACAGTGCAGGAATGAAGGACAGAAGGAGAACGTCTTACACTGCTGTTACTGCTGGCTTCTTTTTCATGTGAAAACACAGTCTTAGTTACAGCCTCGGTTTAAACTTTGCACTCAGCTTTGATGTACTTTGGCAGCTTGCAGAAAGGTGATAGCGTGTGGTGACTGTGGTTTTGGTCCCTCCTGATGGCCAGGGGGAGCAGGCAGTGTGTTATCACAGGCCTGTAAGCTGTTTGGATGTGATGTGATGAGATGGTGGCTCCTGAGGTGCAGGCTGGTAATGAAATCCAAGCTTGCCTCTGCTCCCATTCCCCTTTGCTGATCACAGCTGGCTGGTACTAGTGGCTCCTAAGTCCCACCATTAAGTTGCTATTGACACAAATGGGTTAGGAAAAAATCTCCAGAAAAAGGGGCTTGGTTTATTTTTAATTTGGATCAGGTGAGTGGTTTGTCACTAATTAGTACACTGAGTTACACTGATGATGACTGTGGTGCAGGGAGGTGAATGGTAAGGCTTGTGGGGGGGATTTGCTTCAGTCAGGCTTGTAACTGATAGTCACACCACTTGATTAAGCAAGTGAGTTCGTGTAAGGGCATAGTGTGCTCGATGGTCTAGCAATGTGGTATGTATTTTCCTTGGAACACAGCCCCCTCAGTCAAACTTTGTTTCATTTGGACCATGCATCCCTCCACTAATGCACAAGCTGTCCAAAACCCCCAGGTACTAATAGGGCACATATTTCCAGGACTAGGTCTGACATTCTCTACCTACTCCCTTTTTGTAAAATCTCAATCTTATCCTAAAGGAATGTATTTAGATAGTTGTGCCACCCATTCTCCTTTTTGGGAAATATAAACCCCCTGGCACCTTGATGTGCACAACTCCTTCATGCCACTTCAGTGTGCGTGCAGCATCCATAGCAGAGGTGCAGGAGTTGCTCTTACTCAGGTCTGATACCAGGCAAGAAATGATGCAGCCACTGGGGCTGTGCCAGCTCATACCCGCTGAGGAGGAGGCTCCCCTCTGACCCATTTGCGTGATGCTCTACCCTTCACCCCCTGATAATATGCACCGAACACCATCATTTCCAGGCTGTGGGCAGAGGAGGGCTGCAATGTAGAGCTTGTGCTCCCTGCCTGACCCCTCTGGAGACAGGCTTGCTCACAGTTCCCCTGCGTGAGGACTTTCAGTGGTAAAGACAGCTTCTGTGCATGCAGCCAGGCAGGGGCTTTGCTTTTGCTCTCCCAATGCTACGCTGGGTATAGCAGAAGCAGGCAGGCACATGATCTCCCCAAAGGCAGGATCCAGAGTTACTGTAGAAACTGGCCACCAGCTTCTTTTGCAGCTAGCAGCTGTCACGGTGTGGTTACAGCCAAAGCGTGTCACTCCTACAGTGTCTGCAGGCTCTGGAGTGTGTTTCTGCTACTGAATCCTTTGTGCTACTGCCTGGAGATTAATTCTGCACCATCTATCAGTATGTGTTAAGATATTTCTAAGTTGTATTTGTTTTTTGAATGATTTTTAATAGTATTTGATGTTCTCTACAGGTTTCATTTTCCTTCACCAATACTTCAAGGCACAGAGGAGGTGGTAAAGGCATTGCCATGAAACCTAACTTGAAGCAATGGAAACAACTCATGCTTTTTGGTATCTTTGCATGGGGCCTGCTTTTCTTGGTGATATTCATCTATTTTACAGATAGCAACACTGCTGAACCAGTTCCAAGTTCCTTTTCTTACATTGAAACCAAGAGACTTCTGCCCCTTCAGGGCAAGCAGAGAGTCATCATGGGAGCCATTCATGACCCATCATTCTCTGAAACCATTGATGGGAACGAGGTACTTCTTAATGAAGATCTCCTAGGTACTTTTAAATCTGGGACTGCAAATTCTAAGAAATGGACTGTATTGGAAGAGGACTTTAGAAATGAAGATGAGTTTTTTCCACCCCAGTTAGGAAGAAAATCAAAAAGTGCTTTCTATCAAGTGAATGATGATTATTTATTTGCTGCTGGTCAGCCTCAGTCACACAACCGCCTTCAAGAGACAGAAAAATTCATTTCGGCTGATGTGAATAATCCAAAAGGAAATGTTTTACAGAGCAACTGGAGCCATCAGAGAAGAACGAGGAGAAGGAGCACAAAGCATAGGAGAGGCCAGATGCTTAATGAATCTGATGACTGGGATGGGCTGTATTCCACAATGTCGAAATCCTTTCTTTACAAGCTTTGGAAAGGGGATGTCTCTTCCAAGATGCTAAACCCTCGACTGCAGAAGGCGATGAAAGATTATTTGAGTACCAATAAGCATGGGGTGCGGTTCAAGGGGAAGCGAAACTCCAAGTTGACAGGAGACCAGCTATTCTGTGAGCTAAAAGAAAGAGTGAATGTGAAAACAATAGATGGCAAGGAGGCTCCCTTCTCCACTCTTGGATGGGAAAAGCACGTTCCCCAAATTCCACTGGTCAAATTATATACACATGGCCTTGGGAGCTGTGCAGTAGTTATGTCTGCTGGTGCAATACTGAACTCCTCTCTGGGGGACGAAATAGGTGGGTGAAATGCATCTATTTGTGTGTGTGTGTGTATGTATATGCATGTTCATGTTTAAATTTTAAAAGTTTCATGCTTCTCAAGCACAGATCTGTAAAGTCTGGTTGTTCTCTCTTACTACAGTTGCATGAATGTAAACTAATGGACTTCAGTGAGGCTGTTCCCTTTCAGAACAATATAACTGAAAGGAAAATCAGGCCTGAAGTCATAATCTAATTTAAAGAAAACAATGATGCTTTCTTATCATATTACATCTTGTAGTAGGGAGGCAGAACTGGTTACATCAGATCTGCCACATTCAACATTTGTGTGCAACTTGCATTTATTTCTTCAGCAGGTTAGAGCTGTGTTCAGGTTTTATTCTGCAAAGCTGTGTTACACTGGCCTTTATTTTGCAGTAGCTCACAACTGCTGCTGTGTGGCTGGCCGAGACATTTGTCTCCATGTCAAGAAGCAGTAGAGTGTCCTCTTCATCTCTTGCTGGTTTAGAGTTCAGAGACATAAGGAATTCAGACCCTTGAGTAGCTTCATGCACTGACATCAAGTCCCCTGGCCTCTTTTCTGAGACTGAATTTCAGTGAGTTCAAGTGTGTTCACCCATTGTTTTCCCATTGCCGCACTGAGTCAGTGAGGTTACAGGTGTGCTGAGATGTCAGTGTCACTCAGAATCCCCCACCTCAAGGTGGGAGTTTTGTAGTAGCTATTCAGAAAAGGATGGTGGGACCATAAAACTAGTCCAGGCCACTTCTATTTTTTTTCTTTTTAAATATTGCTACTACCTGTGTTAATATCTCAGTAGTTCTTCATTTCAGTAGTACATGTGCAGTATGGTAAGAGTGTTGAAAGAAGGATGAAAGGTTTCAGAACTTGTTTCTGAAACAAGAAGAGTTATCTCCTTCAGCACTCCATAAAAAACCTTTTGATGTTCACTCATTAATCCTCCCATCTTCCAGGACTTCACATCCCAATACTTGCCTCATCACTCTGTGTCATCTCTTTGACACCGATAGGTTTTCTTTAAATCTCTGGGATAAGTTGGAGCTTCTAGGATTATCAAACTCTTGCAATGGGCTTCCAGCACAGCAAAGGTGCCCAGCTAGCCTGCACCTAAAATCACACTAGGGTAACCCCTAATTCCATAGGAAGCCTTGCTGGTGTAGAAATCTTTGGGGTGAAAAAGCTTAGCAGTTCCTACCTTCTCCAGCATGTTATCTTTGACTGAAACAGAATCTTCTGTCAGTGCTCCCCAGTACAACCAGTTTACACCAGTATGGATTAGTGCTGTACTGTAGAATCCATAGCACATTGTGACATATTTACATCATCATGTATTACAGCATGTTTCAAGTCATATTTGCACACTCAGGTGCAGCCCAGACATGGACTTGGGTACTTGACATAGTACCTGGGGCCTGCTTGCTCCTGAATGCACCCATTTGCTTAGGAAGCTTCTGGGCACCGAACCTTATGTCATTTCCTACAGAAGCACTTTGGATTTAAATGGGAAATTGTCATCTGGTGCCACCTAAAGGGAGGAAGATTGCGTTTGAAAAAGCCCACATAGAATTTTTAGATCTCATACGTGTTGTGCAAGGAGATGTTGGGGCACCAGCAATCACAGAAGGTTTTTTATAAGACTCTCTCAGGGCAGACACCAGTGATTGGGGAGAGGATTTGGCCCAGACTGTGGGGGGCCAAGTGACTGCTTAAAGCAGTGGTAGACAAGGGAGAGCAATTTTAAGGTAAAAGAGAAGAGGCTTAAGTTAGATGTTAGGAAGAAATGCTTTACAGTGAGGGTGGTGAAGCCCTGGAACAGATTGTCCAGAGAAATTGTGGATGCCCTACCCCTGGAAATGTTCAAGGCCAGGTTGGATGGAGCTCTGAGCAACCTGGTCTAGTGGAAGTGTCCCTGTCTATGGCAGGTGGTTGGAACTAGATGGTCTTAAAGGTCTCTCCCCACCCAAACCATTCTGTGATTCCATGGTTTATTCTCCCAAGAGAGGAAAAAAAATACCTATGAAAGTAATGAAGGACATTTCCCTTCATAGGCCTTTAGCTCCCTCTTCTGTGTTCCTATTAGAAACACAAGCAAAAATGTTAATTTGTGTTCTGCCTTTTGCCCTCCTCTCCCCCACCCCTCTGACTGTTTTTAAATGAAAGTAGTCATGGAAATACTGTACAAGTATAGCAAACACTCCCATTGTGATCATGATATTAATTGAGAGAACCAATTATTTTGGCATCATAGGAAGTAACAGGGATCTGTGATCAAACCCCAAAGGTTTTTGATCTTTAAAATGCTTATCTACAAACACATACTAGGATTAAAATCAGTTTATTTAAAACCAGCTATTTTTGGCAAAGAAGAAGTTTTTCATCTGTCTATGAAGAATCAGCATGAGTGTTGTTGGAAATGCATCACGCTGTCTCGCAATTAAGCTGCAAATCATACGATTTCCATTTCATAATCCAGTTCCCAGTCAACAGATTGTCTAAAAGTTGTCAATCATGGGTCCAAATTTATGTTCTTAAATTCATTACAACAAACTTGTGTTTTTCTTTTCCTTCTCCAAATATGTGAAGTACCTGCTGATTCTTCATTTCCTTTAGTTCCTGCACAATCAAGATGCTTGGTAGATGAAGTCTGGGTGTTGAGGCTAGGGCTGTCCCTGCATGGGACACAGAATAAATTTCCACTCATAAGGTTCTGAAGAGTTGGGTTTGGTGGGCATCTGGCAAAATCCCTCTTTTCAGACATGACATATTAATGCTAACATGTATGTCTGAGATCAGACTGCTGGCTGCATGCCACACCATGTTTCCCTGTATGGAGTACAAGAAGTGCAGAGTAAAGGAGGGAAAAGATGAACGATCCCAGTTTGATAGGAGCAAGCCAAGACTCCATTGGCACGTTGGTTATCTTTGGAGACTTTTGCCTCTTCCAGTTTTTGAGCTACAGATAACACATTTTACATGACTAGAGATGAGCAGCTGTACAGACTACCTGTGGGTTAAGATATTTCATATTCTCAGCTTCCATGGACAGAAGGGATAAAAACAGACCAAATACCACCTACCGGCAGGGGCCATTGTTTCTAGACAGTGGATAAAATGTCTTGCTCTCCTTCACACCTTTTGGGCTTTGAGATCCCCTTGAAAGGAGCACTGGGAGGGTGATTACCTCTTATCCAATGGAGGCTTGCATGTGGTGTCTACCCTTGACCCATACTTGACCTAGAGCTGCTTTCTCTTCTCCATGACTCCAACGTCAACTGCTTGTGCAGTATCTTTGACAGTTCAGCTCTGTTAGATCTTTGCTACCAAGATCCTCAGGTTTCTTTGTGTGAGCAGATGTGTGGGCTGGCTGCCATACAGAGGCTCTTTAAGATTTGTACTGAGCTTGAGAATATGTACACAGTATGATTAATAGATTTGGGGTAGTCTGAGATTTTCACGTATTATAAAATACTGTGAAGCACAATCTTGTAGTTAAGGATTGTTGTTCATTCAAATGTGCAATTAGATATCCTTGCAGTTTACATGCTTTTCCATGGAGTAATTATCTGTAAATTTTGTGATAGAAGTAGTGAGCAATTGTGTGTACTGGGTGTGCTAATAATCTTCCCACAGTAAGTCTATCCAATTAAGAGAAGTATTTTAGTATTGCATGCTAAATTAATAGATTAATCTGAACTTTTTTCCCAGTGGGCTTTTATGTTAATAACATAGGGCAGATGCAAGAGGATTTTTGTTTGTGCATAGCAGAACATTCATCATCCTTAGAATATCCAGATTAGGACAAATGTGTAAGCTTTGTATTAGTTTAGATAACTGGTTTTATCTTACTGTTCAGCATGCTAAGAAAAAAGAGTTACCCCCTCATTTGTGCTTCTAGATTCTCATGATGCTGTTTTAAGATTTAATTCTGCTCCAACACGTGGCTATGAAAAAGATGTTGGCAATAAAACAACCATGCGGATCATTAATTCTCAGGTAAGATCTTCCTTTTCAGAGTTCAAGTCAATGTCTCTTCCGTACAATAGGACAGGAAGTTAATAACCTCTGAAAAAATGTTGGGTAATATGGGAAGCAGGTAGTGATTAAACAGTTGTGATGCAGAGAAGGTGAAAGTTTTCCCTTACAGGGATGTTTGCACTGCTGTCAGTGTAGAGTGGCTCGATAGCCTCGTTTCAGAGACCCAGTTTGCAAAGTTTCTCATGTGAACTGATCTGTGAAGGCTCTGCAGGATGCCAGAGAGCTGTCAGCACAGAAGACCTTGACCTCCTGGAAAAGCCATTGCCTCCAGGATTTTCATGGAGCTCAGGCTGTGGTGATTCCAAAGCTGTTTTCTCATATTTTCCAGTTCTCCAATTATTTCCTTGCTGGAAGGCAAAAGAAATGGGAACTGAGTTGTGTAACACTAGGCAAGTCATCGTGGTTTAAAATTTTGGAAAGAACTAGTAAAAAACTGTAGTGTGTTCTGGGTATTACACATCAGGTGAGTTTGTTCATTTGAATGGAAACAAGAGAAAATGGGATTTTCTGTGTATGGGTGTAAATAAATAATTGTGACTTGAGCTACAGTGACACCTTATGGTTGAGAGTAGTTTTTCAAGTTCAAAAATGCTGTTGCCTGAATTCCTGTCTTGGGCAAATCAAACCTCTTTCATTTTATGAAATGCAGACAAAAATCAACAAGAGAATTTCGGTGAAATTTTATGACACACTGAAATGAGTTTACTTAATCAACACTAGGAGTACGGTTGGCCATGTAGTAAGCTCTGCACATATTGATTCTTGTTGAAGGATAGCAAAATTTTCAGTTACTGTAATTTTTTTGAGTTCGTTTTTTTGCTTTGAGTGGCTGCCCAAGCTAAGCCTGTTCTTGGTGGGTGTGTTTTTTATGTGAATAAGTTCATGTTCTTTGCCATCAAAAAGAGGACTGTTTGCTGTCATTCACTTCACTTATTTTGTAGGTATTTGTGAGGCTGCAGAACAGACTAGATCTTTTAAGTGATTTGGGTTAAATATGCCCCCTTTCTTTTGTTCACAAGAAGAAAGCAGAAATATCTTATTCTGCTTTAAGTGCTGTAATCAGTGTATCGGGGAACATGGATTTTCATGTATTTTATTTTACTTTTTTTTTTTTGGGGGGGGGTTTTTTTGGTTTTTTTTCCCTTTTCTTTCATGATTCTCTGTTTTACTCTTAGCCAAAATGTCCTGGCATTGACCATGCCTGAACTCCTGAACTGGGCAAGGATAAAGGTTTAGAAACTCTTTATAGTTTACTAGATTCAGTAGGCTTCCTGTGGAAGAGGGAAATGGTCTCAGGGGGTGATCTGGGCTTTTTAGCTCCCCAGCACATTCAGAAAGATTGTGGTTAAATTACCTACTCCCCATGCAGGGCAGACTGGGGTGTTCTGGCTCCCAGAGCTGCTGCAGTACATTCCCACTGGGATGGCAGTGGAGGGTCCTGTGGTCTTCTCTTCTGCACTGTGTAAGCTTGCTCCCCATAAGACCTCTCAAGAAATCAGAGAGCAAAGTTCTGGCCAGGTCAGCTCACATGGCTTCCTCACAAGTGTTTGTGTTCCCACCAGCTTTGTGCTTCTCCAAAGAGGTTAGAAGCCATCCATGGTGGTCTGTCCATCTGGTGAGAAGTTAGCCTTGCCCTCTCTGAGACTGAAATCTGCACAAACCACTTGATGGAAGTTGCTTTCCCTACCTGTGCTGTCGCTGGGTTACCTGTACGTGTTTACTGTGAAAGCCCAAAGGATATGAAGGAAACCTGTGCACTGGCTGCAATAACAGTACTAGTACTTTATTGCAGCAAAAACTCATAGGTATGAATGCAGACTCACTGAAAGTGAAATTTGTGTGGACAGCACCTCCAGAGGTCTTTTGTTTACTGAAAGGCAAGTGAGAGCTCCTTTGTGTGCTAAGTGTGGAACCAAGCTTTTAAAATCTTGGCCTTTTGGTCAATTTGCTCTGTATACTCAAAAAAGGTGTTTACATTCTGAAGTGAAAATTGTTCTGAGAAATTAAGTTGGGGATGCTTGCTGATAGCAGCATGACTAATTCTGTTCTTACTGTAGAAGGCTGATGGAAATCATTAAACTCAAAGTTTATGGTAGGAAGAATATTGCTATGGCAACAATATTATTTTTCTGAAGAAAAATATGCATAATTAAATATGGCTCATTGGATCCTAAAGGGAAATGAAAATTATTATGAATTTATTTGTCTGGAATGTTGATTATTTTAACAGCTGGAAGAAAATTCATGCTGTTTTTACCAATGCTGAACTGCCTGGCATTGGATGCGCCAGGAATCAAAGAGATCTAGTTAGACATGGAGGGTTCTGGAAGGGATGAGCCAGCAGGAGTGAAGAGTAAACTTCCACTGTGGAGAGATGATCAGGCAAAGTAGTGGGAGATGCAGGAAGGAGTTATATGAGAGCAGCAGATTAGAGCAAAATGGCAATTCCTTCAAAAATAGCCCTGTAATATGTGTAACATGCCTGGTTATTGGAATTGTTTCTCTAGGTATTCCAGTTTGTACAGTCATGGCCTAATTTGCATTTTTTTTCATTGAAATAACACCGATTTTCTGTTAAAATGAGAAAACCATGAAAAAGGTGGTTGGGGATAGGTGACATTAGAGAAAGACATTACCCTTGGGGGCTGTAGCCCTTCAAAGAAAGCTGCTCCATGTCCAAGAGGATCCCACAGGTGATCTGAAATACTGTTTCATTTTTGAGTTCCAGAGTACACGGTAATGTTGATACACAATAACACAGCATCTCAAGTGGTACCATCACATCCCTCACAGATGGAGAGTAATTCAGCATACTGCTACTTCAGACTGTCATGAATGCTGTTTATGGCTAAGCTTTTTTTGTATATTTTTTTAACAAAACAAGATGCTTAAAATCAACCAGAACTGAAGCATAACAAACAGCAGCGTGGGTAGGACTGTTCACTTGAGAGAAGGATTTTGCCATTTTTCTGGATCCCGCTTGCTTTTAATGCGGTGGAATTCTTTGCATTTGTGTTTGCAGATTCTCACCAATCCCAACCATCACTTTGTCGACAGCTCCTTGTATAAAGATGTTATTTTAGTAGCCTGGGATCCTGCTCCCTACTCTGCAAATCTGAATGTGGTAAGATATCCACTTAGACCTTTTTTCCCAGTTATTTGAAAGTACTGGAGAAAATTAATTTACTACTTTAGTCTCCTGGTTCTCCCTTTTCACCATCAGCCCCAGGTTCTGTCTGTATCTGAGTGGAGAATGCTATGTCTATAGGAATTGGTCAAAATTGGTTTATTGGTCAAAAACTGTTTAGTAGCCAGCAATTATACTGGAAGGGACTGTTCTGAGATGCTAGGATAGATGAATGGTGGCATTTGTTTGATAACACATTCCTGTTTTCACATAACAGTGAGTTTTCTGTGTGTTTGCCAAGGAGGGAGCATTGCTAGATTTCTGGAGTAGGTTTTATCAGGAAAGGTGAAAAACTGCATCAATTTTTCCCCATCTTGCCCTCTGCCTTCCCAAACAAAATATAACATCCTAGTGAAAATCTCTCTGGGTGCCTTCCCCATTTCTCAGGCCTCCTCCCCACCACCATTCCCTTTATGTCCACTGTCCCACAGCCATCTGTGCCCTGCCGTCCACCCCCTCACTGAGAGCAGCAGATGTCCATCTGCTTGTCACTGGGGGAGTCTCCACTTTGGCTGTTGCTGCAGCCCCAGCAGACAAGTTGATCTGATGGCTTTTGGCACAGGGAGCTCGGAGCTGAGCAGGCTGCAGAGTAGAAAGTAAACCTTCATCTGCTGCACTCCCTTAGCAACAGATGCCAGGGGCTGCCTGCTCCCACGCAGGCTCCATCAGCCTGCGTCACGGCTCTGCTGCCTCCGTCAGGGACGGGCACGCTTGCAGAGGAACACTCACCCCCAGGCCCAGATAGCATGCTAAAGCTCTTTGAACCTCTTCTTTAATGTGGATCTGTGGGGGAAAAATGGTCTTGGCTCATCCCACAGCAGTCAATTACTTATTGGGAGTTTCTGTATGAAGGGAAGACGCAAAACAGCCCAGAGTGAGGAATGTCTTTCTAGCAGAAGCATCCACCAGTGCAGGCTGCTTTGCTACCTTTGCTTCTGTTCTGCAGAACCCAAATGAAGGCAGTTTATGCTATTGTACATGTAGTGTTCAAAACATGTTTCTTACTATTAAAAACCATGTGACTTTTTTCCTCCAGTGGTATAAGAAACCAGACTACAATCTCTTCACTCCCTACGTACAGCATCGCAGGAAGAATCCTACCCAGCCATTCTACATCCTCCATCCAAAGTTCATATGGCAGCTCTGGGACATCATTCAGGAGAACACTAAAGAGAAGATACAGCCCAACCCTCCTTCTTCAGGGTTTATTGGTAAGTGTACCAAAGATGGTCCCAGTAGACATGTTAGATTAAAAAAATAATTTCAAACGTATACATTGCATGAGGATCAAGTCCATACATGTGTACTGTGTGCTCTATACAGAATCAATGACTAGCAAAAACACACAGTATGAGAACTAGAAAACAGCTGGGTGAATTTGATGTTCTGCTTTCTTGCCCTTTGCATCCATAGTATGTCTATCATATCCATAAAACATGCATATATCTATGAGAAATTCATATTATTCCATATTAATGTATCTTTTGAGGACCTAGTCAATTCTGAAGTTCCTCATTGGGATCATAGAGCAGAGAATCCTCAGATGACAGGTTATGTAGACAGGATGAAATCAATGGCAGGCTGAGCTGTATTCCCTACATAGGCCAAGGGCTTCTAGTGCTCAGTCGGAGCACTTCTCTTCTTCACTGGAAGCAATAGAGTTTCACTGTATTTTTTTTGGTCCTTCCTTAGTATTTCTGAGGGCACAATTTGGCACTCTGCCCACAGCAGGTCCTGTGTGTGGACAGGTCTAAAGGATGTAAGTAGGCAGAGTGGCAAGGCTGAGTCAGGATCATCCTGGCTTATGCTTCTAGACTCATGGGGCAGTAGAGCTTCAAATACCATCTTCTGCTTTGGAAACTCCATCCTTTCCTCACTGGCATTGTGATGTTGATCTGATAGGTATTTGCTGCAGTCAGAAAATGGTTTGGTTTTTTTCTTTGTATTTGAATCTGAAAGCAAAGACACCTGAGATGGCATCTGATATGGGAAAACCAGTTTTGAACATTTATCTTGGGTTCTGTATGCAGTAGTGGCATCCTAGGTCACTTTGGAGAACACCAAAGGCCTTAGAGAGGGTGCAGAAGCTCCCAGACGGAGAATACAAAGGTTTCCGGGAGATGCTCATCTTTGCCTTGAGTGTGTTGTGCATGCTTGGAACATGAGTGGAAGGTAAAGGAGGCCTGGTGTGTTGTTGGAGGGGGCCTTGGCAGTTGGTTACTTCTTGAAGGGAGGGTTTTTTGGAACCTGCTTGTAAAAATTCACAGGGAGAAGACAGTTCATGTGAAATGATCTCACCAGCTGCATTTTGCAAAAGTGTTTCTTGTAGCAATGAAGCTGTTGATAAAAATAGGTTAACAGCTGCTGATTGTAAGAATATTGAAGAGGATCTTTGTGCTGTCAATCTGTACTTCCACCACACATAAAAAACACTTCAAAAGCTTTCTTTGAAGAAATGGAATTAATTTCTCTATGAGACTAGAACAGCAATCTTCAATCCCAAATCTAAATGTTAGTGACAAAAAATATCCTTCAAGCAGAGAATGCTTTGAAAATATAAACCATTAAACAAGCAAAATTTTAACAACAAAAGCTGTAAGATAAATATACTCTGTGTACAGAGGCAAATTTGCCACCTTCTCTAGTGGGAATTTTATTTATATTGTTCTTTTCCAAGGAGCAGTGCTTTTTGGTAGGCTGTAACTAACTTTAAAGAACCAAGGTATTAAGATAAGCTTATTGGATGTCGTATCCACCCTATTTCATAACCAGCTACTGTTCTGACAGATGTATTTTAAATATTTTATTGGGGAGAGTCTTCCTGTTTTGATAACCTTATTGAATTAATGTCTATTTATTGCACATGTAACATAATCTAAGTACAAAGGTAGCAAAGAAACAGCAACTGCATATTGTCAGGGACATAAAGGGTAAGATAAAGCATAAAAAATAGAATGCAGCTTGGCAGAAAGCTGAAAAGTCCTGTTGGTCTTCAGTTCAGGTATCTCTCAATCACTCATGCAGCAAATAATCCTGTTGGAACTGAGGCTGGCAGACACAAATAGTGTACTTGTATGAAAGGGGAATGCTGAATATTGAGCTTCTACCTGATCTTATAAAATCTATAAAATTATTTCCTATAGAATTAGTAGAAAGATTGAGCAAGTGATGGCCATCATAAAATATGAGTGTCTTAGTTTCAACAAGAGAAAGTAATTTATTAAATTACCACACTACTAAATGCCACTGTACTTAAAACAGCTAAATTAAGGAAATAGACTGTTGTTAAATAGGGGTATGAATTTTTACAGAGATATACATTCCTGCATCTGAGCAATTTCCAGCAAGGACTATGATGATTTTAATCATATAGAAAAGGTTACAAAAATGGTTCTGAGTCAAGTGAGGCACTTTTGTTCCAAGCTTTTTAGCTTCCATTAGGCCCAATTTACAAAATTGCTCAGATGCAAAAATTAAAACATGGAAACATCAGAATGTTTCTTTTCACAAATGTCAAGAATGTTTCAGCATGGTCTTACACTGTTTCTTCAGTAATTACATTTTTCTCCTGACAATTGTATATTTTCCTGCTGCTTGGCACTATTTATGAGAAACTGAATCTTGCCAAAGGGAGGATGTTGGTGGAATGTGTCCTCAAGGTGTTCTGCAGCAATGAGTCAGCATCCTTCCACAGTGACTTATGTCAGGGGAATCTTTTAACATGGTTAATAACTGCATTACAGTACTTAAGTCACAATATTATTAAATCTCTCAGAAAGGGAGCCAGTGGGGAAGAGGAAGTCTCTCACGTGCTTTGATTTTAGAGGAATGAGAGAGACAGAGAAGAGGTAGAACTTCTCCCCTGGTTTTTCACTGCGTGGGAGCTAGGGGAAATAATGGGTTTTGCCCTTCCTGGACTCCCTGCCTCCCTCAGACCCTGCTAGGTCAGCTCTGCACTGGCTCAGTGTTGCTGAGGAGAGGCACAGCAGCATTTGACAGCTGTGGCTGGGTGAGGGAACCACAGGGCATGTCCCATCTGTGGAGGGGAAATAAGAGGATGGGAAGAGCAGGATTGGTTTGGGGAGGGATGGTTTGTGGCTAAAGGTCCAACAGGGTAAACCAACCTTTTGATTTTCATCTGGGAGTCTCTTTTGGTTTGTTTCCTGAGACACCAGCGTGGACTTTAGCTGGCTTATAACTTTGCCTTTTGTGACATGTCATAGCTTAACTAATGCCACTCCTCACAATAAAACATTTCTTTGTCTTCCTAGTCTAATTCTTATGAGAGCTTTGAGAAGCCATTTCTTCATATTTTTGCATTGCTTTTGCAGCTGCTGCCTTCACGCTTCTAAACAAATTTCTGCACATTATTCTCATCATCTTGCATTAGCGTTAGGCAATTGCCATGGTGGCTTTTCACAGTTAAAGTTGTTGGTTCACATTTGGCTGAAAATAAGTTTGCTAAATGAGTATTGATATGTTTACATCTCATCTTGGACTTGGATCTATGCCATTTTTCTCAGAAGACAGATAAGCTTCCAACCATCAAACCTCAGACTTGGATTCCACTGGCAAATCCTGAATTAACACTGTTACTAGGGAAGGATTTGCCCTACCTTTTGGCAGAAGTCACCTCTCACTTCGTGTTAATAAGTCTTTCATTGTGAAATGTGAACTCAGTCTTCCTCCCTTCTTTCTGTACATATCAAAGCTGAGTTTTTAATTGAATCTGATAGTATATAAAGTGTCAGTCACTAATGTTGCCATTCTGCTGTAAGAACTGACTGTTCCTGTACTGTCTTTGGTAGCCAATGCAAACAGCCTATTCTGACTTTAAATTTTTGTCATCTGAAGACCCGGAGTAAAACTGCAGAGTTTCCCAAGGGAAGCACTCTGTGCTCATTGGATGGGATGGCACATTAGCATTTGGAAATTCTGAGAGTTTTTTAATAATGTCGAGATCATATAAAGGCTTTTCTGTGGAGATTTTGCTCCTGTCCACTGTTTACTTAGTGGATTTTCTATAAATTCTTACTTACCATAGCCCATCAGTACACTTTCCTGATTTACCTCTTCAGACATGACTTTAATTGAAATTCACATTTATGTACTGTTAGAGAGCAGTGACTTTTATCTTTTTAAAAGCTAGCTGAAAGCTGCGACTGCAGTATTTTGGTTTGTTTTCAATCAAAACATGACCTGTGTAGATTCTTACATTTTAGGTTGTCACTGTAGGTGGTAGTTTTGATATGTGCTAGAAATTTTAGCATAACATACAGTCCACTGAACACAAAATAACTAAGCCCAGGTTACTTTATTGTTGGGAGAAGGGAAATGTTGTTTGAAGCTTTACAGTTGACATTCCAGCTTTAACAGTTATGCATCAGTAATAGTCGATAACATTATTTTAATCTTCATTTGCATGCATCAAGACAATAGTACAAGCAAGGCTATCATTGCACTGCAACATTAGCAGGTTGTTGTATGACTAAGAGCCTAAATTTAAAACAGCTTTGGAGAGCATGTTGCATAGCAGTATACAGCTGACCTCCAGCTCTGCCTAGAAAAAAAATGCACTTTCATGAACTGAAAGGAACAAATGGACAAATTAAGAGTTGCCTTTGTTGCTGTAATTCAGTTGCTTTAACAGCAGTTGGTGCAGGAGCAGAATAGTGCTCACTCTTGTCAGCTCAGTGTTAGTCAAGTATTAGCCCACAAATAAATAATACCTCAAATACATAAGCTTCAAATTATTCTTACTCTAATAAAAAGCACACTGAAATTTGAGTATCTCCTCCCACTTCTCAAATTGGAGACATAAAAGAGCAAACTCTCCTCTTAAATCACATTTAAAAATTTATTATTCTAGTGTATCACCCAAAATTAAACAATACATTTAGAATTACATTATATTACTGGTCAGTATTTTCCAGTCTGTGCTCATGTTACAGAATGTATTATTGTGATTAATGTAGAGCTTTTTGCATTCACCAAGTTATAAACATGTAATTTTCAAGGTCTACTATGTAATGCTAGTATCTATACATCAAAGATGACAAGTATTGCACAAATTATTAAGCTTAGGCACAGGGCCATTTGGTGACAATTCTTTGATAAATAATTTGTTTTTCTTGTGGTTTATATTTTTCACATAGTTCATGAACTAAACAGAGGCGAGAGAACCCTCTTTAAGAAACAAAGTGTTTAAAAAAGCCAGAGCTATTTTTACTGCCTGTACCAAAGAATAACTGAGGCACATTTGGCCCAGTTTCAAGGAGTTTCCTGTGGTATCTGCAATTCAGTCAAGAGAGACTATAGTAGTAGACTATCATATAGAAGATTATACCTTCTAAATGCTTTATGCTTATTTGTAATGCTTTCAAATATACAAACTTACTAGTATATGGAGCTAAATTATTTTCTGTAACTGAATTTACAATGTGTGTGAAATGATACATTATGGGAATGAATCAGATTATGTATATTTAAATGTTTTCAACATCTCTTTCATTATGTTATAATGATTCTGTGTTCTTGATGAATGTTTGAGTTACACTTGTAATTCTAGATGCTTTCATACAGCATCTGTTGATTGAGATATATTTAACTATATTTTATTTATTTGTAAACTAGAAAACATTCTTTTTTAAATTAGAGTGCTAAACACAATGCTTAATTGTACCATACAATATTCATGTTGGAAAATCAAAACCTTTGGAATTATTCAAATTGCCAAGAACAAATAAAAAAAAACATTTTCTCCTTATGATTAAAATCCATAGAACAGGTTCATTTGTTAAAACCATCCATGCAAGGAATTTAATCTTCATATAATTCTGGTCTAAATATCCTCAGTGAGATTGTATAAGCTACGTTTATTTGTGTCATTTGGACTGAGTTTAAACTATACCCAACACTTACTAACAACAAGGGTATCTTCCAAATAGGAAAAAATAAAATTACTACACTACACTTGATCTTAACCTAAATGCCAAGAAGAGATAACACACTTTTCTAAGAATTTTGAAATACTAATATATAATATTTCAAAATACGTGATACTCTTTTAGCAATCTACAATTGCACTGTTATAGCAAAGTTGCATTTGACTGTTTCTCTGACAACCACATCATTTCTTTGGAATAATAAATTTTATAGTATTTCTAAAAGAGTATTCTATGCTCACAATTCTTTTTTTTTCTTTCTTTTTTTAAAATGTTCACGAACATTGCCATTCAATTATAAAACATTCACAAAACACACCTTTGAATGTTCTACCACAAAACAGGCAGAATTATTTTGCATTTTTCCATTTTTACAATTGTAATCCAAATGGGACTTAGAAAACTCAAGCAAGGGTATTAGAATTAGATTAGAGTGGCCTATGCAGAATTATCTTCAGCTGTGATTTTGAATGTCTGGTAGCACCAGTTACGTTTGTCAAAACTAAAATCAGGCTGGATAACCCTGACCTTTTCATTAATGTGAAACATGGATTGGATATTTAAGATCTAAAAAGCTTTTTTATATTTAGATGCTGTAGACAGCCTATAGACTTTCTCTTTCAGGTTTTGTGTTTTCTCAAGTTGTGCATGTCTACTGGCCTTCCCTAAATACTTTGCAATTCTCTGTTTTTACTCCCATTTCCGTACCTTAGTATTTATGAGTGGTGGAAAAAAACCCCATATCTCCCATCAGCTTAGTCCTTGCACGTAAATTTGCCATATCTGTATGGTCCATGTCTGGGTCAGTCAGAGAGCAAGATTTATACTTCCTGACTTCAGCTGGTTCCAGTGCAGGTCTGTACTTGTGTTAGTCACCCTCAGAATTATTAGAGAAAAAAATACCTCTTAAATATTACTGTGAGCCCCAAATTGTCCTCAACATGTGAAATTTTCATCCCATACTGGGACTACAGCTATCCATGCTGCTGCTCAGGCTTCTCCTATAGCCAACAGAAAAAAAAACCCAGGAGCTTCTGGGGAATGGCTTGTATGATCCATTAGACATGCACTGCTTCCTAAAAGTGCCCGCTTTCTTGCGCTGACAGCAAGGGAGCCTGCACCAGGGGCACATTTGATCATGCCTATTTCTTCTCATTGTGCTTCTGGAAAAGAAGCACAGATTATATTATTTTTCATGTTGCTCCAAAAGCTACTTACACAGGAGAGTAGAGGAGAAGGTTCTTGATAGCCAAGTACCAGACTCTTATTTTTGGTTTCAAGTCAATGGAGAGAAACAACACGAAAAGGACAGTTCTCTATAAGTGAACTATTCAACACATCCTAAAGGAGATATCTAAAATAAGTCAGATGAGTTTTGCCCCAGAAATACCTGTCTCCTGCATTGTCTGCAAAGAATGCTTTAGACCAGCAAGGTCAGAGATGGGCATGAACAACTCAGTAAGATTAATTCTGTCCAGACTCTGTATTGTGTTGGGACAATGACTGTCTCATCCTGTTTATTAATAGCTCCTTAGGTCACATGTAAGACAGTCTGTGCTGTTTTATATATATAATGATTGTGCATTGACCTGAAAATTGTTTTAAGAACTGTTAGCAAAGACAAATATTGAAGTGTATCATATGGAAATTCTTCATCTTACAGGCTATCGAACAATGAGGCTTTCATTCATACTGATAATCCTGGAGGAGTGTTGAGATATGGAACAAAGTCGATGCAGATGTGTTGAATTGGGCAGTGATGTGAAAAGTACAGACAAAAGAAATAAGTGCAAAGACATACTCAGAGGGTGGTACAGGGATAGGACATAAACAAGGCACACTTTGGCACTACAGGTGTGGGAGAAAATGCCGAGAAATTCAGCCACAAAAGAGAAACTTAGAAAGCAGTAATACAGACAGAAATGTGTAAAGATAACAATTGGGAAGCAACTTTGGACTTCTCAGAATAGACAGGCAAGCAAAATGAGTTAATGGAACCAAGATTAAGTCTGAAAGCAGTTAGGCACATTGCTCTTCTTTATCTTTGAGACTGCAACCAAAACATTACAGTTCAAACACAATGTAAAAAATATTTTGGGGGTCATGTAAGTGGCACAAAGCAATTGGTGATTTTAAAAATGTACATCCCTGAAGCTAAATGGAGGAGAGAAGGGAAGGTAGATGAAAATATAGACAGCTTGGCATACTTATATCTGCTGGATAAAGATGTCAGTAGCCCCCTGCACTGTTAAAACCAAGCAAAGACAGGAGTTAAAGAGTGGTATGAAAAAGTATGGGATTGAATGTGAGACCTGTAGTCCAGGGAGCTTTGTTATCAGTGCTGTTTTAGGGACTTAGGAAAAACAACCTAGACACATGGCATTAAGAAAAATATAGAATAAAACCTGAATATCTCTTAGTACATGGGCTGATGTAAATGTCCTAGTGGTCTAAATTGCTGCTATTCTTTTAAAGATGCTCAACTAACTAACATTTTTTGTAAATTGAGTTTGCAGTAATGGCTCTACAACACTAGGGCTTTCCCCTGTGGAGGGGTTTCACATACTCCAAGGCATGAGACAGAAATGAAACCATTTCTTCTCTATTTTACTATTGTATTTGTACAAAAAAGATGGCTTTCTTTCCAAAGAGAAGCTTTTTTTTTTTTTAATTCTTCCTTCTCCATCCTCTTGTTTTCTTGTTTTTTGTTTTTGTTTTTTTTTTTAATGCAGTGCAGAACAGCAGGAACAGATCATTTCAAGGGAGAATCTGGGGGCTCTGCCAGCTAAATAGAAGGCCCAACCTCCTCAGGTTCATGTGTTATCCTGCATCTCACCTACAGATGGTTTGGATGGAGTCCTGGTTTTACCTCACTGTTGGTCCCATGGGCTGGAGGTCTGTAGTGTTAGAGGTGCTAGAGGGAGAACAGCCTGGCACTGACCATTGTTTTTGCCCAGACTAGAGCTTGAGCATTTGACATGTGCACAAGGCCTGGAAGTATCAGGACTCCTCCTGATTCCACCAGGACAGATAAGCCTCTAGGACAGGGACAGTTCTGTGTGTGGTAATCTCTGGTAATTGTTGTAGCTCATCTTTCAGACTTCAACACAAGGATATGCTATAACTTAGTGGGTACCACTCAAAAATAGTCTGCCAAGTCAATGTCCTTCCTCCTGCCAAACATCATTGTCCAGCATGAGCAAAAAGGTAAGTAGAAGTTATGGTTATTTATCAACGACCTAGACTGAAGTCCCAAGACATGGTCTGGATGGAACCAGGCAGGAAAAGTAAGGAGCTAAATTAGATAGCCCAGCGTGCCTTTTTGGTTGATTCTGGAGGACACTGAACCACTAGAACGCAAAACTCTTCCACTTCTAAGTCCTCCATTAACTAATTTACAAGAAAGTCAATGATACTGCTTAAAATTTTGTCATGGTTGAACCATATCTGGGGCTAAGTGATTAATTTTCTGTTATTAAGAAGTCACAATTTTTGTTCTTGACAGCATTTCAATCCCACAAATGGCAACTTCCGTTATTACTTGTAGAGCTAGCTTGGTAATGTGGCAGTGAAATAGTAAAACACATTTTGGTTAAGGCTTGTACTTTCCATCAGAGCCAGTTTTTCTAAGATGTTGGTGGTATAGCTTCTGAAGTTGTCTCTGGGCACAGGAGAGCAGTCATTTTACTGTCTGTTTCTGGATGTGGTTCATTATTGCACACGTTTCCACCGTCCGCCCTCTGATCCAGCGGGATAACAGTTACCTTGGAATGGTAGGTGGGCTCTCCATCAGTGGAGGAAGGAGGTTGGCAGTGGAAAAGCTGGCGAAAGCATTTGTAAAACTAAAACAACAAAAAACCAAACAATTCTAGATATAGCTGCTTGGCAGGTCACGGTTCAGAGCATCTCTATAACATTTTCAATGAAAGGAAACTTTGTTTATTAGGATTGTACTTTCTTTTCAAATAGGGATTAAATATTTTTTCACCATGAATATGTGTTTCTTGCTGCTTAAGACTAAAGTACACTCAAGATTCTGAGAACTTCAGAATCTATATGCTTAGCTTTTCTAACACTGTAGATTCTGTAGAGTGTTAAGCTGTAGAACAATTATAAAATATTTTCAGAACCTTTAATTTATGCTAAAATATTTAATCACAGAAGTAATTGGTTTTCAGTTACTTCACACATCAGGCAGGGAAAAGTCATTTTGATAATCTCATGATACACAGCAGGGAGAACATAGGGTTCTTTTCATTAGGAAGCATTGAAATCCCTGCATTCCCAAACTGCAAAATGAACTTCAGAAAATGGCTTTGCTTAATTAAGAAACAAAAGTAATTTTTATGTTCATTCATTTCACTTCTGAGATCTACCCAAAACACCTTTGATGATGCCAAAGCTGTTGTGTAGAAAAAAGCCCCAAACAACAGTTACATTAATTCTCACCTGTAAGTGCCAAGTGAGGAGAGTTACACCCCTACCTCCCCTGAGAGCTGACAATCCTATTCCACAGATAGAGATACCAGTAATGCTACAAATGCCTCAATACATTTTCTACACAAATGTATTTTCTAAGTGAAATCTTAAAAAAAAAAAGAATGGCGTCCAAAACTTACTTCATGTCACTTTCCTTTTGCATGGCTTTATGAAACAGAAAAATCTTCCAGGAGCTGTGATTGATGTGAAAGTATTATAGTTTAGGCAATGTTGTTGGTAATTATGTGGTACTAGTCCATCTGAAAATGTGCAGCTGCAACAGCAATATTTCTCTTGTTTCAAGGCTATAAAGATTGCAATTGATGGTGCTGATGATAGTGTGCCATTGGCATGTGGCAGAAAAAAATGGGTTGGCATTTTGTGGATTTCTTCTTGCTGGAACAAGGAAGTGGTGAGGGGCTTTTCCTTATGGCAGCACTGCTTTAAGTAGGAATTCATCTCTGGTGCCTCTCCATGAGACTTGTCTGAAGCTGTGGGCTTCTGTGCCACCACTTCATGGGTGATGTTTCTTTATATGCCCTTCTGCATGTGTTGCTGCTTAGAGAGAAGCAAGTGGATGGGAAAAGTGGAATTGGTTCAATTTCAGACTAAGACCAACATTGCAGTAAGGTGGAGATGTTTCAAGGATTCTTGTGATGAATGTTTTGTGGGCAGTCAATAGAATAAATGGGGGGAAGTGGGAAAGAGCAGTCTTCTCACTCAGGAGGCTGGTGGTGACATGCAAGTTCTTTACAGGCTTTTCTCTCTTTATGACTGTTATCCTACTCTGTTGACTCTACAGGGACCACAATCTTTATGTATCAGGGACAAGTGAAAGCTGCTCAAATAAAAGGAACAATTGCTTCACTTAATGATTTTACAGAATGCTTAAGGTGTGTGGCAGCAAAGAAAAGAAGGAAAGGAAAAATATATTGGATGACTGCAGGGAAATTTCTGCAAGAAAAGTGGAAGCTGGTGTTCACTTTTGTTTTCACTTCTTGTGGCAGGTATCCTCATCATGATGTCCATGTGCAATGAAGTGCATGTGTACGAGTACATCCCTTCGGTGCGACAGACCGACCTGTGCCACTACCATGAACTCTACTACGATGCAGCTTGCACCTTAGGGGCCTACCATCCCCTGCTCTACGAGAAGCTCCTGGTGCAGAGGATGAACAAAGGTTTGCAGGATGATCTCTATCGGAAGGGGAAAGTAATTTTGCCAGGGTTCAAAGCTGTCAAGTGCCCCAAACGAAAGAATTTCCCATACTTCTGGAAGTAATTATTTCAGAAACAATGTGCAATAAGGTACTACTGTCGTACTATAAACAAGAAGAGAATACTTGAAAAAATATATCTTAGACCAATCTAGTCTTGAGTCTATAAATTGTAATTAAGTAGCAGGTGTGAGAAATTCTTCTTTTCTGAGCCTGAGTATTTATTACTGCTTTGCAAATAGTTACAGAATAAAAGCAAAAGCTTAGTTCATGAAGGTGCAAAGGACATATTTAGGCAGAAATATAATGTATCATTGTTGGTGTGACTGTCAGAATTTGTCGGTGGTCTCATGCCACATATGCTAGACTGTAAGTTTTTTTAAATGAATTTATTTAATTGTCAAACCTGGGATTGTGAAACAGCCTCCGTTGTTCATGTATGTACAGAGCGGCCAGTTGAACAATGCAGCATTTCCTGTGACTCCATGGGATTTTCACACTGTCCCAGAATGAAGCAATTGCTACTCCAAGCTGTGCAGTCCTTCACTAGAGCAGACTTTAGTGCCTGTTCCTACACAGGCTCAGTTCCAGGCCTCCAGCTGAACAGGGGTTTAGGGTAGCCCTGAAGTGTGTGCAGTCAGAGATGGCTGCACACAGCTAAACCAGTTAAACCACTGGATGTGGTTTTGGATGCCAGTCTCCCATGCTCACACTGACTGAAGGGGGAAGAGAGAAACCATTTCTTTAGAGAAAAAAGAACATATTTGTCACCCAGTTAGGAAGAAAAACTCTCCCTGAAAGGACTATCAGGAAGGTGTGAGATGGAAATGGTGCCTTCCCCCTGTCTGTACAGATACAAAAGATCCAAAGAAAGCCAAGGGAGGCTGTGCAGCATTCACTGATTACACTGAAAAGCAAGCATAGAGGGGCTCACCACTTGTCAACAAAGATAGCATTCAGGAATATAGACATGAATTTTAGGTGTTTCATTGGTATCTGAATCAAAGTCACTTGTTCACAAGTTCTTGCTGTTCAGAAAGGCAAAGTTTTCTGACAAACGAAGATGATATCAGCATTTTTTACTTAATGCTCGAAAGACTATAACCCAGAAAAGCTGTAATGCCTGCAAAAAACCTGACAACAGATTGCATATGGAGATGGTTTGATATTTTCATTCATAACACACAAGGACAATATTCCTTAAGGCAATTCTAAAAGTTAATGCTCTAGAGTGGTTTTCTCTCTTTTTTGGTTTGGTTTGGTTTTTTTCCCACCTGACGGTACATTTTCTTTTAGAGTAAGTTCAGCAGGAATATGTGTACACAAAAGCACAGGTATATCCTACTCATGTCCATCCAGTAAAAAAAGAAGACAGCTGAAAGGGACATTGAAAAGAATAGCTGACTGGTTGTGGTAGAAAGTGTTTTTTGTGTTTTGATTTAGGCAAAAAGCTTTTTGCCAGAAAGGCAAAGAAAAGTAAATAATATTAATTACTATTTCACCTTCAATTGTAATGTGAGGATAATCATAAAATCCTTTTTCTCTTGCTCAGCTCTTTGGGAAGCAGTATTGGAAGGATCTTTTGGAAGGATTATTTTCCTTCCTCGAAATGAGGAATAAATATCTTACATAGGACTTAGCCTTCTTTTTGGGCTTTATTATGATCTTAAGATTCTTCTTGTTGACAGAAATCATGTAGATGATCTAATAACTGTACTTCTGTGTTGTATGGAAAGTTATGTCCATAAGGCATTTTGGTACATATCAAAATTAATAAGTTTTACTCATACTGGGCTTGGACTCTGGATGTATTACACACCAATTTCTTTTTAATGTTATGTGTGGTGGCAACTTTTATTCTTGAAGTTAATAACATTCTTATTTAAATGCATGGAGGATAGATAGCCTACACGGAACTAATCTATTTTTCCATATATTTCATACCCGGTTTGCAAAACATAAGCAGTCTAAACAGTGCAATTAAATATGTCTCTCTCTGCTGTACCCTGGGTTAGCTATGACATAACTGTAAAGGAAGAGAGTTTAGCTTTCTAAGACTAGTAAAGATGCTACTTTTCAATAAGCAGAAACGTCTAGAGTTCCAAAAAGAAAAAAAAATCACTTTGTCTGGCTTGCAACCACTAACTTTTAATTTCGATTTTCACAAAGAAGAAAAATACTAACTGCATTGCTCAACCACCCAGAGCAGGATGATATAGTTTTATTTATTCTCTCAATAATTTTTCAGAATAATCAACATAGCTGTTGCTTATACAGAACAAGGCAAATTATAATGTTTCATGTAACAAAAGCTAAGCATACCGACTCAGTACATCATTTATATATCAATGCAGAACCAGGTCTGAGATGTTATATAAGGAACTGTATGTTTTTTAATTTACTGGACTGCACACTCAAGCCCTTGCAGCCAAAACTTTTCTTTGCCATATCCTTCTTTATATGGCAGTCGGTCCTCCTTCCATAAGTGCAAATGCAGTTGTCGTAGCACCATCACCTCAGAAGATGCTGCAGAGCTGTGCTGCAAACGTTTGCTCACAGAGGAGGAAGACCAACCTGTGATGCCAACCTTTAAAAAATGAACCTGGAATGGCTTTCTAACACTGGTATCCACTGTGATGTTTTACTGGTCTGCCTGCTCAAACACATTGTGGTTGTTTAAAGAGCATTTTCTCTCCTACCTTGTCTTGTCCTCCTTCAGACTCTGGCACAAGTGCGAGTGTGTTTGATCTCCTAATTGAGGGCTCCCCTCCACTTGCTGCAAGGGGTGAAGGGGCAGAAATTAAGGGGAAACATAGAGGACCTGCAGAGCTGCTCCTCTCACCACTTCTTACTCTCGGTGGCATTGGCATTCTGGCTTTTATAAGAGCCCTCAGAGTGTTTTAGAATTCATGGGCATTTCCCCGTCCCTTGTGAGACCTGAGAAATGTTTGCAAAGAACCACATTCAGTAAATTTAAAACAGTCGACGTGTAACAACACTGAACCACAGCTCTTCTAAAAATAATGGGTGAGAGTGCTGGGTTTAGATGCATGGTAAATGCAGCAATGTGAAAGGAAGTGTATTTTCTCACCAAGATCATGGGACTTTTTGGGGAAAAGATACAGGCATGGCTTCATAGCTCTCCCATGTGGCTTCCCACACTAACAAGAGTGGGACAGCACCTAGACAAGAGAGGTTTGCACAAACCTGGTGCATCTCAAGATGCATCATCAGCCAAGCAATTACCTCTGCTATTGGGCCCCTGAGCTCCCTTTGCACTTGTAGGCTTTAAATTTATGGAATTTTACTGACAAGGAGGAACAAGTTGCCTTCAAACACTATTGAGCCTCATTTCTGTGCCCTGGTGCTGTGGACAACAGTTAAAGTTAACTGGAACAAACCAGAAACACAGCAGCAGTTTAAGGAAATGCACTGAGTTTATGCTGAATTTAATTATGCTCCTCTTTCCCCACTGTGAATTCTGTAACTTTTCTGACTTGCGGTGCTCTGTTATTTTATGCATTCAGTTTTGAATGGTTAAATCAAGGTATTCTTTTGTTAAATTAGAAAAAATTATGAAATATTTTGCCTCATTTTGAGCCAAAATCTTTTTACTAGAAAAAAATCATTATTTTGTTCAATTCCTCTACAGTTTTAAAGGTTACCTCAGCATAAACTCATAGCTCAGTCTGTCCTTGGATTAAACTACTACATCTTTTTTTTACCTTGTGCAATTTTATGCTGTAGAAACTCTGGTAAATTCAGTGAAATTACCATGACGTACCTTTGGAGAGAGAGAAGGATGATATAAACACTCTAATATATTCTGTACAAATTTAATTTAAGCATTTCTTGTCTTTGGTAAAGACATTTTCTTTGGTGAAGACATCTGAATTCTGAACTTGTTGCTGTAGATCTCTTGCCAAAGTCAGAAAAACCAAAAGAGTTGTTTTTTTTAAATGAAGACAAGTGTCTACATTCACTGGTTGCACAGACTGAGCACAGTCATTTAAGAGACTGATTGAATTGAACAGGAGTTCAAAACACATGTGGAGCAATCCCTAGTGGGGTTTTTTATTTCTTTTTTCTTCAGAAGTTTTTAAGGATGGAAAATGCCGGTTGGACAGTGACACAGATGTTCTATGAAGGGAGTATTAAATGCATTGGCTGCAACAATAAATGGTTACTATTTTTGCCTTCATGCTTTCTAAGGTTGATGCATATTTAAATGAAATCCTGCTTTGAAGTAGGCAATTCAGAAGCCTGCTGTTAAAATTATTTGAATCTTTCCCAGCATCTGTCCTCTCACACACAAGGAGGATACCTGATTTAAAAATGTTTGAAATTAAAGTAGCCCATGTCAGGGGTACGTGAATCACTTAATGAATTTTGACAGTGCAGATGTCTTCTTTCTGGCTTAGCAATCAGATTCAGAATTTTGTTCTTGAAATAAGAGTTGTGTGTAAAAGCCTTACTTTTTCTCACACCATCTCATCACTCTTTAAAATATGTAGTCATTGAACTATTCAAATATAGACTGTGTACTTTTTTAATAGCTTTGAGAATTATTTTGTATGATGATTTTTTTAAATGAATGTGTACTCTAATAACAAACCTTAAGATTTTACAGGAGTCACATTTTTAAGCAGTGTTTGTATACATTTTAACACTTTTTATATTTTCTATTATGATTTTGTATATTTTTATGTATACACAGTGTACAGATTTTTTCCTGTAAATAAAACATTTGTTTTCATTTGTTTAGGAGTGCTGGTCTTTTCATATTGCCTTAAATGAATGACACTGAAATACAGGTGGAACAAAACAGGGAAGGTGCCTGTCAGTTCTGCCCACAATTTCAATGAGATCTCAAATGGAAATGGACAGCTAATCTGACAAGGAGGTATCACAGTAAACTACATAAAAGAGGCAAATATTGTAAAGCCAATTTTATTCTAAAGTGAACATGTGCACCCGAGCAGATGTGCTAGGATTCCCTGGGACAATGTATTCACCATACTGCTCAGTCAATTTCTGAGCAGTAAATTTCTGGTGATTGTCAAGCAAGGAGGTCATGGATTGTCAGGTAGGGAGGTCATGCTCTGATGACTTGGTGATGTACTTGAAATGGTGATAGACTTCAGCTAAGTGGCTGTGCTACCCATTCAAGGAATCCAGTGTTGTCTTTAAGGGAGAACAGGCTTTTTAATAAATTATTAATTAAAATTAAAAACAACTTACCAAAGGGAAAATGTAACTTGCCCTTCAGTCTGTGATAAGTACTGTATAATTCAAGCACAACAAGCCTGCTCACATCCATTAAATGTGGGGCATACTGCTGCTTTTTGGTAGTGCTTGAATTACACAGGGGCCTGAGTTGGGCCAGTGGAGGTGCTAATCAGTGTTTTCATCCCAGGGACTCATCTTGAGTCCTTGCCAACGAGACAGCTGGTTACACATTAGTGGAATGATAACAGTTGGATTGCCATCATGTACTCTCCTGGCAGACAGTAATCACACAGCTCATCCTGTGTATTGCACCAGCTCCTGACAGGCTGTGTTGAGGGGCTAGTTACTGCCATGATATGCAAGTAACGCCTCTCAGAAAACTCCCATCAGTGAGACACTCTAGAGGATAAACTGAATGCTGGGACCTATGCATGAAGCAACTAATTGATACCTTTTAAATCCAGCAACTTTCATTTTTTTATTTAAAAAACTAGCAAGAAAATATGATCATTGTGTTCACCGTCTATTAAATGCTCAGTCACCTTCACTGTCTGTGACATCAGAGAGGACATTCTTGTCTCACTTAATTCAAACTGTACCTCAGCAGGAGGTGTCAACCCATTAACTATCTTGTGTGGGGTACAGAGGACATCTTGCTTACACACCATTCTTCAGCAGGGACAGCTAGAGGAGGTGTGACATTACCTTTCTGATAGTATCTCAGGGAGCATTGGAGGCAACTCATTTTCAGGTTTATTCCCAAAATTGCACTGCCCTTTTTTGAACAACATACCTTTATTGGAAGTACCTTTTAATGTTTTACTCATAGAAGCCAGCTGTGTTTCTCTTCAGTAGTTCTTAGGGACATAGTTCTATGGACAGGTGAAACTTCATACAGACATTTTGGTCTGTTTATTTGCATTATTAGCTTGCCTGTTGTGATCTGGCTGGAAGACATATCTCAGGGTTTTTAATTCAGCTTGCTGTCTTGACTGCAGCCCAAACTTGTTGAAGTGATTCTCCCCCTCTCCTCTGCTCTGGTGAGACCCCAGCTAGAGTGCAGCATCCAGACCTGGGACCTCCAGCATAAGAAGGAGATGGACTTGTTGGAGCAAATCCAGAGGAGGCCCACAAAGAGGTCAGATGTCTTGAGCACCTCTTTTATGAGGAAAGGCTGAGACAGTTAGGGTTGTTCAGCCTGGAGAAGGCTCTGGGGAGACCTTATTGTGTCCTTTCAGTATTTAAAGTGGACTTATAAGAGAGATGGGACAGGCTTTTTAGTAGGGCGTGCAGCAGTAGGACAAGGAATAATGGTTTTAATCAAAAATAATGTAGATTTTAACTAGATACAAGAAAGAAATTTTTTATTATAAGCACGGTGAAACACTGGAACAGGTTGTCCAGAGAGGTGGTAGGTGCCCCATCCCTGGAAATAGTCAAGGTCAGATTGGATGAAACTTTGAACAACCTGTCTGAGTTGAAGAAGGTCCTGATCATTGCAGGGGGGTAGGACTAGATGAGCTTTAAAAGTGACCTTCCAACCCAAACTATTCTGTGATACTGTGATAAGAACAGCTGGTCAAGCAAGGGAGGACTCAGTCTTTTACTGTAATCACATCCACCATCTTCTGCAGGTAACTGCACCTGCAGCAGTGATTAAACAGTATCATACTGTGGGACTGCATCAATCAGTGTGAACAGAGCACTAGCACCTATGGTTTGTTTTCCAGGACTTATGTTCTAGCTTTCCTGGTATCTTGGTCTTTCCAGGGTCACAAATTTGATTGCTTCATCAGAGTAGCATGGATTTATCTGCTGTACCCCAAAATTTACCAATGTCTACTCCATATAGGTATCCTTCCTTGTTTTTTTAGATTCTACTTTCTTACAAACTAAGTTACTCCAAAGACTGCACTTCAAGGAAATGGCAGTACTGTTATGGAAGTATAGTCTGACCCCAAGTCTTTATGCCTTAATAACCAAGGCAAATAAGCCCTGTTATTGCCTTTTCCTAAAATACAGCTAAGTAAATGCTTATTTAGTTTGATAAAAATATCGACTGATTATATTAAACTAACTGAGAAGTATTATAATGAAGTAATATAGTGGGGTTTTTTTAAACTGGTGGCAGAATAGCCAGCAGAAGACTGGCAGCACAAGTAGGTTGTGACAGATCACAGGGGGAATCATTGCTGGTCTGATTGCTGGATTCTTAGAGATTATTAAATAGAGGTCCAGTAAAAGGAAGGAGGAGAGACAAGGAATTATGAAAGACACCAAGAAAACAGAAAGAAACAGCTAGAAGATGTACCATAACAGATAGGCAGGACTGTGGCTTTTTCCTAATAGTCACTTGGGTTTGGCATTTTCTTTTCTTACGTTTTTTCCTGCACTTTTGAAAGAAACCCAACTCATCTGTTGGTGCTTGTATTGCTGCTGTCAGGTTTAGTGTGCTGGGATGTGATCTTAAAATAAAGAACTATAGTAGAGCTAACAACAGACTTCTGCTGGAGTTCAGCATCTTTGTAAACAAATTAATCCTACAAATTTAACTGAGAAAAGACTAACAGGGTTACACTGCTACATTCTGAACAACCTCCTCCCTGTGCTTATAGTCATCTGTATGATAACTGAAATAAGACAACTAATTTCCTCTGGTGACCTGTTTCTGCACATAGACAAATACAAATCAAATTTCTACTTGGTTCCAAGATGCTGACAGGTAGGGGATAATTACTGTAGCAATAATTCCTTATAAGCTTGTGAGAGGACTCCAGAACCCTGAGGGTTATGGAAAGCAAGCAATAGGCATCACAGGTGCCTTGGTTTTATGGAAGCAGCCAGAGGGGAAAACTACAGCCAGTGCTGACTCCAGGCTGTGTCAGCTGCTGTTAATTACCTTGCTCCCAGTCAGTTGTCTGACTGCAGCTGAGCTGTCTGATTAAAATATTTTACTGCCCCACCTTCTAAACAGTAGTTGTTTTCCATCCTCATTTCTGGAGCACTGATAGAGAGGTTGTACTGGCTGCATCCTGCACTGCTGCTACTGCGTGCAGCAGGTTTGTCTCCTGTGGAAGTGAGGCTCTTGGGATGGAGGAGGTGGGAGTGTTGTTAATGGAAGAGGTTTGGGCAATTCTGGATTGTTTTGGTTTGCATAAATCTAAACGGCTTTGTTTTATCTTTTAAGATAAAAATTTTTATCTTTATCTTCTTGTTTGCTGATAGCAGTTATAAGAAGCATAAAGTGAATGTGCCCCAAGAAGTTAGAGTTCATGACTTGTGAGTTGTCTGATGTTCTGCTAACTAGGCAGCATTCTCAGTCTAAAATATCTACACTTTGGACTAAGACAAGCAAAATGTAAATTTTTCATTTGCCAAATTAAAATTTTTTGGGAAATTAAGGCAAGAAACATGCAACATGTGTCTTGGGCAAGCTAGATGTGCCAGAGGTCTACCCCCAGGCCCAGCCCATGAGGCACATGAGCCAGGAGGTTTATACAAAGTGCTGTGTCCTGAGCATGAAGAAGAAAGTTGACCAGAAAAGAGAAGTGGTGAAGGTTTGGTTCTGGACCTCTTTCTGAGCCTGCTGCTTCAGGAGTCTTAGCTGATGCTTCCAACTGGATCAAGCACCATTGCTTTTCTCCCCTAGCAATATTCCTCTTTGGAAGTGTTGGCTTGTTTTTCAGTTATTTCCAGTGCTTGCTTTTTTCTATACAAATGAAATTATAAGCTATCTGATGGGCCTAATTTAGATTTTACAAATGTATGGGGCTGAATGTAGCTGTCAGGACATTAGGCATTTTAATGAGCTACAACCCAAGAAGTAGAGATAAGAAGAAAATGTGTAACCTGTTACTAAAATAATATTAACAGAGTTGTTCCATGGTAGAAAAGCAAGGAAGGCAGAAACAACAGGGCATATCGCATGTCTGAGAAATATTGCCTCATTTTCATGGTTATAACATGCTATTCACATAATTATCTTAAAATGCTCCTTTTAGGTAAGTCCCCATGAAACATGTGCTCCCATATAAAGCTAACAAAGTGAGAGATCAAAGCTGAAGGGATCATAAAGCAGGGATAGTTATTTTGTCAGAGGAAACAGGGAGAAACTTTCTTTGCCCACACTTCAGTGTAATCAGCATGGCTGCTGAACTTCAAAGGGATTGATTATGCACATGAAAGCAAATATTAACAATACTCCTGTGTCTTCAATGCACACTGGTTTAAGACAGCACATGGTTGCTTTCAATGGGTTTATCACTGCAGGAAAACCAGACCAGTTGTTATATTTATGTCATAAATGCTCTTCCCTGGCCTTAAACAGAGTTACTAAACCCCATATAGTATACAATACAAGTAACATGTGAAGTTAATTCCTCCTACCTAAAAGAAACTTAAGAGTTTCCTAAAGAAAGATGAGGAACTTCAGTGAATAGCAAAAAAAAAAAAAAAAAAAAAAAGATTCTCCCTCTGTATTCTATTCCCATTTCATAAGTTAGACTGTTTAGGGTTTTGCAGTGTGATTGATGGATTCTGACTAACAGCTAACAGAGGCAGCAGCAAAATTACCAGTCCCTACAGTAACATTCTACTTTGTAAGGAGAAATGAAGGGTCTATTACCGCCATAATATGGGATGAGTGATTCTCAGATAATTTTAAAATAACTCTCATTTTGCTGAAAGTTCAAAGCATAACAATGAGAAGTATTTTGGCACTTGAAAAATCTATGTGTTTGTTTAGTTACAGTTAATATGCTGTTCTGCTGACCTAGTTTTTTCTTTTATTTTCAATTCTTCAGCCATGAACTATAGATCAGCCCAAATGGATTAAAATGAAGACTATGGCTGACTCTGATGGGTTTATGCTGGTATATTCCTGCCCCAGTCTTGCTATGAATATAGTACATTATGAAATATTTGTAAAAATGTGATCTTATTGTGTTGGGGTGGGGGGGTAGTATGTGTGTGTGTTTGTGATTGGGTGGATTTCTTTTTGGGGGACTAGGTTATGAACTGCCTGTCTCTGGCTATGTAACACATTTAGGGAAAGCAGATCTTCCAGATGTTCCTTACAGAGTTTCATTAAGGCTGAAGCCCAGAACACTGCACAGAGAAATCCAAAGTGCTCTTTCCGTGAGGTTATTTTTGTAGTTAAAATACCAATGGCTATCTTCCCTTGTGAATTTCTCAGGGTCTTTTTGCTTGAGTGTTGGTCACTCTTGCATTCTTTTAACTCACACACACAGAAACTTCAGCAGCTCTTGGACATTTTGCCTACTGATTCTTCTTCCTTGGCACTAATTAATTCTACCTTTGGCTAAAACATAGGTTCTTACAAGCCTCCTCCTCCCCTAGATATACTGACTACCTGCCCTGTTGCTTCTGTTGCCCAAAATTACATTTCCATCAATTTCTATGAATGAAATACAGGAAGTTCTTTGATATGGGAATGCTGGAAGAACCTTTTAATTGCCAGATAAGCATTCTACTGCTGGATGAGGGCACTTAATACTTTATCAAGAAATGAGAGGTGCAGTACAGTAAGTGGTGGGTATAAAGGATGAGGAATGAGTCCTCCCTGGGTTTTACTTTTATCTTGGTTTGCAGGCAATTAGGTATTGATTTTAATCAAGGCAGAATTAGAAATTACCTAGATGGGGGTTGATTTGTGACTGTGTTTTTGTAGCAGTCATTTGGTTTTATGTGTGAGTAACGCAATAACAGAAGCCTTTGGGCTGAGAAATCAGAATTTCTCTTCTGACAAAATTTTTAATTCTTCTCTAATTTCTTTCTCATATTGAACAAAACCCAAACAAATTATCAAAAAATTCCAGACAAAACTGCAGACTATTAAAATATCCAGTTACATGTAGATGTTTTGATGGATTTATAGTTCAACTTCATTCTCACTGTCCCCCTGTAAGTAAGATCACTGGGCTGGGCTACATTTCACTGCATGACCTCCCCCTCACTGAGCCACTGCTGAGCCACGTGAGGGATGCATTCTGGTAAGAGAATGTGATCTGCTGGGTGAAAGATACTGTCCTTCTTCAAAAGAAGATACTTTTGACAAGATCCAAGGTGTAGAAGCTTAAGCATGGAGATCTGAGCTGAAATGTCCTTTTTTTTTCCCCACTGAAAATAAAATTGGCCAAATTAGCAGCTTCTCTAATGTTGAAGAAGCCACATTTCATGCTGAAAAAATGCTTTACTATGAAATTGACTAACAAGTGACACGCATGCCTGGTTTTTGTTTTCTAATTCACATAGAAATTCCTTGATTCCAAGCTGGTGCTTGCTGTGAGAGAGGTGAAGAGTGGTGAAGGTGAAAAGGAAGACAAGTGATATAAGTTTTTGGTTGACCTTTGAATCCTGCTTGTAGTGAATTTCTATTGGCCTAAAGCCAGCAAACACAGAAGTCCTGTAAAGCCTTGGGCGAGTAGTAAGGTCTTGAGTAAGTGTTTTCCCTGCAGGGTTTGAACATTACCTCTGAGGCAAGGTCATCCATAAAGTACTCAGCATGCAATGGTTGTTCCTTATGTAGCAGACCTCTTGTGTATATTTCTATACACCCATTTCTGAAAATCTGATTCTAATTTAGATAAAGGGATTTAAGAGGCCACTGTAGAGCTGATGTTCTTGTTTTCAGTTCAGATTCTGAAGATGATAATAATAATCAAGAGAGTTAGACACTGCAAACAAGACAGAAACAAGATAACTCCTACTACATTGAGGTGTTAGTTCTCTATTAACGTCCAGTGAATGCCTAAAAAGTTTCCCAAATTAAATACCCAGTTCCAAGCATGACTACCAAAATTATAATTTGAATATTGGTTTTGAACATGAAATTATGAAAAGAACTAAACTAGTTTGCACTAGCAATGTGGAGGTAGAAAGTGAACTGTTTATGGTATCCCAGCATGAGGAAAAGACAACTACCAAAGAAGAAGGGCTTTTTGAGAAATACAGATTTATAAACTAGATACAAATACATTTAGTTTGAGAGCAGTTATTATACTAAACATCAGGGGAACAAAGCTCTGTAATAGCTTCTACTTCAAAAGACAATGATCCTTCAAATTTATTTTCATTTGCACACAGTCAGATTTCTGAATTGCATTAAATTATGCCGTTTATAATGAAAAGGAGGTTATTCTAATGAATTACAGGCCAGTACAGTTTTATATTGTATTTTCCATACTGTGGCAATGATTATTTCTTTGAGTACAGCAGATTTTTTGTCCTGGAGGAAGAAGGACATCAGGATAAAATCATAAAATAAAGTTTTACAGATTTGAATTAGAATTGTCCAGCAAGTTCATGAGGGTATGAGCATTAATCTAACTTTTAATCCTCAAATTTCTCCTGCTGAAGGACTAGGATGATGATAATCATATGCTTCACAAGGATACCAAGATTAACTCAATTAAAAATATTTATTTAGCAGAGGTTATATAAATGCTGAAAAATATTCTCTGTCTAGGAAAAGCCATTTTGTTTTTTCTCCATCCATCTAATCTGAAACAATTGTTGCTTCAATTCTTAGTAAGATACATGACTGCAAAGATATGCCTGGTACACACAGTAAAACTCTGAGAAGTAATCTCAATTGACACAATACGTAGAAAAAATGTCCTGCTCTGAATAAAATTTTAGTATTATGCCACTACCATATGACAAAAGATTACTCAGTTATTGAACAGGAGAGGAAAATTAGAGACTCTGTCACTGCCAGGGTTGCACTTACTTTTTCAATACTTTTTCATCTGTTGAATTTGACTGATGTCATAAAACAACTAAAATCTTTGTTTATCTAATATGCTGTATTGCACTGCATTACAGAATGTTGCATTCTGTTTTCTTCACCTGACCTGTGCTTGTATTCAGCTTTGAAGTGGCAAGTAGTACCAAATGCTTAACTGGAGTCCTACTTATAAAACATAACATTAGACATGTTATAGAAAACCAGGAATATTAGTATTGAAATGGGGAATCCTGAGGCTAAATAAATGTGTGACCTTAATCAAACCAAGGTGTGGGCTAAAATTGATTCTGATCCCTGACCTGCCATTGCAGTTTAGACCACTGCAACAGAACATCCTGTGACATCCATCCATTCAGTGTGGCTTGGCAATGCCATTTTGAAGCATAGCTCAAGTTTAGATTATCTCTGGATCACATATGCCTTTGTAGGACTTTAACTGTCCACTCCAAACTTCGAAATCAGTTCAGAAAAAAAACTTAACTGCCAAGAGCTTTCACCCAACTTCTAGATCACGCTGAAGTAATGGAAAGTGAGAAACCGCACACAATTGCTTGTATTTCATCCTTTCCCTCCCCTGTATTTCTCTTAGGACTGGATGAGCTCTTGACCCTCTAGACTCTCCCTTGAGGACAGATGTACCTGTGAAGCCAGCAAAGAAACACCACTTTGGCTGAGCTTCCTATGACGTCCACTTGCAAGAGCAATGAGACTACCAAGGGACCTTGCTTACAAAAAAATCCTAACACCTTTCTTTTAGCTGTGAACATACCACATTTCTTGCTCTACAGTAAGCTCTGAATACTGGAAATTTCCATTTATCTATCAATCTATCCTTCAGGTTTAATGTTAAAGGTGGAACTCTTCTCCTTTCAGAAATGCCTGTCTTCTTTTGCAGAGCGGATATGGACCACAGAGGATCCCATCATTTGCTACAAACCCTGCTCACTGCATTTTCCCCTTGATTTCAGACCCATTTATTTTCCTTGTGTAATGTGGAGGTCTCTTCCCACTTCTGTGAAGCCTCATGTATCTCTCTTGCTATGAAAGGAGCAATACAGGAAGGAACATTAACATATTAGGTCCTGTTTAAAATAAGATTTAAAGAGATATTGCTCTCCTTCACTTTCTGTGCCTTCCAGAAGAAGTATCTTTTAACTGGTTTTCATTTTCATTAATGCATTCCCTAGCCATAAAGTGAAAATCATCACATAGTTAAAAACATGTGCTTATCCAGTGTTTCTCTTCATCATTCATCTGCATTAGTTTTCAACTTTATTCAGTATTTTGCTTGCCTAAGAGGTGGTCTGGCTTCCTGCTCCTAGTTTTGCCATGGGTCTAAAAGAAGAGAGTTCTAAACCCTTCTGTGATATTGAAGCCAGTCCAGGACAGGCAGAACATGTCAACATAGACAGGATGTATCAAAGGATATAGCCTGGGGCAGCATGAAGTCTGCTGGGGTTGCTTGGACCCCTAGTCAAATGCCCAAGTTATTTACCTGAACTGATTATTTTGTCATGAGCTGCAAGAGAAATTCCTAAAGTGATTTAAAACTTTCTGTGTGAAATGCAATTATACCTTATGACAGCAGCAAAGGTGCCCTTGAGACCTTTTTTCTCTTTGCCTCTCTGCTTTAGAAAGTCATAACACTACATGTTGGCAGAGAAGTAAAGTCAAAACATTTCTGAGCTGTACTATGGTAGAGTATTCTGCAGGAAGAGATCATTTTGACTTGACCTATTTTCAACTGAAGAGCTTGGGTGTGCCATTCTATTTCAACTATTAATTACTCAAAGACAACTTAGCTACCAGTGAAAGAGGAAAAAAAAAAAACCGATCATGAGTATTGAAATCTAAGTGAATTTTAATGAAAAATTATAACAAGATAATAAATTCTATGGTAACTCCACAAACCTCTCAAAGGTTTGAACCAAGCAAACAAGGACTCTTTTCAGGACTTAATAGAAGTGTCCCAATTTATGTATAAAATGAAATTTGGCACAATTGGGCCTGAATTGCACACTGTCTTTGTGGATCTGCAGTTCTGTGTTCACACACAGCTAAAATATCTTATCTTTCCAAATGTGAAAATGAGCAACTTATAAAATACGCTGTTCATTACACATGTATTCCCCTAGCCTTAAAAGTTAGCCATTACCTTTTGTTGGAAATACTGAAAACTGCAAAATACCCCATGAAAAATGACTGAAAACATATCTGTTATAACAGCCAGTGGAGGAATGTTAAGGTTATTTAATTTTTTTATCAGGATCATGTATATCTCCCTTTCCCAAAGCTCATCTGCATTTCTCCCTGTTCAGTACAAAAAGTAAGATCAAGAAGGATTGAAAAGGGGTGCTAGAAAACTGCATATAGAGAGAACAAATGGATTATTATTATGGACAGAAAAACTATTTATTCATCCGGCAGCTGGGAAGTTCCATGAAGGCCCTGGAAGAGGGGGCTGGCCTGAGCAACAAGGCAGTCATTAGGTAAGAGGAGGTGGCACAGCTTCCTGGGAACTGTCAGAGCCACAGCAGAGGTGCCTGGGAGATGTCTGATGCGTGATCTTGAGCTCAGGTCCCATTGAGGAACACTCCCTAAGTACATCATTATCATTATTATTCGAATCTCTTCATCATCATCAAATAATGGATGTCTTAATTTTATCATTATTTCTCCTTAATTTTTCGCTTACCCATCATGCTCCATTACATGATAAATTTGGAAAGGTCACAGTAGTAATGACTTTTAAGAAAGTGTGTATATTCTTTTGAGCATCACTTCTCAAGATCCTCGGGGAAAATGAAGGGTCACCTATTTTTTAAAATTGCAATGATTTTAATACAAGAAGACAGATACTAGAAATCAAATCACTAATTAGGGACTTATATTCACATCTAATACATCCCTTTCCTCACACTGTTCCTCCTTATTTTGCTCAGAGGCACTTTCTGACACCAGAAATAGCACATTACTGATCACATGGTGTGAGTGGACCTTTTATCCAATTGTAATATGCAACAGAGGATTAGATGTACTAGCCTGAGTTTCAGTGTCCAAGGAGACTTAGGTGCACTATCTGAGCAACAAAAAATGTGAAAGAAAGTAGCGTAAAGCTCACGAGCTGCAGGGAAGCAAGGATATTTTCCTTCAGCAAAGATTGTGACTTGTAACCTCATCTATGGATTTCAAACAATTGGTTCTCTAGATCTGTAAGTGATACAGGTTTAGACTTGACTAAAATTTGGCTCTTAGTAGCAATGCAGCATATTTCTGTTTTCTCTGAGAGCCATCTTCAAATTTTGTGAAATGAGTGGAGATTCACTCAATCTCACTGTGATCTCATCCATAACCACACCTTCTTGAACACTAGTTATTAGTATCTTGACTTCTATGTCAATAAAAAATGAATTTCTGGTGCATAAAAACAAGGTTAATCTCTGAAGCTGCCACACCATTAGGCTATCCAGATAATAAACCCTGTTTCTTAGTGCAATATGTCCCCATGCACAGTTACACCAGCCAGAAAGCACTTCCATGTTGGTGTTCCCGTGCTGTTCTGTGGATCCACAACAGCAGGATTCTCCCAGTGATCACCTCCTCAGCAGCAAACCCATGGCTACAGAGAAACTCCATATCTCCTGAGTGAATGCTTAATACCTGCCTGCATGTAACACGGAAAGAGCAGGGTTCTGTCAGCACCACCATGGTGAAAGGAAGGCAGTCAGAGCTGTCATTAAAAATCTGTTTGGGGTGGCTGCATGGGTGGAAGTTTGAACAATGGGAACTTGACAGGGATGTGTGATGGGAATAAAAGACACTGAGAGATGTCTCAAACTACTGCAAAACTACATTAACTATATAATTATAAAGGACTGATGCACTGAAAGTGCAGGCTGACCTTGCCCAGCTGCTTGGCTGTGTGCTGCCTTTTTGAGACCTGACCCTTGGGGAAGCTGCCCCAGGCACAAACAGTCATACTGCCAAGGGCCAAAAGAGCCTTCCATAAGGAGAGAACAGGGAAAATGGGATCTCCTCTACCTGCCTCCTCCAGCTTCACCCCAGTATCACTTGGTCTCAGGCAGTTTAGTGCTTTAGTTTTGTCAGTGACTCTCGATGTCTGCCTGGCATGTTATGAGCCCAGTAACACTCCAGCTTAAACAGTACATCTCTCTCCTCCTGGAGGACAGCACAGGAAGAAGGACAGCAGCATTCCTCATGCCATCCCATCCGAGGCAGTTCCTGCAGCTGGAAAGAAATTCACTATTTTCCTCAGTGATTTACCACCTCAGGTCAGTGCAGTAGGCAATGCCAAAGACAAAACTATTTTTCTAGATTTCCAGGATCATGAAAGTGACTCAGGGACTGCTTGAGAGTTAATTTAAAGATGTGCTCTGTAGGATGAGTTTTAAAGCTGACTCAGAGGCTGATGGTTCCACAATACTCTGCAGAGATTTATGACAGTTGGAAGCTAACACTACAACTGCAGTCAACCAACAACATTTTCGAATCTTTGGGGCATTTCCCAGAGCAAAAAGACTTATACATAGAGAGCTAAAAATTATGCCATATGTTCTGTGTATTTTTAAGGGGCGGGAGTAAATACTGTGCTGTGGTACCTCACATCTGCAATAGAGAACTGTGAAAAATGCAGACCAGATAATTTCTGTGTTGGCAGGCACCAGCCTTCCGTGACAATTCTCAGCTAAGCATGAAGACCAGGAAAGATGAGTGCCAGGAAGATGAACAACTTCTTTTCCTGAGGTGTTAAATTTACAAGAAAGCGTGAGAACAACTACAGAGGTGCCAAGAACACCAGTGATGCATTGTATGGGGGTGTTACTATTGTTCCTGTTCTGAAAGGAGGAACAGGCAAAAGGATGGGTTTCACCTTCTTGAGCAAAGCACATTTCTCAGTGTCAGTTAAAAACAATTATTTTCACTGCTAATACACAGCAGCACAGCAGAGGAGAGCTGCAGGTTAATGCTGCACATTAGCTATCATTTTGGTTTGATTATTAAAAAGTATCTATCCCAAATCTGACCAAGCGCCTCCCCTTCAGCATGGCTCATCACATCTCCATGTGTTAAGACAATGCCAAAATGTATCTGTTATCAATATTATATAACCTGCTCCAGTGATCATAGCGCAATCAGATTATCTCTCAGTCAAGGAGCTCAGTCAAAATGCTCAGAGAATTAAGCAAGACAGATGCTGCTGTTGAGAAGTTTTCATAAGAATTGTAAAAGGTAAGGGGAAAAAGTTACTGATTTTCTTCAGCATTAACACTTTTCAAATGGAATGTTCTATTTACTTCAATGTCAGCTCAAACTCGACATTGGAAATGAAGCCCTGGTCCTGGGGAAGGCAACAGAACTTTTTCCTTCTGATTTCAAGGAGGTTTCACAACTTGCTTGAGATTTCCCCCTCAAACTTCAAGAGTAGATTCTTTCATTGTTTAAGAAATTTAGGTTAGATGAAGCAGGACAAGAATGATCTCAGGCTGTGGCAAAACTTGAATATATTTGGCTGTTACATTTAACTCTTCCCTTGTCCCAGCTCCATGAGAATATATTGGTGCTGTTGATAAATATTAAGGGTGGGCTCCAGCATATGCTGAGCAAGAAAAGATGAAGGGTGTTTCTTTGCTTTGTAATGGACACAATGAGGAAAGAATACAGAACAACCTCCAACATGTAATCCAATTTAAAAATTTTTCATAAACTATGTATATTTTTTTCAGATTTCCAACTGCAAAACAATTTAGAACTTCCAGATCTGCCATTATCAAACTTTAGAGTCAGAATTGTCAATGCAAAAACATTAGGAGGCTCACTTTTGAGTACTGACAATGGCATTTACAGGAATGGGAGACCTGAACTGGATGTAGATATTTTAGAATATGCCTTGGTGCTCATGAGACAAAATTCACTATGTATTTTGGCATGTAGCTGAACTGTGAATTCAACAGTAAGGATGTAGATGTCCACAAAAATAGTAATTGCAATGATATTTAGTTTCAAGGGGATCTACCATGAAAATGGTATTTAAAAATGGTCTCCTTTATTTTGTTTTCAAGGTCATGAAATCCCTTTGTCTCCTTGTCCATTTTTCCCCCCACTCCTTAACCTCAACAAATGTTTGAGCATTCCTCTTGTAAAGGTTTTTGGCAACTAACTCTGAAGGATACACACTAATACCCAGTGTGCCCTCAGAAGAACACAAGCAATTTCAGTAAGCAAACATTTTACCATTTTCCTGTTCTTCCTATCTAGCAATATGCTGTTTGCAAACAGTAGTATTGTTTGGACAAGCTTTCAAGGTCCTTAAAGATACATCTATAAGACAGGTAGTCACAATGGTCAAGAATATCTGATGGACCTTGAAGAAAATACACTTTAAAAATAATGTATGTCTTACCTGCTTATTCATAAGTATGTAGATAATGGGATTGCAAACAGTGCTGCTTTTTGCTAGGATGGAAGGTATGACACTTGTAACTGGAGTCACAGCACCTGGCTTGCCAAATGTTGCAAGTAATGCTATAACCCCATACGGAATCCAGCACACCAGGAAACAGATAACTGTAGTGATCACCATGAACAGGACGTGGTATTCTCTTTTGCGGGCAGCATTCTTGTGGATTTTCCCAACCTAAGGAGAGGTTTAAAAAGAGAGAAAATTTAACGAGCAGAGCTGTTGGATTGACTGCATGAGCAAGCTGGGACTATTGGTCTTGGATCAGCAATAACAATCAACACAGTAGTTCCAGAAGCAAAACAAATGCAAACCCAAAAGTGATTGAATGCAGTGAAAAGACTTTCACCATCTCCATCAGGCACTAGGGGAAGCTTTGCAGAGACCACAATGCATGCCAGCACAAACCAGAGTCCCAGCAGAGGTTGGAGCAAATACAGAAAGGTGTCAAAGCCTTTAGTCCTAAAGAGATGTTAAGTCATCTGCAGTTGCTTTTAAGGTACGGAATTTTGTGTAAATGTACCATGTTTTCATTCAAATTATGCTGGTACGCAGAACTTGCTTGAGATGAAGGAGCTTTACATAGCACATCTGAACCACCAGAAGTATTTTCTGTAAAGGGTGTGGAAATACCAGAGCAACACTGGGACTGTGCTTGGTATCTCTGTCCTTGGATCTTTTCAACCCTAGATAAAGCCTCAGCTGGCCTGGCATAGTGTTAGCCATGGTCATACTTGGAGTGGGAGACCAGAGAAGCCTGGCTGAATCACTTGATCAAGTTTTAAATTGTAGGATTTATTCCTTCTAGACTATTTATTCCAGATACTTAACCATTTTGGTAAATGGGTTTCACTCCTGATAATGATCAGGAACAGATTTTTGTACTCTTAAAAAAGTGTGCTGAATGCTGATTCATTGTGGTTCATTGGTTTTTTTGGGGAAATGGAGCAGAACTGGCTAAACAAGAAAAGCAGAGGTAAATGGACAGTTTCAAAGTGATGGTACGAGAATCTATCTTGCAACCATGAATTTGCTAGTAGTTACAGTGTGTGGGCAAATCTGCTGTGGAAGTATTTATAATCTGTGTTTCGAAATTTATTCTCCTTTAACCTATTCTGGACTGAAGCATCATGCCCTTTGGGAGTCTAGAGATCTAAGATAAAGCTTTAACATTAAAATAACAGCCAACTTTTATTTTTAAGCCTTAGTGTGAATATATTTTTCTGTAGAGAGCTACAGAATGCTCTTACAGTATTTGGGCAGCTGAGTGCATTGGTGGCAACAGTGAGGAATGCTCATTCTCTAAAAAACAAAAGCAAACTCTGCAAGGAGGTTAATTTTAGAGACTCTCTCTCCACTGACTCTAGATGGAAACTCAGCTCACTGGTCTCCTGAGGTTATAGTTGATTCCTCAGCTTTACCCCAGCGTGTGTTTAGCAAACCCAGATGTGCCAGCAGGACTTGAGGAACTATTCAAATGTTTAAACTATATTGATTGAGCCTTGTACTCAGCCAAATCTAATTTATGTCCACTTGAAGGTCTTTTTGCCTCTCGAATGCAGCACTTGATAGTAAATTGCGCCCAGGGGAATTAAGCCCATGTAAAACCACAAATACAAATAAGCAAAAAAGCTGCTCTGTGAAATGGAAAACATCCAAACTTTACTTAGTCTAATAATAAAAAATAAGTTTTAAATCAATAGGTTTAAACTGATTCAAGTAAATTAATAGAGCACAGTTAAAGGTGGAAGTCACCAACCATCCCAGTCAAATGTTATTTGCTGTTGCCTGACACATACCTTGTGCATGCCAAGAAAATAGAGCTTTTTGTACCTCTTCGTAGTGTGGGTCTTTTTGCATAATATATGTGTTTATGTATCAGATTGAGAGTTAAACACATATATAGTGCTTGTATGAGGCAAAGTAATATGGTTACAGTTTCTTTTTAATTCATTATGACTCCAGGCTTCTAGAGCGCTTGGTTCTATATGGAGTTTCAATAGAAATGTTCCTGTAAATGAAACACACACTAACTTTTCCTGTCCAAAACTAGTAAGTATTTTTCCTGACTATTTTTAATGATTTTCCACAAAAAGGCAATAACAAAATAAAGTCTCTCCTTTCTGAGAAGACTTAGGACTACATTTTTTATAAGACTTCAACCTGTTTATTTTATAATTACTTTAGCTTGAAGAAAAGATTAATAATAGATAATGGTCCAATCCTGTATTACTTATTTGAACTAAATTTTTAATGACTAATGGGAAATTTCCCTGACTGATGAATCCAAGACCTCATGTGAGCTGCTGCTATGCTACAAATTAAATATTAACCCAGGAATGCAAAGCCCCAGTTAGCCATGGCATCCACAGCTGAAGATCTTCAATAAACACAGAAGGATCAGGCAACACATTTTTGCTCTGTGTTTAGATGCATATCTTGAAGAGTTTGTAAGAGTTTACTGTCTGCACAGACAAAACAGAGACCATAAATGAAGGAAGGAAAGATGTCTAAAAGTAGAGTGGCTATGGATATGATTTTGGCATGTATCCTTCCACTTTCACATCTTTAGGTCATTTCCATAGGAAGGGAAGTTTTGAAATCTTGTACCATATTTGTCCTCACACTTTTGGTTTCGTTGTCTTTGCAGTTTTGCAGCCTACCTTTAGAAGGTGTTACCTTTAAAATTTGTCTGTTTATAGGTACTGGAAGGCCTCCAGCAAGATGTAACTTGGGTTCATGTAACCTACAGAAAGATTACACTTCTGCAGGTGAAAAAGCAGTAGACATTTTAAAATTAAAATAATTCTATTTTTTATTTTAAAACTACTGGAAAATTTATGCAATTGCTGCACTGTATTTTCAGTAGTCAAATGGAAATGCCTCCCTGGATATCCAGCTGATAGAAGAGCATCAGATAGTGATGACAAAAAAATAGATTTGAATAATATTCTAGAATAGCTGAGCTTGTGAATCTCTGTCTAAATGCAAACATACAGGGTATATATATGAATTTAAAATACTTAGAAGATCTAACCCACACTTTAAAGTGGCACAAGAAATACAAGCCAAAAATTGGGATCAGATTGTACTTATGTAGGATTTGCTATAAATTCAGCTGTTTTCTCCGGAACAAAGATCATCTCCGGCCATATTTAGCAATATAAAGGTTGGGAAACCACTATATTTAAAGAAAAGAAGATTGGGGAATTGGTTGTAGAGGGGTTTTTAATGAGGAAATTGTGTTTCTCCCCTGCTTTCATCCTGGGAAATAACAGAAATGTTTTGATTTTTCAGAACTCAGCTGGAGGCAGCGAGAGGCAAGCTTGTCTAATCTCAGGCACTGAGCGTAACAGTGGCACAATTAGCTCTGGTCTGGATTTGCCCTGCAGCCATGCTGCATCTCACATATACCCAACACGTTTTTCAAGTCAATCTGACACAAAAAATACCACTACTTCGATCACTAGGGCAGCATGCTGAGCACATACATTAGATGTGACAGGCCACAGGGTGAGGGAGAAGCCAGGGTGGCATCAGTGAGGAGGCTGGCATGGTAGAAGTGTCCTCAGAAGGAGGACAAGTGACACATTGATTGGTTGACCTCAAAAGCTGCATCTGCAGCTGGCAAGATGTAGCAGATACATTACTCACCAAGTGATGGGCTGCATTGCTATTCCATGTTTTGGAAAAGATGAAATTGGGGAGCTCTGAGCAGAGCATAGAAAATTTCAATAGCACTGGTGAAAGTCTGGAAAGGTCGTAAACCAAAGGGGACCTTACAATGTAGTATGGAGGACGTTAGTAAAAAGACATGCAAAGAGCTTTTGCTATAAATGTGGAGATTGTTAGGTTGGAGATTAAAGAAAAGGATTCAAAATGTCTGTTATGACAGGTACTTTGCCAGGAGAGAGAAAAGCCTTTAAACTGGATGCAGGCAAATGTGTGGGCCTGTCGTCACAAGGACCCACAGAAAAGGTATGACCTAGGGGAAGCTTGACTTCCTCTAAGGAGAACAAGTCTGTCTTTTCCTTAAAGAGAAAAGAGAATGGGTCTGTCCTTCCAGAAAACAAGTAAACCTTCCAAACACATAAACACTGTTGTACTGTGGTATGGGATATGATAATAGGACTGTGGGTCATAGGAAATTATTTTAAGGTAGCAGGTTCTGGTTACCCAATCTAGACATTGTGGCTGTCAGGCAAGACCTCATCACTGTCCAAGTCAACGGGTTCAGTCAGCCTGTTCCTGGAGGGAGCAACCATTTGGCAACCACAGCTGACTCCATGGGTTTTGGCAGGCCAAACACTGCAGCTTTCATGCCCAGACAAAAGAAGACAGCAGCTACCTGCCTCTGGTCAGGGATTTTCTGCTTTAAATATTTTTTTCAACCATCAAACAGCTTCATATGGAGAAAAGCCCTGAGCAGCTCCTTACCCAAGGGGACAGCCTGCCCCTTCCTGTGCTCCAAAGCCAAAAGTTTGACCTACTGCAGCCCCTTGCTCAGCTCCCTCTGGATTTATCTGGGTATGAGTTATGGAACCAAGGCAATACTGGTCACACTTACACCCACTCAGAAGAAGGTGTCAGGAAAGATCTGAATGGTTGTTCACAGAGATTGGAGGCAGCTGCAAGGCCCACAGTGCCAGAGGCACATATACAGTCAGTCCATCATATTCCCATCACCCATGGGCAAGCTGGGGTCTTTTACACATGTAAGGCAAGGGAGCTGGGCCAAAGTTAGCTGTTAAGAGGGCGAAGCTTCAGTGATGAAGATCTAACCTGACTGTTTTGAATTCCCTTGTGTTTTCTTTGTCACATTTACTCTAGTCTCTCCTCCTTTCTTAATGTAGCTACGTGCTTTTTCTCAAAAAGCATTTCCTTCATATTTTAATTGCACCCATTTTCAGCTGGGAACATCTTGAAAGGTTGTGAAGAATATATGGCACCCCATCCATCTAACCACTAGATTGAGAGAATATGCACCATCCAGAGCCGCTTCAAGCAGGGGACATGTACATCATAACATCTTAGAAGCCAGGGATCCTGTTTGTGTGTTTTGTTCTTCAAGTCACTTTCTCTTTCTCCAGCTATTTATTAAGACAGAAAATAGTATCAGTTACTATACTCTGTGTACCTAAATAGTGGGTGTTGTAAACATCCTTTATGTAGCTCACTCTGAACAAGCAATATGGAAACAGGGCACAAAGTGCTTTTTTCATCACGGCTGACACATTATTCCTGGATCTGTATTTGTGCATCTTGCACTCATATAACCATGTTTACTTCACTACTTCAGAAGTGCACTGTGAAGAAAAGGCTATTTATGAGCAGCAGTGTCAGTACCAGCTATAAGTGCTTGTTTTGACATGATCAAGTATTCCAGACATAAGTAAAACCAGACATAAGTAAAATATTCATTACCATCTGAGGGAAGTCTGCCAATCTTTGAACATTTAGCCTGCTATAGCTTCTTGAAATGAACAGAAGGAATCTAGACTTTTTATGCAAAAGCTGCAGTAGAGGAAAAAGCTGGAAAAAGATCATTCTTCTTCCATCCTGAACCAGTCAAGTAAGACAACAAAAAGAAAAGAAAATCAGATATGGCCTCCATTTACTGGTATGAACAAACCTCTACTAAACCTTGCAATCAAACTAACCAGTGACTGAAATGTCAGTAGTGATGAGCTTTCTCCTCTCCCATCTCTGTGAATTCTGTCCCCAGGCAAAATAAGGAAAAAAGGAGAAAAAAACCAACCACACCTCCAAAGCATGTAAAGCTCTAAATAGCTGCAGGAAACATACTCTCCAAGTAATCTATTTCTCAGTGTGAGCTACCCCAGATCCAGTACTGTACAGATTAATAACAAGGGGCATTAAATACTTTGCTGTTTAAAATAGGCAATCCTGGAAAAAGAGGGTTCACTGGCTTAAAAAATAAATGCCTCCTTTGTTAGCAGTTAGGTGGCTCAGTTCAAAATAAGTGAGCACTGAAGAGATGCATTGTCCTGTGGAAATGGAGAGTGAACAGAAACATCTGTTTTGGGTCATCTTAGAATTCAATGGGCCTTGACTCTGCAAAGCATTTACACTTATATATTCAGTGAGCAAACTGAGATTTAAACATGCACATGAGCATTTTGCTCAGCTGGGGCCACATAATGAGGTAATAGCAACAAATACAGAAGGCAGAAGCCATAAAACCACACAAGGGGCCATATAGTTAATTATTTTATATCACTGTTAAGTGTAGGAAATTAAGTCCACGGGAAAGATATTTTATCAGCTGAAAACTGGTTTTATTGTAAATTTTTGTTATTGAAATGGGAATTAGCTGCCTTAATGCCTCAAGGTGAAGTGATACTTTAAATACAAAATTCACAGCTTTGTACAGTGCCCTTAAAGCATAACTGCTATTGATGCTAAAATCATGCCAAGTTCTATGGCTGACTTAAGGAACACCATAATCCTCTTAGATGCAGGATTTTTTTTCTATTGCTAAAGGGCTTTTAGCAGCAATTTGACTATCACAGTGAACACATTCCCATATATTAAACAAGGAGCTCATGGTGTTGCTCCCATCATTGATAATTCATGTTTTAGCCTGACCTTCTTTATTCGTTGTGGATTTTCTAGCATCAGCATGCATGAGAAGATTAAAGGTGTAAAGGCTTGCTATCATTTGGGTTGCATTAACAGTTTGGTTTTAGAAAGAGAAGTGCATTAGATACTCTTAAAAGGATCATCAAAGTCCAACTCCAGCTCTTGCACAGGGCAGCTCCAATAACCACACCATATGACTGACAGCATTGTCCAAACACTAAGTTTTGGAAATTCAGCAAGTCCAAATGCCAGATGCTGCACACAAGTTTGGGAAATCTCAAAAATTAATGCAGACTGAGAAAAGTCCTTGTGACCATCCCTGCAGAAAAGGAATTCAGGGTTCTCATTGATGAAAATCTTGATGTAAGCTGGCAATGTGCACTCTCAGCCCAGAAAGCCCAAATACATCCTGGGCTGCACCAAGAGAGGACCGGACAGCAGCTTGGGGGAGGAGATTTTCCTCCTCTACTGCCCTCAGGAGAGCCCACCTGGAGCGCTGCATCCAGCCCTGGAGTCCTTAACACAAGGAAGATGTGAATCTGTATCATAACATTCCTACACGTGTTGCTGCTCTGCAATACAACTTGCCATTATAAAGGTGGAAAGTGATGAGATGCTTTCAGAGAATCAAGGCAGTAATTTAATTTAAAATTCCTCTTCTTGAAAAGCTTGCCAACAAATTATATTTTTAACCAATAATTTAATAACCAACTTCTGGTTTGGGTTAGGGTCTTTGTTGTTGTTGTTTTAAAAACATTTGTGATGGCTTTGACTGACTGAACAGCCCAGCTGACAATAAAGGAAAGGAAAAATGAAAAGAAAATTAAAGCTGACTTTGATGTATCTTGCGTTGAAGAATTTCTGAAGTAGGAAGGGAAAATGTCAGACCTTAATTCCTTCTTGGTTTCTGTGTTCTTTCTTCCAGAGACAGCAACATGTAGAATGTGTAAATGCAACATCACTAATAAAGTTGAACTCTTCAACAACACATGAACTGGCAGGTGTTAAATTTCTTTTCAGGTCTCTTTCTATAATACTTTATGCTAAACAACAATGTTCTACCATCTACATATTAAATGGACTGCACACTTTCCTGCACCTAAAGAAAAAATGTTTTCAATCAATGACAAAAAAATAACACTTTGAAATATGCATATACATATATTTGTATTTATGCAAAAACGTATACACACCACACATAATGTATCTTACAAATATATATACACACATTTTATACACACACACCCACATACACATTTCCATAATTATGTGAAAACTTTTACACCAGAGTCATCCAAGTTTGGAGAAGAAAGTTAGGAAAAAGCAAGTTGTGATGAAATTATTACTCACTGCCCTCTTTGCCTCATGAATTAAATTAACCACAACCTTTTCTACTCTAAATATCAATGCTTTGAATCTGGGGCATGAATTTAAAAAAAAAAAGGTGTCAGGGTAATGTTTTCCCTGAAAATGCAGCTTGGCTATTCCCCTGGGTACATTTTTGCAGATATGTAAGCTCCCACTCACATTTAATGCTACTTTTCACCAGGCTAGCACATGTGGGTGAGAACTCAAGCTTTGCTTTCCTCTGGATTGGCAGCTGCACTCCTAATTGTAACCACAGTTACCCTTTCTCCTGGGAAAAGGGTGGACTTTCCCAAACTTTACTGACTTTCCCTCCCACTTTCCTGAAAATTTCTGCTGACATAGAGCAAGGAATCATTAAGGACATGTGAGTATGCTTTTGACATGCAGCTATTTATATTTAAATAGGCCTAATAGATGGGCTTGTCAAGTCCTATAGACCCTACAAAGAATATTAATACAAAGTGTTTTCAAAGCTCTCATCTAATTGACATATTGAAAAATACAGGAATCATACCAAAAATACCCTGAAAATGTTCTCCTCCAGATGCTTTCCCTCAAATTCTAATACACTTGCCATGGCCCAGGTGTATTCAGAAAAAAACAAACAGAACCAACCCAACTCTGAGAAGTCTGTAAGTCTTCAATTCTTCTCCTCTCACCAGGACCCTTGATACCCTCCTGGTTTTAAATCCCACTCTACAGCATATAATCCTTTTTTCAACACAGAATGACAAACTGGACATAGAAATTAATGTAAACAGCTAACTTAGACAAATCAAATTTAATCAGTAAGACTAAAGCTCAGGTGTACACAGTTTTTTTCCTTGGGAGAGGGGTACTCAGGACTGTGTTGCACCTGAAGAAGTCAGGTGTCTCTAGCTCTCACTCTGACAGGTGACAGGGTAAGCAAGGGAAGTTGGCTTAGCGAGTTGTACCTAGACTGGTGTTCATAAACATTTATTTATCTTCACACATAGAAAAGGAAGATAAATTCATTTTCTGTAGCTTGCAGATTACAAACAGTCCTTTATAAATTATGTGAAATCAGTGGCTAGTGGAAATAACCAGAGCATGAAATACTTTGGCTGATTTTTACATCTATCTAGAATAAGCACAGTTAATAAAAACCAAACCAAAACCTACCTAAAAAAAATTTCCTTTTGTTTTTTTTTTTAAGTTTCATTCCTAGCCCCACAAAACAAATTTTTAAAAAAATTCTATTGGAGCTGGGGTATTCATAACATTAGACCAAAATTTGACATTACAAGGTGAAGGCAGCATAAAAGAATCTAAGAAAAAGATCAGGAAATAGGTAAGGAAAGAATAAATAATTAGACATTAAGTAAGTAACACCCGTTCTCTAACATATAGGTGGCCCTTTCTAGTGATTTGTCCAGAGAGGTTTTTCTAGTCTGGTGCTAAAGGCTCTGCCTTTTGTGATGCTGCCTTTCCCACTGGCACTTGCAGCCTTTTGGGAGAACCATCAGCTTCAGTCTGGGAACATCCACTCTGTCTACCCATCCAATGATACCTTGAGGATCGCCTCAAAGCAGCATTCCTCTTTACATCAGGGCCCACCAAGAAAGAGAAGGTAGAGGGCTTGTTCAGCCTCCTGGTTGGAATGAACACACTCTGTCAGCAATGTTCTCTAAAGAGGAGGGCATTCACTGTGGGCAGCCAGGCACTGCTTCACTGGAAACAAGATGCAGGAAACTGCATGGGAGCGACTCCTCCGAGCCTGCAGGACTCGGAATCATCATGCCTTCAGAAACCTGATATGGATCTATTTGCACAGATCCACAGACTCCATTTTAAGGAACCTCATAAGGGAATTTAAGAAAAAAGTGACAGAAGAAAAAAGGGTGTAAATAATGGGAAAGACTTTGAAGGTGTCAGATATAGCATAAGACAGCTGGTGGGCAGCAATATGACACAGAAAGAAATGGACTAGAGAAACAAGTCCCAGAGTGCCCAGTCTAAAAGAATTGACCAGAGTTTACCCGTGCCCGGTACTCTGAGACATGCAAAATCAAAAATTTTTATGTTCTGAGCATAGCTTTGTGATATGGAGCATGACATGTAAAAACACACTATGTCTCCTACATAATAGAGAAAAGATGGGCAGTTGTGTTTAGACACTGTTCCTTGTTAGAATTTTGAACAAAACTAACAAAAATAATATGCTTTCTTGTATAACTCAAAACATTCTAATTTTCCAAATGCTTAGAAATGCTCAAATGGATGAGCTTGTTGAGAGACTTCCAATTTCTACCCCCTATATTCTCTCTGATGGAAGAGAGGATCTGTGGAAGCAATGATGCTTGAAAACTTGTAAGTTCTAGATACATATGGCTGAGGCAGGGATATAAATGTCATTTTTCGTTATTTCAGTTTTACACCAAATTATGGCCTAAAGTGGAGCCAACTAGATGTCTTCCCTGCAGAGTCAGCATCATCATTAGAAAATAGAGCAAAAAACCAGATATATGTATGGGGCTTTTTTAGTAAAATGTCTCTGAGTTATACTTTTACCAGCATACATGATTGTTCAACTCCAGATTAAAGCATTTTTTTTTCTTTTGTCTATCTTCTGAAGTTGGACATAATATTTGAAAAGAAAACGAAGTACATGTTTTCTAATGCAAGAGAAAGACTGAAATATGCATCCGAAAGTACAATAAACATGCCATAAAATATTCTCTAAGTGAAAAAAAAATGCCAAACGTGACAGAGTCAGCAAAGTTTTGGGTTATAGTTGCTGTTGCATATTCAAAAATCTGGCATTCTGAAAGTTTATATTTCTTTGTCAGATGCACATTAAAATAAATAGCAGCTGGTGGAGACAAAGGACTGATTTTCTCTGCTTTCCTACCATTTCATTTTCATGTTGTCATAAACTACTCTAGTACCATACATTTCCTGTTACTGTGATGAAGTGATTTTACTATCTTTGCAAATAAACATTAGGAATTCCATGAATTTTATGCATTTAAAATCTTACAGCCAGAGGGCTACAAGGATTCTCAAGGGATTTGGTGGCATCCTTCATTCCCCTTTCCCCACATGCACTAAATGCCGGATGAATACTCCTCAATCAGCCTGAAATTTACTGTCTAATAGAAAGATATTTCATACCCTGAATAACCTTCTCCATGATTTCAACATTTTAGTAACATCTTTTCTAAACTTTAATTTCTAGAAAATGTTTCTTTGTGTCTTTCCATTAGTGTCAGGGTATGCAACCACAAGTCACAACTGCTTCTCTTTAGTAGCAGCGTTTTTACATTTGAGAACTGTTCACATATCAAAATGTGCATATCCTGGTTTAACAAAACCAAGCAGACAGAACAGAGAACAACCAAGGTCAGATGTTCCACACCTCTGCTCACCTGTCCCACAATTCTGTTTGCAAAGGTATCATATTCCCAAAATCATACATTGTTTGGGACTGACTATTCAAATTAGATCCTTTAGACTTTACTGATTGATTCCCAGCCTGTGTTTTTTCATCTGGCATGATTTCTCATTGTGCAAAACCCTGCACTTGCATTGACCAATCCTGATGTTTACTGAGTTTTAATTATAGACCAATCTCGCTAATGAAGGTGCTGAAAGCACTTGACAGATCTCTATGAAATGGGCACCTTAAAGGGTGCTCTAGGACAGTATTTATCTAGTTGCTAAGGGCATGTACAAAGAATTTGAGCTGTATCAGAACTAGCTTCCCTTTTGTCCTCTAGACCAGGTTACCTGTGAAAATGTGAGTACAATTGATTCTGGCCAACTTTTGAGCAACTTATATTGGCAGCTCCAATTCAGAATATTCAACTACAAAGACATCAAAGCCTATTTAGAGTAGTGAGAGGAAGAAAACACTTTAAAAAACACCTTCTACCTCCTGTTTGGTGTTGCCAAACTGCAACTTAATGGGGCATCCATAGAAAAGGAGGTAATTGGAAACGTCCAGGTAGTGGATTGTTACTAAACAAAACTCTTTGGCTGATGTTTCTGCAGTAAATTGCCAGACTGATGGATAGAAAACAAGGCTTTTCTCTTATGAATCCTACTAAGGATTAGTAGGCCACTACTAAGCCTGTTAATGCTGAGTAAGCGTTAAAATTGCCCATAGCACAGAGCATTCATCTGAGAAGTGGGGATCCACTGAGTATTTCCTGCTGACTTTGCAGCAGGCTACCAATGGTCCTCACTGAAATGAAGTTCACCAAGCTTGCTTAAAGGCAGGTCAGTGATTTTTATGGAGTCACCATCACCACTTAAGGAAGAAGTGGCAGTTTTATAGCACTAAAAGCCGAGCTGGAAGCTTACTGGCATTTCTAGGAGAAAGCCAGGCATTTGTAAAAGTGATGAGCTGTGTTAACTTTACCAGACTCAGACAAATCCCTGTCATTTCTCTGTAGAAAGAGCACAATACAGAGAGTGCTGACACATGATTGTAAAGTATACTGATGCTCAATTGTACTGTTGATAGGGAAGAGAAATAGATTATACATTAAAAAAAGGATGTGCAACTTTGCAAAACTTGGTTAGATGGCAAGTTCCATTTCATTTTTATATGTGAACTGTAATCATGTATAAAGTAAAACACATCTTCCTGACAGGCATACTTACTTTGGAAGAAAACAGTGAAAAACACCAGTAGCCCATCAGGTTATATTGGCTTTGATACTACAAATTCTTTTGAATCCTGACAGGTCTGAGCCTGTAAAAGAGTATTATTATAGCAAAGAAACAATTTCAGTAAGAAAAAGACCAAAATAACCTCTTAGAAGATGACTGGGATACAAGATACCTTCGGTTTGGAACTTTACTTCTAAATAAGATTGGTTTTCCCTGAAATTTGTTTCTCATTTGTTGAAGGGGAGCAGTAGAGCAAACAGAGCTATATTGCCATTACTCTGCTGCTGTACAAAAGGTAGCATTTTTATAAATTATTTCTTCAGGTAGCACAGATTTCTGGGTTATAGGGGAACACAATGAATAACACAGTACTGATGATAACTGAAAACAATCAATACAGATTCCAAATTTTGTATCCAAGCAGAATAATTGCTATCACTCTGTAATGGTTCAATTCAGCTACTTGCCATGCATTCTCATGTACTCCAAGGGGACAGACAAAGGTGCAGTAGAAGAATATTATGAATTATGAATGATGGTAGCTATTCTTCAGTATGTTTTGATTTTTTTTTTTTGGTGGTAATTACAGTCCTGAAAGAGTAAAGTAGCAGTTGAACAGATAGCAAACTGGTCTTTTGCCTGTGAGACCACTGACTGTGTCCAAGAAGGCATCAGTTCATATAGCTGCAGGTTTTTTCAGGAGCAATCTAAGAGTAATCTAATACAGGGGTTCCATTAGAATGGTTCAGTCAGCAAACATGATCAGATAGCTACACCTTAATGTGTGCTTTAATTTAGATGAAAACAATTGTTATCAGCAAGCTTCTTGCTGATATTAACAGGAATGAGGAGGAGAGAAAAGGACAGGAGAGGATGGAAGAGGGGGGAAAATGGTGGAGTGGGGAGTGAAAGGAGGAGCAAAGGAAAGGAAAATGCTAAGGGAATGGAGAAGGAAGGAATTGGTGTGATACTGTCAATTCTTGCTCACTTATGGAGTTGTACTTGGAAATTCAGAGCTCATGTTCTTCTGAAACACTACCTATATACGCAGGGTTCTCTGTGGTACTCTATATGGGCCAAGATGGTTTCCAGCTTGGATCATATTATATTAATCATATGATATTAATCTTGGAATCTGGGATTTCACCTTGAGTGTCTGTAGTACCATACTTGAAAGATGATAATATCTGATTGTTGTTTGCTGAGGATATTTCTCTCACTTTTGATCTCTCCATGAACACTACTTCTGTAGCTCTGATAGCATATTTTACCCTTTTTGCACTTTTTCCATTTTTCTTATATTCTTTTCAAATGGATGACCAGTATTCCTTGCAATATTCAAGTTTATACAATAGTATAACAACATTGGGGATGTTTCTTTCAGTCCCTTTCCCAGTAATTTCTAACTCATTTCCCAGCTGATGATCTCCATGGCTATTTACTGTAAGTCTCCTAAAGGGGGCTGTAACTACTGAGGAGGTTACACACTTAAGGATGGACATTTGGCACATGGCAAGTAGTCACGTCTGTGTTTCACTCTCTCAATCTGCAAACTAATACTACTTCCATTTGTATAATATATCCTTTATTTTGCAAAACTAGAGCAATTATTTTACAGCCTAACTTTGTTTTGGATATGCCTTTTATTTTTAAACAATTACAGCCAGGAAAAATCAACAGAGATGTTTTTAATAATGCTCTAGGATTCCTTCTAATTCTAATTTCAATAGGGTCAATATATCTGGGACAATTAGTGCCCTGATATATATACTATTTTAGCGATGGTTCAAGTCCAACACTCTTCAAGTCAGTATTTATTAAATAAGGATATTACAAGTTCAGCTCACTTGTGAGCAACACTTTCATTTCTGAGTTTTGGGACAGAAAAAATCTTCACAGTGCAATGAGTAAGTAGGGATAGATAGAGCCAGTAAAAACCTGTCCTGTGTGAATTTAATGACCTCAGAGCTGGTGTAGTCATATAAAATTCCACCATTCTTCTGGAAAGGCTGAAACTAATCGAGCAATACCTGTACCTCCCTAAGGAAAGGTCAAAGCAAAAAGAAGAATGAGTTAACAAGATGATTCAGCAGGCTGGAATTGTATTGCTTTTAACTTGACATTTAGACTGAATTAACATCCTGAACTTACTTGGCAAGCAATGGAGACCAAAGCAAATCCATTTAATTATATATTGAGAAAATCCAAAATGTTCCAGGCTGACATGGCTAAGCACCTACTGAGCCTTGACCATCCTGGAGCACAGAAGCATAAGCAGGGCAGAAGAGCGTTTCACTGCTGAATAGTGAAAGAAAACATACAAAAAGAAAATTCTCCCAGGAGTAGCATGCAATTAACAAAAGGCCAAGGCCAGATTACCAACCAAAGTTACAAATTTTCTTCAGAAAAGATTAAAGATTGATGTAGAAAGGCCAGGTTAGAGCAACGTGAAAGTCAATTCTTTCAACTGGCATTTTAACTGAACTGAACATTTATCCTGAAGTTGCTCAGGGATCAGGTAAAGCCTTTAAGGATTTTTATTGAGCTCTTGCAAGCCATAACAATAGAGAAAGTACAAAAATTATTCAAGGTGAATTTGTTAAATGAACTTTCCCAGAGACAGGTGTTTTTAAATGCCCAGGTGCACCTTGAGGGCATCAGAGCAGAGCAGAGTGCTGCTGGTATTTAACCAGGGACAGCTGCAACCGGGAACTAGTGGCAATATTCTATTTTCTGTGTAAGGCAGGAGCTTGTGTGCAGTGTTTTACAGATATATAACCAAATTTTTAAGCATGTTTAATGGGAATAAAATAATGTGTATACTTCAGTGTGCTCCAGGTAAGGGAAATTCCATTCTTTATTGGTTGTTTGTATGATTTTTGTTCGTCTGATTGTTTTTAATTTAGTCTCAGAATATTTATTAATTTCTTCCTTTTTAATTTCTGTGAAGGTTGGTTTTATTCAAACTTTGTTTTTATTCAATCTTTAACAGGCCAGATATAAGTAGCAAGATTTCAGGTAAATGGAAATCTATCCTGCCATGTTGTTGTGTGTCTTCTGCCATGTAAGAGACCAGAAACAAAACAAATATTGCTGAGATTCCCCTTAGAAAATACCTATCATGCTTTTTATTACCTTGGAAGCTTTTTAGTTGCCAGGTCTCCTATTTAAATTCAAGTTACCACTCCCAAGTACAGCAGGTCTGGAGTATGCCCTAAGGCAACCCTAGCACCTACTCATCTGTGATTAATTTAGCTGCTTAGCAGACGTCAGTTGTACTACTAAAAGTCAAATAATCACCCATTCATTGTAAGCCCAGGTGACTCCACCTCAAGCCAGAGACCACTGTTTGTTGTTTTAAGATGCATATGGTGTAGACATTTTAAAAGAAGAACCACTGAAAAAAAATGCTTAATTAACAGGGAAGTGAAGTCTTGGGACCCTAAACACTATAAATTAAGAGTGGATGTTCACCTCCTTAGTTGAAATAGAAAAGTTGGAGAGTCAACAGATCAAAAACAACTTGAGAAGTAGAGTAAAGCACATTATACATATTTCTCTGAAGGAAACACTGGCTAATTAAGATCTTATCTTGTTCTTTCCTATCCTTTACTTGTGCACAGGGGTATTGATTTACTGCACAAGGATTCCTGAGCTTTTAAATATGAAGATCTTTATAAAAGATCTTTATAATTCAGCAGCTGAAGAGTTCATCTAACAACTGCATTACCAATGAAGTGAAATAAAAAGAACATATCTGCCTAATAAGAAGAAACTGTCTACATGATGTTACAGATGGGTATCAATTCTCCTGGGAAGGTTTGGACAGGCGCTCCTTCACTAAAGGAAGCTCCCCATAAAGCAAGTGTCAGGGGCAAACTGGAAAGTGCCTGAACTGTATCTCTTTTCTTCCAGCAGGAGCAGAAATTTTGAAAAGTTATATGTTAGTACTTAATTTTAAAAAGCCTCAGAAGCCTCTGTACTACATAGTTCACAAGGATGGGTTTCACTCTGCTGGAAGCTGCAGTGTGCTTTCCCAGACCTGCCCAGGAGCAGCCACCTGGCCCCTGCAAACTGCACCAATGCTCTGCTGCGGCCAAGGCACTGGCCTTGGTCTGCAGATAGACCTTCAGAAGTGTTCCTCTAGGGGACAATGCCACATCGCTGCTACACGTGGGACAATTCATTTTCCTCCAAGTCTCCAGTCAGGGAGTTTGCCTGAGGTCACAATTTAAGTCTCTGAAGTGGAGTTAAACTACAGAAGAGTAAGTAAGTGTAGCTAAGTTCTTGCATGCTGAAATGTAAGTACAAAACTCTGCGTGTTTTACAGTGCGAAACACCCTTCTCTACATTTAACCTTTCCAGTTTTATAAGGGGTGAACAAAAAAGAAAAAAACAACAAAAAACCCCCACCAAACAAAAAAGCCTCATGCTTTTTCTTATCAGGAAAAAGCTTTACTACATCATACCCTGAACTGAGTTGTTATGAGTGCTTGGTATTGATATTCACCATTTGCTGTAAACTAAAAGACTCATTAAACCACAAGCTATTTTTGTGGACATAATGCATCCAGAGATTAATGGATCAGGTCTTAAATTTCTATTAGCTTGTTATTAAAAATTATGACAGACTTATTTTCTCCTAAGTTTATCTAAAGTATGAAAAGTGGCAAACATAATGAATTCCTATTTTCTGACCAGCCATTAATTTGATTTACAATGAATTTGTACAGTGCCTGATTTACACTTAAGTTTTATCACTGCTTCTCTGCAAAACGCAATTAAGTAATGATTTATACTCCTGCAAGCACAGGGGAAAGAAGATCATAATCTTTTCTCATGTCTGCTTCCCTTCCAGCATGATCAGGCCTCAGAGACGAATCTGATGACATGCTGTAACATTCGGTTGACACTTTTTAATCAGAAATGCTGAGAACAGCCCTGAGTGAGTGTCCCTGTCACTCGTGAGCTAGAGGTGCAAGCACAGCTGTTGATGTCCTCAAAGACTTTGAAAGGTATTTTAGGTAGGATTGATTCACCATACCTTTACTCACCTAAAAGCTGAGATGGTGAACTTATAAGCCTTGCAGCTATACACAAAGAAAATAAAATGTGAGCTTTCTCCTTTATTTCTCAGGATTTGACATTTTTCTCCACTGTTACAGCAAACACTGAACTTTATTCCCTTGAGACAGAATCCTTTAATAAAAACTGCTATAAATGTAGTGCACACAACTGAAATATTTTTTGCAGCTGAAAGCAGAAAATCCCAAAAATCAATACTATATTTACAGTGTTTTCATGATAGCTACCTAACAATCACTTCAACTCCTGGGAAAACCCTAATAGTTAAGAAAGAGTACAAGACTAATTAACCACTTTAAAAATTAAGCATGCTAGTAAATCTTCTTCCTAACTGATGAAAGCAACTTTTTATTCAAACAGGTTTCCCATGAAAATAAAATGAAAAAAATATCAGCTAACAGGAATAATCAGCACTTTTGCCACCGAAATATTCTTGAACAAAAATATAAGGATATAATTGTCTGAAACCTGAAATACTGGCATCTGAAAATTGCTGTTTATAAAAATATGAATGTTGGAAGTTAGTGTCAGAATGCTACAGATTTTTCTTCATGTTATGCTATGTTTGTACTTCATGTTATGACCTAGCATTAAATAGCAATGACATAATGGCATATAATTCAACTATTCTAGCATTTTTTGAAAATAATTGAAAACATGTACCATTAAAAATATAATAATTATTGATTTGCCATATCCTCTTTTTAAGGTGAAACTATTTCCTTGTTTTGTTATAATATAATTTGCTTCTTTTAATGCTACTCATCTTATGTACCAGCAGCTGAAAAAAATTTGCTGGATTTGAGAATAATCTCCTTGATGTGATTTTCTTTCTCTGCTGAGTACAGAGGGAACATAGAGGAAAAAAATAGGATAGGCAGATTCTTAAAATGCCTTGAATTCCCACAGGTAATTCCTTGAAACCATGTGCTTTCCTTCAGTACAACAGGAATAGTAGTATCAGCTTTGCAAAGCCTTGGAAAATCAGTGTATATTCACAGCATCTTCAAACCATCAAAGGACAAAAATGTATCTAAATCAGGAAGGAAGGAAGGAAGGAGGAGAATGCTGCGCAGGTAAAGGAGAAAAGAAGCAATGGGACTCATGGGCTGTGAAGATGAGAATACTTACAGAAACTATCAAAAAATTTTTAAACAGAAAGACTTGATATGCAAGGATTTCTTATGTATGTAATACCATCTGCAGATTGCAATCTGAGTCTAAATAAATTACATATTCAACAGAATTTAATAACTTACTAAGAAATAGTGAGACACAGCTTTTTTTTTTTCCCAAGTATTCCATGGCTTTTTCTATTCCAGATATCAATTCACCTACAGAGTTCTAATAATTTTGATCATGTTTAGAAGCCAAGAAGACTTGAAAATAATCAGAACTTCAAAGAACTGATCACAGATACATACTATATGCAGTCTAATGTCTTTCAGTGCTCCTCTGCGACTGTGTTCACAGGGGTCCGAGGATGAGGGAAGAGACAAGGATCTGACTCCATGTTTCAGAAGACTTGATTTACATTTTATTATATATATTATATTAAAACTATACTAAAATAATAGAAGAAAGGATTTCATCAGAAGGCTAGCTAAGAATAGAAAAAAAAGGAATCAATTACAAAGGCTGGTGTCTTGGACAGAGAGCCCAAGCCAGCTGACTGTGACTGGCCATTAATTAGAAACAACCACATGAGACCAATCACAGATGCACCTGTTGCATTCCACAGCAGCAGATAACCATTGTTTACATTTTGTTCCTGAGGCCTCTCAGCTTCTCAGGAGAAAAAATTCTAAGGAAAGGATTTTTCATAAAACATGTCTGACACTCCTCTACATTGAAACAACAAAAAGCAGTCAGCTCTTCTATTGGAGATATGATCTAGAAATTATGAAAAAAATATGTTACACAGCAATGCAAATTGCTCTCTTAAGGCCCATTCTTATGGCAAATACCATAGAATCAAACAATAAAAAAAAAAACAGTGTCTGTTATCACAAAATATCCCTGTTATCACAGAATCCAAAAAATGGTCTCTTGCCAGCTTTGAGTTCTGGCTATAGAGTGGCTTGCACATGAGGAATTTGGCAAAAGTCAAACTCCCTGGTAAGCAGATGTTGAAAATTTACTGCTAGATGCTTGCTGAATCCTGTGCAGAAAATTTGGAAGTATTTATTTTTGTTATTTTTTTACAATTGGTTGTATCGCTTTATAGCAGTTGATGATCCAGCCAATGCCTTTCATTGTATTTTGTAAATTTATTACAATTCTCTCAACCTGAGGCTTCCATTTTAATAATAGAAGTTATTAAAATAATGAAGTTCCATTTTCTTCATGATGATATGACAGAAGACATCTATTAATTTATTTGAAAACTGAATCTCTTTTTCATTTGAATGTGATGTAATTACTATATATATATGGCAAGGTTTAAAAAAAAAAGGCAAAACAATTTATCATTTTTCCTCTATGCCACCAGAAACTAAGAGGCAAAGGGTATATGAAGATCCAAAGGAAAGAAATAAAATTTATGGGTATGTGGTTAAAAAAAAAAACAAAAAAAAAACCAAACAACAGATATGGCTTTCTAATGAGTCTATCTGTCTGTTTAGGCTTAGATGCTGCAAAGGTCAAACACACCTGAAATCAAGTCAAATCCCAAATGTACTTAATCACATTTGAAAGGGATGATCTACAGGAACTCTACAACCAGATCTAGATCATATTCACCTAAATTACTTTTCTTAGGACTTATTTTTTTAATTAAACAAGTAGAAAAATTTTGAACTCTGCTTCTATGACTACAAATCTGGTTTTATTTAGGGTTCCAAGAAGTTAAGATTTAATGTTGCCTAATTGCTTTATCAGTTTTCTCAACATAAATTGTAACTTCAGTGCCATGAAATATGAACTTTCAGAAAATCAAGTTTCTCTATAGACAGGCATATGAAGCGCATGAAGGAATGATGGAACAATAATTATGTTCCCATCCTGTTCTTTGTATTATGTGAAGATTTTTTTTATCAGTTTAAATCACTGAGCGTTCAGCCCTAATGTGCGCTCTTCCTCCAAATTATCATTTCCAAAAGAGATGGAAAACTGGAAACACTCACAGGCATGGCCCTTCTACTTTGCTGTCCTTTCCTGACTACTTTAATGAATAACGATACAATAAATGCTTTTACAGATATTGTTTAACTGTTCCAAATAGTACAGATATAAAACAAGATTAAGGAATCAGAAATGATAAAAATTTATCTCTCTTCATTCCTTTTTCTCTTAGATTTCCTGTGGGCACAGGAGATTTCAAAACCACCACTGCTGTTTATACCAAATCTTAAAAAATAACCTAGAGTCAAAATCTCACCATACAGATTTAAAAATTAGTTTCCTTTATAACCAAGTGATAATTTCACTCTGGGCCATTACTTTTGGTATAAGAGACAGAAGCAATTTTTCTCTGTTAAATTTGGTACTTTGAAATCTGGAAGAGGAGTAAGAAAGAGGAATATACAGTTCTCTACTGTGTAAGTCTGACTTTCCCAGTTCCCCAACAAGATGACAAGACTTATAAAAGTCAGGAGATGGGACAATAAAAGGTTATCTGGGTCTCCTATATTATCTGGAAGTCAGACATCACGTGGCACTTCCCAAAAGAAACAAAAAAATTGCTGTAAAGGGAAATAGTTGGGTAATTCCACTACCTGGACTCACATTTTGGTCACTAGTTAAAGCTAGATGTTTTTGAGGAATTAGGCAAGAACAGGTGCATCACAGGATGGAGGACCAGACATACTGGTAAGGCAAACTTCTCCCTCATATAGTCTTTAAATTTTCCCTAAATATTTTTTCTGTTTTCTTTCTTTCTTGTTTTTCAAAGACAAACACAAAGTAGAACTGGAATAGTGACAGGAAAAATAAACAAAACAAAAACCATCACACTGTAGGCCTATCAGGTCACGTTGTAAGTCCATCTACTCCAGAACTCCATAAAACATTGGCCCTTTGCCCACTTCAACACACAGTCTCTTGCAGAGTAAGAATTGCATGTTTAAGTCTTTGTGCTCTGCTTACAGTCCTTTTTTCTTGTTTTCCATATCCTAGCTACATTTCACAAAAAGTTCCAAGATTTGTTCAAGCACGGCTTTCAATGAAAGAAGACTGACAATGAGATGAGAGTCTTTCATAAAACCAAACTGAAAACTTTTCTTGAAACATCCTTCTGGGACCCTCCTTGTCCTTGGGCAGGATTTTTGCGTGTAAGTAGGAGATAATGCAGGCTGAAGAGATCCCTTTTTAAAAGTTTTTCTTATTTTCATTAGGCTGGTTCACATGAGTTCTCTGGGCCCCTCAGTGGAGGATTTTAATCACATTGTGTCTTTTGTGCTACAGTGATCACAATGCTAATCTCTGTAATTCCACATTTGGGAGCACACTTTTCAAAGTGTAAACAACTGACAGTGACTTCAGAAAGAACATTTTTCCAGAGGGAATCAAAGAGTAGAGTCACAGAGAAGCATCATAAGCCAAAAACTGAAAAAAAATTCCCATGATTGTACAAAGAAAAGTAAACCATCCTCAATTTCCTTCCCTTGTGCTGTAGAATGTGCATGAATAAAATACACGTGAATAAATTTTGTGAGGGAGAAAACTTTACCCCTTTGATCAGACTCAACCATCCAGATAAAGCCAGCCTGGGAAAAAAAAACCCATAACTTTAAAGAGAAATGTAATTCCTAAGGATCTCCAAGCAAGATAAATGGCAAGAGCTCTGAGAATAGTGGTGGAGTTGTGTTTTAATGCTGTTTAATAGCATTTGCTATTAATATAATTTATACAAGGATGTCATTGACTTTTAATTCCTTGAAAAGATGATCTTTCATAAAACCAGTATTAGTGAAATCCTTTATACCATTATGTCAGCTTGCAGCTGACTTTATGAGATCTATTGATGCTTCAAGTGACAAAATGCAACAGCACCTGAGTAAATTTAGGAAGAAAAAGAGAAAGGCAGACCTATAATCATTGCCCACACAAAATAAAAATGGAGGCATCGTGCCAGTTCTTGCATTAGCTATCCTAAATATCTTAAGATATTTCTTCCACATCAATATATTTACACTGCACTATTAAACAATGGCATAACTACTCCACTCTTGATTTCAGGATGCAATACAATTGTTGCTTCAATGCTCTAACATAAAAAAATTCTACAGATCTGGAAAAATTATGAAATGCAGTCTGAAAATGTAGCAAGGAGCTGAATTTGGGACAATGCACCTACTATGCTTGCCATGCTCCCATAATTCTTCAAATACATACCACAGAGGGTCACAGAAGGACTTTAATCTACAAGGCCAGAAAATTGCAAGATATTTTTTTTTGTCCACACCAGAAAGGTACAGCATTACAATGAATGCAACTCTCTTGACCTTTTTTAAATTATCCTACCTACCCTTTGTACTTTTATATAAGAACTACTATATGTTCATTTGCATATTGCTCATCTCTTCTTCTAGTTTGAAACATGGCATACTTTAGCATTTCATGAACTATCCCATTTATTACAGAACAGTAAAAGGACCTCAGATCAAAAGGAAATTACTGCACTTCAGTGACTGTGCAATGGTATGGACTGGGCTCCCCAGTGACTGTGTCATGGCATGTTCATTAGAAATTTATATATATGTCACAAAAAATTATGAAATGCAAGGTTTTAGGATTATGGTGGTGAAAATAGTTCCTGGTACCTCACAGAAAGCTAAGGACTGGTAAGATTTCTGATTGAGATTTTCTTTGGTGAATATAACTTATCAAGAAAATCTTTTATAAGCACCAGGAAAGCATTAGATATGTTGTGTAAAATTTTAGGGTTCAGCTATTCAAGACTTCACAAATACTCAGGCAGCTCTTAGGACCCCTAGTCATAACAACTTTAAAGATATGATCTAATCCTCACAGAAGTGCCTTTGTATTTAACAAGTGTTGGTTCCTTGCCTGTCCCTCCAACAGGTTATGCAAGATTGGGTTCAATTTTCTTTCACTTTCACCATTTACAAAATTTCTCAGGATCCTCTGATCTCAACACCCCACAGGCTTGCGGATCACTCTGGAAGGCATGAGGAGAATGGAGGAGAGGGGATTGTGGAAAATGCTCCTCCTCCCCTCTTTTTTTTCCCCTCTGGACAGCTGATTAATCAATCAACCTCATCTGCCCAGTCTACCCAGTCTTCATGACCAAATAGAAAATGGTGCACATATCATTTCTATAATACTTTGTTCCCTCAGTATGTTTGCCACAACTTCTTGAGACCAATCAGGCAGATCAGTGAGATGATGATTGCCTTTCATATAATTGAATATAAAATATAATTGAATTTTTAAAAAAAAAGTGATTGGAACAACACAAGTCTACATTTAGCACTAGAGGCTAAAGTATGTGCTACAGAAGCTTCATCCACGCAGGTATTTGTATTCTGTGGAAGATGGCTGTTGTCAGCAAGGGCAGTGAGGGCTGAAGAAACGAGCAGCCAACATTTTAACAAACAAGTATCTTCTGCATGGTTTTAGTACCACATATTCCAAGATCCTGCTTTTTACTTTGAGGTGATGGCAAAAGAAACTGCTGTCCAGAGATCAGATACAGACTGATATTTCAATTGAATGGTTTACAATGTCAGGAATTTTTTTCTATATTAATATTGCACAACTTTTAAGAAGAGTACTAATGTGTGATTCATAAAAAGGATTTTATTGGCCTGCTCAGCACTCAAAGAGGAGAAGATTTCCCATTTGGGCTTAAAGTGTTCTCAAGGTTTTGACAAATTGTGTAAAATAATCAAACTTAATTCCTTATGACTAATCAAATCAAACTACATTCACTTTAATTCTGTAGGAGTGCCTCAATTCAGGGGTTTACTGCTTTTTTTCCCTTTTAACACCCTTAGTTAATTCATATGAACATTTTAGAGAATTGCTTTATAGAGAACACCTATACATTAATGCCTCTCTCATTATTAATCATTAAACCATTTCATTACTGTCCCAAGAGTATTCAAACTTCACAACACCACACCCTTTTCAGGGTCTTTTGCTTCATTTTGGAATATCTGCAGTGCACCTTAAACCACTGAGAGAAGTATCATTGTAGTAGTAAAAGTAGTAGTAGTAGTAGTAGTAGTAGTAGTAGTAGTAGTAGTAGTAGTAGTAGGTAGTAGTGGTAATGGTGGTTGTAGTTAGAAGGAAAATTTAAATGTGGCCTAGAATTACAAGGAGAAGATGATCCTTGGGATAATTCAAAAAATCACAGTAGAATTACATTACTGTAGAGTTGAGATTCCAGAGATTAAGGTGTTGTGGTTGCTGCCTCTGGTCAAGCAGCAAGGGCAAGATGAGCCCAGGCACGTTCCACCCAGTAATATTGGGATCATATTCCAATATTAAGGAGCAGAAATTAAGTTTTATACTCCAAAACCAGGAAGTATTTGCATGGGTGTCTAATTCCTAAACAGGTAAACTTGTATTTTTACTTCATTACAAATGCAAGCTTCACTCTGATATGCTGTTTTTCCCATTTACTGTTTTCCACAGTATTACCAATCACAAAATCAGTATCTGCATGATACTGATCAGTATCTGTTATCTGTTTCTGTATAATCTGTATAATCTGTATAATCAGTATCTGTTATCTCTTTGTTTTGACTGGAGCTTCAGGAGAATTAAGATTGTTGAAGACCTCATGCTCCTTCCTTGAGGATTTCTGTGGTCTTTTCAATTTCATTTTGGCTTGCTGATTTGCTCTCTACCACCAGAACTTCCAAATTAGATAAAACAGAAATGCAGCACCTGCCTGAGAGCAGTCTGCACTATGGGAGCAGGCGCTGCTTACCTGTTTGACGGCGTACAGGAGGCGCCCGTAGCAGTACACCATGGCCACCACGGGGACAGCCAAGCAGAAGATGAACAGACAGATGATGTAGGACGTGGACTCGGCCGACTCTGAGGACCAGCGTACTGAACAGCTCGTGCCTGCACCTTCTACCCCATAACTGCTCCAACCAAGCAGAGGTGGCACGGTCCAGACCAAGGAATAAATCCAAGAACCACCAACAGCCAGCAGAGCCTTGCGGAAATCATGGCTGCGCTTGTGGCACAGGGTGAGAGTGCTGTAGCGCTCGTAGGACAGTACCGCCAGGGAGATCAGCGACACCACACCTGCAATGAACCCAGCAAGAGAAATGCTTACTTCCATCATTTTACATGTATCCATTCCAAGTCCCAAGAAAGCAGATGGTTTTTTCGGTTATTATGCATTTGAAGCAACAGTGAAAACTATTTCCATTATTCTCTATATGTTAATCCTCACTGCTCCTGGTGGCTCTGTCCATCCTGTCAAATTTTGTTTAACTCAGATTTATCTTACATTGGAAGACTTTTACACTTGACAGATATTCATCTTCTAGTCAGGTTTTCAGCTTTATCTGTTTTAGTATTACTCAGGAGAAATCCATTTTCTATCTGAGCTAATAAAATGGTGAAAGATTCCCTTGATAAGAACTATTCAACTTTTTAAATCCATGAGTATTTTAAAATAATGTATTGACTTTTACAGGGAAAAATAAAAGCCATACATTTAAGACTTGGAGCCCAAAAGTGAAAGAAGTGTTTGCTTCTTTTGCTCTCCCCATCAGCTAGATGAATCTTCAGTTTTGGCCACTCATATATGGAAAAAACAGACAACCACATCATGACTGGGATATGGCAAACTGCAACTTTATTTACATATATATTATACAATCAGGTTTAAAAGTTATTTAGGTCAATAGTAAGCCCTAGGTGTCATAAACCCATTATATTACAGCACCCTGCATGGGGTCGCTGGGGGTGAGAGAAAGATGATAATCTTGTTTCTTGATCAGAAGGCTGGATTTATTGATATATGCTATATAATACATTATTACTATACTAAATAGAATAAAGAGAGAAGTTGCAGAGCTGCTCAGCTAAGCTAAGAATAGAAAGAAAAGAATCTATAACAAAGTTGTGTCCAGGGACTCTGTCCCCAGCTTGCTCCTGTGATTGGCCCTTAATTATAAACATGGGAACATGAGCCAATCACAGGTGCATCCTATTACATGTTACAGCAGCTGATAACAATTGTTTACATTCTTCTTCTGGGGTCCCTTGCTTCCCAGAAGCTACAGAAATCTGAAAGAAAGGATTTCTGTGAAAAATGTCTGTGACACCATTATATCTTGCAGAGGAAGGCTTTAAAATTCTGGTTGTAGGATATTTCCATTCTCTTTTTCAAGTTTTAGGACCCAAGCCCCTCTTCAAAACTGTATGGTTTTCCATGGTAGGTTCTTAGTCACAGCTCAATGGAGAGGGGTTTGTTCTTTCCTATGGTTTTCTTCTCCTTGCAGCTTCCTTGAAATTCTGTGTGACAAAACACGGGGTAGCACTCCCAGGACTTATGACAGAAGGAACTTGTTTGAAGAGCTTTAAAACCATATTTTAAAACCATATTTTCCAATATGCTTTCCAGTCCCCTTCCTTTTGCTCCTGTAAGAAGAAAAACCTGAATAGATCAATGTCAGTCCAGCTCTCCATGAGTTTTTTCTTGATCTTTTCTATTAGCAACAGCCAACTATACAGCAGCACTGAGATATATAGCCTGCCAAAATTCTCTGCTTTTGAGTGGTACCTACTCCCAGAAATTGGGTTAAAAGGAAAGGTGTTCTTCAGGGCAATCCATAGCTGCAATCCATTTTCCCCATTTAACTGTCAGCTTCTCCTATAGCTATTTCCCAGGCATGGAATAGAGGTGAGTCAGAGACTTCCCTTGGGAATAGCACTACTCCATCCTTTACCTGGGAATAAAACCCACACACAGACCCACACAGGGCACAGTGGGATATTTTCCCCAGGCACAGCATTTTGCTCCACTTTTCCTTACAATTCAGTGACTCATTTCTGAGTTAACTGGATGCAGGCACAGCTATTTCTGTCATGCTGACAATTTGCAGTTACTTAATGCAGAGCTGGGTAGGCAAAGGACCCATGGGAAATGCAAGCACTGCTTGCTGCAATAGGATGCCTTATTTCTCAGGGGGAGAGAAAGCAAAAGGGTGTGAAGAGAAGGCAACTTTTGAAGAAGAAATGTCTTTCTTGTTACAAGAGTCTACTAAATTATTTTCTGTACATTACTAGGAAGTCTGTCCTAAAGAGTAGATACATTTATAGCTGTAATAGCTCCACTAAATTCAGGTGACTTATAAACTTGCTTTAAAGCTAGGCTACTTTAGAGACAGGGAGACTTTTTCACCATCCCTCACCTAATCTGATTTCCTACATAACACCACTCTTGAAAGCCCTTGGACTCGAAAGCAAAGAATCTACTACTGTCTTCATGCTCCCAGCCCACACTTAATTATCTTCACTTTCTTAGCATTGCTGCTTTCCATATTTTTATCTGCTTGATTAAAGAGCTCCTCTCTATCAAAAACACTTAGCTCATGTAGGCACCTAAGGCAAAAATCCAGATTTTATATTTGAAATTTAGGCCTCTGTCAGTTGTTGCAGATCTATTTCTGTTCTTTAGATTAGACAATCATAGACTAAACAGAAAACTGTCTCAGGAACAAGAAATCTCTCCCTTCCCAGCTGGGTGCTGTACAGCAAGGATCTATTGTTCTCACTGTACCTCTGATGGCAATTGAGACTGCATTTTTCCTACTTTGATGAGATAGCAAGTGAGCTGTACTTTTGTTGACCATATCCTACGTTCCTGCATCTGTGGGGCTGCCTAGAAAACCCAGACAGGATGTTCAGATTTCCCTAGCCTGGGGCCCTGATTCCTGGATTTCTGCTTTCACCGCTGGGCTCTCAGGACCAACCTGGCTGCCAGCTCTGCCTGCTCATCCCTGTGGCTGTGCCACTGCCCAGCAGCTTCTTCTGGTGTGTATTGTCATGATTTATGGCATCATTTACACCACGAATGCAGGATTACTTGTTTTCAGACGCAGAAAAGTTCTCTCTTACACTGGCATAGAATTGATGTTCAGATATTAAATTAGGATCGTGGTGATGTCAGTCAAGAATAAATCAAATATTAGCTATCAGACAAACACACAAAAGTTGCCTTTAAATTATAGAAAATAATTTTCTTCTCTATATAGAAGAAAATTCATGACATTTAATTGCACATCTTGACAGGAGCCAATTCATCTTTGCTCAACTTGTTATTGAGTCCCACTGACATGACACAAACTACACTTTTCTCTGGAGGACAAAAATTGTAATTTATGCAATCCCAGATCACAAAAGCTCATGAAAAAATTCCATTATTTTCAAGTTCAGCACAGTAAGACTTCAAGGTTTGAACTTTTTAATAACACTACAATTAATACTACTACGCACTGACTTCTATTACTTTCAAGACAAGGGAAAATGAGGAGTACGCTGAAGAGGTAGTTCATAAGCGATAAAAGAATTCAACATTCTTTATGTGGTTCAAACTTAGTTAGTCCAACTAACTTTTCAGAAAAATTAGAATTACTTTGAAAGAACTGGTGCTTTGAAAGACAAAAATATAAATTCAAATCCAAAATCCAAATAAAAAATTAACAAGTACAAGTAGCTTTTTCCAACAGAGAGATACATTTGGTTCAACTGGCTGCGAGTAATTAAAGCACCTATTACCCAGGTGAGGAAGAAACAGGAACAACAGAGAGCTCTGTAACCCCCTCTGTTTACTTTGTGTGACATTGGGCAGTGAACACAAAGTCACAAGACATGCCCCAACAATGCAGCTCCATCCAACCTTATTGATGGAGGGCATTTCACCTTAACACAGAAGCCAAGACTGATCAAAACAAAACTACATCAAGGATAACCTTGTTGCAATGTTGGGACAGAGCAGCTCCAGTGTCCCTGGTTGCTAAGAATATTCTCAGTTTTTTAATTAACAAAAAAACCCAACCAAACAGTTGGGGTTTTTTTTAAATCTCACTCTTTTATTAGTTCAATAACTGAATCCTAGAAATATACCACTATCCTTTCATCAATTATAACAGATACTTGTGTGTTGGACTGAAACAACATTATTTCATAAAAAAAGGCAAAACCAAGTTTTGTGTTCAGTACTTAATTTAACAATGGCTGGAAACAAAATATGAGGATCAGGTGTACATGACCTGTCAGCTTGCAGTGAATGAGCTGCCAGCAAAAAACCTGATGATTGCCTTCTCCTTTACATGCTTTTCTTGAGCACCCAGTGTCATCCTCTCCATAATTTTTCCAGGTACTGACTTTAGACCAACAGGCTTGTAGTTTCCTCAGCCCTTCCTCATGACCTTCTTGTAATCTGTTTTAGCTAAAGTGGAATAAAGCCTCCCAGTTTTCATTATGCCTCCTAGCTTTGCATACAGAGTTTTCTTAATGCCAGGTGCACTTAATGTTGTGACCTTTGTTAGAAATCCTGCAGCTATCTGGTATTCTATTTTATGCACTATCTATTGCAGTTGGAGGAACTAGTGAGAAACTCAGCTTAAAAACAAAACGCAATTAAACACTTTAGGATTGTCTCTAAAGAAAATACTTGAGTGCAATCTCCACAGCACTAACAACCAAAAAACAAATTAAAAAAATTAATGCAAGCTATAAAAAGAAGAAAATAATTGTAATTTTTATGCCAATGTTTTATTTATTGAGTAGCAACATTTATGACTGTGTAGACTGTGTATATTAATTTCAAATGAATAATTTTTTCTAGAATTGCAACAAAATTAGGTTCACAAATTGCAAATCTAAATGGAATTTGCTTCCAACAAACATTTAGAGCCTCGAGCTGATACCTAGACAAATAACTCCACAGGAGTCAATCATACTGAGAAATGTAATTTGCTCCCCAAACATTTCATGTACACATAGGAACAAAAATGAGATTCTCACTGAACAGTACTGAAAAATGTCAAAAATTCCTGTACGCAGATTGCATTACAGGAATAGATAATTATTCAAAAGTTAACCATGGAAATAAGTGACTTTGATACTAGCTGGGTGTGGTGCATAAACCTTGCTATATGGCAATTACGTGCAGTGAGCAGAGTGCACGGAATTAAATTTCAAGTCATAAACCAGGACAGACATCTATTTATAGGGCTATCATCTGAGACATTATCTATTATTTACTTTTATTTAAGGATCTGTACATTTCTCCCTGGCAGCACAGCAGAGAGTATGCTGTAAAAGGCGCAGCAAATCATTACTCAGTTTGTTTCCATGAGTTCTAGCTAAAAGTGTTACATTTTCTTATTCATTTTTGATGGTTTATGCTGCTCACTGATGTAGTAACTGGAAAGGAGATCCAGCTCACCCATGGTCTGGAGGCTATGAAAAACTGAGAATCCCAGGAATTCAGCCTACACTGGATCAATGTTTTGACTTCTAATTTAGATATATATGCCCCCTCAAATGGCCTGTAGGTCATTAGACTATATCATGGTTTGAGTCCTGGGGCTTCCTGGAGTAGTCCTGACTGTATGTGGGAAGGGATATCCTGCACTATGTTCCAGTTATCAAAATTGGCCGCCAGGACAAAGTCAGGGTGGTGGCCGTTCCCGTGCCCGGCACCATCTGGTTTCTCCAGATGAAGAAAAGCTGTTGGGCACTTTCTGCAGTCAGCACTCCTGTTCCCAAGCCTGAGACAATGAAAACCATGATGGACAAATCCCCCAAAAGCTGGATAATCTGTGCTGTGATGCCTGTTTTTTTCCCAGATCACTGTGCTCCACTGGTTCAGTTCCATGTGACATGGCCACTTTGAACTGTTCCGCCCTCCTCCACCTGGCTCCACTCTGCTCCTTTTGGCTCAGCTTGGCTGGAACCAGGCTCCCCTCCACCCCTCTGTTTCCTGCAGTTGCTTCCTGCCCCACTGCTGCTTTTCAGCCCAGTGCCTTGGAGACAAAGCTGCCACTTCTTCAGAACCATGTCTCCAAGCCATGTCTTGGAGGAACTGGGAAGGGGACAGGCAGTGGCAACAGAGGACAGGGTCCACATAGCTGATCCCAGCAATCCCCCCAGTGAAGAGTGAGACAAAATGACACACTTCCAGGGGGGCACTCACCTTTTCCTTCCCCCAAAACCATACCTGCAGTGATGATGCGAGTGTTATGGAATAGCAACCTGGACGCGTCCAAACAGTGCTGAGCTGCACCCCCTCTCCACAGCCAGGACACCTGGGAAGGACAACATGCTGCTGGGAGTGCAAGGGGAATGTGAACCAGCAGCTGGCAGCAGCTGGGACCCACCAAAAGTTGCACCTTTCCTTTTGAAGTCAGGCCACCATGAACAGTGAACTCGGAGACACAGCAAACGAGGAAGAGCACTGTGCTGGAAGGACATTGGTAGAGGTGGAAGAGGAATGCTCTGGTCTCCACTTACAAATGCTGTGCTGGTAAATACTTAACAGGAGAAACAGGTAGGTCTCTCAGAAATGTTATGCATCATAACATAGCTATGTTCCCTTTTTTCTAGTCCCTCACTTTTCAGCTGCTAAATCTGCTGTTCCATTAGCTGGAGAATATGCTAAAAAGTTCTGTGGCACAATAAGATGGAGGAAGTAAGATGGAGATACACCCCAAGTTGAGAATATTTGGGAATCCTGTGCTGAAGTATTCTTCTGCTGTTTTTTCTGGATGATACCTTTCATTGTGCTTGCCCATGGACTTAAAGACAGAAGAATAGCACTAAGAAACAGCTCTCTTCAAATGAAGCCTCTTAAAACCTCAAATATCACGTTCTGAGCTTAATTAGAAGTTGTTCTACTGAGTGGTGTTACATAAGTATGTTATTGAGTTATACAAAGCTCATTTGATCAGTGACTCAGTACTGTTTTCAAGGGAAATAACTTTCCTGAATATAAATGAAAGCCTTTCTGATAGTTCTCTACAGAAATAAAATACTCCACACACGAAAATGAAATATTAAAAATTTAAGCAACTTAAAAGTCATGACATTTCCAACATATTTGTACTTCTGTATCTCCTTAGAAGTCTTTCTGAAAACATATCTCAGTATCATCTGCCAGGGACTATGCATGAAATACAATTTGTAGGTCTAGTACTCACAAGAGAGGTTTAGAAGCAGCGAGATGTAAAAAAAAAAGAGAAACAGTCTTTTTCTAATGGTTGCTTATTCTTCAGTTGCAATTCTGTTGCTCTGGGCCAAAGTACCTTACCTAACAATTGCCACAGCATCAGAGACTTTGTAAGAGCAATCCATTCTATCATCACCTTTGTTTCCATTTTCTAAATACCACTCAACGTTAATACTTATAAGTAAAACTCATGGGCTCTGCTTCCATTAAAATCAATACATTTCTTCCACAAAACCACAGTGGTACTCACTCCAGTAGCTGCTCCCATCAGAGATTTCTTTGCAAGCAAGGAGGTAAGAATATTATAATGATAAAAGCAGAAACTTTCAAAAATTGACTGATTGACTTGGTTTTCTCATAGCATATTGTCCTGGGGTGACTTCAAGATGCTGAATTGTATCCCCATTCATCTGTTTAGCCCAGTAAAAAGTACTCCATCTTTAAAACTAGATCTGAGAGCAAAGGGGGTGAGAAGGAAAAGCGGCAGAAATTTTTTTGCAGCTGTATTCAAAACACAGACATAAGCAGTGTTCTCGGAGTTCTCTGTTCTGCAGATGGACAGGGAGTTTCCCCTTGCTGTTTTTGCTGGTTTTTCTCTCATTAGCTGAGGCCAGAAGGTTTTTTGGAACTGCTCAGCCATTGTTCATCCCAGGAACACCAGGATTACCATCTGGGCCCCTCCAAGCTGCACTGTGCCTGGGTCACTGGACCCGAGCTCCAGAGAGAGACCCAAGCCCCAGAGAGACTGAGAAAGGCAAGGACACCCCCACAACAAGGACTCTGAACTGCAAAAGGACTCTCTTTGAATTTGCCATCTCTTCAGAACAATGAGAGGTTCCACTATTTAATATTACTCATTTTCTCATGTTTGTGAATACTTTGCTTGTTGAATCAACAGGTTTTTTCCACTTTTCTTGAAGGAGATTCATGTCTCCCGAACCAGTGCGGGAAGGAGCCACTTCAATTTGCTTTCTAGAGGGACCCCTTTGGAGTTTTCCTCCCAAATTTGCCCTAAACCAAGACACATATGCACTTTATTAAAATATGAAAAACTCCTAAGTCACAGCATCACAGAGGAAAAAAGAACAAAAGTTTTTAATTGTTTAAATAAAAATTAAAATTCCATTTTGCCTTCTAGCTCTGAGTCTCACAGTAGACATTTCATTGCTAGGGAAAAATCTATGTCATATACAGTCTCCAGTGAGGTTCTGCAGGCTACATTTCTTTTTCCATTATACTGGAATTGCCAAAAAGTGGCAGCAAGAATGTTGATTGGTCTGGGAAATCTGGGATAGGCAACCTGGAATTAAACAAATTCAGTTAAATTGATAGAACACAGTTAAGCTAGATAGCAACTTTCATTGACAGTAGGGCTAGTGGGAAGGTACCATAAAATGAGCAAATCTGAGAGAGAACCATGTGAGACACTGTGAATATGGGATTTCACAAAATATTATTATCAAAGGTTCTAGTTTTTGTTGAGGGGGTTTGGTGTTTGGGGTTTTTTTTTTCATTTTTTTGAGATGAGAAACACAAATGAATATTCAGAAGGGATTCAAACAGGTCTGGAGAGTGGCAGACATATATGGATACTGCTCCTTCTTCACTAAACCTCCAGAACTTTGTCCATTTTTTCCTTTTCTGTACCAAACAGAGTTAAGATGAATGGACTCAAAGTGAGGTCTGGGCTTGGAGGACAACCACCCAGTAGTAGTCTGACTTGCCTGAAGTTCAGTGAATAAAGAAATCACAGCAGAACTTTTATGATATAGCAAAACCACAATGTAAATATAACAACTGATAAGTTCAGGGCTCATATAAAGGATATGAACTTCAGAGGAGTGGATGGATGCCTCAAAAACTGACAGAGGCAGCGGAGAACGGGGTGTGCTTCAAAACACTATTGGCTTTATTTGGATATGCCTATTAAATGTTTATATGATAAACATAGAATAAATGGTCACAAAATTAAATATTCTTTAATATACTCTTATTCTAGTTGCTGCCACATACTAGTCATCAGAGCACAATTTCCTTTTGATTTTCAATGCATTAAAAGCATTTCTACTTATTTGAAATTGAGAAAATATTTCCCACAATAATTTGTTGAACGTTAGCAGTTACAAGCATTTTCCAAATACAGGCTACCTCAGATATCAACTATTCAATTTGAATAGAAATAAATCCACCAATTGCCATTTATCTAATGCCTGCAATTATCTGTTCTCTTTTGCTAAGATGACTTGGAATCATGAGTCCATTAGAACAGGCAATCATTCCTTTCTCCAAAGAAATATCTTCCTGCTTAACTCTAATGGGAGTCACAGTTTAAGATTGCGCTTGAAAGAAATTACTGAAAAATCTCTCTTGGATCCAAGCCTGCTGGGAGAAATATGACAATGACTATTACTGGTCCTATTCAATAAATCTTTCTTGCTCTTTTCTCAATGGTCATTTCTGTGTTTCATCCTTTGTACAACATACCCTTTCCTTTGTGTTTGGTGGTGTCTTCAATACAGACAGCATGTATTACTTTTAATAGGAAAAAAATATCTTGGGTTTTTCCTCTTTCTTTCCCCCTTCTTTTCTGAATTTTTAAAGGTGTTTATTTTGTGCTTTAAAGGTGGTCTTAATTTCTAAATGTATCTGGTGACTTAATGTGCATCACTGAACACTAATATATTTTTCTGCAATGTTATTAATATGCCTATCCATCCAAACAACAAATTCCCAGTGGCATAAACAGTGCAAAGAATTCCCTTTTGCATCTCAATGATACCAGCATAGTACAGAAACATCCCTGAACGTTCACTTCTGTCTCACTTTCCATATGTTAGGCAGGACCCCTCTGCATTCTGGAAAGCAGGCTGGCCCTGGCAAATTCAGCTTCCTGACTCGGCTGCCTCCTTACCAGTGTATTTATTCGGCTGCCTTAAGGAATAAGAAATGTCAGCACTAGATGGAGCTCCTGTACAGCAACATCTCGGGAAAAATCTTTGGGGCTTGCGTGCACGAGAAAAGCAGGAATGGATGTGCAGCCCCGATGCAGCAGCAGGACGCTCTCAGGGCAGTCAGGTTCACTGCTGCACCCCCATGCCCACACCACCCTGCAGGACCCCCATCTCCTGCCAGGACTGCTCCTTTTGAAACGTGGGGGCATCCCCAGACCTTCCTTCATGCCGAGGATGTGCACAGCTGTAATACATCACATGCAGTCTCAGGGGGTTTCTGCATGTGGGACATGGCATCAAATCAGCTAAGAGGTGAAATGACAGTGTAAGCATCTGCTAGCCAGTGAGCCAAGTGTCCACCAGAGCACACAACCAACATCTTTCCAACGAGCTCCTCCTTTTGCACTGAACCCAATTGCTTATTTTTAATAATAAACATATATTTATACAGATTTTCTATAATCTGGGGGGTTTCTTTGGCAGTCACCATTCCTAGGGGTGGAGCACACTACAAATACTAACTCTTCTGAGTCGAGTTTTTCAAAACTTCTGGCGGTCAAACTGGTTTTTATTCTAATTAGATATTAACTGGTTAATAAACAGTCATATCTTGATACTATGAATGCAGTCTCAAAATATGATGACCAGGCTTTACACTGTCTTTGAGCTGGGAGTTTCTTGTGCAGCTCTACATCCCTACAATCTCACATGGTGTGGAGGTGAGCTGAAACATCAGAGAAGGCTGCTCCTGTCTCTACCCAAGATCACTGTGATGGCTGAAGGATGTGCAAAGAGGAAAAGCAGTATTCGCCACTCCTTAACCCCTCAAAAGGACCTCAAAGAGGAGATCTTTTCCTACATCCATTAAAAAATTAAACATCACCAATGCAGACAGAAATTCTTTGCAGTAAATTTTCATCCAACCTTATTGAGTCTAATTTTCAACACTGGATAGATGGGTGGAAATTGCACCAGAAAGTGTAGCAGTGGAGGTGTGACATATTGGGACAAGTGTGGCTATCATGGAGGGAAGCCATACCATACTTAATTCATCAGAGGTCCTTGACAGCAGCGTGCAGACAGGCCTGATGCCTACTTGGATGAAACCTACATGTATTTTCAAACAACTTTGACTAGCCCAAAGGCTTTTAAGGATAGTAAGCTGCCATTCAATAACAGAAGTCTTCATGTGAATGAATAATTAAATAGAGGTAGGAAATAAAAAACAGGAGAAAAAAATTAGTTTTCTTAGTGGAAACTGCGGACAGCAAAGTTCCCCATGGATCTGTCCTAGGCCCTGGGCTATTCATCACATTAATAAATGATCTGGAAAAGATGGGGAAAAGTGGCAAGTTTTCTGATCGCACTACACAGAATAACTCAAAATCAACAAAAACTGACTGTGAAGTACTGCAGCACAGCCACATGAAACAGAGTCATTGAGCAGATGAGATGCAGTACTGATGTGAACTGCCACATGTGGAAGAAAACAGACCTGGCTTTAAATACACAGCAATTGTTTCTGACTTACTGTTCTGCAAATAGAGTTATGATAGGGAACTTTACACAAACCACTTCCACTAAGCAGCAATGCTCAGCAACTTTTAGAAAAGCAAACATCAGGACTTGTTAGAACAGGAAAACAGAAAAAAGAAAGAAAAGGTGGACAGGGAAAGATTATTTAGTGTTTCCTAAAATAAGTAGGTTTTCAAATTAAATCACCATGTTGCAGACTCAGAATAAACAAATTCAAGAAGATGCTTCTCTTTGCATAGTACATAGTTATAAGTAGAATTTCTTTATATATTATATTGTGCCAAAATTTTGCAGGTTTCCTGAGAGCAAGGGAATGGGAGATAAACACAGGAAGACCTATTAGATTCAAAAGTACTGCTTCAGGAAGATAGGTGTCCCTACACCACAAATCACAGGCTGTGGCACTACATATTGGAAAAATATCATTGGATGCTGAAAATTATCCCAGCTTTAACTTTAGTATTCTAGAAGAATAGCTAGGCAAAATACTTTGAATGGCATATACTTGATACCTATACAAAAAACACTTTGCAAGGCAAAACTTATTGAAATGATAAGAAAAAACAATTACAGCACAGTAAGAGGCTAATACCTGCTTGTATCTGATATCAGTATTTTTTTTCCAAAGGTCTGAGTGCCCACAACCCTAGAAAATATATTAACTTGTAAAATTCTTACTCATTCTCAAATTCCTTGTTAAACAGCACTTGGTGCACTGACCTATAGAGAGAAACTGCTCCATGAAGCAAACCAGATGGTGATATGCTTCTATCTACTGCTCTTATCTCAGTGTATATTAAGCTAAGGCTTTATCTTGCCTCATAACCTGCTTTCTACCCATTAGAAAAAGTCTATTTAAATTCTGACTGACATATTTATCTGGCAGCCTTTCAGCCTACTCCTGTGATGTGGCCTTTGCCTCTCTCAAGGATATTAAATAGAAATACATTTTCAATTTTGAAAAATATACATAGTAAAGCAATCCTCAGAAAAATCATGCAGCCACTGCTGGACCTTGGCCCTCTTGCACTGACACATGTTTTTTCTCTGAAAATTGAACAATTTAAAAACAGTGCAAAATTTCAAAGTTTGGATAAATTAGGGCAAACTGCTGTGATTTGTTATAAATTTGTTACATGGAGAAGAGTTACTTGGTGCACCATAGTCAGTGTACAGAACATATTGAAAATATATACACAAATGCCACGTACATACTCCATGCTCTCACCGAGAGGCAGAATCTGTAACTTGTCCTCACTGCCATATTAACTCCTACCCTAGAACTGTTTCTAATTAACTCCTGCGGTGCTCACGCTGAGGCAGACAGGGATGGGGATGGCCACCAGCCTCCCATGCAGTGTCTGCTCTGCTGTCAGCAGGGCAGGGGAGAGCAGTGCCCACCCTGCTCTGCCTTGGGCTGCCTGCTGGGCACTGCCCAAACAGCTCGCCTAATTTCGTTAGAGTGATTAAACACTCACCCTAAAGAGGTCCCCTGCTAACTCCACAAACAGCCTGAACAAAGAACACAACCCCCAAGCTGTAAATCTGGCAAACAATAATGCTTCAGTGTGCACATGCACATAAGGATTAAGTCTGACCGTTGTGTGTTCTAAAATTCTCATAAGGTCAAGTTCAACGGGATTATCTATGGGTTTGTAAAATTCATACCATTTCTTAGCTGAAAGCAAATCTTGCCAGATGTTAATGTGCTATTCCAGTACTCAGAGGTCTGTACTAGACTCAGACAACTCTTAGATATTAAGTAATAAAATGCCATATATGTGAATTAACTAATGGTTTTGAATTTTAGAAATCACCAAAGTCCTAATCTAAGCAAAGTTTTACATGGCTTTTGATTTGTAAAGATGATTGATCTATTCCTTATGAAATTTTTTACAATCAAGTCTTCTTTTTGTTACCTTGTGTTCTGATAGCCACTTGGTCCTGAACAAATTTCTACTGTTATAAATCTGTACAAAAATAATTAAACATAAAGAATCCTTCTTTTGATTCATCTGAAGCCTGTTGACTTTAATTTCTTTTGACTTTGATTCTTGCCATAGTTATCTACTATTTCTGCTCTTAATTGCATTAGTGAAACCAATAGAAACAAAGAAGAGGAGTAGGGGAAAGAAACAATAGAAGACATAATTGAAAAACAACACTAGAAGATTAGAATGTCTGCCTCCAATAAAACACTGAGAAATAGATGTAGAGATTGCCAGCTGAGCCCGGTGAGTCCCTATCCTCCTGCTTTGTGGCTGCTATACTTTCTTAAGGAACAGCTGAAGTTTGTATCTGACCACAGGACAAGATTGTACTTCATCATATTGGAATCTTTGAAATAGGCTTAAGAAACTGCAAATAGGAGAAGTAACATCATTTTACAACATGCTGGGAATACTTGTTGGTGGAAATAGCCCAGAGCAATTCAGCCTGATGCTGATAGCTGGCACAAGAAACCTTCAGCTGAAGCAGGTGAAGTCAGGTATAATGGCAGAAAAGATGGTACCCAGGTGACCTTGATAGAGGCATTCCCATCCAGACCATGGAGAGATGCCTGGGGAGTCAGCAGCCCCAGGAACCTGAGGTTTCACCCTTGCATGGGGTGATCCCTTGATTGCATCCCCTGATCCTCGCTGGGCCAGCACAGCATGGAGGGGAGAGAGGGGCAAACAGGTCCCACACTGCTCAGGAGGGAAAGCACAGGGACATCTCACAGAAATGGGATGGGGACATGTCATGGGGGTGAAATGCCTACTCAGAGTGGTACTCTGCATTTGCTGTCTGCAGATTCCAAATGTTCCTCCCACCTGTATCAATTATGGGAAAATCTATAGCAGACAGAGGTAATTTTGAGTTAGTTTTAAAAAAGCCCAAACAACCCATAACAAAACCAAATCCACAAATCTCCCAGTATTGGGAGGCATTTGGATTATTTAAGAAGTGAATCATGTTAGCTGAGAAATCCACAGAAGCAATTAAGTGGTCTGTGACTCAGTAGAGACGGAGTTTATTGACATTACTGAATCTTTGATTTCAGAAGCAGTTTCTCAGCTAGTGTGGATATGTAGAAAATCACAAATGTAAACAGAATACTTTCAGATTTCAAATAAACTTATTTTTCTTTTTTAGTGTCAGCACACTAATTTAACAGAATTATTTTCTGAGTTAATGCACTTTTAAAATTAGAAACATAGCAGCAACACTAACATAAAAAAAGCCCCAAGCAATAGGAAAAAGAATACAAACCCTAATAATTACTTTTAAGTATGAAGTATTTGCCACGGCTGAGGGGAAAAAAGAACTTTATAGTTATCACCTATTATTATGTCATTATTTGGAACTGTGCCAATGGTTCTGTAGCCTTTTTATCACTGAAAGACTGTAAATTTCATTTGCTTACTGGACTGGAAGATTCTGCTTAAATGCTTCCTAAAAGGAAAAAGATATAGAAAATTAATGTCTTGAGTTAGGAAATGGTCACTAGGTGTGTAACTTGGATGTGAACAGCTAAAGATAATATCCTCTCTCTGGCATACTTCAGGGGCTACAAAGGAAGCCTAAAAGTTTTCCAAAAAATAACTAATTCTGTTCAGATGTGTCAGCATGAGGATGGTCTTAACAGTTCCTAGAGTTTATTAAACACTATTAAACACTAGAAATTATTAAACACTATTAAACACTATTAAACACAATTAAACACTAGAGATCATTAAACACTATTAAACACATAGTTAAAAAATATGATTTAATAGCCCTTCACATGCAAAGTCTGTTGCTCCCTAATGTGGTTTTGACTGAATATTGCTTATTTACTGGCCTCTATTTTATTTCATTATACCCACCGAGGGACCAAAAAGCCAGCTACATTTTAATGACATTTTTTCACATGTATGTGACCTGACTACCAACAGAGCTCGTTTCTGCCCTTTCCTAAATTAAAAGAAAGCCAACATCAGACATAGCCTTGTTTGGGTTAATGCCATGACCCAGGATTAGGGAAAAGGGCCTGGAAATATCAACGATTAAACTTGAACTCTGGCAGAAATGCTGTTTCACCATCTCCAGCACGGCTTATAGCCATGACCTTTTAGACTCAATTCACCATCAGGATAATTGTGCAAGAAATCCAACATGGTCTTTGCCTTTAAACTCCTGTTTGAGGTGTCCATGTGAACTGATGTTGTTTGTATATTTCTTTGCGTAAAGTCTCCAGCATTCTGCAATGTGTGCCCATAACATAGAACCAAAAGTATGCAGCTGTGCTGCAGGATGGCTGCCCAACTGGAAAGGATCAAACACTGGCACAGAAACAGACCTTGGGCACAAGCAGAACACTTTTTTGCACTGACAGCTGACATCTGTACACAAAAAATGCCAAAGGGCTGATCGATTTCCTTACAGAATTCTTCTATTCTTGTGTCCTTCTTTTCAGGGACACACACACACACAAACTGTTGTCCAGCCTTCACTGTTATTATTTCTGCATGCTTTTTTGCTGTTTTCTTTTGTACAGGCATTAGGAAAATGGACTCTAAATTCTTGATCATACAACAGAACATGTCAGAAAACATTAAGGATGGCAGCTGAGGGAAAAAATGTTTCCATCTACACGTGGCTGCTGGTGCAAATTGAGGGTACCTGAGGATATTTTCAGAGCACTCTCCAGCTCCTGTTTGAGCCATTGCTTGAATTTCTGCAGTGATGAAAGATGAGATGGGGGAGGAGGAGGGAAGTCTGGGGGTTCTTCACCACAGGATCTTAACTGTTAGCATCAACAGTTATAGTCTGCAACACCTTGTAAATGGGTACATTGAATGACAATGTCCTGCTTTTCAGCTAGGGTAGAGTTAATTTCTTCTCAGTAGCTCTCATAGTACTATGTTTTCTATTCAGAATGAGAATGGTGTTGATAACACACTGATATTTTGGGGGTTTTTGCTAAATCATGTTTATCCTAGGTTTTTTGTGAGGGAGCACAGCTGGAACAGGTGACCTAAGCAAAGGGATATTTCAGACCACAGAACAACATGCCCAGTATATAAGCTTAGAGGAGTTACCCAGAAAGGCAGCTGGTAAGGGTCTGACATTGATCAGCAGGTGGTGAGAAACTGCATTGTGCACTAATTTTTTCCCCTCTTATATTGTCATAGTTATTATTGTTTACCATTATTATTATTTATCTTCAATTATTAAACTGTTCTTATCTCAACAAAAATTTTTGCTTTGATTCTCCTCCCCATTCCCCAGGGAGAAGAGAGGAGGGCTTGAGCAAGGGGTTGCACAGTGCTTCACCTCCAGCTCAGCACACATCTTGGGTGATACTCTGCTGTAACCAAGGCAAAACTTTCTCTTATCTCAAGAAGGTGTTAAAGTGCCTACCAGAGTGAAATCTCTGATTTCAGAAATAACATTCAAAGTAGGACATTAGGTCTTCCATTTTCACTTTCCTTTTCAAGGCATGATTCTTTCTTTATCATGTTTTCCAAAAGTTTTGCCTGAGTTGTCTCCCTGCTTTAAGCATGTAAATTGAATGCAGAAGTCCAGTACTCACGCTCTACAAATTACCTGCAGAAAGGGCTGACAGCATTTTCCCTACATTATGAATTTGGGATTGTAAAGTTGGAAAGAGGACTAGGACACCTCTTTGTGGAAATACAGCAAACACCTTAAAAACGCTCACTCTTGCACAACTATTCAAGGCGATTTCAACTTTGTACAGTGTTTAATGCATATAGGAAACAGAAATTCCTGAAAACATCCTGGAAGAGGATACTGAAAGGGAGAGGGAACTATAAGCAAAAGTAAGAAAATTAGAAAAAGAAAAAAGAAGTAGTAAACACCCCATTTGTGAGGGTCATCTCATGACGTCAGAGAGATACAGAGCAGGTATCCACCCCTGAGCTTGGGTTCCTTTCATAGTCCATGGAGATAATGGGCGCATGGAGGACACATCTCATATCTTCCTGAAGAGAACATCTCAGATGTGTTGAACAGTGTGCATGCTGGCAGTACAGATGTGGTTTTCTATTGATTATAAAAAAGCCTTGGGGATTGGTAAATGTCTGGTTTTAGTCAGATGATTCCCATCTGTCTCTAAGGGGTTGAGCATTTCATTTTTTCCAAGTAAGTATGGCCCTGAGAAGTGTATTTAATAATATACACTTTCCTCATTGATTAGTTATTTAAATAAAAAGGTATAGCAGGCTAACTTTGCTTTCTCTAAAGAGGAGATACCAAAAGAGGAATTCAGACTACATATCTTCTTAATAACTACTTTTGTATTTTTGTTTACTATAAAAATCTAATACATATCAAGTGCTGGAAATTACGTAGAAAAATTCAGGATAAACTGTCAACTGTTACACTGTATTAAAATAACTAAATCCCTCTAGGTCATGACAGCATTTCTCCTTTTTTTTTTTTAGATAAAGAGACTGAAACACTTTTGACTCATTCCCATGAGTCAGGCACTGGTTTTCCCCCCTCTCTGTTTGAACCAGCAGATTATTTCTGATACTGACCAGCTACTGAGGAAAGCTTGCATGGGTCATAATGACTGCAGGCATAACAGAGTCTGTGCACTTCAAACAGAGAATGTTTTAAGGGTCTGTTGCAGAACTGTTTTCCTAAGCAATACTGATTAGCTGTGTTTGCTACCAGAAGTATCACCTTTAATGCCATCCCAAGCCCACCGGGAAAGGAGCAATCAATGATGAGTGGGCAGGTAAGGAGCTGCTAAGAATGGTTTTGCACTGGGAGATGAATACTTGCTGCATCAAAGCTCAGAAACCATCAGATGAGCTCTTGCAGGATCAAGCCAAGTGAGATGGTGTCTTTTATGTGGAAAAAACCATATCTTTTCACAGAAGAGTTGTTTATTACATCTGAGATCTCAGCTGCATCCCATGAACAGAGAGTTTCCAGTATGTCAGAAGTTTATGCTCTAAAGGTAAGTACCTTAGTTTAATGCAGTGAGTCTAAGACACAGCATATAAAACCAAGGTAAAATACTAAGAAGAAAAATTATTTGTTTATGATCACGAGGCAGCTGAACTTTAAAGCAAAATCATGAGCAGCTCCATTTCTCATTCATTGTGCTCTCTGACAGTTTACAAGGGAATAAATCGATAACAGCTTTAATATGACTGAAAAGATTATCTACCCACTGGGTTGAGTACAGGGTTTCTAAAAAGGCTCAACTCCTCATTTAGGTATGACCTTGAGTTATCAATGGACATTAGGACACATCTACATGCCTTACTTCAGTTCAAACAGGACTGCAGCCCTCTGCTGCACCCAGGCCTGACAGGATGCTGTGTGGGAAGACACAGACACCAAGTCACACAGCTTTTGTATGACATAGGCATCTCTGGCTCCTCTAGAATGGTGATATTCTTTTACACAACACTAATCAGAATTCATTTTTTACAATGAAATATTGGAAACAACTTCTTGGCCAAGCTGCCAGGTATTTTAAGCACCATGAAGGTTAAGAAAGAGAAAAACAACCAGCTGAAAACAAGACCTGAGTTCAACAGCACAAAAATTTCCCTGCTAGTAATGTGCCTTGGAACTTTTCCAGCAGTAGAATCTAGTGTTGGATTTCTGTAGCCAGAGACAGCTTTGTCTTTCTCATGTGTATCAATCTACTTAATATTTAATCCTAATATGACATGGCACAGAGTAGTGGTTCTAAAAATGAACTCCAGGAGTTCAAATTGTCAAATTCTGCCTGTCCTACATGTTTGGGAAGTTTACATTAGTCCAAGTATCTTGAGAAAAGAAAATTTTTTTTTTGAAAGTTTGCATCTGTCCAGAGACTTGAAATGTTTAATAAGGCACTGTGCAGAGGCTACATGTGAGATGGTCAAAACTGCCAGACAAACCTAATCTTAGGATGGCATGTCACTTCCTGTGTATGTGGTTTCTATGGGAGTGCCTTAAAAATATACATTTTTCCTAAATTAAAATCTAATGCTTACTAATTTCATGATATATTTAACTATCCTTTTTTTCACCTTGCCCACAAAGTTTACTGAGAGTTCAGCTGTGAAAATAGATCCTGTCCCTGTGTCACTTTCCATGTTTGCTTAAATGTATAACCATGAGCCTGTCGAACCATGATGAAGGGGTGTGTAATGGCAGCAAATTTTAAAAATCCATCCATTTCCCCAACTCAGTGACACGTGCAATTTCCACTGCAGTGACCTACTTAACAGAGCTGCAGTCAAGGGCAAGCACCAGGACAAAATCATTTACTCTGGGAACAGACCATGCTGTTTCTCCTCTAGCTCCATTCCTGGTGCTTCCCCAAATCAAGACCCAACAGCTTATACTTCCAAAGCAGATCTCACAGTATTTAATTTTCTCCTTAAAACCCCCATGACATGCTTATAGATCAGCATCTGCGTTTCTCATTAGCTTCCAAACCTTGTGCTTTCCACATATGGTTTGAAACCACAAAGCAGATATAGGGATAGCAGCAAGTAATTAAACTAAAAAACTACACTTTGTCCATCATTTTCCTCCCCTGGTGGTCATTCTTGGGTCATGTTTTTTCAGTGCCAGGGATAGGAAATGGGTTGCCTGGTAAACAGCTTACTCAATTTCCCACTAGGTGACATCAACCTACATGACACTGTCAATACTGCTGGGAGAGGAATCAGAAGTGTTCTCCAGATCACCTCCCAGGCATGTGATTTTTTAAAAAGTGATCTCTCACCTTGTGTTCACATTTGAAACAAATCCCAGCTTTCTACTTTCACTCTCTCAGGTTTCACCCAAGCCACAGACCTGAAGGATAACACCTTCACTCTCCATTTGGTTTAAAACACAAAGGAGGCTTTCACCTTATCATAAAACAAGTGGGAGGAGGGGAAATGATCTTAAAAGTACAGTCCTGCTAGAAGATTTGCAAGAATGAAGTGCATTTATAAATATTTTAACAGTTTGAATTTGGCTTAGGTGTGTTGTTGAGATCATGAAATAATCACCAAGTCATGAAGATTAGTTGCCTGCTTAAAGTTTCTTCATGATTTAGAAAAATACTGCAGCTAGAAAAAAAAAAAACCAAAAAAACCCTGTGCGTATCTTCACTATCTTCATTTAGCACAAGAAAGTGCAATTCTAGTGGACCCACTGAACTTAGAGCATCACAGAACCATCAAGCTTGTAAGAGACCTTCAAGATTATCTAGTCCAACCAGCAACCCAGCACCACCATCATTACCCCAAAACCATATCCCTAAACACTTAACATCATTAACACTTAACATCATTAACAGTATGTTCCTATACTGTTATTTGTCCTAGAAGGATCATCTACCCCATTACAAAAATAACCCCAAACAGATAAGAATGTTGAAGCATTTCCTCTTACCAACCTTGATGCTGAACTTTGGTTCATCTTAATTACCTTTCCTATTACACATCTCTTTTCTGAATCTTAGTGCCCTTTCTCTTATCTTTGGTGCGTCAAAATCAGACATGAGGTTCCATCAAGGACGGAAAGCTAATTTTTCAGCTAATAAATGTATGAGATTTTTTTAGGAATAGCTAAAGAATGAATAATTATATTTATCAGAAGATAAAATTTGTTTGTAAGGACACATAAATATTAGGCAATCTTCTATCGGTATTTGCTTTTACTCATGCTATATCCTAATCAACATTGTTTATTTATAACTCTGCAAGCAAACTTTTTCATTATGCCCTTTATACACTCTAATGAAAGAACACATGTGAGTGCTGCAAGACTTTCACATGAACTATGCACAGTTTAATAACTACCTGCATTTAGGTAGTTATTAAATATCAGCTTCCCAGGATACCCCATTGACAGTACCAACATCACTCAGAGGAGCTGAGGTCACTTTTGTCATTCTGGGTTTTGCTGTTTTGTTTGCTTGTGTGTTCCTTGATGATCTAATCAATTTTAAGAATCACAGCAGAAACTATGGCATGAAAACAGGTATCACAATAGCACAGAAATCTGCACTCCTGCCATGCATCCAATTCATGTAGATCTGACTTTGAAGAATTGTTCCACAAACAGAACACCCTGGCAGAAACTAACCCATTTGCAGGTTTAATTCCACGGTCAGTGTGACGGTAACTCACATGTATTCAGACAGAAGCCAGCAGGCTCAAAAGGGCACCTTTAACATATCTTTTTTTCTAAGCCCTTGAACACCTACCTCTTTTTAGCCCTCTCTTCAAATATTTTTCCTCCCTCCCATTGGTAAATAATAAGAAGAAAGCTCAAAGTATGGAGAAAAGAAACAGTCCTGGCTTCTTTCTGTCTGAGAAAACTACTTACAGAAATACTGGAATATATAAAACACACAAAAATGGAAATGAAACCTGGAAGGAGACGTGTCATTCTGCTCAGCACAGACCAAACTGAAAACAACCTACCAAAACAAAGTACTCTTGACCATAAAGTCTATTTTTGGATGGCCAAAGTGCTCTTATGTTACAAGCATTCCTAACTCCTTAGACTTCACTTTGGGCAAAGCAGCAGTTTCCCAGAGGAAGCTGCCAGGATGAGTCAATGGTCGTGAGTGGAGCACACATATGAGGAAAGGACAGGTACCAGAGACACACCATTGGAAGTAGCAAAGAGTTTAAAATTCAGGTTGAGAACACGTGTTTGAATTCAGCACCTGATTTCACATCAATAGCTGTTGGGAGCACTTCTTGGGTCAAGGGGCCTACACAAGACGTGCTGCAATCCAGGGTTGGAGAAGAGCCAGGAATGCCTTTGTCCTGTCCTTGTGGCCTGGAGGCAGCAAAGCAAGGATGTAGAGCAAGAGGGAGCTGTGCCAAGTCCCCTGGTCTGGGTTAGATAAGGATCACACCTAGATATGCACTCACAGGCCAGTTCATGCTTTAGTGGATCTTTTTATGAATGTAGGAATAAATGAAGAAAGGGTCATTGCTTGGTGATGCCACAGGCCTCATTCTTGGAGGGATGAAGGCTGCCCTCTGCCTGGTCATTGTCCTTTATCCTCTTTTAATTAAAAAAATCCAGTTAAAACACTTACATCTAGCAGTGCAAAAGGTGGTCGCAAGAACATTTTGTCTGGACAGGAGAACAACACTGAATACTTTTCCCATCACTTCTGGAAAATCTATTCCTGCAACTTAATTTTCTACTGAAGCTGCAAGCCAACTATTTTGCTTTGCAGAACAGAAATCATCTGATGATAAGAACTCACTATCTGGGACATGAGTAATTCATATTATAGATTGAGAGATAATTAAAAATGGTAAGTGTAGTACTTTCAGGAGACTTTGTTCATGACAGAAACCACACTGAGGGACCTGCAGTTCAGCAATGGCACAGATTTTCCTGAAAAAAAGGAAATATTATATTTGTTCATACACTTAATCAAACTCTCTCCAGTGGCTTGCCTTCTTTTAGATTCCATTTTTAGCTCTTGGGAAATAAATAATTTTGAAGAATGAGATATGTTAGGAAATATTTATTAGATCTAAGCTACTTTTTCATAAAGTCCATAAAGTCTTTTTTTAAAATGTTTTAAACTATGCAGGTCACTTGTGCTTGACCATAACAAGGCAACAAGACTATCCTTCTGTTCACCACAGAAGAGCGTTTAGCTCCCTAATCATGTTGCTTAGTGCATCAGCGCTAAAAAGAATAGCAAAGAATCATCATTGAACTCTTACCAAAGCAGGAATTGACAAAGCCATACCACCTACAAGCATGGTCCCCTCCAATCCATTTGCCACGGATGTTGGATGCAAAACTGAGGGTAGTGCCCGAGATGCACACTAACATGTCACTGACACTGATGTTCAGGAGAAGCATGTTGACTGGGTTACGCAGGGTTTTAAACTTGCAGAAGAGGATGAGGACAATCAAGTTATTCAAAAAACCAAAAAACAAGATTAATCCAAGAAAAACAGCCACTACTGTGTGCCCACTTCGTGAGAGTCCAGCCCTTGGCTCAAGAGGATGTGCAGGTGCACCAAAGCTCAGGTTATACATCCAAGTGTGGTTCATTTCGGACTCTGTCATGGATCAGTGAGGGCAGAGGTGCTGGGTGCCCTTTGCTGAAGCAGTTTTCCAGAAGTCATTCCATCACAGATGAAATCCTCTCAGGAGCCTTGTCATCTTTGCTCAGATGAGATATCTCTTAGATGGTTATGCAGGTGTGAAATACTGAATTGCAGCACAGGGCTATTTTCCTGCACTGTGTCTTTCCAGGGGTCTGCTCTTCAGTAACTCCAGGGCAACAGAACCAAGTGAAAAATCACCTCAAATTCATCTTTCTTGCTTAAACCTAGGATAATATTAAATGATCTTTTTTGATGTTCAGAATGAAAGGTATCTTAGGAAGATGCTTCAGCATGGTCTCCTCCTTCAGAGCAAAGGACAGCCCTATCAATGGCAGCTACCCTCCTTTCCTCTGACAACGGATGTCTTTCTGAAAATACAGAAAAAACAAATGGTTAAAACCAAACTCTCTTCACACAAAAACCAAAAAATAGGTACATTATTTACTAACAGTTCCTCCTGTTTTGAACTGTAGCAAATATCTCTCCTTCTTTTCAGTTTTTACTCTGATTTTTAACAGAAACATCAGTTTGTTTTTATTTCCTTGGATGTTTTAAGCAATTTTCCCCTAGCTCACAGTTTAGCATGGAGAAGGTTGTCTGCACCTTCCTAGCAAAGTTCCTCATGTGAGCAAATGCATGCTGAAACTTATCTTTTGCATCAGCTTCCCAGAGCAAGAATTCTATCTTCCTTCACATTAAGTCAATCTACACCAAGGGAAGTTTCATTCTTGGCTTGACCTTAATTAAAATTATTACACATTTAGGAGGAGAAGGTATTTCTTTACCCAGAAAGAAAAATATCAAATGCAGTCCCTCAAGCTCTCATGTGCACACAAAGGTATCTGTGATAACAATATCTCTCCTCCCACATTTACCAGTGAACAGATGTCTTCCTTTATTATTTACAAAGCAGCCAGACACCCAAATGCTCACATCTCTCCTATCGCAGGCCTAAATTTTACCCACATGGAGTGAATACATTGCTTGTGTGTTTTGTGAAACAATAGTGTTTAGTGTGGATTCACAACTACATAGCCTACCTTCTCTGTGGTTGCAGGCAGATCCTGCACAGAATTTTCTATAAAAATGGAGATGTGTGTATATGTGTGTGTGTGTATACATATACATATACATATACATATACATATATATATATATACACATATATATACACACACACACACACACACACACACACACACACACACACACATATATATATATATATATAAATTTCCAGTCCTCAGTGCAAAATGCATGCTACAAATGGCTTGCTGGACTAAAAAACCCTGAAAGCTTCTCTTTCATGTGCCATGTACTCCTAGAATAGTTGCACACCTGTTAAAATGGAGCATCTCCTATATTACTCCTAACTGCTGTTTCCTGGAAATTGTCTTGTAGAAAAACATGTATTTAGCAACTGGAAAATTGTGAGTTCAGTTTACTCAAGATTCAGAGGTCGCTTGCTTTTTTCTTTTATATCTTGGTGTCATGATAAGAATTTAGAATAAGTATTTTGTCTTTCTATTTCTCTACTTTCACAAATTCACTGTGATAAATGTTACAGTGATTTTAAAGTCTAACATATACAAACTGTGTTAAGGTTTTTTTCTGGTGAGTAAATTATGTACGCTTCACAGACCTTCTACTGTTTGGTCGTTGAGAATCTGAAACACTGATGCTTTCTGATTTTTTCCTCTCCCTTTAGGAGGTACATGATAATTTATGTTGGAAAGGGTCCCAGGTAGCATATCTAAGAGAAAGAACTTTTTAAGTCCTCTTCCTACAATTTTGGAAAAAAAAAATCTCCTACCCAATTCTGGTTGCAGGTTATAGAAGGAAACTAACTGGGTCTAACCATCAATATACTCTAAATTGTATATAGTGTTTAAAAGAACAGAGTGAAAATTTAGTGGAACAGAAACCACATCTTAAAAATACTCTTCTGAGCATTTCTCCCATGCAAACAGGCTGAGAGAGTTGGGGCTGTTCAGCCTGGAGAAGAGAAAGCTCTGGGGAGACCTCGTTGCAGCCTTTCAGTACTTAAAGGGGATTTTAGAAAAATGGGGAGAAACTTCTTAGCAGAGCCTGTAGCAAAGGGGTAAGGGTTTAAAACTGGTTAATTTAGGGTCAAATATGAAGAAGTTTTTTATGGCAAGGTGAGGTGAAACACTGGAACAGGTTGCGCAGAGAAATGCTAGACGCTCATCCCTGGAAGTGTTGAAGGTGAGGTTGGACAGGGCTCTGAACAACCTGATTGACTTGAAGATGTCCTTGCTTATTGTAGGAGGATTATACTAGATGACCTTTAAATGTCTGTTCCAACACAAATTATCCCATGATTAAAAATTCAACTCAAAATATAAATAATAAATAGGTCTATTATACAGTCATCCTGCATTCTTAAAAACATATCAAGAGTTCATATTTTTAGTGCTTACAAAAGGACATTCCCTCCTGGATGGGACTCAGCTGATTACAATTTAGCAGTGTGACACCAGGTGTGCAGGTCCAGCCCAGTGTGCAGGTCATTTCTCCATGGCCACCACTCACACAGCTTTGGCTGGGCAAGTTCTGCCCTGGTGTGTTGGGAAATTATATTCTAATGCACAGGCAAGATGAGCACGTCCTGAAAGTTCAGTGTAAGACACATTTTAAAACAATATTACTTGATATCAAAAGATGACAAACACGATGCACAAAGACGAGCTTCAAAAAGTTTTGGGTGAATTTAAGAGACAAAGGTCTGCAGAGGAAGACATCTGAAGATCTGGGCTATGTATGAGTAAGTATCTTTTTAGGAGCTCATGTATAAAGTGATACGTTTTTTACAGTTATGGATGAGGTAAAAACTAAATTCAGATTTCAAAAAAGATTCTAAACTCCCATAACTAATCCCTTGAAGAATGGGTCCAAGTTTACCTAATGTTAGCATTTAACTGAAAAATACACATTATTGTTGAAAAACACTTGTAGATGAGCTTTGTGCTCAAAGCTTTTGCGTTCATTTGATTTTCTTTTTTTTTTTTTCTCCTCCAGAGAGGTCGCTTGGTTTAATAGAGGTTACTCTGGAACTCTATAAACCCTGTCTTTCAGGTGACACTCTGCATTCCCTAGGGCTCCATGACCTAGGACAGCCTGAACCCTCCCAGTTCTTAGCAGGAAGCTAGGAGCTTGCAGAATTGCCAATTCTGCTTCTCAAAAAATGTTTAAAAACCCCAAAACAATAAAACCTACAACTCCATCCAAGGCAAGTAAATGAGCATCCAGTTTGTCCCCTTGAATTTGTCAGAGTTGACAGGGAATGGAAAACATACCCAAAGTGATACATAACATATGGCCAGGTGAAATGGGCCAAAAGTTTGTTTAATGTCACCACCAATTAAATCCTGCATCTGTTGACTGGTTCTGACAGTAAAAGTCTAAAGATGCAGCAAAACAGACACCCATCACTGCTTGTATTTTCTCTGAAGTAGTCTGTCGGAAAAAAATAAGGTTTCAGAAGATGTTAGATCAGCTTCTGGGAGCACAGGCTTCAATACTGAGAATGAGAGGCTTCTTTTCACACTTGACACCATGCATTAGTTTGAGTAGTGAAGCTGGTTTGTTTCCTTTCTCACTTTTCTACCAAATAACTTATTAAACACATTAGCTTCACGGGTTTCCAGCTGGGAGATTCTTTACCATCTTCTCTTGCAACATTGTGCAACATGCCAAAGATCATGCTTAATTCACTTTAAATATTTAAAATCTGAAGCAAAGGCATAAAATAAATAAAATCAAACTTCATGTTACTAAAAAAACCTTATCCTTTTCCATCATATCTACATTGTACTCTTGGGGTATAAAAGAGCTATAAAAAGCCCTCTTATGTTTACATATCCATACAATCTAAATCAAGTCATTGCTCACTTCATACAAAAATCAATTTTAAAACACTTGTTTTCCTTCATTTAAGAACTTGTATTTCTAATGAAAAGTTAAATTAAAAACAAACAAACAAAAAACATCCAAACATAATATTCAAGGACAATCCCTCTACATAACATTTCAAAGACAATCCCAGATGAAATTTTATAAAGGAAGAATCACTTTTTTGACCTGCTAACAGAATTATGACAGCAATAGTGTATTTTTAAGTTGACATACATTTAACCTTGTGTTCCAGATGAGAAACTGAATTGTTTTTAACAGAAAACATCCAAAACCAAAGGTATCATCTGAAACAATTGTTTTAAAACACAGCTGAAAGATGGGGATCTTCATGGGACTTCACAACACTGAAGTCAGAATTCCCATCTGTTCTGGATTATTTTTCCATGCTCCAAGCCATGCTGCAAGATTTCAGGAGATCCAGAGAGATGTTTAGAGCTAAGCTAGAAGACTGAGAGGAGGTTCTATGGTTCAGAAGTTTGGGTATCTCCCAGCTCCCAAAACCTCCTGTCTGTGCATGAATCTCTTGTATGCAGATCAGCAGATTTACTTTCAGCAGTTCTCGTTCACGACAGAGACAGACATGGAAATGAGAACAACGTAAGTACAGAACACATGTGATGAAGTTCACATATTAGAATGCCGTACTATTTACTCAAGGGGAAAATCTAAGTGTGGCAAACCCATGCTTTTGAAAAAAAAGCTACTATCATTTAGAATATTCAAAGTTAAGGCACCCCTCTTAGGTAACGAAGAGGAAGTTTAGAAATGCCTGCGGTACGAGTAGATGAGACAGAGCCATTCCCGAGCTGGGCTGAAGCCATCAGAAGTGTCCCGGAGCCCGAGCCGGGACGGCGGCGGCAGCGAGGACTGAAGGCACCTCCCGAATGCCCGGGCTCACCCCAGGCTTCTAAACACCGCACCGAGCAAAAGCCTCTCCAGCCGACCTCCGCGTCCCTCACAAACTTTTTACACTTCTTTGGGAGGGGACTGGAGGGTGGCACAGTACGCTAGGAGAAGAACCCACCTGTATCTTTCATCCACAGCAACCCAAAGGGAAAACAGGCACCCGAGCGTGCGGCAAACGCGTCCCGAGCGGCGGCACCGGGAGCCCCGGTACCGGGCTGCCCTCCCGGGCGGAGCGGAGCCGCGGGGCGCTCACGCTGCGCGGGATGGAGGCGGCGGGCTCGCCCTGCCCGCACACATCCTTCTCCTTCTCCTTCTCCCCTCCCCGGTGGGCTGCGAGGACATCCAGCTCCGAGAGGCGGGGGAGAGTGAGCAGATGGCTTTGCTAAGTTAAAGAACCGGAGCGAGGCGCATCTCGTCCCGTTCCCGCCCGCGGCTCCCGGTGCTGCCCCCCAAGCTCCGCCCGCGCCGGGGCGGTGCCGCAGCCACGGCACGGCGGGCACCCAGCGCCCCGGCATCCGCACCCAGCGCCCCGGGATCCGCACCCAGCGACAGGCACGGCGGGCACCCAGCGCCCCGGCATCCGCACCCAGCGCACAGCCATCCGCACCCAGAGCCCCGCGATCCGCACCCAGCGCCCTACGATCTGCACTCAGCGCTCCCGGTCCGCATCCCGCCCGGCCGCCCCTCCTGCGCCGGGGCTGCTCGCCCAGGGCATCCCTGGTGGTGCCGCACGGCTGCACAGCGAGCTTGGGCTGGGCGCTCTTTCCACGCTTACTGCTGGGAAACACGTTTTTTGGTGTTGTTAAGCAAGCAGGTATAAACTCCTGCTCGGCAGCGGTCAGGAATGCAGTTTAAACACGTGTCAAAATGTGGCGGGTTTGACTTGACAAAACTAAAATCAGACATATCTAAAGTGTAACTTTTCACTCATCTGCTTTGTCTGTGTTTTCCAGAAATCTCTACGTTTTAAGCATTTACAGAGTGAGCAAGCACTTATGGTTGCTGTGTGCTGAAACCAATATTTTCAGAACTATGTCTGTTTATCGCAGAAATAGCATGAGGCTTGAAAAGCTGTGTAGCATTGTGTCTCCCTGTCACTACTACTGCCTACCACTACACTGCTCTTTGAGACATACTCCTCTGGTCTTTCTACAGAGGGAAAAAATGTGCCCATGGGAAATGAATTGCTGGATAAACCACTGAGAGAAAAACATTCTAGAGTATATTTTGCTTTGTTGAATGTCTCTTAGCTCTGGTTCTTGCTGAATTTCTAATGAGCCTTCTAAATTTGTAGATCACAGTTAAAGGCTGTAAAGTGAACATCATAGTCATATCAGTCCATCTAGATTAAACCTCTTGTCTGATCACACTTGCAGCTTTTTAAACATCTCTGCCTTCAAGACAGACCAGCCAATGCACCTATTGTTATAGAAAAACAGTCCAGCAAAAACAAAGATGCTGTGAAGTTTACTCATGTAATCTTTCCCCAGTGAAGTCTAGGCAGACCTCATAAGTTGTACTAATAACAATATTTTGTTCCACAATTCAGCCTAAGTAAAACTATTTCATTAATTAAAATAAGAATTTTCTGAAGAAAAAAATCAGGAATATACTTAGTACCATCATTTTCAGAAAACACACTGAATCACAATTTTGCTGACTAGAATTCTACTGTAAACTAAGAACTGCTTCTCCCAGAACAAAAAAAAAAAAAAAAAAAAAAAAAAAAAAAAAAAAAAAAGTCCAAAATATTGTGCAAATGTCACATTCAGAGAGAGAGCAGGAGTGTATCTCCTTAAGAGATGCCACCTTAAAATTTAAATTAAGAGTGTTCATTTTTTAAAATATCACTTGTAAAATGTCTACCTTTGAAATTCTCCATTATGGTATCTAGTGACAAAAACAACCACAGTCACTAGTTGCATGTATTTATAATAATTTTTCAACAGCATGAAAATATGTTGTGTTAAAGTGAACTTCATTACCAGATGCAAAGTCAGACAAAACTGCTTACTAAGAATACGATTAAAATTATTTTGGAATTCACTTATCTGCTATGAACTTGGAAGAGTTTAAAAAGTGGATTGTAGCAGCAAAAAAAAACCCCTTGTCAATACAAAAAAATCATCAGGCCATTTACATGCATTGAATCTCCTTTTATGCCACAGATTCAGAGCAGTTTGGCAGCATTACTAATCACCAGGGTGTGTCAGTGAAGAATTGCCATGCTCTGGATGGTGTCCCTTTGGGTTGTAATTCTGACATCCTGGTGGGGCTTCAGAAATTAGGCATGAGCATTTGATTTTAATTCATGCTTTGGTCAAATTAAAAAAAAAAAATTAGCAAATTCCAGCATCTTCCATGAATTTCCTGCTTACCTCTTGCTTTCAAACAAATCTTGTGACTTTTAGTGAAGTCTCAAATATCACACAGAAAAAGGGACTGCAAATTAATCAAGTGGGGAGCAGTACTGAGAACACCTGCTGTTGTGCTCACCTACATCTGTACAACATGTGGGAAGTTGAGATTGTGTCCAGATACCAGTTGCCTGAAAGCATGTAAGAGTTCTTTAAGTTGATTTCTTATGTTTCTATGGGAACTGCTTTTAGTATCCTCATTTATAGTCTCTCTAACTTTGCTCTTTTTGAAAGACCCAGTTAGTCCAGCTTAGCACTAGGGGTAACTTCTGTGCTGGAATTCTAAAAAGAAAAAAAATTTCCTGACTCTTTCCTTACTTTTACAAAAAAGACATCAGCCATCATGGTTCCATTGGCTCAATATATGCTGCAGGGCAGCTCCTGGGCTCAGTGACATGCTGTGCATACCCAGGATACTGAAGAATGGGGGTGCATTCCATGGTTTTGCCAAGTAGTTGCCATGATAACATTGGAATAATTTTGTTTTGCATGACATTAACAAAATAAGAAGAAAACATAGCGAAAGCGAGGGAAACTTCTTTTCTGCCTGTCCACAGCTGCGAGCACTAATAATTCTCAAAATAATTACAGTAATGTGATGGCATTTGACAATGAAGCAAAACCAAAGTATCCTCAGATTTATCACAGTATCGCACAGCCTGTGCCTAGGAAATCAACTCGTTGATTGCTTATAAAGAATGGCAGCAGATGACAAAAGCATTGGCCTGGATTACATATTTAGATGTTTTGGATGGCACAGATTCCACAGTTTGTGAATTTGGAGAGAGAATACTAGATGTGAGTCCAAGATTGAAATTGCTCATAATCTCCTTATTCTGCAGAAATCATATGAAGGAAGACTGAAAGCAGCCACTAAAATTTAGGATTATATATAAAAATACAATCATTCCTGTTTTAGAATTAAGATAAGAACATGTTACATCATATTAAAACCACTATTAAAAGATTTTGAAATGCCTTCAGAACAGTGTGGAAGAAGATAATTTTAATTCCATATAAACTAAGGAAGAATTTGTGAGTCAAAGCCAAGATTCTTCACCTTAAAACAATTTTTAGGTTCAGTTACCCACACAGAGATACCTAATATTTGAGACATCCTTGAAAATCCCATCCAACTCTTTTCTAAGAGAAGATAAGCCAGAGGAGTGTGGGTCTCCAAAATGCAGTCTAATAGAAGATATTATTTGTAATAGAGGCTAGAAGCTGTATCTATTTTTCCAAGTATATTATCTGGCCTAATAAAAGATGTTAGAAATTTTGTGTAGAAACTTTGCCTTACATGCCTTTTGACTATCACAGCAAGAGCAATGTGACCATTCAGTGAATCAGCTCTTTCAGTTGATGTCTTATTTCTGGGAGATGATTTTTCCCAGGCTTTTGTGAGGCTCTGAAATGCCTACATGAGCTTCTTTCTCATTTTTGGACCTCCTCTGAGTTTGTAATCATTATTAGCTTGTATTTAATTTGCCTAAAGATTCCAAAGAGGCATCTAATTTGTGAGACAGAAGTATTTTGCAGAGTCTGGATCTAGACAACAGATCCATGCTTCTCCCTCACTTCACAGTGTGTGAACAATAGTTGTGGTCATGTCCCCTCCTCTTTCTCTAACCAATTTTATTGCTCTCACTCTCAGTGTGGCTGAGAGCTACCCCAAAGTCCAGGTACCACACAGCATATCTAGGTAGGACTAGAATGTTTATCTTTATGGCAGCTTTCTTTCTGAGGGTCATTGTAAATGTAAACCATTCTTCCTGTAGCTTTGCTTTGCCAACTTCCTGGTCACCAGCCAGATGAGTGTGAGTTGGCAGAGCTCCCAGCCAAGAAATCCAGTGGCATCCTGGTTGGGACCAGCAATAGAGTGGCCAGCAGGTCAGGGCAGGGATTGTCCCCTTGTACTCAGCACTGGTGAGGCCACACCTCGAGTTCTGTGTTGAGTTTTGGGTCCTTCACTACAAGAAGGACATTGAGGTGCTGGAGCCTGTCCAGAGGAGGTCAGTGGGGCTGGGGAAGGGTCTGGAGCACAAGTCCTGTGATGAGTGGCTGAGGGAACTGGGATGTTTGGCCTGGAGAAACAGAGGCTCAGGGGTGACGTGATCACTCTCTACAATCTGAAAGGAGGCTGGAGCCAGGTGAGGGTTGGCCTCTTCTCTCAGGCAGCCAACAACAGGACAAGAGAAAATGATCTCAAGTTGAGCCAGGAGAGGTTTAAATTGGATGTTAGAAAAAATTTCTTCACTGAATAGGTGAAAGGCATTGGAATAGGCTGCTCAGGGAACTGATGGAATTACCATCCCTGGGAGCATTCAAAAGGTGTGTGGATGTAGCACCTTGGGATATAGTTTAGTGGTGGATGTGGCAGTGCTGGGTTGGCAGTTGGGTTTGATTATCATAGAGGTCCTTTCCAACCTTAACAATTCTACAAATAAATGCTTAGTAGAGATTATTTTGAAGTTGCCAAATAAAATTCTGTGCTTTTCTATTCACAACTCATGTCCAGAGTCTTCTGCCATCAGCACAGGAAAGCTCTCAGAAATCCAGACATAGTTAGAAGTTGCTCCAGAAGGCAAGAGACTCCAGGTAACAGATATGTGCCTCACTTCCCTAGTGTCATGGGGGATGGATAAAAAACATAATTCTTAGCTTCTTAGCTTCAGCAAAGGGGAAACTGAGGCAGCAAAGGGAGCTTGTTCAGAAAGAACTATGAAGGATCTATGGAGGAAGCTCAGTTTGCTATTAGGGCTTTACCCAATGTACCTTACTGTCATGCAAGATGGAAGCAAGCTTACATTGTTGTTCCGTCTGGAGATCATGTGTTTCTCTGAACAGCTGTCATCCAGAAAGAACAGGGCTGACCATAGCCAGACCAGGGATGGGAAAGCTTCACAGCCTGGTGGATAGAACAAATTTCATCCCGCAAACCACTGCTGGCATCTCTTGTGCTTTCCCATGGAAGCCAAGAGAGGGCACAGCATACATTGCTGACGTTGGTCCTCAGAATACAGATATTCAGTGCAGATGCTGATTGAAAATAAAAGAGCAGAGTAAAAAAGCTCAAAGGACTACAGATGACAGGTCTGGCATTCCATGTTTGCACTTCTCATATTTGGATTCGTCTGGGAGAGCCCTTCCCTAGCAGAAGTCCCCCAGAGGTCTCCATCCTGCCTCATTGCCTGCACATACCCTAGAAAAACATCACAGGCACTTGTCTCTCCTTCCTCCCTCTGTCAGCAGCCCCATTTCCAGCACTCACGCTGGAAAACAGGAGGGCCACAGCCTTGCCCAGAGGCACCTTCTGTTTCCTTCATTGCCTGGCCACAAAAAAGTGGTTCAGAGACAAGAAGGATTTCGGAATGTTATTTTGCAGTTTGCCAAATAATAAAGACTAAAAATCATCAAGACTCCCTCCAACAAAATGGACTTTTTGAAGGCCTGGTTATGTAAGCCAGGTTTCAGTTTGCATTGCCCTGCTGGGACAGCACACCTTCAGGTGTGTGAGAAAGCATATAAGTGACAGAAACAGAGAGGAATATTTGTGGTGCTTGCCATTGCATATTTAACTCTTGCAAACACATCTGTTCACTGTGTGCCCAGGAATTATTGCATAACAGTATAGAGCCTCCTAAGTCTGCTTCTTTAAAGTCATGCTATAACCCAACAGTTGTTTTCATCAACCATGTCTACTTCCCAAATTCTTGTGTCAGTCCCTCTTGCACCTTGAGGAATTTTGCTTCCATCTCATCAAAGCCCAAGGGGCTCCAGAAGCCTAAGACACCAATCCAGAGCTCTTCACCCCTGAACCATTTTCTGATCTGACTTTTCTTTGAGAAAGGGTTTTCTCCTGGGCAATAGAAAGGGAACAAAACTTGTGAGTTTCCTGATTCTTATTCAGAAGCCACTGCTTGAGATGAGGAAGGCAAAGCACTGCTTTTCTCTAGCTTTGTTCTGTCTGGCCATTCTACCCTCCACCAGTGGTTGAGACAATTGGGTACCAGTCAGAGTTTATCATTAATTTGGTAGACAGCTGAGGCAGTTTGCTTTCTAGCATTATCTCCAGCTCAGCTGAAATCTGTTATCTCCCTACTTATGACACAAGCCAGCAGGAATATTAATGGAAAATACTGAGCAATTTGTCAGTTCAAGCTAGCAATGCACACAAATGTCAGATCTGCCACAGAGAGAAGGTAGGGCTCTGAGCTGTTTTGTATTTCTGAACATGCTCTTGCCACAGTGCTACATCTTCATTTTCTTTGCAATTGCTTAGCTGTTCCTTTGAATCAAAGATGATTTTTTTTTTAGTAGATACATTTCATACTGGATGTGAGACTTGCTTCCTTTAACTGGCAGACTGTTTTCAGCAAAAGGAAGGAGGCAGGTGTAGAGTCCACCAAGATCAGATGCACAGAAGAATAGAGTAGGGTGCAGAAAAGGATGAGAGGTCATCACAGAGGAGGATGGAATTACATGTATTGAAAGACTGGCAAGAGTCTTCAATTTGTTTCACAGTATGGAGGTTATCTGGTAGCTAGAAAGTAATGTTTGCATTAGAGTGGGAAACTCAGTTGTACTCTGTGGATACTTCCTCTTGTTCCTGGGCATTCTTGGTAGCAGGTTTTTGTAAGAGACACTGATTTGGGCACCAACCATCTGGGCCATGCTGGTTCTGTACAACTCTGAAATATACGATGCTATGTTTCACTGCTGAAGGCATCTGTGCTGTGCTCTTAAAGCCAGTTCTGTTATTTCTCAACACTGATAAGGTACATTTTAGAGCAGACAGCTGCCCTGTTCAGTTTCAGTCGGTTTTCTCACATGTGTAGGACACTGGCTTTGTCTAAACTACAGACCCACAGACACCTTCCTTGCTGTCAGGTCCAAGGGTATAAACCTTGCTTAATATCCACGCAGGATCTCAGCTCACAAATCCTGCCTTCTCCTGTACCTTGGTTTGGAAGGAGAACTAAGCATAAAAATCAGCTTCTTATCCTGGATTATCCCCTCCATATCCCTGGGCTGGACATCCAGGAGCCACAAGGCAAGCAGTGAGTGGCTGAGATATGGACATGGCATGTCAATACCATGACTGAGTAGCAATAGAGATGGTGGGATAAAGGGCACAAATGTTTTATGATCTGTCCCTTAGAATTTATCAGCAGTGTTATTGCTTGTGCTCTGGAAATGTTAATGGTTGCATTCTTGATGTTGAGTGCTGTGGTCTTTTATCATTATTTCCTTAGTAAAAGGAGATACATAGTGTAGGGCCTTTTACTTCCTTCTGTTTTATTACCTAAATCCTTCTGTTTTATTACCTTTTTCTTCCTTCTGTTTTATTACCTAAATTAGCTAAATATTACCTAAAGTATCCAACTTAATTTTGTTCTGTGACAATCAAAATTTTCATTTATAAAAGCTTTTAATTATTTAAAGATGCTTCAAGCATGAAACCAGTTAAAATTGACTGGTTCAGAAAAAGTTTAGAAAAAGAGCTTCAAAATTACTGATTGTGTATAAGATGCTTTAAAAAAAAAAAAAAAAAAGCTAAGTAAAGAGAAAGTCAAATTCTGGAAATCTTGGAAGCCTCAGAAGTTAAATGAATTTGAAGTAACTATAGGTTTTAAAATGGAACAATGTGCAACAAGCCCAACATTGGATATATACATTTGATTTATACACACATAAAAAGACACTTTTTATGTCATTCTGAGAATTTCATTAATATTTAAAAATCTGGCTAGGGACTCAAAACTACCAGCTAGTAAATTTTCTTATATAAATCAGGAGCAGAATCAATTTTTCTAAAGGGCTGTCCCATTCTTGTCTCTTTCTTAGCAATTGCTACTGAAGGGGTAGTTTTTCCATCAACACATTCTGATTTCTGGAGGATGAAAATTATTTCCATCCGTTTTCAAGCAAAGCACAGTTGGTCAAAGCATGGTAATAAGACTTCCAGTGCAACAGAAACTGGAGTCCTTATGAGCTGGTATCTCAGAGAATTTAAAAATAATATTTTCAGCTCCATAATTGTCATTATTCTGATCACTTCCAGTTCATGTATTCCAGTCTATCCTTATGGAGGAAAAAAAGGAACTTCTTATGGAAATCTTTCTCCCTTATTTACAATTCCCTGCAGCGAAATGCTTCTATGCTAGAAAAATGTGCCCTAGCTGGACCAAGATTTCATTCTTGTCAAAATTATAAGTGGAATTTGAAAATGCATGTCTCATATGTCTTTTGGTTGCTTTACCGCTGCCTTTTTTTTCTCCTAAGGTCTCTCCCAAACTTTCTTTTCCTTACTCTTTCTGTGTTATCCTTCTTCAGGTAAAACCTCAAATCTTTTAAGCCTGTCATGATGGAGTGGGACTAAATCTTGACTTTCAATTTTCAGGATAAAATTTCAGTTTAGCTTAATAAAATATTTTTTTTTCTGTGAAAGTTTAGTGATAAAAATATAAAGTTGGTGGAAATGGAGGACAAAGATGGTTTCAGTCTCAGAATATTTCTCTCAGAAAAAAATGTATCAGATTACGTCCTACAAAATCATCAGTTCCATGACATTTTCTACCACTCAGGAAAAACAATAGTTGTCTTATTTCTGAATCACTTGTTTGTGAAGCTGTAGTAGGTGATAGCTTTGCAGCTGGTCTATGAAGACATGATGAGCAGTGAAACGAATTTATTTTTATTAAATTAAAAGTCAGTTTTAATTGGTCAATGCTAAGCATGCATTTTGTTCTATAAGAAATTGAGAGAGCTGCTATTTCTCTGATTCCAAAATTAGAAATATACAGTCTCCCACAATTTCATTAAATGCCTATAAAACTAGCACTAGCTTTCATTCTTTATCAAAAATATATCTATGCATCAAGTTCATCTTTTGACACAAATTGTCTATCAGCATTTGCCCACACAGTTCACATCTATCTCTCAGATGTAGCCAAGGCATAATTTGTGCTTAATTTACAGAAAAAAAATAATAACCATGTCACAGGCATTTCAGAGTGTTACACATTCAGAAGCAGGCATAATTTGTAAAATAAATTTTAAGCAGGCATCATTTGTAAAATGTTTATTTGCTTTCTATTTCCCTTTAGATCTAATTGTAGAACAAGGTTTTGAAGCAGATGTAATACACGCTGCCAACAGGAGCAGCCATGTTACGTAAGACAAAGGTTTCTTACGAAATTCAGTAGATTTTTTAGCAAGATGACAGCTGCTTTTTCTTGGCATTAGCGATCCCAAATCCCTAGGAGAATGCTTAGGAGGCTTTATGACAATCCTGGCCAAAAACATAATTGAATGAGATCCACATTCACATTCTGCAAAAACCAATTTGCTGAATAGTTGTCATGTTCCATTGTTAGCATTGCTGCTTTCTGAAAACGAGAACAGACATCTCTGTCAAATGTCTGCCAAGCCTGTGTCATAACTTTAACAATAACCAGCAATCCACAGTAGAAATGGCTGGTTAAGGAAACCAGCCACCTGATCACCTGTGTGGCAAACACCATGTGAAATGCCCAGTGTTTCCCTCCTTGTCTCCTCAGTGACCCAGTGGAAGGCCAGGACACACATCCCTTGCACTGGGATCTGCTACAAGGTGTGATGGCAGGTTTGCTCTCATGTTTCAGGTTGTGTCCTCAGACAAAAATTCCACTCCTAATCCAGAGTAATGACCCAGATTGCAAGTATTAATGGGTAATCCAACACCTGGACTGGGACTCTGAGGTTTCTGAAATTCAGCTCTGTTTATATCGCTTTCTTGATTTCTGCCAGTGATGGAACTCAGCTCCTGTCACCTGATGGGCTGTTGGGACTTGAGAGAACAGGACCGTGCCAGAGGCAGGGATTACTGCTGTGCCAACCACCACAGCTTCTGCCATTCATGTCAATTCCATGACTTGAGTGCAGCAGAGCACTACAATGTCGGTGTCTTTGGACTTTGAGCATCAAAGAGAATGGATTTCTTTGGGTTTTGGTTTAGACTCATTCTAATAAAAGAGGAGTTTATCTCATCTTTGTGGTTATCCTAGAAACTGAGCTGTGCTAGGGGAGGAAGTGGGATTGGGCTCTGGGGCTGGAAGGAAGAATGTCTTCTCTCAGCCAGGTTTCTGCCAGGAGTATGGAAGCCTGGCACAGTATCTATTCCCTCCTGGCACAGGGTGTTCTTTGGATATAGCTACTGATATGTTTGAGAGGGAACATCTCTTGCTGACTTATAGATTCAGTGATAGGAAAGGTAGACTTTAGCCTTTATGACCAAGATTAGGCTATGTTTGGTAAAAATATGAACAAGACCAATATATACCCGTGGAATAATACCTGTATAAATCTGGGCTGTGTATATTTAAAAGGAATACATTTTCTAGATGAATGTTATTCTGAATCTGTCTCAAAATATATCAACTTACCTTACAGGATCCCTAAATGCTTTCAGGTGGCTCATCAGTGATAATTTGCCAAATCTTGATGCATTCAACCCAACCACTAGCAAACTAAATTCTACAAGACCTAAAATGCAAGTGTATGCATGTGGAATAATCCTTAACCTAATGAGCAATGATCCTTGCAAAGCATAGGCTTTAGTTTTTCTGACAGAGTGAGTCCCTTGGCAGTATTGGAATGTAAAAGGAGAGTTGAAAAATATTTATGTTCTGGGGAGGTGTTAATTGCTGTTGAGTTTACAACTGACAATTACATTTTAACAAAGTGTGGACAATTCAATTTTTTTTCTATCCACTCCTTTGCAAAGGGATAACAAATATTCAAATGGTAGTGCTTAAATATCCCCTGGATTTATGGATCATTGAGTTCTGAAAACATATTTTTGCTGCAGCATGCTGCAGATCTCTGAGAGAGAGAAGTAACAGTGTGCAGTAGAAAAGCCTTACTTAACATAAAAGAAATAAATGTTGGATTCCAGAATGTAAGGAGAGGAAACACAGCCTTGCATTTTTCCTTATATCCTAGGGTTTTCTGCCATTAGATGAATTCTCCCATGAATCCATCCCCCCTGCCCTCATTATTTGGGTTTTTTTTTGTTTTTTTTTTGATGGGGTTTGTCTTTTGGATTGTTTCTTCAGTTTTTTTCATTATCTGGAAAAAGACACACTTTTTGTTCAGCACCTATGAACAGACCATGACAGTGACCATGAACAATACCCTTGGGAGCAACTGCTGCAGAAGTAGCAATGGTTTCTCATCTTTCTGAAGGTAAAATCTTGTAGCAATTTTCCTACCTGTTCCTATCGAGTGCAGCCAAAAGATGGCAGCATTTTATTCAGCATCTGGGTGTAGCCTTGGGATTAATCACAGGCTGCAACTCAACACCCTTTCTGAGAAGAAGCAATAAAAACCTTCTAATGGAGAATACAGAATTTCGTTTTAATCCTTGCTGAATATTAACCATTCCAAAATGTGTTTATACTGTAAGTAAGAATAATTGCTATTGTAAGTAAGAATAATTGCTATCATATTTTTTTCAGTAGTTTAACTTAAAAATGTTGAACTATTATTTGAAGATATTAGAATCAGATTTATTTTCTGCATACTTTTGTGTCTCCCATCAACTCACAGCTGCACTCAGTCATGAAATTCAATCTGATAATTTTGGACATGTGAAAGGAGAGAGTGGAAAATTTTGATAACTCCATAGGAGTTTTCTCTGCAGTGAAAGCTATATAGATTTTTGTTTGTTTAATAATCACTTGCAGCAAACTTTTCATTCCCATGAGATGCAGATCAGCATTATTTCAGTCACAGTAATGTAGCAAGTGAGGCCAATTGTTGGAACCCGGGATGCTGAGAATTTTAAACTTTCTGTGCTTAAAGGTACAGAAGCACAGAGGTACAAAGGTACAAGAGAGCACTGCAATTGACCTGAGGCTGTGGAGAAGGCTTCCAAAATTGATTGATAGCACTGGAATTACAGTTGTGTAGTTGGTTAGTAGTGTGTAATATCACAGGGTGGAAAACTTTAAAGTTTGGTGTTTTAGGATATAGAAATAAATATAAAGCAAGATGGAGGTTTTAGGGTGATGCCAGTTTGTTCTTCTTTACATTCTTCTTCCTTTTTCAAGGGTTTGGGTGGTGTTTTGTAATTGGACAGAGAAGTTCGCATTGCGGGCTTCCAAAGATCAGTTATTGGGTTAAAAGGAAAAATAATCTAAGTGTCCTTTCTTAATTAGATAGTTTAGTCTTAAAGGACCTTATAACAAGATATAGTTAGCCATTTTGTGCCTGGCTAATGAAAGGCTGCAGAACTCATGGTTGTGAGGCTGTTTCACTGATAAGAAATAATAAACACCTGAGTCTGAATATGAACTACCATCTCTAGTGCCTTCAACCCCAACCTTGAGAATCCACAGCCAATAGAGTTATTCAGCTGCTTAACTGGTGCCCTCTTGGATATCTGCATAAATTTTTCCAAATGCCACAAAGCATTCCTGCAGGTGTGAAACACATTTGAAAACCCAGCCTGAAGTGACTCATGATGTACTAGAACTTTCTGTACACACTTTCCTTTGATTCTGGACCACATTATAAAGGGAGCTCAAACCCTTGCAACTAGCTTTCCAAACAGGTAGCTTAGCTGACACTGTAAAACAGATCAGGTTGTTATATCTTAATGACTAAAAAAAAAATGATAAAGTATTTTCTTTTTCCTCAAGGTTTTTTTCACCCCCAAGTTCATCAACACTAATGGTTTTGCTAAAGCCCTTGCAGTTATTTCTAGATGATGTCTTGCAACCTCATGTAGGTAAACCAGCTAATCAATACCTGGAATAATACATGCACTTCATTAGTGTGCTTAGATGTAAGGGTATTAGTGTGCAGTAGCTTGTCTAGCTTTGTCTTAAAGCCTTCCAGAGTTCTTGGCTAATTCAGATGAAGCAAACATTCTTCTCAGGTCTGCTGTGTCTTTGCTTTGAGACTCCAAAAGCCTCCTGGATACTGATTGACATTTTGAGGCCTATCAGAGTAATTAAGAGGGCTGAAATATCAATTTGTAAATGCAGCCCCGGTGTTGTGTGCTGAATATTTCATCTGTGATGCTGGTAGATGTCTGCACTTGTTGATATTGGATCAATACACCAGTGCACATGCCTGCACTTGCAGCAATGGCACTCAGATGAAAACTGTTCAAGCAGTCTGGAACTCATAGATTATCCATCACCATCACTACAGAGTCCCGGCAGGGACTGTGGGCAACGGGCTGTCACCAGCACAATGCAGTAAATCTTTTTGTTTGCTAGTTTTCATCATCTTTTAAGACTAGGGAAAAAAATGCTTTCAGCTTAAAACAAATGGCAGGCTGTTTTGCACTGGAGAAAAAAATTATTGCATGGGAATGTAAAGATCTTCAGCTAATCCAAACTCCAGAATGTGAGAGACCAGCCAAAATTACTTCTACTAACAAGCAATGGGTTTCAAACTTTTCAAGAATTCATTTTTTAAGATGCTACAAAAATAGGCCACTCTATTGAGAAGGTTCTTCATACTTGATTGGTGGCAGAACTTTATTAAATATGATCACTGTGTGAAAGAGGCTCCTCAACCCCTATTATCTGTAAAACTTGTTCAAGTTTACATGATCATTACATCTTGGCTATAGAGGAACTGACAATAATCAAGGCAGAGGGGACCAATGGTGAGAACAATCATTGTCCTGAGGAGCAGAAGAAATTAAGGGGTCCTGTAAGTCCTCATCCCTTACCTGTGACCTAGCCAAGATGATATAATCATCTGCTTTTTACTCCTTGAGGGCTCTGACTGCAACCCCATTTTTCTTTGAGATAAAGGAGAATAATATCCCTCATGCACAGAGCTTTGGCCCTGTGAGGTTAAGCAGTCAGACCCTGGGCTGCTGAGGGGATCCTGGGGAAAACAAGCAAGGTTATGAGTTCCAAAAGGGTTAATAGATCAAACTCAAGCAAAGAGATGTTAGAAAGTTTTATATGCCATCCAGTGCTTTTAATTTCGTTATTTTTAACTGTCAAAGTAAATCTGAGAGTAGCTGTGACTGTTAGTGACACTGAAATGACAGTCTCAGTGGAAATAGTGTTGGCACATGGAATGAGTCAATCCACTTGAACATAATTCTCAACACAGAAAATATTGTCTAGAGGTTTATTTATGGGCAGTGTGCATAAAGAGTCTGTCCATTTGGCCAGAGCGTCCAGTGGGAATGGAAGTGAAGATGAATATTACGGTCCTCAGATCTCCAGCCACAAACAGAGGCTTTCTTTACAGAAAGAAAGTGAACCTCTGGACCCCCCTCTTTCTGCAAAGCAAAAGAAACACATTATTCCTTCTGCAGACTGGAGAACTGTTCTTCAGTGTGGTTTTTCTTCTGTTTGTAACTTAATTCCACACTTTCCTGAATATGAATCACACTAGAGTTGATTGAGAACACATACACACTTGATGTAATTTGAACCAAGGTTTCTACACACATAATTATTGGGAGTCTTCCCCTGGGATCCATTGGCATGGCCGCAACCTGAGAAGGTAAAAAATTGAAAATAAAATTATTCTGAAACATTTTTCTATGTCACAGTCTTGTGCTCCTATGTGTATATATATACCTACTGAGGTTTATCATTTTGATTTGGCATAAAGTCCTAAAAAATGCCACTTATGAAAAAATCCTTGGTATGTTTAGTTGCAATTCCAAGTCTGACACCAAAGCAACTGGACAGAAAAATGAAGGAACTAACTTCTTTCCAAGATTTCATGTCACTCGGGTGTTGATTTAAGAATCTGATTTTCTTCCATCTGGAAAAATAAACCAGGTTGATGCACTTTTTCTCATTCCCAAAGTTTTATAGTGTATGTTTCAATGGGTTATTTTGTGATGAGCACTTCAATTTTACAAATTTCTCAAAACTACTGGAGAAAACTCACAGCTTTGAACATTCATGAAAGTCAGTAGATTTAACCCAAGATTTTCAATGCTTACAAATTCTGTTCCTCATTTGCAGCCTATTGCACCTAGAGTATATTCCCCACTGGAACAGAAAGCAAGCCACCTTATATTTGTATGAAATATAAGTGCAGGGTGCCATAGGCATTACAAAATTTCACTGTTGGTTCTTACTTCTCCATTACTTCACCTCTAATTTTATTAGACTAACAAAGAAAGAGGTGTTACAATTCCACCTCAAAGTTCTACTGACTTCGTTAGCAGCCTGAATATCCATCAAGGACAAGATTTCCAAAATTTCCATTTATCATGAAGAATAATAGCTGCTTTCTCTTGGTCTTCTCAAGAGGACTGTCAGAAGAACATCTGCAGTTTCTAATAAAAAGTGAAAGAATATTGCTCCAGTTAAGCTGAGAAATAAAAGCTTGTAAAAACCTACTATAGATTGCTAAATTCCATCTGATTAGCAAGCGATTGCATTTTCTTTTGCTGTCTCTCTGCATTTAGCTTTCCTTATAGTATTTGCATTGGCAGTAGCTAAAATGGGCACCTAACCAAATTACATGGCTTCAGTCATACATTTCTATTAAGATGAACTTTCTATTGGTTAGTCAGACGTACTCTTGATGATTTTGTGTGACTCCAGCTGCTAATTAAAAGTGGTGGTGGCCAGCAGAGCAGGGTGAGATCATGTCTCCTGTAACGATCAATATTCTCCTCAGAAGCATTTTGTCCCTCCAAGCCTCTACTGGAGTCATTGCTACCACTTCCATTGAACTGGATGGGACAATCGAGCATGCTTTAAGAAAACAAAGTTTACATCCAAAGAAAGGCCTGACAGGACTTAGGCTGCAACAGCCAAATGTGTGAATCCGAGGCCTTCACTCCATATCCACCAAAACCAGAGGGTTTCCAAACTTTTGTTTGATGGGAAGTTTCTCAAGCCGTCTCGGGCTCTGTTTCTGCATGCACGCAGAGCAGTGCCTGTCAAGCAGTAAGTGGCTCACACTGACCAGTGTTTCAGAAGATTGCAGTCCCTGCACAGAGTGCAGAGATAGTGGGCAGAGATACTGAGCTGCTCATGGCACCAGCGGCCCTGTCACAGCCTGGGTAGCACCACTGGGCCAGCCAGCTCTCATCACTCCTCCCTGCAATGGACACATTCACAAGGAAGTCTCCCAGTACAAGATAGTTGCTCTCACCTGAACAAATTCAGCTGGAGGAGCCTTCATCCAAGCTGGACCTGTCCTTGGATTCCTGGATTCATCCTTGAGGCTTTTTTTCCATTTACATTGAAGAGACCACCATTTAAAACAAAAGCAGAAACTGAAACCACTCCTCCACGAAATGTGCACTCTTCAAGCACTTTCTCTTCACATGTCCTGCTCGCTGTATTCCCCCTGCACCGAGGCAGAGTTCAAGTGAGAAGGTGAAGGTGCATGGTGTGGTAGTTGTTGCCACTTTCCTTGCCAGTAGGGGGCTCAACTTCAGTGCTAAACTGGAGCTTATTACACCTTCCCTGTGATTCCTTTTTCTGATAAATAAATACCATCAAATGAGGTCAGGCCAGAAGCAGGTGAAAAATTTCCTAGATCTGTATTTCCCCTTTTTCTTGCATGAGCTGTAGCTGCTGAGTCTGCCAGAGGCACACACTGGCCTGCTTGCTGTCATTTCATGCCCTGCTGTCAATGTCACCTATTTGGCAGCATCTTGCCACCATGAAAAAGCAGGTAATGCCAGCTGCTCTCCTGGATGCTTGGTGCTCACTCCAAGGCACAGCACAGAAACCTGTGCTGCTGCTCACAAACCTCCACACCTCTGGCATCACATGGGCATTCAGAATATGGATAACTCATGGAATATGGGACAAAGAGAAAGGGAATACCAACATGTTCTCTTTTCTGAATTTGAAAAAAAACTTTAGACGTTCCTCAGTTCCTACAAATGACAGCAATGCATGCAGGAGGTCTGTGTTTGTGTTCCATTTCACATCAGGGGTGCTTTTGGAGGAATTATCCCAACTGTCATTACTAAGTGTGCTTCAGTTTACATTTTAGAGGAATCTCTCTTGCAGATGACTAGCATATCTAGAATGCCTAGACCTCAATACCCCCCAAAATGCAAATTATATGTGTGTAAATGAGATACCCAAATCCAGCTGGTTCATTCTACAGGAATCTTTTCATTGCCCTCACTGACACAAAGCCAAGGCTGGCTGCTCCCAGCCCTGACTGGGCACCTCAAGTGTCTTCAGCCACACCAGTGCTCAACTTTTGCCACCATGCAGCTCTGTCCCTTTCTGTGGGAAAAAAAGGTAATGGGCAGTGACTTCACACCTGGGTTCTGCTGGAGCTAACCCTGCATAAGAAACATTTATAGCCTTTAAAAATAAAATAAAAATAAATGTCACAAATGCCTTCATGCTGAAATATTGGAAATTTCTCCAATCAAGAAAATGCTCTGTATGAAAACAATCTTTGTAGGAACTGGTCATCTGGTGCACACTGCTCTTTAGCAGCCCAAGTTTTGCCCATAAAATAAGTTTGGGGATTTTTCATGATGAAACAGAGAAGGCAAAATTCAGGAACCCTGTTTGGTCTTTACATTTCCAGTTTATCTTAATCTAAACAGCAAATCTCACAGATACTTGTTGAAATAATATGTGCTAAAATTATATTTTTCCTGAAAACCAGTAAAACAATGCATATTTAAAAATCTGATAGACTTTGGACATTTTTTTCTCTTCTTTCTTGGAGCCAAAGTTATGTGTTGTTTCAGGTTTTTTAGCCAGTGCAATAAAATACTATTGTTAATTTCTTCTGTCTAAAACAAGCCACCCTTAATTGAGTCATAAAATTTTCCCACTAAACTGTGGGAAACCATTTAGAACATAAGATGGTAAATAATGCTGTAGAGACAAAGAAAATCAATTACCAGTGCCAGAACCATCTGAAAATATCATTCTAGTATGACTCAACAACCTAATAGATTCCATTTCTGCTTTCCTTAGGAAACCTATTATTTGAGCTTCTCTCATAATGTGGTATAACTCAATCTTCAAATTGCTTGTTTTGACCCTTTCAAAAGGCTGAATAGACTTTAGGACTAGGCATCTGTGCATTTGGTCATATGACAGCTTTCCTCTTTTGCATAAATATTTCATCTTCCTATAATATCTACTCCACAGAAGCAGTTTAACAGAGGGATTGTATCCTTCCTCAGCCTTTTCTTACCAGACTATATAAACTGTGGATATCTATCCCTTCAGTGGAGTTTATTCTGAACTATGGAACCTAAGAGCAGCATGGATGCATTCATGGGTTGCTGTGCCTGACCTAATATGTCTCTCAGCTGGCACTATCACCCTTGTTAGGTTAATTTCTGCTGTGTTCTTTTGACATAACACCTTCCCAAGAGTTTTGAAGTTTTCATCATAAGCAACTTGCAGTGTTGCACGAGAGCTTTGATGTCTCACTTCCATTCACCTTCCTGGCACCACCTGGGGGTGGAATATGGATGCAGACATGGATGGGAATCAGAATGGAATGACATGAAACTGATATCTGAAGTGAGACCAGAGGAGCATGCAGTGCTTCTGAAGTTCTGTGAACTCTCATCTCCTGTGAGAAACGTGTGAACACTCATATTCTGTTCAAAAGGGTTGAACAGATGGCTTTTTTAACATTTATCTCTGTCAATATGAACTTAATTCTTCAAACGTGCAATAAAAATGTGTCTGCACTGTAAAACACAGAAAAATTTACCGGGATCATGTAAATAAGAGCAGTGATAACAGATGCATAAATAAACAGGATATCATGGCATTCAATTTTCATTTGGCAGTTATGTCAAAAGCTGTTCCTGTGGGAAAGTCATCACACATAGCAAGTCTTTACTAACCCATGTAAATAAATTTGTCTGGTTCCTAATTGCCTTGTTACTGATCTAAGTTGGAAAGCTGCCATCTCAGAGAGCAGGCTTGGGCTCTCAGCACTATTACAAAGTTTCTGGCTTTGCACTGAGGTGTGTGGTGGCTCCTGAAGTCAGAGTCCATCCGTACACAGATCAACAGAAGGGGTTTGATGCCTGAAATTCACACAATCAGATCCCCTTCTGATTGTCAGATGTTTTCACCAAAAAAACCCCAGTTTTCTGTACCATGTATTGAATGGTGGTGAATTCTCTCAGATTAATACATACACATGAAATTGAGTGTATTTTTTCAGTTAGCTGTCTCTGTTTAGAGTATTAGGTAACTTTCTTCAAGACAATTCATGCAAATTGGTGTTGCAAATGTGACACCAAAAGATTCAGCTGCAGTAAACATGCCAACAGTATCAAATAGTCATACCAACAGTGTGAGAACAGTGTAGAAAAGTGAGATAAAGCAATAAATATGTAAAAACTGTCATGACTTCTTTGTGCTTGTACCATTGTACTCTTGTGGCCAGAATTTTCAGTTTTTGTATTTTTTCCAACAGTAAGCATTGTAGGAGAGAGTCTGTAGGTATGACCTTACGTGAAGTGAGAAACTGAAATATTCAGGCTTTTGTTTCCTTGGGAAATGAGGGAAAGGAACAGAGAAACATCTGTGTTTCCTTGGTAATAAGGCATAAAGGATGCATCAAACTGCAGCTTATGGGCTCTAATGGGAACAAACACACTTGTGCATATAGGAAATGGTGGCTGGAGAAGAGGTTGCTTGAAATTCATTTGAGAGAATTATGAGAGCCTGGAGCCAGAAAATAGAGAGAAGTTCGTAGTCCATCTCTTGTTATCTAACAATATCTGCATATTGATCTGGCTATGAAAAACAAAGCCAGGACCTCAGCTGAGAAAGATTGCAGAGTTTGACACAAACATGCATCAGCCATTATTCAGGATCTTACATTAAGGACACAACCCCAGTTCAGAGAGAACTGTGTGAGGCTGGAGCTTTGGGTAGCCTTATTATAGAAATAAATTCGGGAAGCCACTTGGAGCTCTGTCTCATGAGATTGCCTTTGCAGAGCCTTGTACAAATGTGCAGGAATCCACAAAATGTGAAGTGGCGAAAAAGAGAAAACAGACACTTTCAGGAAATAATAATTCATTACAAAATCAGGAATAATTTAAAAATATTTTACCAATTTTAATAATTTCTTGTCTTCTTTTCACTAAAATTTTTCACTATTTTGCTCTTGTTTTCTCTCTTCACAGAATGGGCTTATTGGAAAGATTCATTAAGGCATTAAAAGCTAATGGATACTTGTATTTTTTCATTTGTTAGAGCAAAGTCAGTATATGAAATCTTATGAAAGACGAGATCAGTAATTGCTGTCACCTGTTACAAAGAACTTCCTGCAAGGTTTTCCTTTCTAGATTAAGAGGAGTGCATAGAAGAAAGAGTGCAAGTCAAAAAATATAGAGACAATTTCAGGAATGTAAAATAGAAAATAAAAGCTTATCAACCATTCTTAAATTCACCAGATACTCTTTGTCAAGCATCAAAATGTCATCGTTTGTAATTCATCTGGATGCTTACGCCCTAAGGGATCTATGTTCAGCTGAAATAAAGAAAAACAGATGCTAACTCAAATATAAACACTGTCATGAAGAGCACACGTTCCAAAAGCTAATTCTATCCTTTGATTCTCCTTTGGGTGGTGTAGCTGGGACCACAGAGGGCTCAGATTGAACATAAGTATATTGGCTATTTATGCTCAGCTTGTTTTGCAGTGTCCCCTTCTCTGGCTACATTGCTTGCAGCACTTAAAAACCATCCCTTTGACTTGGGACTTTAGGGTTAGCATGATAATCTACATGAGAGCACCCAGATAAGGTGACACACCTCATCTGAGGAAAACTTTTATGGGGAAGTCTAAGAAAATGTCATACAGGTAATCCTGCCAAGCTCAGAAAAGCATCCTGAGAAACTGGTTGGTGCACAGACGCGGGCCCAGCTGGCTGAGGAGAGCTGCATCATGGCAGTGGAGCTGGCTGAAGTTTAGTTGGTGCCCAATTATGCTTTGTAATTTGCAGTGTTGTGAGTCAGACACACAGAGGATAGATGCTGCATCCAAAGCTGTGGCAGCTGTTAGAAACAAAGCCTGGGATGAATTTCTTTAGGTCTGTCACCCACTAAGATAAATTCAGGCAGCTGAACCTGCACACATTTCCTTGCAAATGACAGCTGACATTTCCTAACACTATTACATGGCGAAATCATGACAGATGGACAGTCTTGTCAGGAGCAGCATTTGCTCATTTGCTTTCTGTGCTACTGTGCTGAAATTCAAGATAACTTGAAAAAAATAGCTGTATTAAAAATGTGCAAGCTGCAAATCTGAACACTTGAGAAGTTTCTAGTGTCCTTATGGCCCCTTCCACATATGAACCACTATAAATCTTTAATTACATGCTCACACACTGTTTTGCACTGAACCTTGTGTTGGGCAGTAGCTGGAAATTCAGTGTTTCTCTTTCTGTCATTCAGAGGGACCTAGTTTAACACATTTCACCCAAACTGAACACAGAAAATTGTACTTGATGAACCTGCGATGTTCCCACCATTGTCACTGAGAGTGACAGAAAATGACATAAGTCTTAACCTTGTTTCAAGGATCCTTTTCTTTATTTAAGTATTTCTTATTTAAAATGGGGAAATGAGCTACAGGCAGAGAGTGGTCAAAGTTGGCGAGTGTCCATCCAACTGCAGGAGTCCAGCTTGAGATTGGTCTTGTCTTGTAATATTTTATTATCAAGCACAGTCCACCCTTTCACTGCTCTCTGGTGAAAGGTATTGCTGGTACCGTTCATGTGTCCTATCTCCTCTGCTGAGGTTCCCAGGACACTTCAATTATTCATTGTGGGACTGGCTTAATGTATTATCTTGTATCAATTAATGTCAGTAGCTTGTCAATAGCAGTTGGAAGTTTTCACTTCTGTAATTCATTTAAGAGCCTTCCTAACAGTGCTTTGCACAAGGTCTGCATCACCTCCCTCCTCAGAAGCTGCTGTCATAATGGCATCTTCTATGAAGGGCTAAGAAATAAATGTGGAGTGACTTTTCATGATTGTCACCCTCCAGAATGGCAGCATGGAAATGCTAACATGGTTTACTTCATTGTCACTGCCTGTGCCAGGTCTGCTACAGACATGTGGAATCCCACAATGTCAGAGTCTTGTTTTGACAGTACAAAATGTTTTCAAAGGGTGCTTTGCCACATGCTCACAATTAGTCTTAAATGAAATTTAGAACTTCTGGTTTGGAAATTCTTACAATGAAAATTAAATATAATCCGAAATTTAGCCAACATTTTAAACTTAAATGGCTAAAACTTTTCTCTTACCCCCATCCGGTAGGACACCCTCGTGAAAGAAAACATAGTGAGCATTGTGAAGCACAGCTTCTTCTGAAGATGGAATTCTTCATTTTACATTCCTACAGAGCATGCTGCCTGAACTACCAACACTTTCTGTGCCTGCCCAGAAGCCAGCCTTCCGAGCACAGCTTCTCAAAGCATCTATGGTTTCTGTTTTACTCAAACTCAAGCACCGGGAGGTGGAGTTCACTTATTCAAACATAGTATTATGTTTCAACTTTCCTGCTAGAAGCCTGAAGCATTCCACAGGAAACTTTAGCCCTACTATAATCTTTTCAACTCAGCATTTTCTACCGATTCATTTCACAGGAAATTACTCTCCCATTATTATTATTTATTAGCTTTCATTTGTGTGTTTCTCTCATGTTTTTTTCTTGTAAGAAAATCTAGTATGGTATCCTTTCTCAATCCCCCAGGAAACTCCAGTACCTTCTGAATACACCTGTTTTTCCCATTCCTTTCTTTCCCTGTTTTTGCCTACTAAACCCTTTGAATGAATTAAATTCCACATGTGAAGGTTTTGTTCTCCTATTGTGGTTTCTAGTCTAAAGAGTACTGTATACCTTAATTTAAAAGAACTCGTACTCTTTGTTTCCAGGTGTTTTTTTGAGTATTCAACTCTGCTTGAGGAGGAAAGTCAGACAAGAAATTAGGGGCAGCTTGACAGTGGTTGAACATGAGGCACTGTGTGCCCAGGTGGCCCCAAAAGCCATCCTGGCCTGTACCAGCAATAGTGTGGCCAGCAGGGCCAGGACAGGGGCACTGTCGCCCTGTACTGGTGAGACCTCACCTCAAATCCTGTGCTCAGTTCTGGACCCCTCATGACAAGAAAGACACTGAGGCGCTGCAGTGTGTTCAGAGAAGGGCAGTGGAGCTGGTGAGGAGTCTGGAGCACAAGTCTTATGTGGAGTGGCTGAGACATCCATGGGGTTTTCGGCAGGTTTTAAAGAGATGTTGGCCTCTAGGTCCTCAAAACTTCTTTGGAGTTGTAGAGTATGAGAGTTGATAATTTTGTTGAGCTCATCCTAAATTCATTCGCATGTGCTTGCAAAACACTGGTACAATCTTTAATTCATATTTCTCTTTCATCCTCTGTGACTGGCACAAATTTCAGACCTCAATTTGCAAAGTGCTGCAAACTGGGAATCTTGCTGTGGTTTTTATCAAATTAGCATCCTGCTTTGAACTATTAAATTTATACTCCACACTTCAGTGTCTCATTCAGAGAGATTTTCACAGTATTTAATTTGGCAAGTACTTGGAGATTTACTACTCTTAATAGAGAAAGCCCTAACTTTCATAAATAATTGTGAAAACCCTTACCTTCTCCTGTCCAGAAGGCATCACTCTGGAGCTGTCTTTGCAGGTATTTTTGCAACTTCTAACAATGGACTGCATGGATACAATCCCATAGGAGCGTTCCCTAAAACTGCAACTTAGAGTGGACTGTGCTTAAATTGAGTAAGTTCAATATTTAAAAAGCTTAAGGACTCTAGGAGGGTCAGTGGCGTCCCAGTGTCCATTTTTCCCTGATTGTATTCACAGAATGGGACTTCTTACCATGTGAACAATGATCACTTTACTTTCTTCTTTACTGTCTTATCATCATGGAATTGAATTAGCAGTTGTGCACCTTTTTTCCCCCCCTTTGAGTGAAAACAAGAGATTTAAATGAACTACTGGAGTCTGTGAGGCATGACTTCAGCCTAGTGTGCTACATGAAAAATCAAGAAACAGCTAGAAAGCGGCCATTTTATTTTTCATCGTGTAGTATTGATTGGGGGAAAACATTTTAGAATTATGCCAGTAAACATAAAGGAAAAAGGCAGAAACATTACCAAGAAATCTTCAATATTAGAAAGAAAATTGTTTATTCATTTGCTAGGGAAATAAAGCCTCAATATGACTTGTCAGGATCACTGTCCATGAAGGCAGAAGGCGTATCATGGAGAAATGGAACGGAGGTGCAAAAGGTATATTGACAAGCTGGACAGGAAGGTGAGAATTGGGGTATCATACCAGTCCCAGTGAGAGAACTGGGCATCTGCAGGGAGCAGGAAAAGCTGGGGCTGCAAAAGAAGGAGCAGAGGTGAGGAATAACAGTGGAGAGGGGCTGAAGAGAAGACATCAGGAAGAACTGGGACTGGCTGAGACAAGAGTGTAGACAAGGAAACAAAAGAAGCTGAGATACCTTCTGAAGGTGTTGGTGAAAGAAAGAAAGAATAAAAGAGGAAAATGTGTATGTGAGACAGAGGGGGCAGGCAGAAAGGGCCTGAGAAGTGATAGGGCACAAAAAGAACTGGCTACAAGAGGACACAAGAGCTGGAAGGAGTAGAGGAGAGGAGCTAGAGGAGATAAGACTGGAGCTGGATGGATAAGAAGAGTAGTATGGCCAGGGGAAGAGAAGGGCATGGTGGAAAGGAATCAGCAGAGGAATTCCTGGATAACAGCACACCATCAGGTAAAATCTAGAGCTGGGCTGTGACTAGAGCATGTCCTGTCTCCTGTCTGCTGAGTGCATATGCATTGCCTTCAATGAAAGCCAAGATGTGACTGACAAATCAGGGCAAAGCCACATCCAACAGGAGGCTACATCTTAGCTGGGTGAACTGGATCCAGGCAATTGGAAGTATTCCAACATCCACAATTTAAATGCAGCCTCTCCATGTTCAAATGGCCAAAGTCCCTGTTGTCAATCTGAAGGCTCAAAACTGTGCTGCTGCAGCAGGTGAGTAGAAAAACTTAGCAGAAAGAGGTAAAACATACTGAGTGTTTTCTGAGAACATGATTGTTATGACAGTCAAATATCTTCATGCAACCTTACAACCAAATGAATGTTTCTCATGGAAACTCATTTTGAGTCCCTTGTATCAGGAACAAAATCTTAAAAATTTAGTATGGTAAATGTTCATATCATAATTATGGAAAGTGCTTAGTGCATTCATAGTGATGAGGTTTCACAGTGCTCAGTTCAGCCTGATCTAAAGGGCTGACATTTTTGAATGCAATTTTCATTTAGTTTGTTTTTAAACACAGAATTCAGCTCCACGTCAGTACATCAGCTCAGAAGAACAAAGGCGTAAGTTCACAGCACCCAAATTGTACTTTTACACTGTTGGTCTCTGCTGTCTAGCTACCTTTGTTTAAAACTGAAAGTGGAACATGATCTTAAAGGATCAGTAGGTTCAGTGAATAAATTGAAACTCAGTGTGATAAGAAGCTCCAAAAGGAACACATTATTCCAGCTATTTGGATCACAGTCAACAGCACTCTTGAGTGCTCCTCAGAGGAACTCATAATCATAGAGCACACAAAACCACCCAGGTGAACCTATTTTAGTTACCTCCTAGCTTCTCAGGAGGGCAATTTCTTAACATTTGAAAGATTTTGATTGAGACAAGAGGTCAGTGCCTATTGTCTCAATTTAGACATTAAGTGGTAACTTAGGTGCTGAATGAGGCATAAGGAGGCTATAGCCACAGCTCCTGTCAGTATCTGAAGTTCATCCTGGTGTGATAAAGGCACACAAGACAAGAAATGAGCTCAGCAGCAACAATACCTGCAAGCAAATGACAGGTTTGAACTCTGGCACATGTGGTTCCCCAAGAAAAGGCAAAACCTGAGCCTGAATCACTTTTCAGAAATGGACTCATCACTTGGTTAAAAACTGCAAATTCAGTGGATAAGCTGAAGCACCATCTCATAAGCAGCCACTGTTCCCTCTTTCTGCCCATCCTTTTCTCAGCAGCAGATCAATCAGTCTAGGCTAACTGAGGCAGAAATTATTATTTTTCACAGAATCCAGCTGGACAGACTGTACAGCCACTTGCTGACAGTGAATTTAGTTGCAAAATGAAGCTAAGACAGTTTCTGTCATACCCTGCCTGTGCTAACAGAGAAAAATCTTATACTGCTTTGCTGACCAGGGTGACACAATCATTGCACACAAATGTGCCCATAACCTTCCAAATGTTTCTTCTGAAGTCTGGCTGCCACAGGGACTCCAACCCAACACTTCTTCCTTTTAGTAGAGGATGTTTTTTCAAGATTTATGGAAGATAATCTTACCTCTGCTTGTATAAATATTCTGAGGGATGAACACATTCTTCCATGCCTTGTGCTCCTCTGGAAATTAAAATAGATATAAAGTACTGTAAATGTATTTCTGAACACTCCTGTATGATCTCCTCAAATGTGGCCATCATTATTTTCTAGTTCTCTTGTACTGAGACTATTAAGAATAACTGTAAGATAATTTGAATTGAATATTCAAGATGTGCTCTTAAAAGTGGGGAATTTTTTCCCCAGAATGCCTGTTAGCTTTGTTTTGTAAAACCTTCTGGACAAAAGAAGGCATCAATAGCAATTTTAATCTAGATCATACTTCCTCTAATGAGCCAACATAGCCAACATAAAAACTCACCAGTAAAAGTCAGAATTTTTGGATTTCTGCCTGATTCTTTTCCAGTACTACTTATGCAGAAAAAAAAGGAAAGAACGTGAACATTTTAAATAGTAGTAAGGTGTCGAAGGAAGGGGACCAGGACACCAGATGGTTCATCACAGGTCCAGTTTATTGAAGAAAGCATCAAACACTTATACAGCAAGTAATAAGCTTATGAATATTCTGTAATTTACACCGTCCATTGGCCACACCACAATATTAGCTCTTCCCTATTCCTTAGGGGTTACATCTCTCTTTTCTCATGTCTCTTTCACTATTTGTTATCATACTACAGCTAGGCCCAAGGACACGCTATCTTGCAGGTGCAGGACTTAGAATTAGCCATGGCTTTGTACTTTTCCATTCTCTAGTCAGCTAAATTCCCAACAGTAAGGGGCCTTGGAATGGGCCTTGTATGTAGGAGAAGAACAATTTACTCACTCTTTAACCAGAAATGTGTAGTGGTTACCAAGTATAAACTTGTATCTGTCAGGTACTTAAATGGACTAATTTCTGTTCTTCATATACTTCTACTTGTTCCACTGCTTTCATACATTGTAAGAATTCTCAGTGAAGATTATGCTTTCTTACAGGGATAAGCAGCTGTATAAAAATGAGTATAAACTACTTCTGGGGAAAAAAAAATTATTTTAAACAAGTGCATTTTGAGCTTTCTCATGGAAACAAAGAATCTTGTAAAAATATACTCACCAAATATCACACTTTGTGTGACAATTGGAAAGTATTCAAATTCAGAAGAATAGTGATTCAATAGCAATTTAAAAAGCAATACAGCTTTTTATTAGAGAAGTGGGGGAAATATTACTTTCAGGCAGAAGGAGGAACAGATATGAATTAAAATCTGCATTTGAGAGTAACAGGCTATTAAAGTATACTGTATGCAGATACAACCCAAAGACAAGGCCTACAGGTTAGAAATTGGAGTTCTTTCAAGCCCTTGTTTTGCTGACACTGTAAACAGACTAATCAATATGTCAGGAAGCAGCAGTAAAGCCATGGGATGTCAAAAAAAAAAAAGAAAAGAGTGACTTTTGTTCCCTAGGAGGACAACCTCAGACATCTGAAGATGTTTACCAGTTTCTGTGGTGTCTGAGGATTATACCCAAGAGGGAGAATTAGCAGTTACTATTTGAGAACAGACTCTGGGGACATGAAATATCAAGTCAGATATTTAAAATTGAAAAGATTACCCTTGCATTTATTAACTTTTAAGCACTGTCAGGCATAGATGCAGGTTAGTGGTGTAATAAGGGGTTGGCATCCCCAGAGAGAGGGCCTTGGATCCCACCACCAGGCAGATGAAAATCATCATGATGAGACCAAAAAGGCCTAGAAAAGTTATAAATAACCTCATTTTTATCCTATAAAAGAGACCGGTGACCCAGGTTGTTCTGCTAGATGATTTATGATCTACTCTAGGTAGAAGACAGAAAGATACTTTATGTGTATGCAATAGATTCTTAAGGCAGGAGATGAGCTCCTTTTCCCATATCTTTTCCTGTTGTTAGACAGGACATAGGCTGTGCATTTAATTTCTGCTGGATTAATACCACAATGTGGATTACATCAGACTTCTCTTTAACAGCCATTTGGTGTCAGAACATTAATTCATTTTAAATATACAGGAACTGAAGCAGACAAGACAGGTTTTTTCTCTGCTTGAAAAATAAAGGGAAGTTCATGAGAGGAACTGAACCAAGGTAATGTCATTATTACAGGAGAATTAATGAGACATGCAGGACAAACCACAGACATAAAGTCAAAGGACTTACAGATTGGATAAAGAATTGTCAGTCACAGATGTAACCTGGCTAGCACTTGAAGAAAATAATGAAAATCCGAGTGCATTTTGCTTTAAAAACCAGAACCAATATTAATATATTTTCAACCCCTGTCACACACTTTCTAGGCTTTATTTTGTCATGGGCAGAGACAGTGTGATATAACCTGACAATGGGCACAATGCCTGAAAAAACACAGCATGTCAATGGCAAGGCATCCCACTGAAGAGTAGAGACAAATATCTGCAAGGGATTGTTTGTGTGACAGTGCTCGCTCCATTTAGGAATGTGCTGTAAGGGATATACTCATTATATATATAATATACTCATTATAGTTCTGCCTTAAAAGATGCAGAATTAATTGGAGAAAAAGGGGAGGTTGACCACCTTTAGTACCTAGAGATGGCAGCAGGAGACCTGTCCCTAAAATGTTGTCAAACAGCATGGACTACAGATGGGGGGATTATGTGAGAAATGCACAACTGGAAACCAAAGTTGCCACTTTGGCCACCTTTGCAGTGCTAAATTTTACAGTTTTTAGTGCTTCTGTGGGCTGCCTGAAATGTCATTGGGTGAATAGTTTCCATTTCTTGAAAGACTGTTTTATGCTTGGGTCAGCTCTTGGTAGAACATCAATACAGCAGAATGATAAATCATTCTTAAAAATGCACTGATTCTCTCAGTCAGGAAATGCAGCAACCTGAAGCAAACAGTTTAAAGCACAGCAGCACTGGAAATTGAGGCACTAACTGAGCCTCCAAACTCCTGTTGGAAACCTGGCATTTTGGTGCTGTAGTCGCAGAAAAAGCAAAACCTTGATTAGGTCTAAGCAGGATATGGGGTGGTACTTGCAAAAAAAAAAAAAAAATTCTGGCATACTCTCATTGCCAGATCTCCATAATGCTCGCCCCAAAATACTAATCCTGGAGTTGCAGAGCTCATAAAAAATATTCTCTAGCTGTGCACAGAGATGAATATATGCCAGAGCCATGACTGTGCTGTGACACAGGGAAATGGATTTGACTATGGATAAACATCAACAGAAAGCTGATTCTCAGAGGGGTGCACAGTATAATGAATCTGCTGGCTCTGGGCTCCTTAGAGCATCCATCTCCATCATGCTCCTGGTTATACACACCCGCTCTTCACTTAACAATCATCACAATTAAAATAACATGATGCAGCCTTATATATTTTCTAAAGGTTTTCTAACTGATATTCCTTTCCACCAAAGACAGATTTTCCCTCTTCCCTTGTACTGAGCTGTTCAAATATGGTTTGGCTCACAGGAGCAGAGCACAGCCCAGAGGCAGCTCTTGTCAAAGTTTGGTTTACAGGAGGTGAGAAAAAAGGTACCTGCTCAGCAATGTCTGGGGGCAGAATGGTTGTTTTGTTGCCCACTCTCCTGCTGTGATGGCTGCCTGCTTGTAGGAGTTTAGCTATATGCACACAATTCTCTAAGGTATAGAAAATTTAATCTGTTGTTACTGCTCATGTGCTCTTACGGCACATTTGGAGGCAATTCTGCTTAAAACTGCTTAGATAAAGCCAGATGCATTTGATGAATATTACAGGGGGAAAAATCCTTTTTAACCACTTCAAAATAAGGCAATGTTTTTTTATTGCCCATGCTTGGTTACCTCTAACATTTCTTATAATGTAATGGAATTAGAAAAATAAAAGTTTATGCCTTCTAATTTCAACTCTCATTGAACGGATCGCTTTGAACGGATTTAAAGCTAAAAGCATATCCAGGAGAATCTTGTCAGGGAAGGGCACTGGGATGAAGAGAAAACAGATGTGCTGTGGTTATACATCATCCCATGTTTCCTAATGACATACAGTTGTATCAGAAAACTACTCAGAGGTCATAAATGCTTATTTCATCAGTATGCAACATTGAAAGCATGGATACATTATAATGAGCCACTAGGGAGTGCTGGAGGAAAACTCAATATCTAAGAATATAATAGAGTTTTTCCTATTACAACACTACCATATTTTGCCCTTTAGTTTTAGGTTGTTTAGTTGATTGTTTGGGGTTTTTTTTCCTTTTCCCAGAGCCTGGATTAATTAGCTAGACACTAATTACCTGAGCTATTTCCTGCACAGCTGTAAATGGGTAATGTATTACTCCCTCAGAGCAGCACTGCTGTAACACCTCTGTCATCTACAATGACTGCAATTGCAAGAAAACATTGCAGATATTATTGTTATTACTCCCAAGATTATAATCAACGGTTGGTCTCATTTTCTACATTTGAAAGCCTATCAGGTAGAGGACATCTGTACAGAAAAGAGATTTATTTACATAGGTACTAATTGTTTTGATGCAAATATCAGTAGCAGTCCAACAGTGTGGAATTATCTTCTGCTTCATTTATCTCAGAGGTCATTTATCAGCCATACATCTTCAAATGCATATCTTTCCACTGCCTGGCTTTCAGTCTTAAAACTAATTGCGTGTTTTAACTGGTTACTCAGATGCAACAAGCAATATTTCAAAATTTTATTGCCTCTCCTTATCTTTTAAGCTTTACAGAGCACTGGTAGTTTTTCAGGACAAAGAGAAAGCAGTTTTTGTCAAGTTGAGCACAATGAGTAAAACTGAGTGCATTGGTTCCTACCCTGAATATCCACTGCCACCAGCTGAGGGAGAGCTTCTGTCCCCTCACGTACTGACAGCCAAGGCTCGTGCCAACCCCAGCTCACCCTCTGAATCCACACAAAGTGTCTTCCATGCTGTTCATCCTTATGAGGCACATATGCTGCCCTGAAAGCTAAACCCCATCTCTCTGACCCCCCCAGGCTTCTCAACAGTAGGCGTTTGTAGAGACCAGAAGCACACTCAGCAAAAAATTCCACTTTTCTTTAAAGGTTCTAGAGCATTCCTCCAGTTATCAAGTGGGGAAACCAAAAGCAGTGCAGGGCCATCAACTCTTGACATGCAATTTTTCCTGACAGAAGAGAAGCTTAGAAATATTTAGAGGTATTTTCATTCACAAAATGTTCTCTAATTTTCTAGATTTTATCTAAATTATTCATATCAATTTTCACTACCCAAGCATAAAAACACGTTTTGAGTTATTAGCAGAGTGTGAGAAGAAGCCTTTTGAATTCAAAGAAGATTGACCTGTTTTAAACTGAAATATTTAATTCCATAAATTAACTTTCTCAAATGAATATATTTATTGACATGATATTATTTAAGTTCTGGTGGGAAGTACTGTACTTTTCCTTGCAAGAAAAATAAGAGTTTTCCAGTGGCATTCAGCAAGACCACAACTTTACAACTGGTACCAAGCAGACTACAAGAAAATGGACCAGGGTTACATGCCAGGCAGTACAAAGGGCCAAATCATGACACAATGAAGCTCACACAGGTTACAAAAACAGGAGAAAAAAATCAAAGAGGAAGATACAATTTTATGGGGAAGAAATGAGAGACATGGCAAGGATACTTAAAAAAAAAAAATCGTGGCCAAAGTGAAAGCCATCAAAAGGCATGGGATGCCATCAAGTGCAAGGACATGCACCAAAGCTTGCCAAAATTGATCCCTGCTGAAGGCTGAAACAGAAAAGAAGGACTTATGAACTCTGAAATAGAGATGCCATCAAAGGAAATGAAATTGAAAGAGAAAAAAAAGGGAAATTTAGTGACTACAAGGAAATGGACCAGGATTACATCAGGTGCAGTGGAAAGGACCAAAAGAGGCCAAAACTAACCTCACAGATGTTGCAAAAGCAGGGGGAAAAAATCAAGGAGGAAGACACAACTTGGAGGGGAAGATATTATGGACACGGCCTGGAAACTTTAAAAAAAATTGTCGCCAAAGGGAATGCCATCAAAAGGCATGGGATGCCATCAAGTGCAGGGACATGGACCAAAGATTGCCCATTTGCTCCCCATTGAAATCGCAGGATTCCGTTTCCCTTCCCGAAAGGAAATTTCGTTTTCTTTCGGGAAGGGAAACAAAATCTTGTGGACCTGAAAGGAAAGGCTTACAAACACTCCACAAAGTATATAGTATCAAATAAAATTCAACTGAAAAAAAACCCCAAAAAACCTAGAAAATTGGGACATTTTGTGACTACCAGAAAATGGTCTCATAGGAAATCAGGTGCAGTGCAAAGGGCCAAAACATGCCAAAACTAACCTCACAGATGTTGCAAAAGAAGGGGAAAAAAATCAAGGCAGAAGACACAGCTTGGAGGGGAAGATATGAGAGAGATGCCATGGATACCAAAGGAAAAATTAAAAGGTACAAAGAACAGCATGGCAGAGAATTTAGATGGTTTAATTATAGCCTCCAAATTAAGGAAAATACATTGCAATGACTCTATTGCATTGACAGTCATGGATATACACTTTTTTAATTCTTGAGTCTATATCATAAGCCTAGGAGAAGTCATGAAGTAATAAAGTGTAATGTTTAAAGTATCTTTTAATATTTTTTCATGGAATATCCTGCCTTGTGGGAGATTAACAATAGATAACAAGCATTTGTCAGCAGATTGTCACTGGCCTCCAAATACACAATAAGGCTTTGATTTGGCTTAGTGCATGGAGTTGAAGTGTTTTTATGTATGATGTTCCTGGAAGAGATGTGTGTGGGCAAAGAACTGTGCCCTCACACATTTCATACAAAACACATTTCTCTGTGTTTCACTGCACTGAGAGCGTTCCATGTTTGTTACAGCTGCTAAGGATGCTCCAGCTCCTTCATCTGTGGAAACTTTTTTCCAGGCAGTGTCTGCTGGCGCTCAGGACTAAGTCTTCTCCTTGGATGGATTAAAGCTGGAGTTCCTGAGAGAGAGTTCAGTCCTGGATGTGCAGATGCCCACAAATCCACAACATATGCGTCACTTGAATACAGGTATTGATTGAAGGGGAAGAATAAATCAAGTTTAAACCTAACCCACGGCTATACAAGTGATGTCTGTGGCACACAAGGGGATTTCTTTGGTTGGTTTTTATAGCTTCTATGGTTGTTTCATGCCATAGCTGCCAATCTAAAAGAGCACTGGTTTCCTCTATGTCCCATGTCAGCTCCTAAGGCATCTTAGATGACTCCAGGCTCCTACATATGGCCAACAAACTAAGACCCTGGCACAGAGTCAATGGAGAAGACATCAGATGAGTAAAAATGAGGTGCCTACCTCAGAACTGAGTTGTGCTTCAGGCTACACTGGCTGGATTGGCCAGACCTGTCCATATGGAGAGAGCCAAAGTAATGAGCTTGGAGCTCTCCTGCACAGAGGTTGTTACAGAAAAATGTGATAATCTCAAACCAATCTCACCAAAGGGATCTCTCCAAACCTGTGATACTGGCAGTTAGTTATGCTTTGAGCTGGGGCATCGCAGTCCCATAGCTGAGCAAGTCACATGCATCCTGTGGTGCGCTGTGCCCCCCTGGCTGTCCCGGCAGTGGCACTAGGCAGAGATGTGATGCAATCCTTTGGAAGTCAAGCTAGTACAGAAGTTGTGTCATTTAGCTATTTTCAGCTTTTATCACAGCTTTAGTTTTTGTTTTATAGTTCTATAGTTCTATAGTTTTATAGTTTTAGTTTTTGTTTTATAGTTTTATAGTTTTATACAGCTTTTGTTTTATAGTTCCTTACATATGGAACTATGCAGTTGTGAGGACTTCACTTGACTTTGCTAGTTCTGTTGATACTAGAAATGCAATCAGCTCTGCAAACAGCTGGGATCAGCATGAGATGTGAATTTCTAGGCTCTGGAAGTAAATTTTTAGCATGTCCATTCTTGTAGAACTTTCCATTTCATCTGCTGTATGTGACACAAGTGTTAACTAGGAAATGAGGTGGTGGAACATGAATGCTATTCTATACAATACAGACCAACAGGATGGTTTTAAATATAATCATAATGGCACTTAGTGAAATAAACTATTAAATTGTAGATTGGCTTTCAAGTGCTTCAGGATAACAAGTTGCCACCATCAACACCTGGCATTATAGCATTTTGGAAAAATATAAAAAGACAATTTTTATAAATGGTGAATAATTAATTAAATTATTAGAAAACCAGAGTGACACAGAGTTTCCTATTCTACACAGTATTTCCATGCAATCAGAACCACAAACAAAGGTCCTCCACAAAACAAATGAGAAACATGAACAACTTTGGTGATGGTTTCTTTTGACCTATCAGTACAAGTGCTGTCATGCATATTTCAATTGCAAATCACAAGTCTATAAAATAAAGAAAAAAAATCTATTACATGTGACAATGGAACAGTGCTGTACACTTAACAGCCAAAGGATTTATTCCCTCTCTAAGAGCACTCCTAAAAACACTATGTATAATCCTCCTGCTTTGGGGACCTACATTTGGTGGGATAATCCCACAATGCATTTGTCCAGCCATGTGATGTCAATACTCTAAGGCTTAATTTATGTAAGACTTTTTTATCCAGATCCTATGCAAATGTGTGAACCAAAAGATTTTGGGTAAATATATGTATATATAAAATACACTTCAGTCATGCTTGTAGCATATTGAGTTTAGGACTGCTGACCTTAGAAGAATGCTTTGTATTTCTGACTTCTCATGTTAGACTAGGACAGCACTCCATAGTGCTGTACTCCACTAGGTATCTCCATAAGAAAAGTATTTTTACCTTCGTATCCAAATGCAATATTACTGTATTTCACTTTTCATAAAATTATCAAACCCTTTAGACTTGGTTTTCCATGGGAACATCAATATCAGTATTTTAAGGCCAACAGGGATTACAGGGTGCAAGCATGCACGTGGGGAATTTACTGAGAAACAAAATAAGCCCCTATTGCAGATAACATTTGCATTCAATGTCCCATTCTGGGTCATCTCAAGAGTTTAAAAAGCTCTGGGCTCACCTCCTGTGTAGGCACCTGTGCAAACAACAATCTCCTGGAGATCTGCTGCAGACCCTAAGGGTGAGGGATCCTTCCCACATGCACCATCAGTCCTGCCCTGAGCACACAGGCAGGTGTTTCTGTCTATCAGGTATTGTCAGTGGCCCACAAAGGGAGAGCAAAGCTCTGCAGCAGTGAGATTAGTGAGCTGGATGCAATGGGACATCCAGCAGACATCAGATAAGATCAATAATAAGTACATTGTCCCATGCAAGAGGCAAGGATGCATGAGACAGCAAACCAAAACACAGAATTTGGTGGGAGGATTACCTTGTGCTGACATGCTGTTTTCTCTGGGTGCCTGACTACCCATTGATTTTCATTCTGATTCTCAGTCTGTCTGAACATAGCACCAAACAGTGAGGTGCTTGTCTTCACTGGAGTACCTGGGTGCTATGGAAACACAGCTCAGTCTAAACCCAAAAAATCTGCAAATTTCTAGCTATTAATAGAAGAGCTGTGGTCCTCACTTGTAATAGTATTCAAACAGTACAAAACATATTATCTTACTGAAAAAGTATCATCTTGTCTAACCATAGAATCCTTTAGCTCAGTGAATGTTCAGGTTTTGCTATAGGAATAGCCACTCTTATACAGTCCCTACTCAAATTGCTTTGATCCTTTCATTTGCTCTGAAGTAAAGAGCCAGCTTCCAAAAGCAAAACCAAACATCCTAAGTGCTTTCCCAGGTTAATGTACTTGTCCAAGGCATTCCCAATCGCAACTAGTTGAAATATAGTCGCTGTCATGAAATTTACATCAAAGAACTCAGTTTGGGTTTTGTCTCTTCCTGATTCAAGCATACAGTGATAGTTTATTGTAGTTTGTTTGTAGAGGCATTCTTAGAAATATTTTCCATATGTGAAAAAAAAAAATTGGAAAATAAACATGATTATACATTTTATAAGACAACACAATAACCATTTCAACATAAATAAGCTGTTCAAGCTATTACCATTACCTGAGTTATAGTAGCTCTTTTAAGGAGATACACAACAGTGTCAGAGATACCCACTGCACTGGCCCAGAGCTAATAATATTGTGGAGGGCAGGGGCATGAAATATCTGAAATTTCCTTTCAAAAAAGATTCTTTTCCAGAAGAATTTACCATTTCATGTTTACTCTCCTCCACTGAGCAAAGTTCACTCAACAAAGTCTGGGGAAACTGCTGGGTTTTCTTTTTTCCAAGTAACATTCAAGTAATATGTGCACAGGCTCAGAGGCTGATGGCACAAAGTGATGGTTAGAAAGGGGGAATTGCTGAATCCGTGAGATATTGTTCACATTGGCATTGTTGCAAGAACTATACTAATGATTTTCAGATGAGGCAGGAGGATGGCTTTTATCCCAGGGAATATAAGACAACATAATTTCATTGGTATTGCTTCTCTACTGCAGATGGAAAATTAAACAACTTCATCTTATGCAGTTTGCACTACGAAACTCTAAGTGGAAACTAGGGCAGCTCTAAAACAAGGCCTGTGAAGGTCAGCAGATGTGCCAGACATTGCTCTCTTCATCCTCATGCATTAGAGAGTTGGATGTCTTTTCATCTGATACTTTAACACACTGAGATTGAGCGGGGTTTATGGTTACAGGAAAAGACATAAACCCAGAAAGAATGAAATAATTTATTTGGAAGGAGGCAGCATCCTGCCAACACTTCTGTATCTGGACAGTTTCACAGTTAAGGGAAGCCTTTTGTCATAGTTGTCTTTAACCATCTGACTTATTTGCTCAGCTTAATTCAGTAATCCACCTACCCTCACAGTAGTTGGAAAGACAACATTCCCAGGTTCAGCTGCTGGTCTTAGGATGAACTGAACTACTCTATAAAGTAGACTTATTTTAGATCACTGTCTTATAAGAACATCCAGCTCTTCAGGTGAGTGGCATGAATCCCACCTAGAATGTCAACATCTAAGTCAGTTGTAGCCAACAAAAAATCTTCTGTGGATTCCAGTGAGGACTGCTCCACCATCCAAGTATCTGAAAAACTTCTCTCTGTATCTGACTTAAAAATACTGATGTAGAGTATTCTTACAAATTTAAAAGTTCATACTAAAGCCATCACTTGGCAGGAAGTGTCTCTAATGGCAAGCAGAAAAACTGGAAACGAGATGAATGATATATGAAGTGAAAATATCCTTCTTTAGGGTCAAGTCTGTGTCTTGTACTAAAATGAAAGCCTGCTCCCTGAAGTGGTGAAATTTTGCTCCTGAAGGGGCTATTTATTCACAGAAGAAGATAAAATCTCCACTGCGTCTTTTTTTCCTTCACTAAACATCCTTGGAGTTCTGTCTCCACTGTGGGCATCCTCTGCAGTCCTTGGGGTGAGTTTTGGCATTCCTGTAAATCATTCCAACACCCAGAGAAGGCAGCTCTGCTCTCTGCAAGTACAGCACTGAGATGTCTCCAAGAAGGACAGAGACAAGCAATATAAAGAGACAACCTTATGATTGCATGTGGTTTTTCCTTTCTCTGACTGCAAAGAAACAAAATAGCCCTTGGTCAGCTCAGCTGGGGACAGCATTCACCTCCCCAGCACATCCTCATCCCACCTTCTGAGCTCCTGCAGGGCACCAGTTGTCTGAGGATGCAAGAGAACCCAGCAACTGTGGCCCATGCCAGGCACAGGCGGGATGTGTAAGCTGCCCTTCAGCAAGCAGCTCCCATTCCTACCTTGTCCCTCTTTCCCATGCCTCAGCCTCCCACCATGAGCGATGTTCACATCTGGAATAAACCTCTTCTTGGCTTCCAGATTATCTTTCCAGCCTGATAACCTGGCAGAGGTCATGCAGGAACAACTCTGCTGCCTGTAGCCAGTGCACTATCCCATATCTGAGCTTGAACCTGAGCCAGGACAAACGCACAGGGCAGGTTCTCTGCCCTGGCTGGCAATAGGAAAGTAGCAGGACTTCCCTGATGAACTGATGCTCTCAGAGTAGAATAGTTCCTTACAAAAGTAACCTGAGTGTTTTTTCCCTCTGCTTTCTTGTATTTCTGTCTACTTCCCATCCTTCCTCTCTCTCCTTAATTTGACTAGGATTTTAATTTATCCAACTGTACTTTAAGTTCCAAAAATACATTTATAATATGTGTACCATTTAAAACTATGGCTTGAATTATTTATGTACACATTATTTAAAAAGGCATAATGTGACTTGGTTTTTTCCCTTGCAAGTACAAATACAAATAATTAGGTCTTCAATTTTCTTTTCATAATACAAATGATTGGGTGATTTATCTAAGCTACGAGGATGTTATATCTCTGTAAAACTCTCAGTCCCCAGTTTTATAAGAGATGTCATGAGCTTTTCAAACTGATCAGATAAAGACACTTGAAAAATATAAATCTTGAATATCCTTGGCTTTTGAAATCCATTTGGAGGTCATATCTTTAACAGCTCTTAATTTGAGGGTAGGTAAGTAAGCTGACAGATAAACACTCTAGGGGCCTGCAGGATGCATTTTAATTAGTCATGAACTGTCATGCTTCCACACAAATTATTTTATATTTGAAAAGACATTTGAAGACTCTAGGAACTAAAATAACTTCAGTCTGCACACTGATTTCTGTTCTTATGCTTGCCTTCAGCTCTATATTATCCCTGATATTATGGAGAGTTTTAGTGTCTTGGACATAAACACAGTAGGAACAATGGCAATTCAGCAGCTGTTCCTGAAGTAAGGAGGAAATTCTAAGCAAGAAGTGAGAATAATATTGTTGTTACACACACACACACTAAATGTAATAGAAAATTATAGAAGAGAAAGGCAAAATTCATCTGCCAACTCCAGAAAATCATGACAAAAGTACATATTTTTTCAAGAATGACTGCATTTTTGGTATTACATAATGAAATACATAGTAGATGTCTGATGATCCAGAAATGAACAGTGAAGCTTTCTTTTGAATGAGCTACGTCTTAAGCTGAAGTGTGCAATAGAGGATCTAAATGTCATTTGGAGCATTTGACCAATTTTATTTTGTTTTAAAGTAAAAATTTTGGTTTCAGATACAGAATCTAGATATTTAGTAATCTTATTAACTCTCTTCAAAAAGATTCTTTATCCTCTCTTCTGCACACATTTCTGTATGACATGTAATCCTATATATAAATTTATCTTATAATCAAATGTGTAGTTTTACTAACATTTCATTTATTAGCTTCTGGCAGTAGAAAGGAAAAAGGAACATGGTGAGGGCTAGAGTCAAATTCACATTTTCATTAATATTGAAAAATAATAATTTCATATCAGCTGGGTCAATTGTTTTATATGCTTCATCTGTATTGTATCTAATCAAACAAATTTATTCCTTGCACTGTGTTACACTTGTCAGCAGATACAAAGAACATTTTCAATTGACAACATATAATTTTCAAATTTTTTCAAAACAAAGTTTTTCCAAGCTGTGTCTCTGAAATCCACTTTACTGTGGCCAGAATCCTGTACTCCTCTTCAGGAACAATAGGACTAGAATTCAGAAAGACTCTCCATAACTGAGTTAGAAGGAAAATAACTTGGATCTGATTTTATTACAATGAGTTTCTCCAGAGGAATGTGTTTTAGCCTGAGATGTATTCTGGCAAAAGTGAAAAGCTAAGTATTCCATGTACCTGATTTAATTTATTTTTATAATTATGTTCCAGTTATGTTCTTTTTTTTTTTTTTTTAAACAGTATTGCCCATTTAGCTTGGCTAATGAGCAGATCACTGTTTAAGTTTATAAACTACTGCTTTTACTCTGTGTGAAGATGAAATATGACAAAATAATTTGTGTAGATCCAAAAAAGGTGTCTACTGGATTAGAGATACAGAGATAAGTCTGCATAATTTTATGGAAAGATCATTATAAGAAATTCTAGATAAAAAATAATATTCTAGCCAAAAAAGGGGAAGCCAAAATGTTCCTTTTGTTTTTTGAATATTTTCAAGGACTTTTTACTAGCGCTGCACAGTATACAAATACAAATCTGCTTTCCCAATATCAACCCTGCAAACTCAGGACAGGATTATAAAGTCAAGTTGTGATATTTGTTGGCTTCTTTACTGTCAGGAATAAAATCATTTTTTAAAAGTTAGTATTTTGCATTCTTGCACAGATCAGCATCTCTAAAATTCCAATGTGATTTTTTACTCTGTGATGGCACTAACTTGGTAATAGTGAAAGGAACAAAATACCATTATTGATGCTGCATTTTAAGCTCCTTGCAAAGCACTCAGAATTTCTACTTATCCTTTCTCATGTAATTTTTAGAAACTCTTTTTGTTATTTTAGGTATATTACACCCTCTATCATCATTGACATAAACAAAACTCTACTGTACTGAAAACAGTAAACCCTGTGGAGGTACAGATAAATATATTTATGTATTCTGTACTGTTTTGCTCTCTCTTACTATTTCAATATTGCAGAAATGTACAGATAGTTGGGACTTCTAATCTCGATGTCCGGGCACTTATTTTAACTGTTAAAGAGTTACAATATCTGTGTTTGTGCCTGGAAATTCATATGACTAAGAAAACTAACTTCTATGAAATAGATAATGTATGAGGAGGCTAGTGGGCTGTTGTTTCAATAAAAGCAGTATAAAACTGTATTCACTTCCTTGAAAATTCCTAATTTTTATTATTTTTCTCAGAGATTGCAAAAAAAGACATTAAAAAAATCTTTCACCAGTACATACAGTCTTTTGTGCAATTAGAATAGGGTTACATTACTGTAGGTTTAGCTATGATCAAAACTGAATTTTTGCCTGGCAAAAACCAAGCTAGTTGATATGATTGTTTAGAGCCACTTTACACCACTGAACCACCACTCTGACTTTTGTGATTATGCTCCTTCTGTCACTGAACCACCTCTATTCTTTTATTGCTGAATGCCCTTTACTGAGATATTTAACCTAAAGCAATTAACTTTAAACATGTTCTTAAAAATCCTACCTTCCAATTCATACCTTGAACATTTATGTAAGTCATATGCTTTGAATGGGTTTTACAGAGCTAGTTCCCAGGGGTATAAAATATGCAAGAAAGATATTCTGTATTCAGAAACCCCTTTTCCATCTCTTAAACCAAAATTACATAGGCTTTTATGCTGGCACCCACCCAAGCTTCCCAGATGCTGCTATATTATTCATAATTAGAACTACATACCCTTTTTCAGTGATTTCGTTAGAGTACTGTAATTCATGCCCACAGAAACAAAAACATGAAGATAAATTAATTCCCAAATAACACCTCATTTATCAATGTACATTTGTAAATGGATTTTGCATCCACATTTACAATTGTGATATGAAAGATACCGAGAAAGCTGCAGGTTTCCTGATTTTCTTTTTTTTCCTATCAGAAAAATGTAATAACAATAAATTCCTCTCAGCAGCTCGAAGGTTGCATGTGTGCCACACAGTTGTCTGATTATTGACCATATTGTTTATCAGTATTATATAATGCTCAACATAATGGCTGAATATGTTTGCTAGCTATTTCTTCTCCCTAAAGACTAATTAAGAGATTACCAGTGCATAAGACTATGGGCCTAACTTATGAAAGCATTATAATATAAAGCTTATATAAATTATAAGTTTATAATGGAGGGACGAAGAAGAGGGGGAAGGGGAAAAGAGTCAGCCATGACCACTGCTCACAAAAATATGATAATACAGTTTTTTTTGCAATTTGAGCTTGGTGAGTACAGAAGAATCTCTGACCCTTTAAACAGTGAAAACCTGTTAATAAGCCAAAACATGTACTAATAACACAGAAAAACATAGAATTGCTGCAGTGTATTTCTATGCCACTTTAAAGGTAAACGTTTTAAAGATTTTGCTATTTTTACATTCAGAAAATTGTCTGTCTAGTAGATTATTCTTTAAGAACAAATTCAGTTTTGTGCTTAAAAATGTTAACAAAAAAACAAGGCTGGGGACTAAACCCCTGAAAAAATGTGACCACCAAGAAACTCACTCTTTAAACAGATTTAAGATAATAATGTAGCAATGTAGGATATAAGGGAAATTTCTAGGCCACAGGTGAGCTAACAGCTGGCCAGAAATTGGGGAATAGAAAAGCATTTTTCTCCTGCCTGTCTTCTTCTGCCAGCAAGCTCTGAACAGCTTGAAATAAGGACATAGGGCTCTCATGTACCCAAATATTCAATGGATCACACAAATGTGAGTCACTTGTTTGTGATTTGTTCCATAATTTGTATTTGTCATTTGTTCCATAATTTGTAACCATCATCCCTTTGTTTGCACAAAACGTTTTGGGAACAGAGGAGTGAGAGGCATTCACATTCATGTCCTATCTGTAGGCCACCCTCACACAAAACATTGCTTTTCAAAGCATTGCTACTGCTGAACTGTAAGTTCTCCACTCCTACCTCTCTGTTCTCCTGGCTCTCTCATCTGAACTGTCTGATTTTTAGAGAGAAAAATAATCTCTGATTCATACAGAAGCTGGAGCAGGAACTTTTTAGATGGATTTACCCAGACGAATTTATCACTTTTATTTTCCTGTCACTGAAAACAGGTCTAGCTGACCTACTGCTGTGGGAGGCCTCCTCAGGGCCCCTCTTTCTTCTCTCTTTTTAACTTAGCTCAACAAATATCTTCCAGATAATTCTGTATTCCTAAGAGAATTCTTTATCTCTCCTTTATGTGTGTGTGTGTGTATGTTTGGGTTTTATATATTTGTTTGGTTTGGTTGTTATTATTTGAGGTTTTTTCTCTGGCTTCTTCCACACTTACATTATTTTACCAACAGAATTCTCATGAAGTCAGTGATCTTCTCTCAATATAGTTTCAATATCACACATCTGATTTCCCTTTAGCACCCTCTTGCTGCCTCTACTTTTTGGAGACTATTTATTATGTCTTCCTTTTTAAAATACATAATACACTGAGAAGAATGGAAAGCCTTATGGCCATCACCATGTGGTGATGGATGAAAAAGGCATAAACACATTTCCAGATTTTTGTATCTTACATTTTCTTATTCACCAGAACAATCATTGCTTCACTTTAATAAGATACAGTTAATTAGAATATGATCATTTGAATATGGCTATTTACCTTTTGTGTTTCTAATCTAAATATCACTAGACAATGGGCTTTATGCTTTGTCTGTAGTTAGCATACCATTGTATATACCATATCAGAGATATATTACATAGATAAAACTATATATAGATAGTTTACTATGAACTGCAGACATCAAAGATTATGCTTTGTTTTATTTGAAAACTGCTTTGATAAGCACTTTTCTTGGCTTTGGGTTCCACCACAAACAGTGAAATAATAATGAACTCTGTTTTCTCTCCAGCTACTTAGCTTAATGCATTTTCTCCTCTTTATACGCCATACTAAACTTATCAAAATAATTGTTTTGCTTTTTACATATTTTCCATTTGGAAATCTGAATTTCTGAGTGATAAAGAAATGTTTTTCAACAGAAAATCAGATTTAAAAAGTGAAAACAAAGGAAAAAGGAAAACAAGATGGTAAAAAGAGAACTTCTACAGAATCACTTGCATTCCAGGCCGTGAGACAACTACTCATGGATGCTTATTTCAAAAGACTTCCAAGTGTCTGAGTTTATGACATCCCATATTTTTTACCAAAGTATACCAGGACTGAGTTTGCTCTCTGATGACTTTAACATTACATATGTGAACTGAGCTACCTTCCCAGGCTCACTAGGAACAGATAACTACTTCTGAGGAATGGTCATCTCACACTTAGGTGTCTGAACTGAAAAGGTTGAGTCACCCTCTTGATATTCTGCCAACACTGCATGAAACCCTAAAAGGTTCAAAGAGTTGAAAGAATATTATATGCTTCAATGACTAATAACAAAATTTTGTCTCACACAGAACATTAAGGAATGGCTTTCTTCTGTCCAAGAAAAAAAGAATTACACAAATAATGGACTCATTTAGAAATGGAAAATATTGTTCCCAGGAAACCACATTTGTTTTATGTCATTACCAAGTGGAAAAAATGCAAAATTGTTTTCCATTATTGAATTAACCAGGGTGGATAAAGATCCCCACCAACCTACCATTGCTGTTTACTTCTACTGTAAGAAACCACCCCCTCAGTCTCTGTGCAGAGAAAAAGCTCCCCATGAGAGGGCAGAAGGAGTAGGAATCAAGATGGTGGCACTTGTGACAAAGGCACCACACAATTGGTGGTGACCTGAGACCATGACCTGAAGTCTTCCTTAGAGCTGCACTGCCTGGTGTATGATAAACTGTGAGATAAACTCTAACACTAGTCTCAGAGCTGGGGAGCAAAAGCTTAATTAAGTTGACTAACCCAATTAATGCTTTTAATTCTCAGTACAAGAGACTTCATGACACAAGCTGCAAGGCTGGACACTGCTTGTGTACGATTTTATGCTCTCCAGCAAAATGTCAAGTGTCTTAGATATTTCCATAAATTGAATCTGGTGCCAGTAGTGTCAGATGTATAAGAATATATAAATATATTCACTGTCCTAAAACACTGGTGCTAATTTTGTTTATGCAGATAAAACTCTGTAGTGATACCATTTTTGATACTTACGGAGTTTTGGCTTCAGGGGTTTTTATTTCTCTGCTGCTAGTCTGTGATTTATCATTCATCTAATTTACCAGTAGTGACATATAACTTGTTCCCACCTGCTGGCTTTTTCTTCATCAGATGCATCTAATGTTTCCTTTCTGCCAGAGCATATATTTCTGTACAAGCTCATACTTCAGACCTGAGTGGAAGGGTGATTTAATTTTCATTTCTTGGCTTTTTTCCTGGAACATAAACTTTTTCAAAATTAAGAGAGATCTTTCTTGTTAATTATCAATTGTTCATTTCTCTCAAGACAATGATAACTGATGCTATTAGCTTTCTTTAAAACATGTTGTTAGCACCTATATAAACAAGCACAAAAATTCATGCTGTAGCCACTGTAGTGTCCTGATTTTTCCTGGTGGCTTGTAAAATATGGAGTGCAATTAGAAGTACTACAAGGTGTACCTTCTATCCTGAAATCCAATATCTCTGCCATGTTTTCATAGTCCTGTTTTTCTGAACAAAATTTAAACAATTATAAAAATGTGTATTTGATATGCAAATAATGCCTTGCATTGCAGTGAATTACTGTCATGGGGACATAGAAATTATAATTCTACTCTGCTGTATACTGTAAAATTAGTCAAGATGCTTGATTATGGCCCTGCATTATGAAGAGCTGATTAGTATATATTTCCATTACATTCTTTATGCTATACCCTTGGACACCCACATTGCTTTCTGTAGGCAACACAGGCTCAATCCTTTTCCCATTGGCAGTCAATAAATCTTTCCAAGAGATGCTGTTGCTGTGGAAGGCTTGCAGGGGGTTTGTCTGCCAGATGTTTAGAAGGCTGGATTCTATATATGACTATTTTTACCACAGCCAGAGAAAAAATAATCAATTTTTGAACTTTGTAATAAGTGTTGTCAGTCTGGGTCAGCATTTTTGACAGCTGAGAAGCTCTGTTCAGCACAAGGTGTTGAGATGATTATTCTGCTCTAAATAGGAAAAGGAAAGTAAAGGGCAAAGGAAAAAAAAAAAAAAAAAAGACAGAGGTCTGAGACCTCATCTTGCAAAATGTGACATGAGCAACAAAGACAGTACTGTGCCTAGTAAGATTAACATCATTGTGCCAAAATACAATTCCCCAGGCAACTTCACCCACATTTAAAAAGATTTTGCCCAGATCACTATCTTCTTAGCATCTTTGGGCTAGTGATGTTTACAGACACATAAAGCATTCCCTCAAGTGGTGGTTAAACACTAACAATCCGTTGAGAACATGCACTGACAAAACCTTTACAGATCATTACCATCACCCCATTGGCCTCCAAAAGACCTTTGAAGCATACTCACAGTTCACCATCTCCAAAAGAAATATTGCAAAGGAAGAAAACAGAAAAACTCACTCAAAATTTCCAGGGCATAGGAGGTTTTTTAGCCTCTTCTTTCACATCTCTTCAGTGAGAGTCTGGTTAAAAGGAGCAAAACCACAAAAAGCTTCCAGGGGGCTCTGTGGTCTCAGAGACACAGGGGCACCAGCTACCTGAGGATGTCTGTCCATACCAAACTTCCTATCAGCTTCTCTAGAGGCTTTATTGGAAGGTCAAAAGGGTGCAGAGGAGTGGGGGCAGATCTTTCTGGTGTAATGCAGTGGATGCAGGGGGCCCAAGAGGCAGCTTAAGAACCAGATTCTGAAGACCTCATTTATGAACTAAGGCATGGTACTAGAATGTGTAAGAATATGAACTTATGGTGCTGCACAGTGGTGAACAGGGTCACATAACCACTTTGAGCTCACCTCCAGAAGCACTGACACAACAACTTTCAGAGAACTTAAAGAACCCAGCCACTCTAACTCCAATTTACTATTTTTTGCAAATGTACTTTCAGAAGCCCTGCCTTATGAGCAGTGGTGAAGAGATGACATAATCTGTCCTTTTTCTCTTTGTGTTGCTCAGCATCTCTGAGGTGTTGCCACATGGAGGCTTTCTGAAAGAGGGACAGTTTTATCCCCACCTGTATCTGAGTAAAGGCATTCCTTCTGAGGTGCTACACTTGGTGTGTTCATGAGCTTTTTCTTTCAATCTCTTCAGGACAGACCTCCTGCTGGACACTTCCCATCAGGTAGAAGAGCATTCACAGCACTAATGGGAACCTTCCTTGGAAGGGTTTTGACTACTTTTTAGGCTGTACACTGTGTACTCTTTCTGGGTGAAGAATTTTTTCAGAAAGGGTATCCTGCAGCTTATGATGGAATTAGAACACATCTCACATATTAACATCATGATTTGTAGTATAATTTTGTGGCATGAAAAGGTCATCATTTGTCATTTTAAAAAGAAAAACATTTTCAGCTGCAAATGATTCAACTATTTCTTCTTGAAATTACTTGGTCATTCAGCATCTCACACTATGTGGCCCATTTGACAGAAGGAAACAAATAACATCAGCAAGATCTTAGGAAGCCAGATAATGAGCTCTCCTGGTATCAGTTCTTTAGTTACATTCATCTTACCATTTCTGATCTAATGTTTAAAGCTCACCAGTTGGTCTCAGTGTTTGTAATAGATAATACAAAGAACTTCAGAGTCTTAAAATGAGAGCTGCTGAGTGCTCCTCTATTTTTGTCTTAATAGCTCTCAGGCTTTTTGCATGGGAATAATTGAAGGTTATGAAAACTTTCACAAAAATGAACAAACTAATTTTAACACCTGAATTAAAAACTCTTGTTGTAATATGGTAATGTTTTACTGATGTGGAATGCATTTGAAGGAGAGCTGTATGGAGATAAAGTAAGGCAGATTTTAGCCTTAACTTCATTTAGTGAGCCCATTCTCCCAGTTACAGATGGGTTGTTGTATGTCTGCTTAGTACTGTTATTATAGAAATATTTGCACCCTCTTCTGTTATTTCCTTTAAGATCTGCAGAGTCATCCTCTCATTTCTTATCTTTTTTTTTTTTTCAAAACTGCCTACAAGACTCTGACCCTTTGACAATTCTGATATTTCTTCTGTCACTTTTTGAAGTTAATCACTTCAGCTCATTACAAAAACAAAAATAAGATCAAGGGCAATCAAGTAATCCAAATGACAGCTTAAAGTACCTTCACAACTATAGACTAAAATATTTTTTCTCCTTTCCCTTTTCCATTGTAAGATATTTTCATGCTGTTCATTTGAAACTAAATCTGAGTAAGTTCTCATGCAGCTGTGGTCTGGAAATTGGCTTCAGAAAACCAGCAACCTGCAGAAATGAGGTGACAGAGCAATGGCCATTCTTACTGCCACCAAGCCACCTGTAGCTCAAACCTACATTTGAGTCCAGATTCCCTGACTGCAGCTGGAGAATGAAGCCATGGGGAATGGAGTTCTCCTGGCATGGCAGGGTAATGCCCCTTGCAGCAAATGTCACCTTTCTCTGCAGTATTGCTGCAGCCACAGCCTCAACAGCCTGAACCATTTCTTTTGAAAATTTAACCCCAAACCTCAACACAGTTGTCAAATGTCTTGTTCTCATATATTTCATAATGCAATATATAAAGGGAGGTGAGAGGAGCACTTTGTGTCCTCTGGAGACTGCATTGCTGGTCAGCCTGCAGGTAACATCCAGAGGTACCAACGCCTTTGTAAGAGAGACAGCTGTGAATCTCTACAACAGCTAACAGTGACAGGAAAAATACTTTAGCCACTGTTTCCATCTATCAAATCAGGATTCTGGTTGGCTTGGAAAAAACCTGCCCCTCTGGTATTTGTGTGCAAAGTGTCTTATACAAGGGAACGTTGGTCCCTCAGTAGAATCTTTAATTTTCTGCCTTTGAAATACCAATACAGTGCACAAATAGGCTAGAGGCTTCACACTACAGCCTCCTAATGTACTTTTTCAAATGCTATAACAGCCTTTTGTTCTTTAACTGCTCTTTACTTTGTTAATTCTTTTCTTTGAAGTAAAGTTTGCCAAGGAGACAATTCTAACATGCATGTCAGATATGAAAGCATGAATGTTTTATTTAAAATCCTGACTATAAATTTGCTTTTCCTAGTGGGGTTCCAACAGACAACTAGTTCATTTTTTCCTTTCCTAGTGGAAGTTTTGTATTCATTTGTAGCAGAGATTTATGAGTCAAGCTCAGCAGTGGGAAAGAAGCAACAGCCTGAAAACACAGCAAAGTGCATCATGAGCGTATGTACCTGAATTACTACAACACTTCACAGCAACATATTACTATTTAAAAAAATATGAGCTTCCAAACAAACAGAACAACCCTGCTACATGTAAGACAGGCTCTTTCCCAGAACATATTACATATTTTAATATAATATCCCAGCAAATATATAATACAATGCTATCTTTTCAGCATCTCTGAGAGGCATTTCCATGTGTCTCTTAGCCAGAAGTGATATTCAGAGTATCAGCCACTGGGACAGTGTGGTGATGAGAAGCTGCGGTAGCCGTGTGACCCCTGCTGGCAGGAAATAATTGAGAGTAAAACGTGAGAGGAAATGAGACTGATTGTAATGAATGACACGCTGTGACTGAATCAGTAACCTACATAAAGGTCTGCAGTACCAATAGAAGAAATAAATAAAAGGTCCTGTCATTGTGAAACAGAAGACAAAAGAGTAAAAATTCTTCATCTAAAATGTCAGTTTAGCATTTTACCAAGAGAGGATGAAAACCTCTGCTAGCCCACTAGACTTGTCCTGATGCATTGTGCCTCGTTTCATCCCCAAGAGCCAAACCCATCTGTGATGCAGGATGTGCTGACAAACTGCCCCTCCTGGAACTAAGGCAGCACTCAGAGCTTCCCTTCTGTCCCAGGGACTGCAGTTAACCCAGGCTGCTGCAGGAATGTCTGAAACAACTAGAGAAGATAATGTGTAAGTGCCAATCTTGGACATGGTCACTGGAGTTTTCTAATGATTTTGGCCACTACTACTGTCCACAACAAATCCAGGCCTCAGTAGGCACAGAGTTGAGTGTGGTCCAGAACTGACACCTACTTCCCAGATGGATCACACTGAAGACAATAGTATGCTATAGCATATTTCATGCTGCACTTTTTCTTGAACCCAAGTAAAACTTAGGAGATACAGAAAGGAAAATGTTCCAACAGACTCTGTGATCTTGTTAGTATGTAACACTCCTATTAGTATATAACAAATACCTTAATTTGGATTACACATTGTTCCCCTTTCAAAACACAGTAGATTTCTAACACACTTAGACTAGTTCCATGTTGATAAGCTGTCATGCATTTTATTGGTAATTTGCATTACTGAGGCTGAGACTGACTCATGACCCATCAGTCCAGTGTTCCAGACTCTCCCTCTTGTCTGGGCACAGCCACTGAAACACACTCCAAAACTGAGGGCCTTTCCCATGGAGTGGTCAGTTGAGCTCTCTGCTATAACTCACTAAGTTATTTTCTTCTCTGAAATACCTACAAGGTAATGAGGTTCAAAAAAAAAAAAAAAAAAAAACCCAAAAAGAAAGAAAGATGGATGCATCTGAAATAGAAAAAAACAAATACAAAGAGTTTATTTACATGGGAGGAACAACCCCAGGCAGCATTACATGATGGGGCCACACAGAGATGAAAAGCAGATATGCAGAAAAGGACCTGGATGTTCTGGTGGCCACTAAGTTCAAGCCAGACATGTACCCTTGCCATCAAAAGCCATTTGCCACAAACCCTACAAAAGCTGGCTTTTGTAAATCATCAAAACTCATCAAAATTGGTAAATTTTGGTAAATTGGTAATTGACTGGTAAATCATCAAAACTCATAGTGAAAGCTCATAGCGTATAGCAAATACTTACAATTCCGGTATTGCTCATGCAGCTAATTAAAATTACTGCATATTTGTCAGACTAAATGTATATGAACAGTCCCACACCCCACCCCTTCCCTCAAGTCTGCCATTTTACAGAGGGTCAGCTTTTCCCAGTTTTTGATTCACTAATCATTCCAAAACTCCATTTCACATTTCAGCTCCATGTTACAGAGACCAATATACAAACAGTTTTACACATCTTGCAATCCCAACGCACAAGGTGTTTGCTCAGCAGGTACATGTTCCCACCTCCCATAGAGAGAAGAGACATGGAATAAATAAGATGTATTTCCTGAAGAAGGTGTCCTAACAACAAGATGAAATCAGCTATGTGGGAGTTAACAAGCAAGACTGCACAGGAGAGGACAGAAGAAATTACAGATTTTCCATGCAGGTAGGACATCCCACAGGGCTTTGGCTTCCAGCGGGGACAGAAACAAACCTGTTTAACTCATTAACCAAGGGCTGAACTTGGATAAAGAGAGTAATGAACTTGGGTGAGCCATTTTACACTAGGTTTTCTTAAGTTTAGGGAAATCCAATATGACAAAGAACTGAACCGCCTCCTGCTAGAAACTCGTGACTTAAAGCACTGCAACGCAAATTCATACTGCAAGTAAGACTGGTGAAGGGTCTTATTAAAGACATCACTCCTCAGGTGTGTCCCAAGAGCTGAAGCAGAAATGTGGATGCAGTAATGGCATTCAAAACATAGCAAGCCCTTCACTCAGTGAGCTGGAAAGGTATTTTTCTTTTATTTCTCATGTGTGTTCCTGCTTCTGCATCTGCAGTCTAGAGATATAGACACTGAATATGTGCTTTCTATAAGAAAAGTCTTCAGGAAAATGGCAGTGATGAATGACTTTTATAATTGGTGCTAAAATATGCATGGAAATTGCTGATCTTAAACAAGCTAAGTGGGGTTTGGAAATATTACAGCATTTCTATTTGGTTGTGTGTATAACAAGCTGTTGAATGCTATTCTGACAGTATTTGCAGAATAAGTATTTCTTTGTCTTAAACACAAAGGCAAATATTCTGCAGATTTGTGGGCTTGCAGATTATGATTATTAATTAATATCTTCAGTGTAACTTTTGGCACTAAATTTGTTAAGTATAGTAGTCTACAGAAATAAGCAAGCAGTTCATTTTTGGACAAAACCAATATGAAACTTGAATTTAGCTAGCACTCACTGGACATACGTGGCTTGACCACACATATCAGTAGAGTAGATCTATTTTATACAGCAAGCTTATAAAGGAAAAATTAATGCCCTTATATAAAAAAAAATTTATGAATATATGACTGTTCTCAACATAAATTACTTCAGAGGAACTAAAAACCCATGGTAAGTGTATTGGTGGGCAGAAACAAACTAACAGCTGAGGTCACCCAGACAGAAGCCTTCCCACCAGAAAGAATGTTTGAGGTCACACACATTATCTTGTGTCAGGGTCACAACCAGACACTGATGACCATAACAGCATCGTGACAGGAATCAGCCAGACATGGTTTCTTTTGTCTCTTTTCACACTTTGCACATTGTGCTTCTACAAATCCTCTCTACCCTTTTAGCTGTTTTCACTGGTTTTAGCACTTCTCCTATCACAACACTTCATGTTGCCATTCCCAATCAATTCCACTCCTCTATGCTGGATTTTCTCTTTTCTGACCTTTTCTTTTCAGAATGAATGAAGATAAACACAAACAGGCATATGACTGTAGCAGTACGTCCCCACGTACAGCTAATCAGCAATAGCTGCAGTACATTCAATTCACACTTTAAAAAAAAGGTAATTTAGATTGATTTTCAAGGGAAGCTGTGCTTGGAAAACAATAGACTTCAATTTTCGAAGGTATAATAAGAGAGAATAAGAACTCATTACCACAGCTCCTATACTATCCTTCCTCCCCCAAAAAAGAAAAATTAAACAGTGCATGAAACAACCATCAGAGGGTGCATATACATAATGAGTTTGCCTTGATCCCTATTTTAGTGTTAGTCCCTAGTACATTAGCTGCTCATACACATGAAATATGTTCATTTTAACTCTTGGACCCGAAGTTCCAATTTCTCCCCTGAGGATTCAGCCCCAGCCTAAAGGGTGTGGGCCAGATCTCTTTAATTAGTCTGAAGGAGCTCATAAAAGTTGTATGAATGCACTTGTAGCATTCTTTTCCTAAAAGAGGAGGACTGACCCTTAATTTATAGACTGATCTGAGTGTGAAGGATATTTCCATCTCTGTTGATAGATACTTCGAGATAAGAATGGACTTGGAAAAAAGAATTTTTTCACTTCCTACTACATAGCCCATGGAAAACAAATCAGAGAAGAAGAATTCAAAATATAAGTAGGGTAGTTACAAATAAGTTATATTCAGATTTGTCTGTGCAATGGTCCAGATACCTCCCAGTCATACATTTCCAACTACAAGCATCAAAAACTGCTATATTGAAACTGAGCAGAAGCTTTAAACTATGACAAGAAGCAATCAGTCAGGAGAAAACCAAGACCTAATGCAAAAGTTACAATCATATGATTTTGTGGCTGTGGTAGTTCTCATGATTACCGAACTAGCCATGATGGTATTTCTATGGCTATTAAAGAAAGAAACTCAAACACTTCACGTAGAATGTCCAGAAATAAGGCAGATGTTCTCCTGTTAGATAAAAAGGGACAGCAATTTTCTCTTGGAGAAACTCACTGGCATGTATGAGGCTATATTTCACAATCCTGTTTCCCATGGTTCAGACTTTAACTTAAGTCAACAGGGAGGTGAAGCACCAAGTTTCACCTTCAAAATTTGGCTGTACTTTGTTTATGGGTGCCAAAAGAAAGAAAAAAGCAATATTGCTATTTTAGAGGGAGAAATTAAATTTTCCACTCCCCTCTTAATTAAAAAAAAATTAAATTGGGAGTTAGTCATGGTTTTTTAAAGCCATCTATTGTCAGACTGAAACCAAGACAGAATGCCACAAACTGGGAAGTAGCAATTTGATAACCTGTTTGATCTTTCATTCCTAATGCCAGTGGAAGTTCCACACTCTCACTCTGAATTATGTTCACTGAACACAGTTCAACACATCATTTTGGACAACACCTGAAGATAGATCTGCTCTGAAACTTTCTGATGAAAAGAAGTAATCACATGGCTTTAGCCTATGCTAATACTTGAACACTTTCTCTTGTTTTGCACATCCATAGATTCATATGGTTTAGCACACATTGGTGTGCTATGCATCCATACACACAGCAACATTTAGAGTATAGCCCACTCACAGCAAATGCCTCTTTTATGAAAAATATGAAGCATAGAACCTTATAAAAATGGGTTAGGGGAAAGATAATGCCGAATCACAGAATTGTTAAGATTGGAAGGCAATGCCAGAGACCTTCTAGTTCAATCCTGCACTCAAAGCAGGGTCAGCTAAAGCAACACTGAACACTGACCAGGACAGGATCTGGATCTCTCCAAGGATGGAGGCTCCAGAACCTCTCAGAACAGCAGAGTACCAGTGTTTGATAACTTCCACTGGAAAAAATACAAATCTTGTATTTCATTTTAATTTCCAGTATTTAGTTTTTATGTACTGCCTCTTGTCCTGCTACTGACCATCACTTAGCACAATCTGGTTTTGACTTTCATTTTCTCCTGCAAATGTTCATACATTTGAATAAGACTCCCTGAGCCTTCTCTTCTTTAGGCTGAACAATCCGAACTCTCAGCCTCTCCTCATACAAGAGATGCTCTGTTGCTGGGCTTGCAAGGGTTCCTCAGGGGTGAAAAGATAGACGAGAATCTTGACTCCATGATCAGAAGGCTGGATTTATTAATTTATGATATATAATACATTATGACTATGCTAATAGGAATAGAGAGAAAAGTTCAGGAGCTGCTAAGCTAAGAATAGAAAAGGAATGCCTAAACAAAGGAGCTCTCTCTGATTCTGTCCCAGAGATGGAAAATAAGTTCTTTGCAAATTTGTTGTGCATTTCTTACTTTATTTGTACTGTGCTGCATATGAAGCGGGAGGAAATATTATAATTTGAAAGTGGAAATCCACTCAGAAAATTCATTTATGGTACTTAAACTGTAAGTAATTTCTTCCTTCCCTCAAGACTGTCAACAAAAGAATAAACTCTAAGACTATCCAAGGAGATTGGAGATTTGCAGTCTGACAAAATAGGGGATGGGAAAATGTGTCAGAGACTTATCCTGTTCAAGCCAATCCCAAGATCTGAATACCCTTTATGTGTTACAGAATTAATCCCACTTCTCCTGATTTTCTGCAGACTCTGGTACTCAAAGAATTAGGTTCATCTTTCCCTACACCCCCAAGCAAGATATGGAATAGCTCCAGAATGAGAGGTACCTCTTTATGTTAAAACACGTGTATTTCCTTGAATATGCTTGTTTTTCAGCTAATTTCACAAAGATGGAATGCAGAATTTCCCATTATATAAAAGATTTTATGAAGTAAACATGACTGAAAAGCATTTGTCAATTGAGCAGAATAAAAAGCCATTCTCTGTGGAGGAGAAGCTTTTACAGGATACGAAAAGCTTTTACAACACAATCCAAAGCCAAACAACATCCATTTGACTCCAAGTCTGTCTTCCCAAGTGTTTTGCAGAGTTTTACAAACCTAAAAATAAGTTTAGTTTAGTACAGAGTAACCTTGGTATAAAAACTCCAGAACCTGAGTTTAGAATCAAAATATCACCACTATTTTAATCACCTTCTAAACAAAATCTGTCAAAAGTGAAACTTGCAAAGAACTTTCCTCTGGAATTTTTCACTAAGAAAAAAATTCCTGTTTTCTAATTTAAATAATTTAGTTAAAGAATAAAAAAAAATCAAGAATTCTAGCCAACTGAAAATGATAAACTTCATACAGCTTTTTCTGTGAAGGTCTATTGACCTGGTATCCCTAAAGCATCATAGTGTTTTAAGATTTGCTAGGCAGTTCATCTCCAAAATACGCAAAATAGTGAATCTCACCAATGTAGTGTAAGGAGTGAATTGAGACACAGCAGGACTAATTCAAAAGGAATTATAAAACTCAGTTTGATGACTACTAAAATTTCAAACAAATGGGTAAAGTTGAAGGGCTTTTTCCCCTTTGCTGTGCCTTCACACACACACTTAGTGCTGAGCATCTCTGTAACCTCCAGCTTCACAACTCTCTTCTTTCTCCACTCTGTCCCCCTGCAGACAAGACCCAAATTGTTGTACCCTGTGGGACTCCCGGTGTTTGGTGACTGTGTGTGAGTGTCAGTGCCACAGGCAGTGTCTCTATGTACATGCCAAAGCCAGGGCAGGCTGAGAAGGATGTCTGTCCTGAGAAGGCACCCCAAGAGGACAAATGTATTTACAGAACAAAATCTTCCTCCCTAATCTGTGTTTGCACAAAGAGCTGTGCAGGGAGGATTCTCCATACCTCTCTTTCAATGAGCACAGCCCTTCTTCCAAATAAGATTACAAGGCACAGCCACTACCCTTGCATCCTGCCCCAGGCACCAAAATGCCACCTTGGCAGTCCCTGTACATGCCAACCCATGTGCATGCCAGTCTGTACGTGCCTGGGTGTATCATTAAAGGCCTTTTCTGCATGGAAGCTGGAGGAAATGGCTCAGGACAACACCCCATGGCTCTCCTGGGCTAGCAACCAGGAAGGTAAACAGCTCCACATACTTAACAAACAGGAGCAGAGGTTCCACAGGGGAAGTGCAAAGAAATTGTTTTTAAAAATGGTTTGCAAAGTCTTTTTCTACTTATTTATTTATATCCTGAATGGCACAGGCTGAAGATTGAAAGACAGAAGTGTCATTAGGGAGCGACTAGAGACAAATAAATATTCTGCATTAGAAAGCAAACAAGCCAAAACAAGGTGCTTTTTGCTCTGTGAGTATTCCCTCTAGGTCTCATTAACTGTCAGAAATTAGGCAAAGTTCTAAACATTTTCCACTGTGGCTCTTGCTGCTGGGAACATTCATATTGATGTCACCATTTCAGAAGTGATTCAGAGCAACTTGAAGGCAGAAGTCAGACAAACTTTCTACTGACACTAATATCACTGGCTGTCATTTTACATTAAAATTTTGTTCCCTGTGCTGCAGCAGTGCTCAGTTTGTGTGACCTTCCTGGTACTGAAGTGTCAGGAAAAAAAGCTCAGACATAGCTTTTATGTTTGTTTTTGTGAGTTTTCATTGTGACCTTGCCTGCCCTGGGAAGAAATGGACCAAAAGTTACCCTTGGTTGTTACTGCTCTTTAAACTCTGTCTTTGCTAACAGCTTTGGGAACCCCTAGGTAGACAGTGTTTTTAGGACTGTGCCATGCTCCTTTTCAGTGCAGCTCTTCTGGCACTGGGATAAGAGGGGAGCTATGCCAGAACACCTCTTCTACTTCCCATTCTGTGCCTCTGAGCAGAGATACTCAAAAGCACATCAGCAGCTAATGCAGCCCCAATAGACACCTGGCTCTCCCAGGAGGAGCCCAAATCCCTTTTTAAAATCTAAAAGAACTATAGGGGGGAAACACACATGGGTTAAGTTGAACACAACTATGACTGCAGGAATCTATCCTCTGAATTCATTCCCCCTGCGCTTACAAAATGAATGCATAAGATAAAATTAAGGGTCTACCAGCACAGCTAGGAAACAGCTCAAAAACTGTGTTCTTTATGGCTGATATTCAGATTTTCTGCTTCTTACCGTACTTAGAATTACTACTGCATATGAAAGCTAATCACAAATAATTTTCATTAGTTAAAACTGAATAGCAAGATAAGGAACAAGAATCTAGGGCAGAGTCACTGCAGATAAGATAAAACCAATTAAGTCAGTTGATGATTAGCCATTTCTTTTGTTGCAAAAAGTGTGAATATTAATGATCGATACATTTTTAAAAGAAAATAAAATGTATACACTGAATTACATGACTTTGGAGGTAGTCCAATTAATATACCATTCCTGCTACATCATCTATTATCAGCAATAGAAAAATTTAATATCTCTGATAAATATACTGAAGTCTATGAATGAATTTTTACCACACTGCTCAAAGAGCCTAATAAACAGGGAAAAAGCTAAATCTAGAAAGGTCTGCTCTATTCTTGATGTGGGCATCATGGTCTCACCAATCCTCAAGATAGCAATGTTCCGCTGTTAGCTTAGCTTCATTTAGGAGCTACTGTTGCACATCTTGTCAAGATCAGTAATACTTCTGGGAAAGAACAATTTAATAAAATTTGGGTAATCAGCTTTTACCTTGAGAGGGGGTATCCAAGTAGAGCTGCAATGAGGAGTTTAGAGCAAATGCCAAATGAAACTCACAACTTCGCCCACGATCTCCATTAGCTGCCAAGGCATTGATCTTGGGCTTGTCTGTTTGCAGCAAGGAAGAACAGAGCAGTGAGAATTATCTGCTCTAAAAGAAGTCTGCATTCTAATTTTCTTTTTAGAATCTGAGCCAGAGCTTTATAAAGCCCCATTCCTACGTGCCTTTATAAATAGTAGAGCTTCAGAAGTCCTGTAAATTGTATTCTAAAACAGCTTGGAGTGATTTCTTTCAGAATGAAGCATAATTAGATGTGTCAGATGTTCTATCAGCATTTTCTTCAGCACAACGTAAACAGGTATAAAAAATATCTTTGGGCTAGCAGCTTAAAGCACAATGAATTACTGAAAATTAAAACAAAGTTTAACTTGGTCGCTCTTTTGCATCAGCTGCTAAGTAGAAGATGACCTTTGGGTGAAGCAAGAAATCCCATGTTAAGGCTAAAAGAAACCCATACAGGTCTACCTACATATAAGTTATGCAAAATAGAATTTAATTCATTCTTATCAACCAGTCTTAGATATACCAAACAGATGGCATTTAAGATACTGTTACCTATGTGGGAAGCACATGTTGATCACCTCATCCATTATGGCAACACACTGCTCCTTCATTCTCACTACACATAGATTCATGAGAAAGCTTGTTCATATATATTGTTCATAATGAGACAATATATAACTTAAAATATAACTGAGACCATATAGATTAAAATAGCAAAGATGCAAGGCTTTGAGGTTTTCTTGGGGGTGGTGCTGGAAATGGTTATAATGAAATCTAGAGGCAGGAAAATGGAAATGCATGTTATATAGCTTCCCCTCAGTGACAGGGTGTTGGAAGAAAAAGTCAATCCTGCCATATGCAATGTATAATTTATACACTGTCAGACTAGTATGTAGTTTTAGCAGTGAAAAACTAACCCGGGTAGAAATAGAAATCAGTAGTATACAGGCACATGAATATGAAGGTGGCCATAAACAATTCTAATTTCAAAGTGTTACAGCAAAATTGTACTTTTTTAAGCATATCTGCAGGGCTGCAACCTACATTATCAAGCAGTGCAGAACAGGAGGCCCTGAAGAGTGTGTGACAGCAGTTGTGCCTGATTCCTGTCACCCAGGGGATGTTCTCTGTCACACATTAAACCAGAGCACAGCAAAATGTGTAACCATAAGGCATGAGCTCTTGTTTCCATCTCGAAATGCCCAGCACAGTACATTGGGCTGGAATGGTCCTGGGGAATTTCCTACACTTGTCCCTTCTTTCTTTAGGGTTCACTTATCACACAGCTCCTTGTGTCGTCTATTTTGCACATACCAGTAGGAAGCACAGTGTATCATACGCTGCCTCCAGAGAAAGAAGACAGTAGAAACGATGACTTTGGCAGGATCAAATTTTCATTATTTGGAAGACCAACATCAAAGCAAGTTGGCAGAAATGAAAGCAGATATAGCAGAAGGAATGACCCAGTATATAAGACTGGTCTCTCATTCAGTAGCTAGCCACAGAGTCTTCTCAATGCATCATCCCCATCTTTGTTCTTGGTGGGAGCTGGAAAAAAGGAAGGAAGCTGCTCTTTAAACACCTGTGCAGCTGGATGTATGATCACTAGTAAAGTCTAGTACTCAACACATAATTTATTGATCTCAGATGGAATGACTTTACTACAAGTCCAGCATGACACAGAGAGATAAGACCTGAGGTTACCAAACACTAAATAGTGGTGAGCCTTGTTTTGAGCTTCTCTCTGCATTAAGTGGAGAGAAGGAGAGATCAAAAGAGATGTTTTCAGAAGACAGCATGCATGGATTTGAATGGGAAGATAGGAGGAATCACTAGAGGCATCTAGATCTCCCTAAACTCTGTAAGCAGAAAGATACTCTAAAGTCCTAGGTTAAATTAAATTACACATAATAATTCTAACACTAACTCTTGTTAATTTCTGCAAGATCCCTTTCAAATTGTCTGTAGCTAAGCAACAAATGGCCAACAATCTCTTTCATCCTCTTGTAGACTGGATGGAAAACCATCCTTCAGGAAAACCTCTAGGAAAACCTGGACAGGATAAAGAAATGGACTGGCTGGAATCTCATGAAGTTCTACAGAACCAAATACAAGTTCTTGATGTGGGGCAGAACAACCCTCTGCACTATTGCAGGCTGGGGCTGGCTGGGTGGGGAGCAGCTCTGCACAGAAGCTGACAAGGGGATTAGACTTGATGACCTCCAGAGGTTCCTTATAAACCAAAATATTTGGTGATTCTGTGTTTCTATGAAAAATCCTGTGCACAGGAATACTAGAGGAGCATAGGGAAAACTTCCAGCTGCTATGCAAGGCAAATGATGGAAACACAATTCTGTCAGGTCTGAAAAGTATTGGAGAGGGAATACAAAAATGCGAATGTCCTACATACCAGAGAAACACAGATTTGGAGTAAAACATTGGAGACAAAAATGAAAAAGAAAATTTTGACAAAATATTGTGTGTTTTCTTAAGTTAAAAGCAGTTTTTCTTCAGCTACAGTTAAGCTACTGTTTTCTCATGTTTTAAAACTGAAATTAAATAAAATTGAAAATATATTGCTTTCATGGAAAACAATGAGTAGAAATACTTCAAACATTAGCATATAAAATGGAAAAAAATTAAAATTTTGACTGAAAAGAGAAAGAGAAACCTAAGATATGAGAAATAAACCCAATCATAATTTTAACAAATCAGTTCTTAAAAATTGGTCAAAGTGCCCCTTTTGAGATACATGTCTTCTTTTAAAGAAAACCTGTTTACAAAGGGCCTGGAATTAATGAAATTACATTGTTTTGTACAACAGCACAACTGAGTTCTGCAGCTTTCATCTAGCATAGTTTTGGCAATGTAAACCTGTAAAAATGCAGTTTAATAACCTATAGCTGTCATTTCTCTCCAAGACAACTTTTCAGTAAATAAAAAGGCAGACATACTAATAGTTATTAAGTGGCAGCAGCATGAATATGACAGCCTTTTATCATACTGCTGTGACAAAATGTATTCTGTCATCTTGCTTTAAAAAAATTTGTTGCAAGACAGCATTCCATTTCCTTTTAGATGAATGATAAAATGGTTCTGTTTAACATCTTTTTGTACTCTAACATGAAGCAGGTCATGACTCACCTGTACACTGCTGAACCAGGATAAATGCCTAATTATATGTAGTCAATATTTAAAAATACAATATCTAATACAATAGAACAGATGTGACTCCTGCAGCATCTGCTCTTTACCACTAAATGGTGGTGAGAGTGACCTGCAGCTGTTACAGAAGCTAAATGCCTAATATATACATGATTCCAGAATATTCAGCAATATTCCACAATGTTCATCCCTTAGGAAGACTTGAAAGCTCCTGCCTCTCTTTTCAAAAGTTCAGTCTTTTGCAGAAAATCAAACTAAAGACAGGGTTTGAGACAGCTACCACAAAAGTGGCCTGGTACTTAGCGACCCTTTAATAATTACTCAGCATATTGGCCAGAGATGCTAGAAGTGGAGAAGAAGCAATAAAATAATTTCAAACAAAAATGATTCAAAGGAAAACAGTAAAAAGTTAAAACACTGAAAGAGTTTACAAAAGCAATAATAAAAAGAACCCAAATTATCTATTGTTAGCACTCTCCATTCTGCCATCATTATAAACTACTCTAGCTTATAAACACTTTTTATATTTTGCAATCATGACAGGCTTGTGAAATGGGAAATGAAGCTTAAAAGCCCAGAAAAGATGCCTGCCCAAAAATGTACCCTTGTAGTTTGGATCAATATTGCTTCCATTCAATCTCTGAATTTTAACTAAGGTGGTGTGTTTTTAGGAAGCTCTGATGAATTAAATTCTCTTGGTTGGAAGTGTTTTGTTAGTGGGATTACATTATAAGTTTTCCATTTGGTTCTGCAGAACCAAGCTTCTGCATCTTTCAGAAATCTTACTTATGTAAATATCTCTATTTTATGATTTGAGTAGTAGTATTAAAACTTTTCATAGTTTTCTTCTCTAAAATGTCTGGGCACAACCTGAAGATTTTGGTACAGTTAGCAAAATGGAAAAACTGAAAACATTCAATGCTTTAGCCATTCTGAAGAATATAAGTTGCAACAGGCAAAACTGGCTGAAACAGCAAGAAAACCACAAACTAATTCAAACATCAACTTCCCATGGCCCACAATATCCCTATGTTTTTTGGCTGAATGACAGGATTTTCTCTTGTGAGGCTGCTGCTGTTTTTAAAAAATATTTTTGACTGGGTCACCAGAATGTTGTTATGGTTACTAACATCTTGCTTTTGAAGAGCCTCATCATGAAAAGCAGCTTTTTCTATCATATGTGGGAGGACCATGCAGACATGGGGAAAATTATTAAATTGCAGTGGATTATATTTATAAGTGCAATACTCAAGCACCTAAAAACAATGACAACAAGGGGAAAAAAGTGAAATTAATCTGATATAGAATAGGTGCTATTGTATTTCCAGACTTACTCTGGGCACTTGAACCATAAATGAACAGACACAATGTTTTTCCCTAACTGTAAAATAAACCTAGATACCCATCAAGAAATTCATCCAGTGTCCTAGTAAGCCAATGAAAAGGAAAAAAAACTACCTCTGAAAATGTTTGATTCACTTGTAATAAGACTGTCATACTTTTCAGAAAAACTTTATTTCTACTTTTGTGAAAATTATCAGGATGAGCTATATGCTGAGCTGAGATCAGTGGGATAAAAGTCAGCTCCACTGACTTGACCAGAACAATTTTTGCTCAAAGACTTGAACTACTTGCTTTTTGATATTTATGGAACTATCAAACATTGAGGCTCCTACTGTAGCAAGCCTTTCTGTAACTAGTATGTATGCAGCTGAGGAACATTACATAGCAGCCTATGCTACCTTAATTATGCAAAATGCAGAGCTGGGTACTGTGAGCTGAAAGTAAGAATCCTGATGACATAGATCTCCATAAGGGTTGATGGTGCTGTATCTTGTGAAACAAGCTGCTTTTTATAAATCTTGCTCCACTCAAAGCCTGCTGTTGAGATCATGAAAGCTTAACTGCTCTCATTATTTGCACTAGACAGTTCATTACTTTGTGTTATTACCCTAACAACCATTCAAGGCAGAAATGACACAGGTGCTTTACTCTCTATTATTATAATATTACTATTTCAGATGCCAAAATCAATCATTCATGTGTATTCTGGGTGATTGCAATGCATTGACCTAGGCAGCAATTTTGAAAATGCATTCAAGAGCTATGTTGAAAATAGATTTTGATGATATGTTGCTGAGTACTTTTCCCAGTTTGGAGAATGCTGTGCAAATTCCTTTATTCTTTTTATTATAAAACATATTCAAGGCAACCTTAAATACTCAAGCAAGTTTTAAGTTTTGCCCTTCAGATATTAAACTGATTCATTTGAAAAAGTCAATTAAAAATTTTCATTAGGAGAAAACCAAAACTTTAGCCAGAATTTACTCTGGTACTTCTTGCACAACAGATTTTCATAAGATATAAGAACTTCAGTGGAGTGTGAATTACTACATATACCAGGCAGATTTTGGTGGCTAATGCTGAAGGGTGAACAGTATCTTGGAAATACTGTCATGGAATCAAGATTGACTCATAGGACCACAGAACAGTTTGGGTCGGAAAAAACCTTACTGATCCCTTTGTTCCAGCCCATCTTTATAGCCTTTCTCTGGATTTTCTTCAACAGGCCCACATCCTTCTTATATTGGAGGTCCCAGATCTGGAAGCAGCACTCCAGGTGGGATGTCACAGAAAGTAGAGAGGTAGAATTCTCTCCCTGGACCTGCTGCTTTTGAAACAGCCCAGGATGAGTTTGCCTTTCTGGGCTGTGAGCCCACAATAGCTGGTACAGGGCTTCCAGTCCCCATCCTTACTGTCACCCTCTGGCTTAAGAGCATGTGCTGCTTTTCAACCACTCTGCATTTTTATACATAATATGCAAATTCTGGTCCAAGTCTGACACAAAACTTCTGCCTTCTGTCCAGCCATCTCTCCATTGGCAAAAGGGAGAGGATAGGAAAAGGTCTGTACCATGACAATCCTTGGGATTCCCTGAAAGAAGGGTTTTGACTTGTGTTTGTGAATGAAATAATAAAGATTTCTTTCCATTGCTCATAAAACTATTTCAGTCAGGATACCAGCATGAACAGTGAATTTGTGAGAATTAAGGAGTGCAAAAGTCTCATCTAATAAAATACAACCACATCCAGCAGAATACCAGAGCACTAATACTGGAGATGCTTAGTGAAGTGAAAGAATAAATCTCATAACCACAATCACAAACATTCTGATTCCGGTCTTGTAGAGAATGATCTCTTTTCTACTCTTCTCACTTTGGATCCTCATCTAGCAGTAGATACTAAGCAAAGTCTTCAAAACATGATATTATACAGAAATCATGCAAAAATTACAGTTCCAGTGAAACACAGGGATTTAAACAATATTAATCAATGTGAAACTAATCAAATCTAAGACAAATTAAAATTAATTCTTTCAGAACACTGATGCATTCATGCATTTCCTTCCTGACTGATAGTGAGAAATGCTAAATTACAAATTTTATTTGTTTTCACATTTAGATCGCTTTATGGTTTCACATAGATATAGATTTTCCCAGGGAGAGAAAAATACTGCAAATGCATCTTCAAAGAGATGCATTTTAAATTTTATATTGTAAGCATATATAAAAGCAGAACAGATTGCTGTGAGGTGGCTTGCCTTACAGCATTAGAGGGTTAGAATTTTGTAACCCAGGCCATGGGGGCAGAGGTCTGTTCCTTGTGGGCTCCCTGTGGGCACTGGGTTTGGTACCAAGGGATCAAATCTCAGCAAGAACAGGAGCAAATCAAAAACAAAAGCACAATTAAATACACAATGAGATAATCTGCAAGATCTTTAAGCAGGTAAACTCTCACCTGAAGGTCCCTTCAGAGATCAGTGCAATGCTAGACTTGCACTGCTGTACATGAACAAAGACCAATGTTTCTGCAGTGTTTTTTCTTCCACTACTGCTGCCCTGGGTAATAGCTTGTAATCAACTGCTTAAGCCAGGAAAGGGACAGTTTGTACTGTGGTCATACAAGGAAATAAAGCTTGCGGAGTCATGTTGTGTATTTAGTGCTTCCATTTAGGGGTGGTTTTACTCGCCATTAAACACCAGAAGTTCTTCTAGTAGGGGTGAGGAAGCAGGGCATAGATGAAGAGGAGTCACAGGAAGTGTGACTACCTCAGTTCTGTTGTGCAGAGAATTCCTTGCTTTTCATGTGGTCGTTGACAGATGGTCTTAGCAGACACAGTTTTCATCCTCAAAGAGATGACTGTGACACCTATGCCTTTGAAGAACTGATCAGAAATACTATCACAGAAAAATACCTTTTCCTGTGTCCCTTCAGAAACCAAGTGATGAAGGCTGCCTTTAGACCATGTCCCTCACTTTCTTCACCTCCAAACCATCCTGAAGCTGCTATGTTATCCAGAAATCACAAGCTAAAGTGAAGGAAGAGCCATCACAGCACAAGTCAAAGCAAGACTGTCTAGTCTCCTTAACTGATTTCTGACATCTCAGGGAAACAGTTATGTGCAATTTGGGAAATGAGTGACTATGTTTCTGTCAGGCCGTGTTACCAAAATCTATCTAGAATGGTTGATTTCCAGTGAAAGCTTGAACCTCTGGCAAGAAAATTATTCCAACTTCATGTCATATTTGTTTACTTATATTTTTACAGTTTGTTTATTCAATCAGTCACTAGTTTTATGTAGATCACACTTTGTAGAAGACTCACTTTTAATCCTCTCTTATCCTTTATCATGGCCTAGACCCTCTGCATTTTCCTTGAAATACAACCTGCCAACTGAGCTACATGCCACCTCACAAACAATACTTCCCTTTCCTTGTGCAGTAGAAGTGTTCTTAGCACAGTCCTTCTAGGTAACACCTTTTTAAAATGCTTATCACTGATACACCTCGACCCTCTATTCACTGCACCTTAGTTGCTGCTCATCACTGGCAGAAAAATCACACTCCAGGAGCAAATAGATATTTCACAGTGAGGCAGCAGGGAGAGGTTTATTTCTTGCTAGCTTGTATGACAGTTCTCATTGTCTAGCCACTGTCTATGACAGTTCTCACTGTCTAGCCACTGTCTATGACAGTTCTCACTGTCTAGCCACACCACTGATGACCATCTGGGAGGCACCTGTATTCTTGCTTTTGCAATTCCTCCACTTTACAAAATCTCTGCCTCCCTTGGAAATAGAGAGTTTTTAATGAAATAAACTCATTCCAGTCTCCCTAGAAACACAGCTGAGCAGCCTTCCCAGCCATGCCAGGAACATTTGCCCCTTCCAGTTGCATAGCAGGTCTTACAAACCCCAGCGAATCTCCACTCAAAAGCATGGGAATTACTTATTTCCCCTTCCATGTATCATTCCCAGGCAGCAATTCCTTATCTGCAAGTATCAAATCCGTACAGAAGACACAAAGAGAAATGGGACAGCATCAATATGGGAAATTTCATACACTACCTAAAAATAAAATAATGACATTCTCATCTTTATGATAACTGACTTGGTCCCCTGCCCATTAAAATGAAATTACATCACCCCTCCACCTTGTTTTCCCTCTCACTTGTCTGCCCTTTTGACTCAGGTACCATTACCTTTGGTGAGAGAAAGCACTCAAAGCCACTCCACCTCCTCTCTCCCTTTCTTCTCCCCATCCCACTGTGACAGAAAGGCCATCCCAAACAGGGCCTGAGAGAGAGGGGAATTAAATTGATAGGACTTCTCCATTAATTTGCTCATTCTCCTAGCTCTGTTAAATGAAATCTGTGCGCTGAGACTTGCTACCAAACACATATTCCAAAATTATTTTTGCTACAGTTAATTTACAGCTACCAGATAAAGCATTCATTTGTAGTTTACAGGGAATAGAGGGGGAGGGAGAAGTGGTAATTTTGTCAGTTTTACACTTTTAAAAATGCATACAATATGTAAATGAACTGTATTGTTCAATTTAGTCATTGAATTAAATTTTTCTCATAAAAATAAATAAAAAGGAGAATTGATAAGATTACAACACAGAAAACAATTAAGAGTGGCAACAACTCAGAGTAATAGCTAAGCCTTCTGCATATCTTGAAAATACTGAAAACAGAGAGAGCACTCCATTGCTTTCAGTTAAAACTAGCTCAAGCTCAGCAATCACTTGCGCTACAAGAAGAGTGGCAGTAATATTTAATTTTACATTTTCTTTTGAACAAAAAATAGATTAAGACTTAGATTTAGACAAGTTCAAGGAGCAAAGGTAGAAAAATAGCAAAAGCCAGAGGTGACATGATGAACATAAAACACAAAAGGTGTCAAAATTCTGCTTTCATAACATAATATAAAAATGCTGTGCTAGCCAACTAATTACCATCTAATTTTTTCCTGAAATGTTTTCCCACTCAGATTGCCCATTTGTTCTTTTTAAGCTACTACTTCAAACACATTAAATTATATGATTGCATTTGTAGCACAGATAGTAATGCAACTGGCATTAAAGAAAAAAATCATGCTCAGAACAAAAGCTTTAATTAGATCTAAATATAGAATTATAGTGCCACTAGTTGTTTCAAAAGCCTTTTGAATTATCAAAGGTTAATTGTCAAGATAACACTGGCACGATTAAAGGGAATAAATGTCACATTGATTTGGCTCAGCATTAATGCACTAAGTAAATCCTAAATTGCTGCACTCCCTCTAAATCAGACTACTGAAAATGGATTCTTAAAAAAACCTGAAATTATCTGCTTCCATGCCAGGGATTATTGTTCTAGATAATTGAAATGGTATATATCTGAACAAGCTGTCAATATATGAAGGTATTGCACTGATTTAGTAAAGCAACTACTAGACTAGGAAATCCTGTGGGATTTGAGCACTTTCTGAGATGTTTTGATTTTTTTTTAAATTTAAAAAAATAGTAAAACAAAGAGGCATGTAAGAGATGAAAGCAAAATTAGATTAAAATATTCCATAGGAAGTGAAGAATCAGAAGCAACATTCAACTTTAGCAAGTACTTGGGTATGAAGTGGGTCAACAGGGGAGCACTCAGTGTTTGTCTTTTATAGCTGTACAAGATGGCACAGAACTTTCCCCTTCATCCACCCCTCTGGAAGCAGACTGAAGTTGTCCAAAGGATCATTGTTGATTTAGACCTTTAGGTCTCTTTAGGATTGGGATGCACTTGATCCACAGTAGGAGCACCAAACAAATTCTTGATTAATACTTATCAAAAGAACATTGAGTTTATACATATCCAACTGGTCTACAAGTCACAGGAGCCAACATGCAGCTACAGATAATTACAGGAATTCACTATGTGGCTTTAGTTGTATATCAAAGAAAACTGTAATGCAGATGCAGCTACAGATGCCCATAATCTACTTCAGCAAATGGCAAGTAATGTCTCCTATGACCAGCTTATCTCTACATCAGGAGAATTAGTATGGAGCCATTAGAAAAATATAGATTGAAACATAGCTTTTGGACACACACATTAGTTCTTTTTCATATTTGGTAGGCATGTAAAATACTCATGAAAATTTGAAGCTTTAGGGGAGAGAACAAGATTGTGGAAGTGAATCCCACTGCTTCAATTAAAAATCACAATAGAACTAATACAACTTCATTATTTCCTACTTATTTTTGGACAGACATGAAATCATATATAAATCTCACTGGATAAAAGCTCAACTAATCAGAACATTTTTTAAAAGCAGAATAGAGAGACTCTGAGAAACTGCACACTTCTTCAGGCATTGCTCCCCATGTTGAAAAGCTTTAGCAGTTACTCATTGTGCCTGTCAGCAATATCGTCTGTCACATTAAAAAATAAATAAATCACTTTTCTACCATACAAGAACTTTTTCTAGACTACACTTGTCTCCACAATGTGTCCTCAGCTTGGAAATTAAATCCAAACTGTGATCCACTCTTTCTGTTACTAATTCTACAAAAGGGTATCATCATATTGCAGGGGTTCCATACTGTCATCTCCTTATTGCAAAGGTACCATACCTTCTTGATGTTTCTCATGGACAGCTCCTCAGAGCAGTGAGTCTTTCTTCTTCACAAAGTAGCCAACAGACTCCAGTTCCCTCTCAACCACCCACCCCACTCTTTTATGGCACTCTTCTTCTCATTGGTTACAGCTGTGGCCTGTTAAAGTCAGGTCTGTTCCTAATCTTTGATAATTGGCTCAGCTGCAACTCCTTAGGGGTAAGATTACTTTCTACACTATATTTTTTTATACTACAACAAAGTAAGTTCTTGTTTAACTTCTCCTGGGACACTTCTGGAGATATGCAGTACATTATTAAGATAACAAATGAATAAAATAAAAATTCTCAAATTCTAAGTAGAGCTTGCAGAATTTAAGTTTCTTTGGTGGAGATAGCCTGTCAAAGTCCACATTTGTGGGCTTCTTGTTCTTTTGCTATGAGTTTGGGAATCAGAGCATATCATTGCCCTTTGTATTCAATATATGGCTTTTTGGCCTTCATATGTTATATAGCAAATGTTGTTATCTTGCTGTTATAGTTCATATTTCTAAAGTCCCATACAGTCACAATCATATTTCTAAAGTCCCATACCTTCTCAGCAATATTTCTTGGGGGCAGTTCTTCACAGCACAGACTTCTGGTTATTGCTGCTTCATAGTCAGGGCCCCTTCCAGGCTCTCCTGAATTAGGCAAGCCCAGCCCCTTTTATCCCAGTTATCTTCACAAGCTACAGCTGCAGCCCAATTAAGGACATCACAGCTGCAGCCCATCAAAACCAGCCAGTGCTTATCAGGGCAAGGCCTATATACAGATATTCAATATACAAGACAGATATTTTACTAGGACTCCTACTATAAGCAAATCCATTAATTTTGGTCTTAACTGGATTTAAATACATACATACCTGAATTTATAATTTCTGCTTCAATTTGAGTAATTGATCATGCCTAGCTACAGTTTAAAATAAGTATTTAAACTTTCTTCATCATTATCTGCAAAGCCTCAGAATAAAATAGCTTTGTAAGCAGTGGATTGAACACTGCCTGGAAAAATGAACAGAATGGGAAAGATGCATCAGGAAGTGGAATTAATTGTTTTCTGTTCCCTTTCTGATTCAGCATGGCCCAATATGCTGAGCAACTTATGACAAATTGAATGATGTCAAGGGGGAAAGGAGGAAAATAAAAAATAGTGACTAAGCAGCAAGTCTATGCTTCAATATATAACTTTTTTCTTATCACCTACCATGTGAAAAATTAGGTGTTATGATTTTTCAATCTTATTCTTGGTCAACATGTTCTCCAACCATTTATTTACAAATGCAAGACAACCTTCCAGTTTAACTAATAGGCTACACAAAGAGTCAGCATTGCTTACCATCACACTCATATAAAGAGCATAGAAGCAGGGAAGACAATATTCTAAGAAGTATTAAAAATCAGTGCTCTATTCATCGTACATTCTTTCTACTGACTAAAAGAACTATGTAAATTTTGAACAAAACCAATTTTTAAAATTTTCAATTCAAAGTTTTCAAAATCATGAACATCAGAGAGTCACACTTTTCTCCCTGAAAAAAGTCCTCCTGAAAAATAAAAAATAATTTCTCTATTGGGAAGCTAAATATTTCAGTAATCAAAAGGAACTTACTTAAGAACTCCTATAATAAAGCCTCATGAGAATTCATTGTCTCAAGTGTCTTTGTTTTCCTTAGGTCAAAATCCCAAGCATGATTCAATTTCCCAATATGGATTTTATAAGAGTACTCTTGGTGTAACCTCAGATGGCTTATCTGAAGGAAAACCAGAAAACATAGCTGTGGCTTTATTTGAATCAAGGAACCTCATCTACACAGAAAAGCATGCCATGAGAAACCTAACAACAGTCCCTGTGAGAAGAAATAAAAAGTATTTTGAAGAATCAAGCGTACTGGAGATTTATTTTTCCCCTTCCATTGAAGGAATGGAACCACTGCAGCAATTCCACATAGAGCTCAGAGTCCCCACTGGGTGCTCAACACCTAATTCCCAGAAATGCAAGGTAAAGCAGATGTGTAGGTGAAACCCAAAGATTCCTTCCAACCCACTTTGTCACACTACTGACAGCGGTCCAGCATTCTCCATAGCAGAGCAGACCTGAGATTTTCATAGCCTTTAGCAGACTGTTCTTCCCTGTTTCATTGTCAGCAGGACTGTCAGTGCTGCCATTAACATCACTTCAGAAATAGCTGCTATTCTGAAATTCTCATCTGCTCCTATGTCAGAACTCTAGAAGGCTTCAGAAACTCTCAGCAGAGTTGTCATTATCAAACCAGCAGCATCACAGTTGCAACAGGAACCAACATGCTCAATTAGTCTTAATGTAGTGTATTTCTGTTCCTAATTTAATAGCCTTGCAACCTTTTCTGCAGCATCTGTTAGATGCAGCAAGGTCATCAACTCTTTCATTAGTGCTGAATGAGAGAAAGAACTGGCAACATGCAGAGTTTCCTCAGAAAACCCAGTTTTCCTGAGTGCCACTTTTGGTTATTAGTACAAATAGCACTTTCCTACAGAATAACTCTGCCCTTTGGTGGAGCAGGAACTGGGTTAGAAACTGACAATTCTTCAAACTACACTAATTACAAAGATGGGAAATTCAGGGAAGGAAGAGCTACAGCCAAAAAGTTTTTTAAAGGGTGGGGAGTTTAATAATATAAACCTTACCTTTTCAGCAGCAGGGAAAAAAAAAGTCAGAGAAATGTGTAAAAGTGTCAAAGGTACTGGCAATAGTCACTTCTAACTAGCACTGTTAGAATTCAGTTGTCCATAAGGAATTCATGAAAGAAGTGCAAAAATAAACTAGTCAGTTCAATTAAAGCATCTAAAGCAGTAGCATAGAGAGGATAATCCAGAAGAAAATAGGTATCTTCTCTGGACTAAGTAGACATTGGTCATCTAAACTGTAATAAGTTACCACTTATTAATCTAATCATTCAATACGTAGACATAAAAACATAGACAGAATATAAATAATGGAAACTAGAAGTTCAAAATTCTGATGCACCCATAGGTTCTAAAGAAAATGGAGAGCAATGGCGGGGTTGTGATATAACATATCAAGGAAATCAGGCTCACCAGGTAAAGAAAATGAGATCATTATTTAGACTGTTTGAAACACCTCAGTTGAGAATTTTGTTGGGGTTTTATTAGAAACAGTTTACATGAATTTAATTAAACTATTCAAAAGAAGTACTATCTGTGTAAATCACTCAACAATTCTGCACTTTTAACTAAGTTCTGAATAAATCTTTTAGTAAATGTATAAGGGTCAAGATTTCTGTTCCTGATATTTCTAACATTAGAAATAAGGCCAGAAAAAAGTCTCTGTAGAGTGCTGCTCATTCTCCAAATATGAGGCTTTTATTCTTCTTCTTCTGTATTTATTCTTTTAAAAAGAACTGATAAACTTCTTTGCAGGTCCCCTATAGTGAAATAGCAGATACATTCTCACTTGTTGATCAAAAGTCAGATAAATTTGGACCAAGATCAGAGCACTAAATTATATTTCATCTCTGTACAGCCGCATAGGATGGAATATGGCATGCCAAGACTCAGTGCTACATGCCAATTTTGCAGATTAACCTTTCCAAAGCAACTAATATATCAAATTGTTCCAGCCATTTGATAAAAAATGTTTTACTTTGTCTAGGTCAAGATAGAGCCATGGGGTTTTAAAAGTTAATTTATTCCCTTAATCTTAAACACATTTCATTACTAAGACACTGAATAAGCATGAGTAAAGGAAATATAAACAGTTTTCATCAGGAATCATTCTTATCAGCTACTCCTTGCCAAAGGTTAATACCCTGCAAAGCACCTACACAAATATGGGCTTGTGTTTGCAAATACATTCAATGAATATGCAGAGAAACTAAATGTTGATACCATTGGTCCTCCTATTCCAACCCCTGTATTACCAGGCTTGTGCTGCTTTGCTGTATTTCTCCTGTGCTGTGCATTTCTCGTTTTATTTCTGTTATATCTCAGAGACACCAACAGAGAATACAGATTGCCAGGAGCTGACAGCAATCTTCTGGTAAGCTGTGGTACGGTACCAGTAAAACACACCAAGAGGGAAAATATACTTACAGCTACATTTTTATGATTAGCATCCAAAAAAAGAGGCAAGGAGGTAGGGAAATCAGCTCACTGCACTACAAAGCACGTGCTGGTCGGCAGACTGAATTCCTTAATGACATTCTTATTAAGTTCTTTCTGCCAAATCCTGTTTGGTTTTGCTGTCAGAACTGTCTGCATTTATAATGAATGACTGCTTAGAAGCTACTTACATAAAGCAATGTTTTCATGTCACTGCCATAGATGGCATCTCTAGGCAGATCAGAGAGCACCTTGTGAATGAGTTCACTGAACAGTAATTTTTAACACATTTGTGCTGGGACAGAGTTTCTATAGACACTGTGTCTGGACTACAGCATCCTGAGGATGAAGACCTCCAGATGTAACATACTCTTAATCTGAGTGATCTGATACCATATTTTCACTATGTTTGCAATTGGGTTAGATCTACAGTGAGGGCAGGCTATCAGAGTAGTTGTGAGAGTAGTAAAGGTGCAGTGGTTGTGGGAAACTCTCCAGACAAATGTAGATACACAGTATGCCAATACCCCACTGTAATGCAGTCCCAGAGGCAGAAGCCTCTTGGCAGATGGGGAAGGGTTGCAACACATAAATGAGCTTGCAGGGTAGTCTTGTAAAATCTTCCCAAAATTACAGTTTACACAACAAATAAAGCAGAGGAAGATGTCTCTTTCCACACACTGCAGTTCTTACCTTTATGCTTTTATCTCCAATGTTTAATTTCCTCTGGTCAACACCAGCTCTGTATGCAGAACATGTAAAGAATGCATAGTTTAGAGTGAATGTCTCACAGTAAAATTTCCATTACGGAGCTGGTTTGCTTGCAGTACTTTTTACTGTGATGATGTGACCAGTGTGAATCCTGGATATTACCTGAAAGTTTCTACAGCAAAACTTGTTCTTTGTGAATAATTTTGTGTATAAATGTAATTCAGTAACTGTTGATGGATCACTAATATGTCTCTTCCAAATAAAGTGTGACACAGATTGAACCCTGGGCAATGAAACTGTTTTTGAAAACATCTAGACTTTTAAAAGTAAGCCATACATAGCATGCACTAGAGTCCTTCTCAGCTTTAAGAACGTATTACTAGAAACAAGTTTTTTAACGTGGAACAAAACATGTGGTGGTACTAAGAATTTAAAAGAGAGAAAACTATAGGAGAAGCCTAAAACCTTCAAAAGGCAAGAAGGTCAATCCTAAAATGCAGTAGTCAAGGTCAATTGTGCAAATAAGTGGAAAACAGCTTTTCAGGCTGATGTAATCCCACAAGTATTTACTTATCATCAGATATGTAATCCACACCTACCCCCATCACATTGGCTCCAGATTTTACCACCTGCATGTTAGGTAGCTGTTTTCATGTAGTGCAAAGTGTGACTGCAAACTGCTCAGAGAGACAAAAAGAAAAAAGTTGTATATGTACCTCTAAGCATTGTTGCATAGAATTATAGGACAAACTTTCTCACTATGCCTGGATTTGACTTGACTGGTAAGGAGCACAGAATCACTGTTTGGGTAACTCGAATACCAGATAAAATGACATCAAAAGAAAAAAAATGGAGTCTAATGCATATGTAAAATTTTACCTTTTTTAAGTACAGTGGCAAGAGGGTGTATGATTTTTTGGTTTTTGCCATATTAGAAAATTCTAGGTGCCATGTATTTCATGCAGTTCAGAATACACCCTCAGCCTTTCATAGTAGGTCAAACAGTAACATTACTACCCTGCTGAGAGTATATCTCAGTGGGTGGGTGATGGGGGAAGACAGAACATTCTTCTGGCAGAATTGCAAAGGGAAGAATTGTCAAGGGAAGAATTGCCAAGGTCTTAGCATGACTATTCCTTATCCTGCACAAGAGCCCTCTTCACTTTTCAAATGCCTTTTCTTTCTTCAGGCAGGCATTGCACAGTATGATACTCAGGCTACTGCTAAAATCCATGCCTGCTGCCATGAATCTCCCTGTCAGGAAGCAGCAAGGTCCAACTGTGCCATAAGGAAAAGGCAGTGGGAAACCAAGGATGATGAAGCAGCTGGCAGACAGAGGGGCCATGACAGCAAGGGTCAAATCTCACAGTACGTGACTGAGGTAACCAGAGAAGGTGTGGTGACAGCACTCAGCTGGGCTGAGAGTTCAGACCATGAGACAAGATCACGGGGACAAAGCAGAACGACCAAGTCACAGAGTCAAGCCAACATGCCAAATCAGAGTCTGGATCAACAGTGTCCACAGCTGGGGATGGGCATGACTGTGGCACAACTGCAAGGTAAATCAGGTGGGCAGAGCTGAGAAACTCGGGGGCAAGAAACACAGCTTAAAAGCAAATCTGAAGGAAAGGAATGGGGATCCATAGGGCATCTTCAATCTCATTTTCACAAGAGATCTCAATGAGCCAGCCTGAACACAGATAGCTACACTCTTGACACCAGGCCCAGGCAGGCAAACTCCCAGGAGGGGAGGGGAATGTGCTGATACCCTCTGGACTTCCAACATAAGCACTCAGTGGGGGTTCTCCTTCTAAGTGGTGATAATCTCTTGAAAGAAATGAGAACACAGCTCAAGTGGAATTATGTATTTTTAGAATGACTGTAATATACTTTTAGAGTAAATCTTACTGTTTGCTCTAAAAGACGTCAAAAAAGATGTGGCTGTAAGAAAACTTGTCATCCACACTATCTGAGGATACTGATTCTCAGAAAAATGGAAAAATAAACTGCCATCTGGTTGTGTTTAAAAATGGATAGAGACTGTTGTATTTTAGGTGACATGCATCCTATTTCTCAGTGACAGATGGAAAAAGAATATATACTCACACAATCTAACTCAGACAAGTCTTTACTCTTAGTATTGAATTCAGACTCCTTGTCAATGAAAAACATTGAATCAGAATGTGAGATTATAATTAGATAACTAGTTAGCTGAGTACAGCGGCACTACCAAATTAATTTAGATGGAAAAATCAACGAGAGACTCAGATAAGAGCCTTGTTACGAAGTTCTTTATAAAATCCCCATTAATCAATAAAGTAGACATTCCTCTAAGCTTGCAAAGGCCACCTTTGTTATTTAAATCATGTAATACTGATTTTGCTAACTCTTGTGCAACCACACCAACCTGCAACCCCATGATATTATAGGTTGCTCCAGTTTTCCCCTTTTTCACTATAAATAAGGGGGAAGATATTTTTGATCTAGTCTCGTCATGATAACTGGTGCAAGAAAGGGCCAGTCAGAATGATGTCCAAAAGAGAACTAGTTCTTGTGGGAACCTGAGCTACAGCTGATAATGGACTTCATCACCTCAAACTTGAATCCCACAATTGACTAATACTTACACATCTGATCCCAGAATTGAAGCTATAACCCTGTGCTTTGAATTATCTGCATAAAGTATGAAGAGAATTGGCTAGCTCAGAGTAAAGTCTATCCAAACAATGAATTATAAATTGATTCATGTGGTCCTGGTGTCAAGTAAGTTGTGTTCCCAGCAGGTTCAGAACCTGCAAGGAATTCACCTATATTATATGAACCATTTTGCTGTTGTGCTGGTGGGTGGGTGAAGATTCCACTCATATTTTTCAACTTAGTAGACGCCATTAGCTTCTGCAACACAGTTACACCTGAAGTGGGGTCTCAAAGACTTTTGTAATTTGTAATTGTGTTACAATTACACAATTGTAACACATGCTTACCTGTGAATTGCAGATACAGCATTTAAGAAACAAAAGAACTATCATTCTGCAAATGCATACAGAAGAGTAGGGGTTTCTGGAATTCATGTTTGGTAGCGGATTTAGTGTCTCAATATTTATTTTGGAAAAGGTCTGCATGGAAGCGATGCAGTTTTTCTTAGAACAGCCAGACAAGATTCTGCTTCAGCCTTCACGTATCCTTTGTTACCAGTCTCCCAATCCAGAGTTTAGTTTGGGACTTACACTGCATCCAAAGAAGAGCAACAAAGCTGACAAAGAATGTAAAACACAAGTCCTGTGATAAACAGCTGAAGGAACTGCAGTCTCTGTCCTCAAGTAAAAAGCAATAGGACAAGATGAAATGGCATCTAGGAGAGCCAAAGGAGGTTTAGATTGGATATTAAGAAAAATTTCTTGACAAAAACGTTGTCAAGCATTGGAATAGTCTGCCCAGAGATGTGGTGGAACCATCATCCCTGGCAGTGTTAAAAAAAAAAAAAGTGTGAATGTGGCACTTAGGGAAATGGTTTAGTGGTAGGCTTGGCAGTTTTAGCTTTATGATTGGACTTGATATGTTAAGGGTTTTTCCAACCTAAATCATTCTATGAAATGGTCATTAAATAGTTGCTTTAACTCTGTGTCTACAACAAATAACCTAATTATTCATCTTTTTGAAATATGTTTTCCTTACTTCCTTACTTTCAGCTCATACCTCAAGGAATTAATATGGTTTCATGCAGGAAGAACTTTACAGACTTTTCAACGACCCACGTTCATAAAAGGCATGTTTTGTACGTACAGCCTCCATTAAATTCACAGGGGGCTGTGACTTTAACAGTTCTTCTACTGAAGGACTGTTAAAAAGTATATTCTGGAAGAAGGGCAACATATTAACATATATTGAATATTGAAGCCTCTGAGCAGCAGCCCCTTAGCTGTTGTCTTCCCTCTCCTTGAGTTAGCTTGCTCCTAGAGGATTAGAGTGAGACAGGGATATATAAATAAAATATTACTCTCTTTTGCAAACTAATCAGTGAGTAGGTAGATCATAAATAGACATTTCTTAATTTTATCAGATTGAAGTAGAATTACATAAACGATAGGATTGCTTCTGCTGACGGAAGAGATTTTAAATAACATTTCTCCAGGCTTTATTTGGAAACTGGATGGTCAGATGATAATTACCCTATTGCATTTTTAAATTACTGCCAGCAGAGCCTTAGCTACAGCAATCTAGCAGAGACCAACACTTCATTGGGCTCAAGAGGCAATTAAGCTACTGAAATCTAAAAAAAAGGGAAGCATGAACAGTTTTTCAGTGTCGTGCATTAACAGTTCTAAAGGCTTTACTTACCTTCTTGAGATTGTCTGATCTGTAAACTGGGATGATCATTTGCATTATGGTAATGAAAATACTATACACATCAAAAGGATGAAAAAATCCTCTAACTGCCTCACTTTTAGTGATTGATTTCCAATAATAAACCTGAGCAGGTTCAAGGCAAAGGATCTCACTGGGTAAGTTGCAGATATGAGCTACAGACTGAGTGCTTGCTCTGGCTTTACTGTCGGGATGCAAAAATTCTACATAGCTTACTTCACTACATAGGTGGAGTAAGCTTACATACAAATTCTACATAGCTTACTTCACTATTTTCAGGGTTCTGACTATCCAAACTATTCAAGTATGTAAAAAAAGAAAAATTTTTGAGGAAGGTAGTATCTATGTGTTTGGGGGGTAATTAACAAATGAAAAGCTGAAGAGTAAAAAACCAAAAATCATCTCAAGCAGAAGCAATACCCAGGAACAGGCTCAGTGCTGAAAGAAATATTTTACAGACAAAGACAATGAAAGTAAAAAATCTGAAGTACAGAAAGCTATTGCACTAAAACTCTTCCTAGTACCCTCTCTCTCTCCTTTCAGCCTGCATTTTTCCTATTTGACTAATGAATATTAATGACCTGAGTTTCCAGGCCAAGTGAACCAACAACCAGATGCTGTTGCCATATCAATGTACAAACCCTAGCTGAAAAGCCCCACTCAAGACCACAGAGCATGCTTTTGCAGCCCCATGTCAGTAGATCTCAGTGGTCTACTCACATCTACAGACAGCATGGAATGTACTAGGCCACAATGCCTATGTGACAAACCCAGTCAACATCCCACACCTTTCCTGGGCCCTTCTTCATGCACTCATTTGCACATGTGTACTGGTTTGGGCTAGCACAGGGTTAATTTTCTTCCTAGCACTTCATATGGTGGATTTGTGGCCAAAAGAGTGTTGGTAATTGAGGGGTATTTTTGCTATTGCTGACATGGCTTGCACAGTGCCAAGGCTTTTTCTCTTTCCCATCCCATCAGTGAGAGGGATGGAGTGCACAAGGAATTGGGAGCGGACACAGCTGGAACAGCTGACACCAGCTGACCAAAGGGATATCCCAGATCATATGAAGTTTTGTTCAGATATAAAAGATGAGGAGAAAAGGGGGAAGAAGGAATATTTGGAGTTATGGCATTCATATTTGTTAGTAACCCTTAGAGTGATGGAGCTTGGCTTTCCTGGAGATGGCTGAACACCTGTCTGACCATGAGAAGTGTTGAATGAATTCCTTATTTTTCTTTGCTTATGTGCAGCTTTTGCTTTACCTATTAGAGTGTTTTTATCTCAATCTACAATCTTCCCATTTTAACCTTTCTGATTCTACCCCCTTCCCACAGCAGGGGGGGTGGATGATGGGAGGGCAGTGATCAAACAGCTGCACGGGGTTGAGCTATCTCCAGTGGTTAACCCACAACACCACACCAGCTCTGCACCTCTCTTCATAAAGAGTCTTCATTTTTAATTACTTTGTCCAGTATCTTATCTTAGCTTTATGTAGGGACGATGAAATTTTTTGTCAGGTGTTCATGTCTCTGGACTATTGCCATTCCCTACTGTTTGACTGTGGCATCCTCAGGACCAGCACTTGTTCACTCTTCATGTGGAGCTGTGACCATTTGAACCCAAAGACTCACCAAGACTGGCAGTGGGACATACCAGATGACAGAAGAAAGCTGGGGAACACAAAGATCTTTGTGCTGTTCTAACAGCTGATGTACTCTAATGATGCTTTGATGCATGGTCTGAGACGAGAACAGTGAGCAACAACAGGAATTTAGTACTAGGTACTTCAGCTCCCAGTGAGGACAGTGGTTCTACAGACAGCATCTCACCTAACTGCAGGGTGCAATATAGACAGCAACTACAGCTAAAAAGAGAGGTTTCTTTGACCTTGGTGATAAACTGTAACTATTTCCCAAAGTGTGTGACTATGTTGAAGGGCATCAGAGGTACTTAACAGCTGGGGATTCAATAAATTTTTGGTTCAGGCATAGCTATTTCATTCAGCAACCACAGAGACTGCCTCAGCCCATAAATGTTTGAGGAAAGCCTTTACTAAATCTAGACAAATGTGAAACGTAGCACCTCAAACAGTATCCAGACTTTGCAGTCTCACAAGATTAATTTAGGTGCTGTAAACCAAGTCTACCTGGCTATAAACATTTAAATAAATTATAAAGGTAGTCAGGAATATAATGTTGGAATTTCTGGAGAACAGCACACAAATTTCTATACAAAGCTTCTTGATGTGATACTTCAGTATGATCATTTTCTTTAAAAAATGAAAGTGGAAAACAAGGCCTTCAAAAGCATTTTCTTGCGCACTGTTGACATGTGAAAACCATACGGAAGACAAGTGCATGGCCTGACAGATGGAATACAAAACTGGTTTTACTTGCACTTGCTCTCCAGTTGGCTGGATTTAGCAAATGGAGGCTGCATGAGATGAATGCATAATTGGAGTCTCTACAGCCAAGTTCACTTTGGGTGAGAGTGGTGGGCTGACCCAAGGCACACAAGTGCCCTTCATGTGGATGTCACCCTTCATTCTATTCTCCTCACACAAACAAACTCTTCTTTTTTGTAAAGCCATGGAGTACTGGGTATAAGGACAGAGAAAAGGATCAGAAATCTACCTTAGATTATTATCATCTGGCATTGTTCTCAAAACTATTGAGAGAAACATGGCTAATTAAAGCTTTTATTTCAAGATATTTGGGCACAGTTTCAACAGACTACTTTCTTTTCCTTTCCCTCTTTCCATAGTACTTTCCATCTGTAGATTTCTCTTCTTCTGAGCCCTTATTCCTTTCTCCCAGGAAGCTGTCACTTTGGTCTTTCCTCTCAAGTTTTGCTACAAGGATTAGCAACTTCAGGAAGACAAAAGTTCATCAACCCTGGTCTCCAAAGTATTTATGTTTTGTGGTTGGACTGTTTCACATCTAACAAATTGTGAGATCTGATTGGAACTCTCATGGTCTAAGTGTTCATATGTGTCTTTCTCTTGCATGCAATTTTTGCTGCTAAACAAGACAAGAATAACATGTATCCTTCCCATCTGCCTATCACAAATAAATGTATGGGGAAATTAACATCTTTAAGAGCTATGCTATTTCAGATTAAACAAGCTGATGATTAAAAAATTACTGAGGGACCAGAGAGACAGGAGAGCAGGGAGGGAGACATAGAGAGACATAGGAAGCTATACATACATCTATACAGGGATGTACCTAGGATAAAAAAATCACAGTCATCACCAGCACAGACATTAGGGCAAAATCTACATTAACAGCTCATCTTACCAACATTGCCTGATTCTTTTCAGGGTACCAGTTTAAGTTATTTTGGCAAGGGAGTAATTTTCCAATATAATCTATGCAGGCATATTTGTACTATTTGGAAGTGCACCTATCCAGTACTACCCAGTACAACTGGGAATACACAAAATGCTTTTGCATATACAAGTTCCTGATCCACCTATTTGCTGGAATTACCAATGACTTGATTCAACATAATGATTTTCCTTTCAGCTTGCACTAGGGTTTGAGATACTGTTCGTACCTAGTCAGCCTATCACATGTTCATAGAAGAAAGGTTTCCAAACCTTTTTGATCTACAGCCTCCCCCAGACTTCAGATGTAAATCTGACAATAGATTTTAATTTTATTTTTTTTTTTGCAGAACCTTTTGCAGAATGCTTCAACATAATTCACACACTGAACGTTCAGGACCTAGGAATAAAATGTAGTTCAGGTGTATGCTCCAGCTTTGCCTTCATTGTTTTCCTTCCTCAATTCATGATTCACCTCACAGTATGGTTTCCACAGCTAAAAGCAGAAGGCTGAATAAATCAGTAAGGTCATATGATCAGTCCAAGCCTGGCCTTCTCAAATTAGTTTAAGTGCCCACTGTGGAGCCTATGATAAATGTAAACTTGTTTATTTATAAAACCTTCCCACGGAAGCCTTGGCACAACATGGAAAGATAAATTTCTGATAATTATTTTTGATCTAATAATGAAAATGCTGTATACATCAGATTTTGTGTTCTTTTGCTCGTTGTTTTTAGTAAGCACTGCAGTAATAAATCTTCAGTGCCAATGAGAGGCACAAGATGTGCACATAAGAATTGTCCTTTTTTCTATGAATAAGTTTCATACTCAAAAGTTCACATTGCTTGTAGATTAGTCGCAAATCTATGGAATATTGCTTTCACTAGCAGTGAATTTATTCTCTGTATAACAAGAAAATTCAAAGGTTCTTTAGCTAGGTTTGGTGGGTTGTTGGGCTGCAAAACAATTTCCAAATTCATTTAACTGGCATTCACCAGGAGAATTTACTGTTTATGTAAGACCATAATTTAACTTTGGAAGGCAGCAGTGAAAATTTATTTGGTTAAATCTCATTAGCTACTGGAAAACCTATCTGGAAATTCCTAATCTTCCTCACTTTAAAACAGAAATTTGATACTGTAAATAACCTTGACTATAGGCTATAATTTCTAAAGCCTGTAATTGCAAACAAGAGTAAGTTTACACACAAGGCTGGTTATTACTGTCCTTCCTCACAGGAATATTTTTACTGAGATAACTAAAGCTAGTTTATAACAAGGTAGGCACTTGTCTGGTTTTGTATCTATTCAGCTGTATCCTGGAAAAGAACAAAAGCACACATCTAAATAAAATATGTGGATCTGTGCTTTTGTTTGCTTTGTAAACATCAAATCACAAAATATTTTAGGTTGGCAGACACTTGTAGAGGTGATTTAGTCCAATCCTCTTGCTCAAGCAGGGCTACCCAAGCCAGTTGCCTAGTTCTGGTTCAGATGGCTTTTGAGTATCTCCAGGAATGGATATTTCACTGCATCCTTAGTAACCTGTGCCAGTGCTCAGTCACTCTCACAGTACAAATGTGTTTATTGATTTCATAGGGAACCAAAGTGTTTCACTTTGTGCCCACTGTCTCTGGTTTTGTCACTGGGCACCACTGAAAAGAGCCTGGCTCCATCCTCCTTGGACTCTCCCTTCAGTTATTTGTACACATGGATGAGATCCCTCCTGAGCCTTCTCTTCTCCAGGCTGAGAAGTCCCAGCTCTTTGAGCTTTTCTTAATATGAGAGATGCTCCAGACCATTAATCACCTTAGGAGCCATTTACTGTGCTCTCTCCAGTATATCCATGTACATCTTGTACTGGGAAGCCCAGAACTGGACCCAACACTCCAGGTGTGGCCTCACCAGTGCTGAATAGAGGGAAAAGCTCACTTCCCTCCATCTGCTCCCAGAAACCACTTTTTAATGCAGCCCAAGATACCATTAGCCTTCTTACTATATGGACACATGGCTAGTTCATGTTCAACTTGGTATCTACCAGGACCTCCAGCTGTTTGTCCCCCAGCCTGTACTGCTGCCTGGGACTGTTCCTCCCAATGTGCAGTGCTTTGTGCTTTTCCTTGTTGAATTTTGAGAGGTTCCTCTAAGCCCATTTCTCCAGCCTGGCAAGGTTTGTCTAGATGTCAGCACAGCCCTCTGGCAGATCAGCCTCTTCTCCCAGTTTGGTGTCACCAGCAAATATGCTCAGGGTACACTTTGCCCCATCACTCACTCAGATGATACATGATACATGATGCTCTTCTCTTTGCAGCTGTCCTAGACCCCTCTTCATAAGGTCATGGACTGTCATAGCTAAGGACTTCATAAACTTAATAATGCTTCTGTGCTACATTTACAGAAATGTTTGCGTGTACATGTCCTCTGTGTCATCCATCTAACTTCTCTGACACTACAGCTAGAAAAATTCACCAAAGAGTAATAACATAAACCAGCAGTTTTGGAATGTTTGCACTCCAAATGCAATTCAACTGCACTGTGATACAGACATTTCTCAGTAATGTCTTTCTATAAATTCAACTGTATAAGTTCTTGAACACCTTTAATGACCTTATTTGCTTTCTACTTCATTGACAACCTGAGAGAAATTGAACAGCACTAAGACTTTCCTTGCCTCAGAGGAGAGAACACCAATATCTAGACTGCAGAATAGATATATTCTCCAGCATGTTGCAGTCCTGCTCCTTCAGTTACTTAGCATCAGCTCCTTATTCCCAATTAAGATGATAATCCTCACATTGCTGTAACATAGAAGCACTTCCACTAAAGTGGCTTGAAAGTCATCTGCCTGAGCTTTGAAAGAGGAAAGGAGAGGCAGACCTTTTATGAAGCACATGACTAACACGGGTAAAGTCCCATCCAGCTAGTACTACTGCAAGAAGTAGTACTAGCACAAGGAAAAGGGCTTCCTCTTACTAGTGCTATAGTGGCCAGCACAGACTTCCAGCATAAACCCCAAGTGGCTTTTCTTAACAAGGAGCAGCCTTCAGCCACTATGCCACATGCAAAGTACATCTATATACATCCCTAGCCCACCCAGGGTATATTTATATTTGTTCACTTTCTGGGCCAGTGATATAAAAGTAAACAGGGACATGCAGATTTGACTGCTGTATATCATCAGAGGAAGGCATGGGCTTCTTCAGTACTAATTCCATCTTGCTCTGGATTAAATACAGCCCAAAATGGATGCATTCGAAGGCATTACTTCCAAAGTGCTCTAGGGTAGAGCAATACCAATTAAAAAGATCCAAAGGGCTTGGGAAATTATGAAATGTAAAACAGCAGTGAATGAGTAACTTGCTGACCCAGCCTAATAAACTAGCTTCTTTGATGGATGATAAAAGAACTTCGAGGAACAGTGGTTTTATCTGCTCACAAGTTTTTATTATCACTAATTTAGCACTATCTCTGCTATTTCATTCTGACCCAATTACCAAAGGATCTTGCATGTGGCCTTCTGCACTTTCAGAATAGATAAAGCACCTTAAAATCTTTTTCCAACTTTGAAAATGTACATGGCTGCTTTCAGTTAACTCAGGGGAAAAATGCATAATGAAGAACAAGTACTTTATGTACTTGCTATATTACTAGCTTAAGTAATGCTATAAATCAATTTAGGAATGTTGTTTATTTTTTTTTTTCCAATTGAGCCTGAAGCAACTTTTTTTGAGTGTTGTGTCTTGGGTTTCTATACACTTTGTGTAAAAAAAAGAGCCTCAAATTCTACAAAATGAAATACTGGGGCTACTGCCACATGAACAAAACTGCTTAACAAAATAGATAGACCTCACTGTAGTCTGAAATACAATTATTTCCTCAGATGTTATAAATTTATTCTTTGCTAATAACTGTCTAAATCATTAAATGATTCACATAATTTCTGCCAATCCACATATAAGTAGTCATTTTCATATTATGTTTTGACACTGGTTTGCTTGCATTCACTGGATGATCTGTCTCTTAATTTGTATGTTTTCAATGGCTGGGATTGTCTCAATTCTGCTCAGAACTGTTATGATCTAATTGCATTTGAAACTGTTTGTTACCCTCCAGATAATAAATAATAACTGTCTGAAGCACTTAGCAGTTTTCTTTTCCTTCAGAGATGTTAATAGAAAAGAATAAACTCTCTTCCCAGAACTGCATGTTCTCTTTTCATTAGCCTTTATAAAAACCACAAACCCTCAGAATTCTAACTTTTCCTGAAGAGAAACACTGCAAGTTTTAACTCATTTTTGTCTGAGTTCCCTTTCCTGCTATGATCTGTTGTTAAAAGTAGAACAAACCAAGACAAATAATCACATTCCAATCTTTATTTTTTTTCTTTTAAATCATTTTACAATATGTTCATGCATGAATGACATTAGTTCTTCAAGATTGTCTTGGGCTTTATACATCTGGGTCAGTGTACCTGTGCAATACAACAGTACAACTCCACAGAATCATCTGTTTTTAGAGGAGGATAACAATACCAGAACAATTCCTCCCAGGTAAGCATCACTAGGATGCAACTGAAGGGTGAGGAAGTATACAAGTAGCTGGGTAACTCTGTGTTACTTCCTCGGCTACACTGAGCTTTCTAACTTAAGAAACCAAAGTTATAAGAGATGAAAGTAGAGTGCTGGTAATGGCTTGATTTTATTCTTGCATTTTCTTCAGTACTTTATAACTCTTTTTGTTATCTTGTACATAGCAATTCTCTCTGCTCAGGTCCCAGTGCCCAGGGTCCACTTATGTCTCCCACATCATACTGTGAAACATCATCTCTTGCAGAAACATGAACGGGACAGAAAGCAAACATTCTCCTGGTATTTCCACGTGGCAGAAGAGTCTCTTGCATGCAGCATCATGTGAAAATTCTACAAATTGTAGCAGTTGGTTTGGTGGGGTTTTTTCCCCCAATTTTGGAACAACAGCTGGGCAGTTGCATAGTTTCGATCTGGTGTCAAGGAAAAGTACACTGCAAGGGTGCTGTGAATTCTTAACTCATACTGGTTGTTCAGGTAGATATACCTGCACACACATTTTTAATCATTATCAAAAGTTATTTAAAAATCCCATCATTCAAAATCCCCCATTATGTTACAGGCCATGATTCAGTGAACAAAAAAAAAAAAAAATCAAAATGCTCTCATAAAGCACTTTGAGAACTAAAGTTGAAAGCTACAATGTGGGAGACAGGGTGTACTGCCTGCAAACCATCTTAGTGAAGACTGCCATCAGCTGATGTCATGTGATCATCCTGACCAAAATAACAACCCAAAGGCAGATGGATGCCTACTGCCTGATTTATAGCACATTAAGACTCAGCACTCAAAACTCTATCGTCCCTGTCTTGGCACATTTAGCAGCCACTACATACCAGAACCTCTGCTACTGGTGCCAGTCCTTGGCACAAGGTTGTGAATGTGACCAGCTGTACCCTGAAATAAGTTGGCTGTTGGCCTGCTGTTGGCCATCGTAGGTCTGGAGAAATTTATAGTCCTTACAAGGTACATGTGGAGAGTTATAGTTGAGATGGGACAGACTTACAGTCACCCCCCCAGCAGTTAAGTTAGACACATTCTGTCTCATTTGCAGAGTGACATAGACACAGCTGGCCCTGATGTCACGCATGACAAACAGCTGGCCCTGCAGAGAGCATGGCCAGCCTGCCTCCTGCAGAGTTCAAGTCTCCTCCACCATGAAATTCCATAATGCACCATGCTCCTTTGCTCTCCTTTTCCCATCCTCACAGATTGCAGCCTGTCTGAACATGCTTCTGCAGCACAACTGGCATCAAGACTGAGCGAGGTGCCAAGCAAGGTGCTTTACAGAGGCAGCATGATTTGAGTCAAAGACTGAGCAGCCCAGCTTAGGGCAGGGCAACTGCTAAAAGCGCCTTGGGCACCCCTAAAGGCTTGTGGATTTTGTATTGTGCATATGAATATATCCTGTAATATTCTCTAGCTTTCATGCAGCACTGTTCAGCTGTAGCTTTTTGATGGCCAAATTTACTGCTGGTATAAAATTCTGCTACTTTTTGAAAGATTACTACACAAGATGAATTTGGAGCTAGGTCATGTTTAAATGATGATCTGTTATTCCCCTTACTCCATGTAGCCAGAAGCAGTGGAATGAACTCACAAGTTAGATATAGCAAAGACAAATCAAAGGAAACAAAAATCAAGAGGAAAGGACTGGCCTTATAATCAGAGCCCAGGGTTAGGAAATCTCAATTCTTAAGGCTTCCTGAAAAAGTCCCTTTTCTTCCATGGGTCTCACAGAGGGGGATATTCTTAATCACTCTGCACAGCACCTCACTGCACTTACCCTTCTGACTCTCCCACATTTGTTTCACTGACTTCACTCCTTGTAATAAGGAGTTAACGCTTGTTAACTGTTTGAGCCTCTGTTTGACTGAGGTCATAGTTTCTTGCTGTAAACAAGCTGTATTTCTATACTGAAAAGAAGAATTTATTTCAAGAACATTTGCTCTTCCAGTCTTCTCCTGTGGGAGGCAAGTGTGAGAAAGAATATCCCGTACAAAGTGTGTGGAGGCCACACTACTCAAGGGGAAGGTCAGGTTGTGGAGAGAGATTTCTCTTCAGATTAAGTGTAGTTGCTGGCAAGAGAACATGTTTTGACACATGAAGAAGGCACCTACCCCTCCAGGCAAATACCAATCTGCAGTTTGCAACAGGCCACTAGGACTTGAGATAGAAGCTGCAGTAAAAATGTAATTGATTTTAAACCAACTGCAATCTTGTTATCCTGAAGAGGGGTAAAGTCATAAACTACAAGGTGGCAGAGATGTGGGGGAGAAGGGGGAAATCCTCACATTTTTCATTTACAGAATCACGGAAAGGGCAAGATTAGAAGGCACCAGAGCAGTTCACCTGATCCAGCCTCCGTGTTCAAACAGCATCATCCTACTGCACCTTGAGGAGGGTCCTCATCACAGTCTACAGCTTCTCACATGGTGGAGGGGCACGCACTGACTCCCCTTCTTTGGTAGTCAACAACAGGACCTGAGGGAATGGCCTGAAGTTACGGCAGGGGAGGTTCAGGCTGGGTATCTGGGTTTTTCACCCAGAAGGTGGTCAGGCATTGGGACAAGGCTCCCCAGGGAAGTGGTTACAGCACCTAGTCTGGCAGAAGCATCTGGATAATGCTCTCATACACATGATTTAATTATTGGGGGTGTCCTTTGCAGGGTCAAGAATTGGACTTCATTATCTTTGTGGGTCCTTTACAACTTAAGACTGTTCTGTGATGCTGCAAATTTCACCCAGGTGGTTCTCCTTACTATGCAGATATGGAAAGCACATTGAGGACGAGGCAAACAGCGCTTTCAAAGGACCAGGCACTGAAGGTGCCAGCGCCACACGTGTTGTGTATGAGTGTGTCCACACCTGCCTGCTCATTCCAGCAGGTCACCTTCCAAGGACCACCACAGTGGGAGGCGACAAGTGACCAAGCCCGCCCGACCCTGAAGGGCCCTGAAAGACCGGCCGAGGCCAGCGGGAGGCTGCGGGCGCGCTCCATTTCCCGGGCACCTCACAGGGACCGCGCAGCCGGGACCGAACCTCTTCACCTGAGGGAAGCGCGGGCCTCGCGCATGCGCCACCACCGCTCCGGCCGCGTCCGCGGCCCGGGAAGGAAGGGGCGGGCGGGGGAGCGGGCGCGCGCTGCTGCCGCCGCGCCTGCGCGGGCGGTTCCGGGGCGGGCGGAGCGGGGCCGAGCGGAGCCGTGGGTGGCCGCGGCCGTGCCCGGCGCTCTGCGTGCCGCTGCCGCGGGGCATGGTGAGCAAGGGGCCGCTGCTGCGCCTGCTGACCGCCATCAACCGCAGGAGGATGAAGCTGCTCATGGGGCTCGCCTTCGTCGCCTACGTCGCCTGTGAGTGAGCGGGGGTGGGGGCGGGTCTGGCATGGCCATTCATTGCCCGCTGGCACGGCGCCCCCGGTGCCCTCTGCCCGCCGTGCGGGAGAGGAGGAGGAGGAAGGGGACGAGGGAGATGTGGCGGCGGCACCTCTCGCGCCCCGTTGCGCTGCCCGGTTGCGGGCGCGCCGCAGCGCGGCTGCTCCGGCCCGGCGGGGCAGGGGCTCCCCGCGGGAGGCTCCGGGCGCGGGGCTCGGGGCTCCTGCTCTGCCGGAACTTTCCCGCCTGCGGCCGTGCCGGTCTTCCCCGGCAGCCGGCGCTCCCCTGCCCCGTCCCGAGGGCTTGCGGGCAGCCGTGCGGGCGGGACGCGGCTCCGCGAGTGTTTCCGCAGCCGCTCCTGCCCTCAGACCGCGCTTTGTCCGCCCCGATCGCCACCTGGTAGCGGTGAGCAGCCCTCAGGGAAGTTTTTCCAGGGTAGGCCTCGTGTCTGGTTTTTGTAAAATCCTCCCAAGTCCTTTGGGGGCTAAATAAATGTTTATTTATTAACTCAGCGCGTAGCTGGACTCTTGAGAGCCGGGGAAGAGGCACAGAGGTACTTTAGAAAATCTTAGAATAGCCAGTGACGGGGATGTTTATGACTTCACTTACCAGCAGTGAGTCAGATAGATTTAAAATGGATTTAAAACGCTCTCCTGTCAGCTCTCTTCCCGCTCTCTTGTTTCTTCTGTTGCAATTTTAATTTATTTTGTTTTAGCCGGTTTTGTTTTCAGACTCGGGTAGATTCTATGCGGACGGCACGATACCTTGTCAGTTCAGGTAGGGAGCAAGCCATTCTCTTGAAGGCACACAGGTATAGGTGAGCTAGCTTTGAGGCTGTGTGCATCACATTTCAGATCCTTCCTTCGGGTTTGGGAAGGTGGAGAGGTACAGCACAAGTAATTTTGTTGGAGGAGTGGTGTTTCCTGCCACAGAAACACAGCAATTCCCTTCATTGCCATATGTTATGGTCTTTACTGGACCTCACTATTTAGGTACTTCTGTTACCACTGAAGTTGTGTTTCAGCTCTGACTTTCAGGACAGTTTGTCCAAATGACTCAGGTCCTTTGCATCCTGACAGCTTAATGTCAGTTCTTATTTTGAAGGGCTTACACGTTTTGCTAAGAGTGATAGTTTTCAAAACGAAAGTTAATCGGGTGCTGTGAAAACTGGATTTGAGTGGCAGATGACGTGGTCATTGGGACCTCGCTATTGATTATATTCTCTGGACAGTAATTGGTGTTTGCTTTCTAACTTTGTGAGTGAAAGTTAGCCCTAAGGAGAAGCCTTCTGACTGCTTGTTTTTTTGGGATTCAGAAAAAAACTGGAGGAGGAGAGGGACTGGAGGTCAGTGTGGCAAAAAGATGGCTTGAAAAGGTAGTAAGTTGGTGTCTGATGGGAACATGTTTTTTGCAAATACAACATGCTGTGCTTTCCCATTTTTTGACTAGAGATCAAAAGTTTTGGAATCCTTAGGTGTCAGCTGCACAGTATGGTATAGTAGCAGATGCCACAGCTCTATCAGATTCTAGAGAGAATATTTTTTGTTTGCTTTTCTCAGGAGTAATTATTTATGATCCCGTTCACCTACCCTAAAAGGGTACTCCTCACAATGTTACTGAATCATCACTACGCTCTGCTTGCAGTCAGATAATGCCTGACTGAAATAGCAGAGAATCTGAGAAAGCTGAGCAGCTGGTGTAGGTGTATGTGCTGGCACTTCTTACATTCCTTCTTACTGAAGTACTCTCCAAATGACTAAGTGTTTTTAGGCTGTGCGCCTCCTTTCCATGAATTTCCATTCAGTATTAGGGCATGGGCATTCAGACTTGCAGCACATTTTACAGGGAATGGAATAGTTGGCAAGGGCATTATTTTTTTCTGAACTAGAGGGTAGGACTTTTTAAATAGTACCATTTTGTCAGCCTGTGTGTGAAAGCCTGAGCAAATGTTTTGGGAATATAATTTAGAAAAATGTTGTATTTCATAGAAATCTTTTGCCTTTGAATGCATATTGGTTACAAAGGTGCCTGAAGAACTTCTCTGTGTGAGTTTGCAAACTAGAGAAAGAACATTTTGCATGCAGTTGAAAGGCTGTGAGCTATTTCACTCTCAGGAGTCATTGAGTGGCTCTCTTGGTAGTCTCACACAGTGGTGGATGGCTGGGCTGTCTTCAGTATCTCTGCTCCCCATCCATACAATGACTGAAATGTCTTTGTTGTGCACCAGATGAAGGAACTGGTCTGGACTGAGATCACCCGTTTGTGTTACAGCAGTTTGACAATGTGGGTATTCAGCAGCTGTTTGGGCCCAGCTGGAGGAGGTGGTGTGCAGTGGTGGAATGGGATAAAAGCTGGCAGTGCTGCTGGCAGGGTTGCCATCACATGCTTTGCAGGTCTGCAGTTAGCAGCCTGTCTCTGAAGGAGTCCTGTTTACTTTGGTTGAGGTAGCATCATGACATAATATACACTGTTAGAGTCATATTATAAAACCCCTAGAACTCCTTTATGGATTTCACTTGGTTCCCTAGTAGTGCTTAGAGCCAGAAAGATCCTTACTTTGGATTTGAATTAAGGTAGTATTTGATGCCTCATTTCTGTAAGTCTAATTTGTATTAGTTTTAAAAAATCATTCACTTGAAACATTGTGCTATTCATGGTTTGTATGTATAAAAATAGAATCCAAAAGGAATGTTTCTGTGTCGCAGGCAATTAAAAGCTTTTGTGACTTAAGCAACTGTTTCCTGGAAAAAGGAAGTGAATAAAGTTTAAAATTTACCTTTTCTGTAGGCCCTGGGTGAAAGGGGTGATGATGTTCCCCACTGGCCAGGTGATGAATTTGGAGATAGTGCAGCTAGCAAGCTGTCTGAATGACTCTGTAGTATGTCAGACTGGTAGTCAATTTTTTATTGATACTCTTCATAATTAACTTAGTTGACTCACCTTCAGCGCTGTCTTCTTCTGTGAACATTGCATGAGTATACTCTGCTACCTATAGTGGCAAACCTTGCCCTGAGGGTGAGTTTGCATTGCCCTTTTTTAAAGGGAAAAAAACTTCTGCTCCAACTTGCCTCTGATTTAACCCCCAGCAGAATAGTGCAGGAGTGCTAATGCTAACCAGAGTGGGGTGGAGGGGTGTGTGGAGGTGGGCTGAAACAAATTCTTTCAGTCATGAGCTCCACTTAGATCATCTTGAAGCTGTTGTGAAACCACAGCTTCAGAACGTGAGGTGATTATAGAAGTGAAATGGGTTTAATTGATTTTTGTTTCTCTGTAATGAGAAATGTAGACAGATCATAAAAGAGCAGTGAATTAAATCAATAATGTTGAAAAATTTCAGTGTCACCACAATATGAATAACTTATATGCAGGCTTACAGGCTGAGAGTGTTATGTTTTTAAAAACCCCATTTGTGTGTTGGGATGTCAATACATAGACACCTTCAACTCACTCCTTTGGAAGTTTTAAGAGTAAATTCAGCTTTATATGGACATGCAACTATGCCTCAGTGGTACTGTCTTTGCAGAATCAGAACCTATTTAAGTTGTTGGAAATCCACTTAGAATCTTGTAGTCAGGATTTAAAGACCAGAGCTCATCAATCTGCATGGTTTGGTCTAATCTTGATGCTACTGTAAATAATCTGCTGATGTATGACAGGGCAGTTCTTAATGCATGTTCTTAATGAAAAAGTTAAGAGCTCTATTTTGGTAAAGTAGAACAGTTTTCTTTACTCATTTGTAGATCAAATGGTTTTCAGGAAGTATATCAGTTGCCTTGTTCCTTTTCCAAGGGGAAAAGGGAGTAGTAGGGTGCTGTCATGAGACCCAAGCTTAAGACCTCATTTCCTTTGTAAGATAAGATATAGCAGAGCTATTAGAACAACTTAAAAATGAAGTGTCAAAATAATGTGAGGGAAGTACATCCTGTAGTATAGTGGCCTGACTTTTCACAGCATTGTTAGTTTCCATGGTTGTTATCCTTTGTTTTATGGGATTAGCCATTTATTTTTGTCAGATTTTCATCAGCTAGGAAGAATGCAATGTTCTCTTCTCAAAATATCGAGGTGTGAGTGAGCTTTTCAGTTTGAATCTCGCCAGCCCCTTGCATGCTGCTCGTCTTGCATATGTTGAAAACTAAGATTAACTGTTGCTTAATGTTTTGTTTTGATAAGCTTTTACTTCCACTTTTCATAGTAGAAGAGCAGTTATCAAGTTGGTCCTGCCCTATTGCTTCAGGCTGTCTCAGTGTTATTCAGCATCAGAAATCTTCCTTCCCCAGCCATTTTTTAACTAGATGTCAGGACTGATTGGCCATGGAAGGGTTCAAAATGGTTGTGCAGGACATCAGGCTTGCTGGCTGGGTTCACATTCACCAAGTTGCCTTTCCTTTGTGGGTTTATGCAAAAAAGCTCACTGTTGTAAGAGCTTCCACTTCCCTGCTCATCAGGCGTGCAACTAGCCGTACTCCTGTAGCTTATGAAAATTTGTACATGCTTCAGTAGTTTGTCAGGAATAGATGGACTCTGACTATGCCTTGCTAGCCATGATGTTTTAAAACAATTTTTGGCATCCTGGAAAAATTAATCTCTCTCTTATCCTCTCTTATTCCTCTCTTATCTCCTTTTAATATTTGTCTTTAATCTTTTTACCTGCACTTAGTATTTGTCTCTTCTGCTCCATGTGCAGGAGACAGCCTTGTCATCATTCCACTCGAGGATGAACACTCCTAGAGCTTCCACCTTCTTTACCCTCTTTTTTTGCAAAGGGGAATATTTCTCTGACATTTATATTGCTTGTCTCTTATTTTCTAAGGTTAGTTGACCAAAGCAGAGTTTGGATGAAACTGGTAGTTTTCAGCATCTCATTTATGGACTGGAGAGAAGGAGAGGGTGGGGGTTATGGCATCAATTTACCTGAAGGGGTTTGTGAAAGGTAGCTGGGAAAAGTGAATTTGTTTGTTACAGTGCTGACCATTGGAACATTCTGTGAGTCCACTGAAATCAATCTTAGCTATCAATAGATGGGTCAGTGGAGGAGCAGTGGTAAGAATGATATGCTGAAGATATGAAGCAGGAAGGAGTAGGAACAGAGAACTTGAAAAAAGACTTAATAGAAAATTTCAAGAGAATTTTCCATCTGGAAAACTAAGAACAAAATTCAGTTATAAAGTGATGATGCTAATTGAAATGTAAGAAAAAATACCCTTGGCTACCTTCCCATGCAGTATGAAGCTCCATTAACTCTTGTAAAGGAAGAAAATTTGCATAATGTTATATCTCACAGCTGTGGGAGAGTATGGGCTTGCCAAGGTTTAAGCGTTTGTTCCTAAGAGAGTGGAGAAATTTCCTGGTGATTGTGTTGCCATTGTTTTGCTAGTTGATGACTAGCTGAAGGGTTGACAGAGCTGCAGTGGTGCTGTCCAAGATACAGAGAAAGCATCTTTCCCTTAGCAAACCCTGTGTCTTTGTGTCTGTGATACTTCTCATGTGGGAAAAGTTCCTATCTGCTGTCTTTGATTTGGGGCAGGAACTTTACTGTTGAGCAAGGCATCAGTTCAGGAGATGCAACAAGAACTATTTGCCATACAGAGATCTGTGTAGACTTACCAGAAGGGTATTTTTTTTTTTAATCTTTTTTAATATTCAAGTTGTACTTTCCCCAAAGGCATAATCATAAACTTCACTCAGGAAAGTGACATTTCTCAATACAAAGTTATGATTAGTAATGGTATGTTGTTATCTCCACTAATATTGCAAAATACTCTCATCAGAAAAATAATTTTCTAAAGCAACTTGACATACTGCTGGATTTACGGATGGACTACAGCTGAGAGGGTTTTTTTATTCTTATGGGATCAAGACTATAAAAGGTGATTTGAAATATATTGGCCAAATCATAAAATGCTTTGCATTGGATGAGACTTTTAAAGATCATCTAATCCAGCCCCCCACTTCCCCGGGGGAATGTTCTACATGTTTCAGTAGAACAGGTTGCTTGGAGCCCTGTCCAACCTCATGTTGTTTACAGGTGTGGGCCATCCACAACTTTTCTGGGCAACCTGTTCAGGCTTGCCACTTCCATAGTAAAGAATTGCTTCCTTGCATCTTACTTAAAGCTACTGTCTTTCAGGCTAACACCATTGCCTCTTAAGGGTCCTCTCACTACAGGCCTTGCTAGAAAGTTTTTCTTCATTGTTCTTGTAAGCCCCCTTTATGTAAAGCCACAGTAAGGTCTCTTCAGAGCCTTTTCTTCTCCAGGCTTTTCTAGCCAGCTCTCTGACAGTCCTGGTAAGAGAGGTGTTCTATTCCTCTGAGCATGTTTTGTGACCCTTCTCTGGACCCTCTCTAACAAGTCAATGTGTTTCTTGTCCGGGGAGCCCTAGAGCTGTATGCAGGTGGTGTCTCATGAGAGTGGAGCAGAGAGGAAGGATCACCTCAATTGACAGGGTGACCACACTTCTTTTGGTGCTGCCCAGTGTTTTTGATTTGTTTTCTGAGCTGAAAGTGCACATTGCCATTTCGTGTCCAAATTTTCTACCAGTACCCCCAGGACCTGCTTGACAGGGCTGCTCTCAGTCCTCATGTAACCCAGTCTGTACTGATACTGGTGATTGCTTCAACCCAGGTGCAGGACCTTGCACTCTGTGAGGTTCATGTTTGCCCATTCCTTAAATTGTCCTTGTCCCTCTGGATGGCATCCCTTCCCTCAATACACTTATCAGCTCCATCTGCAGACTTGCTGAGGATGCACTCAGTGCTGTGTCTGTGTCGTTAATGGAGATACTGAGCAGTACTGGTCCCAGTGCACCCCTCTGATGGACACCAGTTGTTACTGATCTCCTCTGGGCACTGAGCCCTGGGTGCAGCCACCCAGCTGCCATCACTTGAGTAGTCCATCAAAGTCATATCTCTCCAGTTTAGCCACAAGATATTGTGTGGGAAATAATAGTTTCCTAAAGAAAATAATTGTTTTATTTATGTTATTAAATATGTAAAATAATAAAAACTTTAATGCAATTGTATTAAAAAGCATTTTACGATTTCCCTTTACATATTCTCCCTTTTTGTCAGGTTTGTGTCTGGAAACTAAAACCTTATTTCTTCCAGGAGACTGAAGTTGCTGAGTGACTGTTGAGAGTCAGATTTAAGCAAAAAAAACCTGAAAAGAAACCCAAACCCTTTTTTGAACGCTGTTGCATCTCTCTGAAATGGAAAGTTTGAAGCAACTCACTTTGGATGTTCAGAGCATACGAGTTTGCTCTAAAAATTCTGATTGTGACTGTATATCAATTCATATTATTCCTGCATGCTGTTTCTGTTTATAGTGAAATCTATTTGTAACAAGCATCATTTTGTAATCTCTATATTTTATGGAGCAGAAGTTGAAAGGTGGATGATACAGGGAAAAATCCCTGTGCTTCTGGCTAAATCTATTGAAACAAAGTTTGCATAAAAGTTTCTTTAACAGTCCTGAAAATGCAAACAACAAAGCAATTGGGAAAGAATATGGTTTTAAAAGAGATTGCATCTGGTTTTGGTACTCTATGGACATCATGGTTTTGCTTTTTAAAATATCTGTTTTAAAATGTATGTGATGCTGAAACTAGTGATGTCACTAATAATTTCAGATTGAGTGTATATTACTGTTGAGGGCCTGTGGTAGTCTGTGACTTGATTTTAATGTCATTTAAAGAGACCCAGAAAGGAGGGATAAAGAGACAGGCTTCTTTTAGGATTGTGTTTTTTCCCACCTTTGGGTTGTGACAGAGTTGTTTTCTGGTTCCTCAGCCTGTTATGGATGAGTTAATGATGGCATGCAAGGTTCTCTTGGTGTAGTAACCTGTATTTGATAGAAACCTGTACAAAAAGTATTATTGCAGATGACAAATTCAAAGAATATTCAGATGAAAACATACATCCTATTCCTGTGTTTGGAGGACCTGGAAAGGGAATGCTTGCTATGAAATGCAGCTGGTCAGAGTTAAAAAGTCTGACTGTGATATTGAAGTGTACATTTAGTAGTAGATGCTCAGCAAAACCCTAGCCAAATATTTGGGGTTTCTGTTGTATTTTTCAAGTGTGATTTAACAGATTTTATATCTTGTGTTGTGATTTGGTTTTTTTGTTGTTGTTGTTTTGGCTTTTTGTTGTTGTTTGGGTGATTTCTTTTTTTTTTTTTCTTTTTTTTGTTGTTTGGTTTTTTTTCTTAATGTTGTCATGGTTGGTTTGTATCCAAAGGATAGCTCCTGGACTATTCCTTTGCTGACACAATATCCCTGTCATTGCAGTCCTCTGCATTCAGCATCATTTCAGGAAAGGGCTTCTCTAGAAAAACTAAACAAACTTTTAAATTTTCAGGGATGTAAATATATTCAGTAGGAACAAAACCAACACCAAATTCTTTATTCATATATCACTAATTGCCTTTAAGGGAGGTTTGAGAAGTCTTGAAAACCTACAACAATTTTACTGTAAGACTGTGCCTGCCGGGTACTTACAGCTTAATCTCAGTGGCTGGGGAAAGAAACAAAAAAGCATTTGGGTTTTCTACAAACCCTGAGTGATTAATGTTTAGTCAGATAAATGGAAATACCTCTTTAATAAAAATACCGTGATTGCAGCATTAAGAAGCCTTTTTTTTTTATTTTATTTCTTTTATTTCTTTTTCTTTTTTTAAACCAGGCTATTTTAGAGAGTTCTTCATCATTTTACTCAAGAGATGATGTCCTTCCCTGGAAGCCTTCACTTTAAAGTATAATGTCTGTGGGAATGATTAATGTGCTTTACTCTTCATAGTACTTGCAATTAATCCTTGCAAAAATGCTACAATAAAAAATATTTCTTTTTTTTGTGAAAAGGATGCAATGGGGAAAAAACCAGCCCAAACAGGTGTAGTCCTATTTTTACTCTTCCTACAGCCCATTAAACTAGGCTCCAACAATTCATATATTCTGCTCACTTCCCTAATGCCAATTTACTATGACCTTAATCAGTCATTGGGTGAGGTTTACAATCCGTCTTTGAAAGTAGGACCCCTGTGTCCTTCTGTTGTAGGTGAGTGTCTGAATTGTTACAACTCATGCTTCTGTCTAGTCCAATGAATCATGAATTCTTCCCTTGCACAGAGTTTCAGTGGATGGCAGGAAGACTGTTTATGAATGCCTTCTAGTTGGCTAAGTTGGAAGTTCTTCACAGAGTATGTTCTGTGTGGCTGTGGGGGGTGAGGATGTTAAATCTCTACAGTCTGAGAACTGGCACAGGACTATTATCCTGGATTAATACCTTTTGGCTTAAAAGATTTGGCTTTAGACTTGTATTTTTAAAACTGGCTTTTACAGTGAAGTTCTGGGTTGTGTTAGTGTTTGCTCAAATCTGGTCCATTAGGAGTCTCATGCTTTTGAAAGCTGGGTTTGTGTAGTGCCTTGATGATGTAGAAGATTTTTTTAACCATCTGTGTTTGCAGCTTTTGGAGCCTGAATTTGATGGGCCTGTCAAGTGGTTTTGTGATGCCTGTAAGGATGTTCATCTTGAATTTAGGCTTGTAATTTTCATCATTCTACTTGTGGATTTGGACCTACTTACCTCTGTGTTTCCATGATTCTTGCCTGAGTGTCAAACCAGCATTGACTTGACCTTTAGGGCAAGGAAATCCTCTGTGAGCCAGGCGTGATTCTGGTTCTGCTGCTGGGTAAGCACGTTATATAAACAGCTCTGTATTTGGAAGAAAAACAGCCAAACCCACTCTTGTACAAAAATGTTAGCTCTGATCCCTTCAACCTTGGTGTAAGCTCCATGGGAGCACCAGTAGCCAAAGAGATCCTTTTTAGAATTGCACATTCAGAATCCTTTATGAAGGCAGTCAGTATGTTGAAGTGAGTTTTTCCAACATCTCTGTACACATGAGAGACTTCAGGGTTCTTCAGATCTCTCTGTATGATAGTTCCTGAGTGATAAATTTTGCAAATTTTTTTGCATTTTTTTTTTTTTAGTGGTACCCAATACACTTTATGAAAGTTTAATGCAAGGTCATGTTCTACAGAACTGAGATACCAAAACAGTGTTTCTGCAAGGATGTGAATGCCTTTTTGAGCTTCCCTTCCCTGCTGTGGACACTGAGCACACACAAGTCACATGTTTTCTTTAGGAAGCCAGTTCCTTGTATGCAATGTGGCTTTACTGTCTTTGCAACAAAACTGGGAGGGTGGTATTTGTTGCAACTGGCAACTCCTTCTTTCAGTCAATTCCTACTTCACCAGCTAAACCAGATGCTTCCTGCCACTGCATAACCCCTTACATTCTGTTTTCTGTAGCCCAGAAAAATAATTCTTTGTAAGTGTAGCTCAGTCCTGTTTAACTGAAGAATTCTGTACCTGCTACTGCCAGATTGTCATCACTCATTGAAAGAAAAGTGTTTTTTTCATTAGTGTTGTCATAAATAATTCTAAAATCCTAGCCAGAGGGTGAATAACTTGAATTTACTGTGCTGAACACTGTATTCTGTTTTCACCACATTAAATTTACTTTATCTAGTTAACACAAATTCCAGATTATTTAAAAATTCAGTTGGATTTTATGGGTCATTTGTTCTAATATAATAAAGCTTCCCTATCTTTTCCCCAGAAGATGACAGGTGGTTTTATGATATCACCACAGATAACACAGAGCCCTCCTACAGTTTATTTCTTAGTCTGTCATGGATTCCTTTGAGTTACTCGTGAATTACTCAGCAGCACTCAGCACTTACAAACAGTTCAGTAGCTTTCCCATCCCCTGAAGGCTAGAACAGCTGCATTACTGAATCCTTATTTGTGTCCTCCCCACTCCTCCTTCCTGGGAATGTCTCATTTCTCCTGCCTGGAAGGTGCCTGTGACTGTAGCAGTGTTTTTTGTTTTGTTTATGTAACACCTTATCCATGAGCTCATTGAGTAATAGTGATGGAAATGTGTGTACAAAGCCTAAAAGTAGGCAAAATGCTTTACAGCTTACAAAATCTGGGGACACTTTAGATATTTTCTGTATGTATGGTAATGCTGTGTATAAGCTACTCCCTAAGACCCAATGTAATTTGGTCCTTAGCTTGAGCCTTGTCCCTTAAAGAGCAACTCCAGAATGATTTTCTGGAGATGTTTGGAGTATATTTCTTGCGTTGACACAACTGTTCCACGGTAAACTTGTTTATCTTGATGATGCAAAGTTGTCAAGTGTTCCTTGTCGGGGTAGCCTGGTTTATGGCTTCTAATTTTTTCACTTTAAACTGCATTCTGTTTCCTAGTTGAAAGTTAGAAGTCAATGTTCTCATAGTCTTCCTATAATCTCCTAAGCCCTGACCAGTTACATCTTTTGGTCTTTGATTTTATATTGTGATTTATCTTTCTATAAAACTCTTTCCATACAAACCATAATAAATGAGTTTTGTTTGCTTACTGAGGCATTGTAATTTATGTTGCTTAGGTGTCTTTTGTGTTTACATCACATTATATATGTATTTAGACACAATTATATGTGCATACAAGCACTTGCTACCTTTAATGCAGGACTCCTGAGGCACCTCTTTGGAGAGGTTCAGCTCTAGCCTGTAGTGGCCAATCTTTTGTCACTCTGCAGTTTCCAATTTGTGTGGTTCAGGTCCACAGGGCTCCTTTCTTGCTCTTGTCATTTTTTCCAGTATCCCTAATAAACAAGTTGAGTGTTCTGATTCATCCAATCTGTGTGCAGTCCCAAATTACAGGTTAAATAATTCCTGTGTATTTTTTTACAGTCCCATGTAATCTCATCAGAATTCCACCCATACTCTGAAACTGTGTTCTAGACACTTATGTATGGGAAGTGTATATGTAACTTTTTGTTTGTGATTGACGTACTTAATATTGTCTTAAATTCCTTCTGATGATAGTAGGAAAAAATTACTTCAGGTACTGCTATATGACATTGTAATGTTTTCTCTCTTCTTATTTTCCAGCTGTATGGGGAAACTTTGTCAATATGAGGTAACGTATAAAATTTTTGTATTGACTATCCTTATGTTTAATAAAATTAACTTACTTTCCTATCAATATAGATAAAGCAGGGAGAAAAACAGCAGCTCACACTGTTGTTTGGGTGGTTGCTAAGCAGCTGATACCATTTTTTTTTAAATACAAAGTGTTCAGTCTCAAAATTATTGTATATTTGCTATAGATCTCATCTGGAATTTTACTGACACTTCATCTGATTTTCTTTGCACAAATTCATCTTCTGATTTTGGCCAGTTGGTTGGCACACCTGTATGTGTAGGTTTGGATTCTGCTTTTCCTTAGCACAGACGTGACTGTATTTCAGTGATAATGTGGGCTTAAATATTGAAGAGCAGCACATTCTCCACTGCTTCCCATTATTAAATTTCTATACCTAGAATAAGAAATGTGCTTTGGAGAGTTTTTCCTCCTCCACAGTTAATTGGTAGAACATCTGATGATTTAACTGCTGAAAAGCAGAAAATCCTGCATTGTCCTCTAGAATTTTTTTCCTTTAGAAACAGAAAGACAATATGTATGCAGAACATGCAGATTTCCACATTTCTGCTTGCATGTGAATTTGTCCTGCAGGAAAATTCACTGGGAAGACACAACTGCAAAAGAAATAGAAGAGAATATGGCGACAGCTTGTTCCCTACAGCAAAGTCATTGTGTATAGAGGACAAAATATTTTACCATGTTGTTTTGCTAATAAAGGGTTTTGGTTTTCTGTTGCCACTTCTAGCAGCACATAGTAAGGAAAGATTGAGACAAAATAAGAATAATAATAATGAATTTTCTCTAGGCTCTAATGCACCCATGACAGCTTACCCTGGGAGTCTGTTCCTATCCGGAGTGGTCCACTCTGCTCCTCTTGGAGTTTCCCACCCTTGATGCAAAGAGTGCTCAGCTGTCAGGCAAACAGCTGCTGGGCTGCTGTGGGTTGCAGATGGAGATATCAGTTAGATTACCATGTTATCATGACCAGTGAACTATGGCATCTTAGCAGCTGCTACATGAGCAGCTGAGCATTTCTTAACAAAGGACAAGAACTTCAGAGAGAGGCTTGAGGAGGACAGGTGGGTGTGGGATCCTGATATTCCTGTTTATTTCCTGATAAGCTGTTTTTAAAAATTCTGCCGCTAGCTGCCTCTGAATTCTTATTTGAGATGTCCTTTTTAGAGCTGTTGAGGGTGAAAATTATTTCTGAGGGACTGATGTTGGTCCTCAGCCAGTAAGATTGTCTTTGTTAGGAGGAAATGCCCATGAAAAAATAGGTTGCAGAGTGAGTTGTAGGATTTTACTGTGAGTAAAAAACAGTAGGAACTATTTTTGAGGGGAACTTTTTAAATTCTGAGGGGTTTTCCAAATTTTTCTTCCTCACTTATAAGAGAGGAAAGACTATGTTCCACAGTTGTTTGCATAGTTTTTTGTAAATTTCTGTTACTCGGGTAAACATTTTCAAAATCCTCCAGGATAGCTTAATACCATTTCCTCATAGTACATTCATTCAACATTAGCTTCAGGGTTTTTATTGCCACTAGTGCAATAAATGACAACTTGGTTTGAACAGATGGTTCAGGGAATATGTGTCTTACTGTTGGAATTTACTGTATTCTTTAGAGATACAAATGAATCTGGTCAGTAAGGTCTTTGGCTCAGTAATAGACAGTTGACTTTCTTAAAAAGTGAGAGTTTTACAGAGGGTTATGAAGGGAATCATTGCTTTAACTTCTAACAGTGTGGTGTGTATATATATATATATATATATATATATATATATCTGCTTAACAAAGGATCTTCTGTTTCTCTAGGTGTAATGAGTTCAGGTCCCAAGTAAAGGAGCTCTGTTTTTCACTTGAAAGAACTGCATTTTATTTTGGATACCCATGATTCCTCTAGTATGCAAAAACGTTACCTACTGTGAGATAAATAATTCCCCTTTCAGAAGGTTTAATTGAAAAAAACCCCAAAAACATAGTAACACAAATGTTAGAAAAATTGCGTAACCTTGATATAAGAGGTAGAATTTAAAAATACATATTCTACTTGTAAAAATTTACTCAAAATACATATTCTACTTGTAAAAATTTACTCAAAAGTGAACATAACTGAGACACTTTACCCAATTAGATGCTAAATAAGACCACACAGATTTGTGCAAGACACTGGCCTTTTTAGACGGTATTCTATTTTCATGAGTTACCACAACATACTTCATCCTTGGCCTCATGTCAAATGAGTAAATTTGTGTGAGAAGTCAGTATTGCCCATCAGGCTGTTACTGAAGATGTGTTTTAGTGCACTTGGGATTTTTCCCATGTGTTTGGAAAAGTTCAAAGTCAAAGTGGGATACATTTGCCTAAGAGAAAAAGTGTCAGCATACAGTAAGCAGAGACCCTCAAAGAGACATTTTGGGCCTTTGCACAGTAAATTTGCACTCAAAACCAGTAATTAGACACTTTTCTAAATTGCAAGTAATTTTCTATGTAAAATGAGTGTAATTTTTATTTGTACTGGTCTTTCCTGTGGGCTTGGTTCACTTTCTGCCAAACTGATGAATTTCAATGGAAATCAGACCATCCTCTTTAATTTGTTCTAATTATGTTTTTGAAATAATACTAACTTGAGGTGCTTTGAGAATGCTGCTTTAATATGATGCAGGTGCAGTGGAGCAATTATTGCTTAGGTGTGGATTATTTTTTTTCTTTTCTTGCCCACAGGTCTCTTCAAGAAAATGGGGATCAGAAGGTGGAAAGTAGAATAGAGGAGGTTAGTTTGCTAATAGTTGTAATCTGTTTTTTGAGTACTCCATTTTACTCATTTCATAGTGAAGTGGTATATTTAGTTTATATTTAGTTGTATCTCCTTACTCTTGATTCTGCTAAAACCAAAGCATTGGATTTTTGTCTGTACATAAGTTTTTGAACTGTTCTTTGCTCTAGTGGAGTTTCTAACATTGATCTCTGACTCCACTTTATTTTCATTAAAACCTTTCTTGATAGTGATGGATCTGCTGATACATTTGCTGCAGAGACTATGGTAGAATCCTCTCAATAACTGTTTTATTTGTAACTTAAAGGATGTACACAAATCCGTTCCTCTGACTGCCTTATAAAATGTGAAGTATTTACAAGGTGCATTAAAATTTGAAGGTGCCCAAAATTGCTTTGCTTTGTTCTTAACTAATGAATAAATATAGCAATGTTTGCGGCTGGGAAGGGTATGCAGTGCCAAGGCTTTAAGCACAAGTCCTGGCAATTTCTGGAGTGGATATGGGGACTGAACTTACTGGTGGTTCTGGACTGCTGTACCAATACCTCTGAATTTCCATTTCAGCCTCAGTTTATTGTGAAATATTGAGAATGTGTGCAATGCAAGTTTCTCCAAATGTTTCAGCCTTCCAGTGTAATAACAATAAAACAAAGTTTTAAATGGATAGAGAGGTCCTTGAGGTCGATACCCCCTTACCCTTGTGTGGGTATGTGTTCCTGTACTAGTGTAGCCTGGTCTGCCTTAGTGTCTTGTATTCCAGCAGGTTTATATAGCAGCTGTTCCTCTGAACACAGTGAGCAGCCTACTGAAATTGCTTAAAATCAGTGGAGAGCTTGTATTCTTAGTTTGTCTTTTGCATTCCTCTTTTTCCTTTTTTTTGGTTGGTTTGTTTGAATTTAAAAAAAAGAGATTCTGATAAGTGTTGCAACAAGCATTGTGAAAATTCCAGTTGTTTAAGAATGGTGAAATATTTAAAATTCAATGTGTAGATCAGAGTTACTGTAAGGTCTGAGAAGCTGGACATTTCTGGATCTTATTTTTAAAGTTGCACTTGTATAATGTCTTACACTATCACAATAACTGTTTCAAGAATTATTTGCTATTCCACAGGGCTAAATATTTAATGAATATAAATGATAATACCATATTATTTCCTCTTAACATGAATATGCAGCTTTATTCAGCTTATGAAGTTACTGAATCGTCTAGCTCTAGCCAGAAGTATTTGTATAAGACAAATTAATGGTGGTTGCTGATGTGCTGCCACTTAGTACCAGTTAGAACCTCTGACAGCTTTCAACTTATGTATAGCCCAAGAGGGTAAATTTTGTGACAAGGCTTTAGTAAACTTAAAAACAAGAGTTCAGAGACTCCTGTTGAAATTCAGCAGGACTGTTAGAAATTTGGGTCCTGTGATAAAGGAATTGAAACTGATGCCAGCCTAAATGAATCTCTTTTCTAAAGCCGTGAAAATGCAAACAGAAGTCTTGGTAGGTGAACTATATTTTCTAACAAATTTCAAGATTCTATTAAGCCTAAATATAACCTCAAATCATGATGTAGAACATACTTAGGTATTTAAATGTGATATATCTTTGAATTTGCATAGCATGTTCTGAGAGAATTGCAGACTTTTCACTGGAGCTAATGCCCCTCTGACCTTGTCCTCTGTGTGCTTGTCTGTTGTCCATTTAAATAGTTGATGTTTCAATTACTGTCCCATTGTTCTGTTGCTGGATATAGATTACCTTTGACAACCTCAGACAAGTCACTTATGACTTCACTTTGTCAAATAGGAATCATAACATTGGATGTCCTTGTCAAGACTATGGTACTCATAGCCTTGAGATGTTTTGTTTTCAATGGTAAGTTAAGGGATTTCATTTCACACTTTTCTAGGTGATTTGATTTTTGGTGGAAAAGGTTCAAGGGTTTTTTATGTAAAGGAGGCTTTGAAATGTAAGTTTCTTGGAGTGTCTTCAGTAAAGATCTCCATAGGAGACTGCTTGCCATGATTTCTGCTCTAAGGCAACTTCCTATGTGTGTCTTTTGTGATGTGAATCCTATTTTATTCTTCAAAGATAAAATGTTTTTCCTTTAATTTAGGTTGTTGCACCTCTAAGGGAGAAAATCAAAGATCTGGAAAAAAGGTATGTCATCTGCTGAATTTGGGAAGCAGCTCAAAGGCACTTTTTTTTTTTCTGTAGCAGTCAGTTCTGCAGTTATAGGCTTGAAATAAATTGTTGTATATACCTTCAGAACCTTTGATTTGTTGTCATATATAAGTGAGGGCAGGGCATTGAATGCTGAGACATTAATGGTTAAGGTATTCTGGCTGACTCATCCTACCAAATCAAGCTGGGCATCCTGGACTCTGTAAAGTTCAAATCCTGTGGAGTCATTTGCTATTTGGAGTCCAGCTGATGAGTGGATTACTGTGGTTGATGTCTGCTAGGACATACTGGTTTCATCTTCAAGACACTTAAAGTGTGTTTTGCCACACTTTTCCCATACTTGTGATTGGTTACTCTGCTTCAGCTGCTGTGCAGTGACTTGCTTGTGCATCTTAGCCCGTGTGTGTGCTTTGGATGAGCCTGGCTGACCTGCTTCTCTCAGGATCTGTAAGGGGGTGTGTTACCCCTCACACTCTGCCTGCTCACCCTTGTGTCACATCAGTTCTCTGAGTTCATCACAGAATGAGGTCTGGTATGGCAGTGGGAACTGTCAACTCTGACAAGGACATGCTGCTTTTGCCAGTGATGTAGGGTTTTGCAGGTGACACTGTTGGTGTCCCAGGCAAAGCAGAC